>NW_010972664.1:19825900-19915963 GCF_000737465.1 Haliaeetus leucocephalus
GGTGGGTGTGTGGGGGGGGGGGGGGGGGGGGGGGGGGGGGGGGGGGGGGGCCTCAGCTACTTTAAGCCCACTCCACCCCCCAGAAACAGTAGTGCTGGAAAAGGTGAGAGCTCTGGCCAAGGGCGAGTATATTTCTTCTCTAGCCTTAGTCCATCCCAAAAAGAGACGATGACAGAGCACGAGCTATGGTAGTAATCCCAGTTCCAGCTCCTCATCTTCCCATCTCTCCCAGATGAAGTTACCGAAAAGAACCGATACAGGAGAACATCACAGAGCGCAAGAGATATAAAACAGTGATTACGTCGCATACAATCCATCCTGAAGAACTGATATGTGAGCGCACATACATTTAAATATTTGAAAAGCATCTTTTACAATGAATATCAAAATGACTTACAATCCAAGTCAGAGAAAAATGCCCTTACTTCTCCCTATCTCCCTTTTCTCATTACAGAGATAAATCCCGGGTGCGTCTCTCAGCTGCAGAGGGAGACTGAAGAATATATATATAAAAAAACATATATATGTGTGTGTGTGTACGTATAAAATATACAACAGTAATAATCTCAACAATTTTAAGAGAAGCTTGCTGCAGAATACAGCCAGTCTGGGAGATGAGAAACTCGGTAAGAGCCGAAGCCTCTCTCTTCCCATCTGCAAAGTGGGTGGAAAAAGATGCCAGGCAGCAAATGCATGGGCTTGCACCGTGTACCAGAAAGTGAGAGGAAGGCAGGAGGAAGGAGCGGGAAGGATGGTCGCACGCGTGCAGCAATAGTGTTTGCAGTCCAGCAACCGAGGACAGTCAGCATTGTCAATACCAAGCATGCAAGCAACAGAAGTACAGGTGCTACGGCTACCCCAAGATTTTAAATCATGTCAATTATAAAGCGGCCCCCTTTCCATTGCATTCCTGTTTTATAATGAAAACTGAAATGAACCGTGACTTCAGAAGCTCAGTCTTGTTTGGGTTTTTTGTTTGTTTCTTTCCTGTCAACCCCCCCCCCCAGCTACCGTGGAACTCAATCAGGAGCCTTGGCAGCGCTGCTGCCGCTGCAACCGTGCTGCTCCACACGTCGCAGGGGATGCTCTGACTCAGGGGGAGCAATTCACACTCACATACGCTGAGATGGAGAGATGTTGCTCTTTTAATTAGAGGGCTTCACCTCTATTCCCAACCCTGGTCACACCTGAAAGCATATGCAATAGCACAACTATGTCTCAATGTACTTTTCTCTCTCTTCTCTGTGATTCCGATTGAATTCATGGGCAGTTTATTTGAACACAGTTTGTGCCTGAACCTCTCAATTTCTAAGTGCTTTTCTCTATGTAAATACATATACATTTGTAGGTTTTGAACTGTGTGCCTTCACTGCAGACCTGGGAGCATTACTGTATGCGTACCCCTCCTGGTACAATGCAATGGCCTGCAAAGGTGTTCACTGGAGCAGTGCATGGTGTCCTATCTATGCAAGGCTGAAGAATTCTGTCTGTACTCCAATAAACATTCCCAACCCTGAATCATGCAAACACCATTAATCAGTTTTCTAGCAAACAGAACAGATTTCTAAACAATAAGAAAAGTTCATTTCCCCCCTTCTTTTTGTCATTATATGAGCCTCAAGGGTGGATGCAAGCCATATTTTCAAGTCTTGCTCTGCCACCAAAACCACAAAAGGTTGAGAACAATTTACTTTCAGAAGCAGAGGCATCTAGTAAAGCACAAATTATTGAGACACATGACAAAAAATTCCAGAATTGGTAGCGCTGCAATTGCCTTCACTGTAGAAACCAGGAAAAAGATACAGATCTGTGAAGTGGCTTCTACAAAGTGTCACAACAAATAAGGCGGACAGTGAAAAACACAGCATAAGTCTCCTGACCCACAAACATGCTTTTCCAAACAAACCAGGCTGTCACCACAGTGTGTGCTCTCAGGACCCTGTGCACCCAAATGAACAGTCCTCTGTTGTATTTTTAACTATACATGCACTGGCTGCCAGGATTTTATAGTTGTGCTCGCCACACAGGAAGAGCACAGTCTTCTCCCATGGATGCGTGGCTATATTTACACAGCTGTACATACTTTTCCATACATGTATCCAGTGATAAGGTGCAGTGCTTGTGCAGTTATAAGCACATGCCAAAGCTCCAACACGTGCAGGATGCCAGAGTCCAGTATGTGTGCCCTGGATAACTAATCAGAGCCCTTTGCCCTGGCTGTGTCTCTCACTGTTTGAGCTTTGTAAAGTCTGACGGACGCACGCATTTCTCCTCAGCTTTGACTCCTGAGTATAGCAGCGTTTGCATGGACCTAGGTGTTGAACAAATGATCAGCCAGCTGAAATGTTACTTTAAATGCAAGTTTGTGTATCGGCTCTGGGAGCAAGACTGAGAGATGCAGTTGAAACGAACACAGTCACTCTGAGTACAGGATCTGCATAAATCACTGTCCAGTATATTCATTCCTATTGACAGATTAATTCCTTTCTCAGGTTTTGCTTAAAAGTGTACCACTGAATACTAATAGCAGTCCCCCGAGCTGCGGTAATGTCACTCAAGGCAGGGTGAAAGATGCCGGAGGGAATGATCTACGGCCTTCTTGATGGGAGAAGCTCCCAGCTGCTCCGGCTCCCCAAGCTGGCAGCAGCGGGTGGAAGGAGCCACCTCCTCACCTTGCGAGTCGATGGGACTACCCGAGTCTCCAATGCTGGCGGGAGGCAGCACTGGAAGAAACACTGCAGAGACACTAGGCCTGGAGGAAAACCTCTCAAAGTCTGCCAGAGTAAAGTTGGAAATAGCAAGGCCAATTCTTATCTCCCCATAAAACTAGCTGCATATGCAACACAGCAAGGGCACTGGTCTGAGAGGCAGGGCAGGCAGCAGAGCAGGGAATGTCTGTAACATTTCCCAGCCCCAGCTGATTCCTTGGGTGCATTTTATTCTCTGCACCTGAAAAAAAATGAATGCAAAGATATTTTCACTTAATCAGGTCTCCCAGCCAAGGTGTCAGGCACAGAGAAATCGCTTGTCACTCCAATGCTTCCCAGCATGTGCTTGCTGCACCAAGGAATGGAGGGCAAAGGGATTACAGAATTAAGTGATACCGGTACAGCAGCCGGAGAGTGGCCAAGATTTACCTGTCACTCGGAAGAAAACTCCATTTCATTTTGTGATTTACTAAGAGCGAAAGTTAAAGTGGTGGGGCCTGGCCACGTCCTGGGATCTATAAGCAGGCAACGTCAAACCATCAGCCCATGACAGCCTGCACCAGGCAACTTAACCTTTCTGTGGGCAAGGCGAGAGCAGCTGCGCAGTAATCCCTTGGTTCAGGCTTAGGTGCAGGCTCCTGGACTCCTATCAGACTTCATCACTGCCTGTCAGTTACCTGGAGGACCAGCCAGTGTTTTCTGGGAGTCAGGATAACAGCATTAGCCCTGCAGGTCTGGAAAGGTGGCTTCCCATTTCCATGGCATTTGCGTAATGCCAGCAAGTCTGAAGGGAAACGGCTGTTTAAGCTGTGAGGCGCCCACCTGATTTTTGTTGACACCATGAGGACCTGCCTGGCAAGGTCCTGCACAGATCAGGATAAAGTGTGAGAGCAGAGAAAAAGGCTCAGCTAGCACAGTTCCTCTACCCCACTTCTCCCATTCAAGCAGGCTGTCTCCAGCAGCAGAACTGGCAGGACTGTGGGGAGTCCATCGTGCTGTGTCTGCCTCTGCTGATGACAAATGACCCTTAAGACAAAATCTGTTCCTGCCCACACACTTTCTTTAGTGAAAGCACTCTTTTTTTTCTCTCTCCCCCAAAAAAGTCATGGCCTCCATTGCCCCTCACTCTCTTCTCCACTTGCTCATGTAGAGATATGACTAAGAGCCCTCAGGACAAAGCCCTCAAAAATAACAGCTTGCTCTTCTGTTTTTAGTGCACTCCTCTGCCCTATTTCACCCCATCAGACTTCCCACCGTCCCCTAAGATCCCAACTGCCTCCTTCTGTGTCCGCTTCTCTTCCTCCTCCAAACCATCCTCCCCAGCTGTACGCTGCCTGGGATGGTCTAGTCAGAATGAATTCCCATTACACCTTCTTTGCAAACAATTGCAGCCCCTTTGTTCCAGTTTGAATCAGATTTCTCCCCACATTTTGAGTCATGGTGCCTCCCCAGGCACTCCCTGTACCACCAGAACTGAGAGCCCAGAAGGGCAGGTGATGAGCTCCTGCCAAAAGGCACAAAGCAGCAACTTCACAGGTATTGAGGGGAGCATCTGGGTGAAAAATTGGGAGTTTGCAGCTGGCTGGCTGTTTTTCTCTAGCTGGCTGAACCAAACGCCAGAGCTGGACATCTCTCAACTTGGAGAAAAATATAGTTCACTTAGACTTAGACTATTTCAGGTTGTAAAAAGTGTAAATAGAGCACTTTTTAAAAAGCCAGGTGTATCTGAAGGCAGATTAATCCCCAAGTGTCATGAATCAATGCAACACAGTTTCATACTGCAACGATATCCATTCATAGGCTCTTTATCTGTCAGCCAGCTTTGTTCCTATTGATTGTGTCCCATCAAAAACTCAACTGCACCTTAATGCCAGCGAGGGCCTTTCCCCTGCCTTGTTTCAGTGGCCAAGAGCACACTGCCTTCCAGCTTGGTGCAACAGTCCCAGCCTTGCACAGCTCAGAGTCCTCAAGCTTCTGCTTGTTGTCCGTATTACAAATGGACCCGGGCGACACAAACACCGTTTTGGTCCACACAGGTGCTGGCTAGCTCTTGGCTAGAAAGATGACAGCACACATGATGCTGGAATTAATAAGTAATACCTCTGCTAAAGGGTTATCTGCCTCCTCCTGCTCTGCCAAAGGAACACGTACTGATTACGCTCATGTCCTAGACAGCGTCACCCTTACCATGCAAGCTGCAACTTGCTCCTTGTTACAAGCTTATATGCTGAGCAGCACCCTGCTTGCAGAGGAGCCATAAGCCATAAATACCCTGTGGAATACACATGTTCTGCTACTAATCAAAGATTTTCCAGGTAGTTTTGATGCTCTGCTATCTCCCCATCTTTTCTCATTCCTCCCCTCCATGCTAGCCTCTATGCTTTCTTCTATTTAGACTAAGTCCTTGAAAACCTTGAAATCCATCAATGCACAATTACCTTTGTTCTCCTGCTTCTTCAGTTTCTTCCACTGGCCTTTTTTCTTCTCTTCCTCACTCCTTTCACTTGCATCTCTGCGTGTGCTCACTCCATCCATTTTGCCCCCCAATACCTCTCTCCCATGCCTTTCTCTGCTTCCAAGCTCTTCTATCAGTCTTTTTTGCTATTCCATTTCTCTAATCTATCCTGAATTGTCTCATCTTTGTCATTTTTAAGCAAAATTAAGACTGCCCATGAATGTCCCTGGATATTTTTAAATCTTCCAAAACAAGCCTCAAGGCTCAGTCAAAGCCTATTTGCCTAGAAATGGCTACACAAAAAGGTTTGCGCCAGCTACAGACACAGTTAGTTCTTCACACAGACACCAGGAGGTACCTGTCTGTTCTACTTTATCTCCAACCAGTGGCACTGAAATACCATTCAGATTCTGTTCCTTGTCCTTCCTTGGGTCAGTGCTAGGCAGAGCTGAAGGGTAACACAGATTAACTGGTTTACAGCATTTCTGATTTGGCCAGTACCAGGCTTCTCTATGTACACCCACTGCTCTGATACACCTAACAACACGTAATTTATCTTATTTACACTGCAGGTAAACTTCTGAGACCTCTCAGTTTAGATATAGATTTGTAACATTGCTTCTCCAGAAGCAAGGCAAGGCCACAGTGCTGGGGGGGTGATGGTACGGCCAATCACCCTATTTGGGTGCAAAGTCATTCAATCAAGCATGCCTGGATTTGACATTTTTGCCTCAACCTTCTCTTGCAATCAGCTGGAAAATCAAGGGCTAAGCCTGGCTCCATAAAAGAAAAAAGATGGCCAAATGTGGCATGTACCTTGAAAAATGGGAGGACCAGGGGATTATAAAGCAGAGAGCTTAGCTTTGGTTCTCGGGAATCGACTGGGACAAATAACCAGACTACTTTTAGGCACCTGCAAGATAACAAGGAGATGAGTAACAGGCAACACGCACTTATCAAGAAAAAATCATGTCAAACCAATCTAATTTTCTTCAGTGGAAGGGTAACAGGTCTTGTGGACAGCAGAGAAACAGTTCAGTCATACATCTTGACCTTAGTAAGCTTTCTGACGCCCTTTCTCCTGACATGCCTACAGGCAAGCTTGGAAAATATGGTCTAGATGAACACACTATACAACGGCTACACAACCTGTTGGAAAACAGTAGTCAGAAAGTAGTTACCAATGATTCACTGTCAAAATGCAAGGATACACCAGCGGGGTTTCTGCAGGGATCTGTTTGCAGTCTGGTGATATTCAATATTTTCATTAATGACCAGGATAAAGTCTGTTTATTGAATTTGCAGATGACAGCAAGCTGAGCAGGAGTGCACAGGGAAGACAGGTATGGAATTAAAAATTATCATAGTTACAACATGAACTGATAAAAAGTAGAATAAAATACTATACGGGCGTGTGTGCAAGGTATTGCACTTCGGTAGGAGTAACAGCCTGCACTGATACAGGATGAACAAGCAGGCAGTTAGCAGCCTGCCAGAAAAGGGGGTTACAGTGGAAAAGACAATGGTAGATCAAAAGCTCAACGGCAATCACCACTGCCTTGATAGCAAGAAAAAAGCAAATACTGTATAAGTGTACAAGGGTGCAATCTGCAAAGCACAGAAGCTAATCCGCTTCAGCTAATGCTGGTGGGAGTCAGCCAGAGTACTGTGTCCACCTTGGGAGAATGACCTCCAAGGGAGGTGTGGCCCCACTGCAGAGACCTGAGGAAGGCAATGATAATAATCAAAGTTGAGAAAGAACCATTTCTAAGGGAGATTGAATGCACTGGGGCTGTTTACTTTAGAGAAGACAAACAAAAAGAGGAGACATTAAAACGGTTTTCAGAAACCTTAAAGCTTTTGGGGGGGGGGGGAATACGAGAACAGTTTGTTCTGCATACCGATGGCGAGTACAACAAGGAAAGTGGGGATTACAAAAAGGGAGATTAAGGTTAGAAGTCACCTCTGAGATCTAGTGGTAAGGACATTTAAGCACCTGAAAAGATTGCCTCTGGTTGCAGAGACTCCACCGTTGGAAAGTGTTTTAGAGTCGGCTAGATAAACATGCCAAGAAACACCTGAGTATAGCTGATCTGGTCTTCGGCAGCAGGATGAATGAGATTCCCCTCACCAGGTTACTTCTGGCCATCTCGTCGTGAAAAGTCTCTCTCTCTCTCAAAACACTAATCCACGTACAATCCTTTCCTCACACGCGTCGCTCGCAGACATATGAGAGTTACAAAAAGTAAACTGGAATGCTGGTGCATCTGCTGCCATGCCATGTAGTGCTGCCAGTGC
Organism: Haliaeetus leucocephalus; assembly: GCF_000737465.1. NCBI lineage: Eukaryota > Metazoa > Chordata > Aves > Accipitriformes > Accipitridae > Haliaeetus > Haliaeetus leucocephalus. Next base: position 19,833,362 of record NW_010972664.1, read on the forward strand.
TTTGTATGGTGACAGTGACCACCCCATAGTATTTCTTTCTAACTGTGCAGCGGCACAGGTTAAAACTTTTCTTTTGGTCTGATTAAACAGATCAGTTTATGATGCAGCCCGTAAGGGATTTACTTTTTGGCAACACAACGGGAATGACCCCACCAATGTAAGAAGCTAAGGTAGCCGACCCCAAAATAGGGGTCTTGACTCCAACAAAAAAGTTTGAAATCTTGGAGGAAAGATCACTGCCCCTGAAAATTGGGCATCAAGAAGAAAAGTTTGGAAACTGCTGAGCTAAGGGCTTTTTCTCCAAGAATCTGACAACTTTCTTTCTCAATTGAAAGCTGTTTTGCGACGCAAATCCTATATCGAGGTAGTGGCCTTTGTAACTCTATATTCCTCTACAGTATAAGGAGCAGCAGGACAAACACAAGCTCCTGTAGCAGTGACCTGGGTTATCAGGCACGTCTGTGATTACAGCTGCTCAGAAAATGGAATTTTGTCCATGGGGAAACCATGCCGTCGAACACTTTCCAAGCAAAAGCACTCTGACTACATTCCCATCCTCCTTTTTGCCGGTGAGTGATTACAACAGCCTCTACTGACCGGGGACCAACTCCAGGGGCCAGTCCAGGCACCAGTCCCTAGATATTTCCTTAGTGCATGTCCCGTGCTTAGCTGTATAGGATCTAGGCAGTCTGGACTTTGAAGGTAAATCACAGGATGAGAGCAGAACGCCAAAGCATTTTTCACGACCTTTCTGATGAAGATATTCAGGTCTCAAAATGTTACTAGCTGTAAGGACACTCGTGCTTTTTCTTCTCTAACAGTTCTGCGGTGGGAATATGAATGACTCTGCACCACCGCATAAAAGGTACAAATACCAAGGGAAGAGAAGAATGGCTTGGGTCAGTCCAAACCCATCTAATTAAGGAAGAAATGACACCAAGAAAAACGAAGCAAAGGCTTGAGGTGAAGGACTACTTAGCTCGGAGTGTGACACCCCATATGTAATTCTCACCAAGAAAATGCAAGATGCCTCATCTCGCATGCCTTTGCATTGACATGCAAAACAACTGCAAGATTAGATCCCTTGCTTGTACATATGCATGCCTCCTAGTGAAAAGAGCTACTGATTTGTGAGGCCACTTCCCTGTGATTTTCGGAACTCCTCTTGTGGAGTCTCCAGATGGTGTCCTTACCGAAATGGAGGCTCAGTGCTCCCCTGGACGCTCACATGGTTAAGCACTTAGCCATTGCCACAATGAGAAACACCTTTTACAATTCAATTTGATCTTTCTCGAGGATTACTAGAAGCACCTACTCTCGCTATAGTGAAATGTTAGGCTGCAATAAATGATTTCACCGTAAGAGGTTTTAACTGTCATAGGCATCAAAATGGCTTTGCAATGGTTATGAGTAGATTTAACTCAGAAGTTTGACAGTCCCATGTGCTCAACAGCACACTGAACGATTCAGTAATGATAGCGTACATATGTCCCCAGGGGACCCCAGCGTGAAGACACACAGACACTTAAAGCTCACAGCCCCATCCCCAGAAACAACGAGGCATCTCGCTTCCTTGGCTGCGTTTGGGCAGGGAACCAGATTTTCTTTCAAATCACACTGTTAGCACCAGTGAGCAAAGGCACCGGGGATGATCATGCCTCACTTCTGCAGGTAAGTGACAAGTCTCCCACCATTCGTTCACCTGATGCTGCATTAACAATCTGCAAGGGGATTTCTATGCCACTTGCAAAACTGTGGCAATAGAGGTAAGAAGCGAGGTGTGGCAGGAAACCTTATCAGAGGAGGAGATACATAGCCCACAGCCGATACCAGAGCAGGGCACAAACTAGCTGGCTCACGCCTGTCTTGCAAAAGGCAACACCTTCTACAGCACAGCACCAGTAAGGCCATGCTGGGGCACTGGAATGGGTCCAGAAAGGAAAGGAAGGGGTTTCCAGCACACGACCCGCCACTTCGCATGATGCCTGGGGCATGGAAAAGGACCCCCCCTGCTCTCTGCAAGGTAAAAAGCTTACCCTGAAACAGGGTTACTCCAAGCTTGGTATCTGGAGTAGGTGCAGACTTTTGGCTGTCGTTCTTGGAGAGTGCAGCATTCACAGCTGGAGACAGATTTTTTTTGAAAGAGCTGAGATCCCATTTGGGCAACAAACCCAGCGCCCAGGTTTTCAAAACAGAGCTCCTCATGCTGGGAGCGAGCATACTTGAAAAAAGGGACCTGTAACGACAGTCACTAGAAGTCTTACAAGGCACCACTACACGTGCTTTGACCCTGTGGGGGTAGCAGAATATGTTAAACACTCCTGTGTGGACGCTTCAAAATTCCTCTCACCCTCTCTGGGACGCAAGGGATTCCCACTTAGGCAGCTGACTTCACCTGTTCAAGCCCCATGATGTTCAGATAAACATTTCTACTGTTTAGAAACTAAAATGCAATTAAAATATTTTCTAGAGAGACTCAAGGAATACAGTGAGAAGTTTTTTAGAGAAGGTTTTGGAAACTACACATTTCTCATTCCAAATAAATTTCAAAGAAACTTTTCAGGTAGCAGCAGAACAGCCTTTTCTTCTGCATACGGACCTATGACCAATCCCTCTGCCCTTCCCAAATGCCCTCCTAAAATTGCTAACGTGGGGAAATCTGAAGTGCTCCAGCTGCCAGATGAATCATATACGCGCTGTACAGAAGCCACGCAATACAATTCCACTTCTGAGATTGTGACAAATATAGTTTCATTAGTAATTCTTCTGATATGGCTTACAGAAACTGTAACAAACATAGGGAACGTACGCCAGCCGTCAAGGAAAGAGATGCTTGAGAAAGTGCCCGTGCAATTAACTTCCCTCTCCATGAAGATATGCCCAGTGAAAGGAATCAGACAAAAACAGGGCTGATGCATTTTAGAAGACAATACGAATACTAACAACTAAAAAATCATTTCACAAGCTTCTAAAAGTAACATGGCCAGCCAGCTCCTGTAAAAATGCTGAAGGAGGAGGAAAAAGATAGGTATGAGCCCAGGAAAGTCAGTTATGAAACAGAAGAGGTCCCAGACTTGGTTTGAATGATGCATATAAAAGGGGAATGCAGAGAAACAGTACCACTTCTCCTCTGGAAGATTACCTCTGCAAGGTGAGGTCTGGTTTGAGTAAAAAGTGCCAAAAAATTTCCACCAGTGACAGCTAAAACTACAGACAAGATACGACGTACGGTTGCATTGTTTTAGTAAACTACATTTCCAATTTTATAATATGGAATGCAAAACTTTTACGTGACTAGAACAAAACACATTTCTTTCCTAGGAAACTAGTTTAGTTTTCAAACTTGTCGGCTCTGTTAGAGCTGACAAGTTCTTTAAACCATGAGCATCCTGAAGCAGTGAACATAAAATAAATCAGCAGTACAGGTGAACACACCGGATGCCTGCAACCCATGACAAGAGTGTAATCCCAGACATGCTTCCAACTGCAATAGTCAGTTTGACAGCTGATACTGCCTTCAGAATTACTGTACCTGCAACAGGCACTGTTAGGGCTTTCCTGACAATAAGCAGATTTCTCTTGGACGACTCCCAAGTGCAGAAAAAAAAGGCCTGCTTTTCACGCCTTTCTAATTATTCCCAGTCATTATCAATATCTCATACTTCATGTTGTCTTCCACCAAAAAAATCCCAGGATCTTTGGCAAAAACTGTTGAGTTGGTGAGAGGGTCCCCCCTAACTTCAAAGAGACCTCGATAAAACCATTTGTTAACATGATTCCAAAATCTTGAAAGGACTGCAAAAATCCCGCAAAGGACATATGGAGGAAAGACTCAAAATGAATGCATGTAAAACATTTCCAAAACGTTCTAAGTTTTGGAATGCTAAAGTATGTTGGAACATTGAAACATTTCCAAAATGTTTTAACATCTTTACGCATATAGAAGCTTTAATCAGAATATGATAATACGGGACCTAGAAGTATTACATGCCCCAGTAGGGGACTGCCAGTCTCCATTTCCAAATGAGAAAATCTTTGTGATTATTAGCTTCCAGTCCTGTACTGTCACAAGACATCAGAAACTTAAATCTCTCGCTATCTCACAACTAAATCTTCCTAGAAAACTTCTGGAGAAAAAAATATACATTTAGAGAAAAAGCACATTAATTTGGCGGGCAGATCTGACCCTGTTCTGCGCAAGTATGACTATTTGAAGCAGATCATGAGTTTGCAGTTGGTATTTTTGATCCTGTCTGCAAGGAAGAAAATGGACTCCTGAGATCTCTTCCAACCTTTCATTTTTGCTATTCTAATATTGGATTGATTCCCAGGCAAATGAATTACTGGATGCAATGCAGGTTAGACACTCCAGGGCACATAATGAATGGGGTTTTTATTATTATTTATATATATAAAGATGTGTGTATGTGGCTTTGCAATTAGCTCATAGGTTTAACTTCCAGACACGTGTGCGCAACAGGGGAGAGAGAAAAAAAAGAGAACAAGTGAGGTTTGTGTCTATGCTCGTAAATCCTTTCTACAAAGATTTCCTTCCTCTCGCTCTGCCCTTGACAGAGTTTATCCTGCCCACAGTCCCAGGAAGGCACTGGGTACCTGCCTCCTAGGAAGGCACAGGTTTATTTGGGGATTTACTACTACCCCGCTGTGGAAGAACGAGCCCTACAGTTGTGGTTTGCAGCGCAAGAGGGTTAGAAGTATTGAGGGGAAAAGAAAGAGAAAGCCAAAAGCCTGTGGTACAAGTCCTCCCCCCAGTACACACACACACACCTGTAACGCACTTCCACGACAGCTCAGCAGACACCCATCTCTAAAAAGCTCCTCAAGGACACGTCCTCCCATCACGGTTGAGTAGGTCTGCCAAGCATGCTGGCAAAGCCCAGATCCTGGCCCAAACTCTACTTTCGAGGCATAATCCCCGAAGTCTCCATCCACCAAAGAAAAAAAGTGGTTCCACCAGAGCTGAGGGGGGCCGGGGAAGCCACGCACAGCGCTGCTAAAACAGCAGCAGCTGCTGCTGCTCAGCGTGGGCAATTTCCCTTTATTTTCCCACTGGGAAACCTCCTCTAAAGGCAATATTCACGACGGGTTCGAGCAGAAGGCTGTAAGCTGCTATTCCTCATCCCCCTCCATCCGGCCTGACGCTTCCCCACGCCACGACTAGCCCTCCCAATACGTGGGCACGTACCTACTTCGCCCTGCAGATGCCAGGAGAGCGGGTCGTGGCTGCTCAGAGGTCGGTGCCCCTGAAAGTCCCAGGGAGGGCAGGCTGAGGGGCACCTCCGAGCCCACGGGACACCGCCAGGGAAAGCAGGTCTGCTGGAAAGGGGGGGCTCACCCGGCTCCGATCCTGCAGCCGTTCCCCCTCCCCGGGCACCCACGGGACAGGATGGGGCTTCTGTTGGCCACCGTTGCCCACCTGCCTCTGCCATTGGGGTCACGGTGCTGACATCACAGCGCTGATGTCACTGCGCCTGCCCTCGTTGGTTGGTTGCCTGGGAGTGCGCTGACATCACAGCGCCTGCCTCGCCCATAGGCTCTAGCGGGGCAGAAGCTCCAAGCGCAGCCGAGGAAGAGGAGGGCGGGAGCCAAAGGCCTGGCTCCCCGGTGCCCGATCCCCGCAGAAGCAAAGCAAAGGCACAGCGGCCACCATCAGCAGCGTTGAGGACAGCAAAGAGCACGATGTGAGGGTCGCTACGGGAGTAGTTCCCCTCGATCGGGCTTGACGCTCGCCCGAGGAGAAGGGAGCGCAGTCAGGAAAGGGCAGGGGCAGGTAGAAAGATCCTTGCTTTTCTGCTTTTCCCCCTCCCTAGCAGGGAGAAGCATGCCTCCTTAACGCTACCACTCAAGCCTCTCCCCCATTTCCCTAGTGGGATAAAGGCAGAGGCCCGCAAGGCAAGGCGGGCTCCAGCTTTGTCTAGACATCCTAGCGTTTTAACTCACGCTAATTGCTCCCCAATTAGCCGGAGTTAGCGAGCACATTTGTAAACACCGGTCTAGACACTCCACAAACGTTTGTTCTAAGACACATATGTAAAATAGTTAAGTGGATGCTAAGGCAATTAGGTATAATCTTATTACTTCCCTTTCTCCCATCTCCTTTTCACCCTTTGCTGGAGTGCAGACGGGAGCTCTGTACCTGCAGGACTTTTTTTTTCAAAAGGCACTACAAAGGTAAACCTTAGGGCTATCGCATGCAAAACCCTGATAAGGTGCTATTAGTTCCCAGTCAACTATCAAAGACAGAGTACGGTAGGGTTTTATAGCAGCAGACATTCAATGCACACAGAATCTACTAAGTAGGTGTAAAAGCCTTCTGAGTTTCTCAATTTTGATTTATATTCTCTTTAAAAAATCATTAGGCAGTAGATTTTCTGGTGTTCTTTATACAGACAGACCCCTCACCCCCTTTGTTACAGCTATATATCAAAATGTAAGGTTTCAACGTGACATTCACACTTCTGCTACTTTAGCACGCGCAGCAACACATTCCCCTCTGATTTTCTTTCAAAGATGCCTTATCAGTCTTTATATATGATCATAATGTGGAGCATATATCAACGGGATTCTTCAGAGCTGGAGAAGAATCGCAATCTCTGAGCGCTTTCACAATCCCACGAGCAAAAAAGCAGGGTAGGGGTTTCCAAATCTAGCATCACTCCCAGCCCCTCCCCAGTTAACAGAAAGCTATAGCTTGTATCCAAAGCAGAACAGAAGCTGGCATCGGGATATAAAACATCCATTTCTGCAACGTTCTTGGGATACAAGGCAATACATTTTTCTTCTCATCACAGGTCAAAACAGACAACACAGCCTCTAAATGAGCCACCCTCTGTTCGCTCTTCCGCAGGGTTGGCAAGCAGGTCGCAAAGGGCTCTCCATCGACATATCCCCGGCTGTACCTCCTTTAAGGCTGAAAGCAACCACCACCCCCTTTTGCAAGCATGGCATTTGGTGCAATTTGGATGACCAACCCTCATCCCAGTAAAGTATTTCCCTAACAAGTCAGCTCTCATCTGAATGCAAAGTGACACCGATTTTGGAGCTAACCCTCACAGCACAAGCAAATTTCAAAATTATTCACATAAATTTTATAACATTTTCCTTCTGGGTGGGAAAGAGAGAAAGAATTTTAATATTCCCATCATCCAATGTTTCAGTCTTATTTCTTGAAATGCCCCAAACTGCTTAATTTCAAGCTGGTTTAGTGTTAAGATGCATTTTCCTTTTTGTCTTAGAGAAGCCAGAGGAAAGTTAACGCCTCCGTTCTTTGCTACAGGCTGTGCTACGTAGATCATATCTCCCATGATTTAACTCTGCTTTGTCAGAAGGGTGCCACCATCATGTACCATTTTGCTCTTTTTTTCCAAGTTGAGCTCTCTAGAGAAGAGGACAAAAATCACAATGCCCCCTAACCTAATAAAGGGAAAGAAAATTAACTTCATGATTTTTGGAACTAATTAGCAATTTAAAAGTTAAAGCCTACTAAAACCGAGTATGTTTTTGCTTGGGTCAAAACTTGACTCAAAATCCTCCACTTTCATTTTACTGATAATGGGGGGGGGGGGAAGGGGGGAGTTGAGAAATCGGGTTTTTGCACTAAAAAATTCCAAACCTACTTTAGTTTTAGCTATCTCCAGGTGCTTGGCAAAGCAGTTCACCTGTGTTTCAAGCAAATGATCTTTAATCCAGATATGCTCTGCTGCACACACCAGTTTTAGCAGTCAGAAATCACTTAATTCTTTTGCAGTTATTTGGTGCTGAGGGAAGATGGCAGTCAGAGCACCTCAAAGAGGCCAGGCTTCTGCTTGCCATGTGGCAGGTAAGCGGTGGATGTTGGTAGCCAGCACTGCCCTGCCTTGCTGCTGGTGAGGGTGCTGGGCAGTGCCAGTCCTGATGGGACTTTGCTACGCACACGCATTCAAGCAAATAAAAGTCATAGGCAGAGTCGGCTCTCAAAAGGAAAAAAGAAAAAGAAAGAAAGAAAAAAGAAAAAAAAAAGTGTGTTTTTAACCTCATGGCAACTGTCAGAAGTTATCTCAAGTGGAAAAACATTGCACTGATAGCATACTTTGGTTTTACCACAAGATAAACTTGGTGATGTCAGCCCCAGGCTCAGCTAACTCAGATTGACCTGACCTAGATTACTTAAAAAAAAAAAAACCACCCCCCCCCCAAAAAACCAAAACAAAAACAAAAAAAACAAAAACCCCAACAAAAAACCCACCCTCCTCAAAACAACCTGATTTTTCTGTGTTTTTTTGCCACTGTTAACCACATTACTCAAAAGAAAAAAAAGACAACTTAAAGTGCGCCAAAGTCATTTCACAAAGGTAACAAAATTCCCTTCAAATTTAAGTCTGTAACTAAGAAATCAACCACCACCCCCATCTACCCCCTGCATTCTTGTAATGTTACAGAACAATATATTGCCTGGATCAAATCCCCAAACACCAGGACCTACTCTGCTATAGTTTCTTTGCCAGATCACTAGGACGTGTGATAGCGCCGTGGGCAGAACACAGTTGATGTATACTGACCGCACATACGTGGAGAGCCACGATGCTGTACTCAGCGCGGATGCATGTTTGAAGGAAGGAGACATTTAGCCTAGCGATCTTAGAAAATGCAAGGGCCAACTGGTGCAAAAGAGGGGTGAAAACTACAGTCAGCGTGTACCCTGAGACTCACTGCCCTTGGCCCGGGCGCTGGCTCTGGTGTGGGAAACTGAATGTTGCTTTTGGGAATGAGCAGCAGCTCTGCCATTTACATACATTAATCCATGGAAGTACAGGAGGCATTATCATTTGCCAGACTTGTTTGCATAATGAGGAACTCTCAAGAGAAATTTCTTGGAGAAGTGTTGCCATTAACGTGCAAGTGTTACCACGGCAGGCATTTCTATTCAGCCCCCATCTCCTCCTCCCTCCACACGTACACCCACTCGTTGGGAACGTGAAGTCCCGGCAAGAGCCTCTTGGCACAGCTCTGCTGGAAGGAGCTCGTGTACCATGTTCTCGGAGGGTTTTCAGACCCCCTAACACCCCTCACGTCCAGCCCTGCTCGCGCAGCCCGAGGGGTTACGCCATGCCATCGACTTACTGTCTCCCCAAGCAGGCACTAGGGTGGGCAGGACTTTTGCCTGGCTTATTTGTTGCTGGTGGATAGCTATCACCTTTCTCGACCCTTTCTTGCTGGAAGGGTGCAGAAGGGGATTGGGCCACATGGGGGTGAGAAGGGCTGGGATTACGGAAGGAGATTAAACAAGATGCAAAGGCCCTGATTTTGTAAATGAAATGACCTGCACCTTCCTGCAGAAACATAGGGAAGGAAAATGAAAGAGAGAAAGCAAAAAGGTTTCCAGAAAAAGCACTCAACGTTTCTGAACCACCGCTGGTGTCCCCTTGAACTGAAACAGTGGCATCTGGGGCAGCAGAGGAGCTCCTGCGCTACCAGGAATTTCCGACAGGGAGCTCCCACTTTCACCCTGATGGACCTCAGCAATCCCCTCTTTCCACAGCGATGCAGTGGCCCAGAGCCCTCCGAGTCTCAACAGAGTGTGAGAGCCCATGTTGTCAGGCAGCCTAAATAACGGCCTCTGATGGGTTTGGCAGTGTCAAAAGAACCTGAAAAATGGCCCATGAAGCTCCCCCCCCCCCGCTGCCACCCCTTCCACTGACTCAGATGTATTATGGGGGCTGGAAGTGCCAGCAAGCCTCTCCTCTCCCTCAGGTACTGGCAGCACCAGGGAAGGGAACCCCCACCAGCCAGTCTCACCGGCTTCCCCATTTGTTTTCATTTTGTCACCAGACATTTCTATTTAAGCTGTTTGGAAGGATATCTCAATAACAGCCCTACTAGGCTCAAGGAGACAGAGGCTGACAACGAGCACGCCTCCCCTCCTTTCTCCTGAACATCACCCTCACATCAAAACATCTAGTCATGCTGTGAGGGAGATGGGGAGAGGCAGCATGCCCAGGGCCTCTCTTCCCACCTTCCTCCACCCGCTGTACCACCTCAGCCATTGATGGAAATGGAGCTGTTTGTGAGTCACAGGCGCTACCCTGCAAACCAGCTCAGACAGTTCAGCCGTTATGGTGCTAAACCAGTATCAGCAAGGTCTGAAGGGAGGGCCCACTCCCCTCACACAGTTTAGACTGCAGAGCAAAGACATTTACACCAAAGCACGGGTTCCCATGCAAAATAACTTCAAACTCATTGCTGCAGATCCTTTGGGGGACTGCATGGTTTGAGGGCAGGGTCCATCCTTCTGCACACTCAAGAGAAGCCAAACTTTTGCATGGGAGTTGTGCACCCATCCTCCAAAAAGCAAAAGGGTGTAGGCAACTGAGGGTACCTCTACACTGTACACTGCCTGAACAGATTAGCTCAGATAGCATCCCTGCGTGACACTGCATTGCACAGACGGTAGGCGTACCTGAGCTGCCTTTACTGATGGCCACCACAGGAGTCTTGAGCCAACCTTCAGAGACCACAACCAAAGGCCAGAGATACAAATAAACATAGCCTTTCCATACTATTACACTGCCGAGGAAAAAAGTACTGTCATTTCCAAGGATGTTACATGATTACAGGTAGGAGTAGGAAGTTTCCCCTGTGGGAATTGGGAATGGGAATTCAGGATCCCTACACACAAGATCCAGATTTTATTCCCAGGGTCTGCTGCCAACAGCCATGTGGATCTGGGCACTTCACCTATCCAGGTTTCGCTTTCCCTTGCATAAAATTGTGGATGATGATTGTCTTTGCAAACCCTTCTGCCGTCCTTGAGCAGAACGCAGCACACAAGTGCTTGTTATTGTCATTGGTGTCTCACTGATGGCCTGTGTGCAGTTTGCACAGCTGAGTACAGTCAGGCTGTATGGGGTCTGTGGTCCCCTGCATCAGTGTTTGTGCCAGGCTGTGCCTGCTAGGCAATGCCTGCCTGCGCTCCCCCAGTGCAGCCTGCACACAGCTGTATGCAGCTGTCACATCATCTCTGGAGGAGATTGCATCTTCTGTCACATTCCCGTGCACGCTCAGCAATACATATGCAGACGCTGGGTGTGGATGACTAAGTGGGATGCATATTTAGATCTGACTGTCTCTGTGTGCACCTCTGTGTACGCACATACACAAGAACTGGGTCAGGAGAATCTATTTCTCCTTTCATGTTGCTCATCACAAAATCCCTACACCCAAAGTCACCTTTGCAGGTTGGTTTGCGAGCCCTTGATTGAAACATCTGCTTCTCTTCCTGCTTTGCTGAGTGAGGAGAGCATCCACAGAAAGAAATGGAAGAAGCCATTAGCTTAGTCTCCAAGGGGGAACCCTTGAATAGCTCAGAAAAGTCTGTGCCAAGAGGAGGACACTGGAAAGCGAGAGCAAGCCAAGGAAAGAGACAGATGGGGCCAGCTCCACTACAGTTCTCAGCTGCCTTTGCTGCACTGTGCACGTAATATTCATACAAGGTCTAATTTATAAACCCAGCTTGTGTTTATAAACTCCGCTGTCCTAATGGAAATGAAAACATTAATACAACCCGAGGATTCTTCACTTTCCAGGTTTTAATTAAAATCATAGGCGTTAAGAAGCAAGAGTGTCTTCGTGGAATACAAGTCTAATGAAGTATTTCCTCACACAGCACAAATCTCTGTGTGCAGTCCCAGCTCGCTGGCACTGGGTGCCTGAAACACCGACTCCCCTAGAACCACAAGTTCATGTCTTGAAAATTAGAAAAACAAGTTATCCTGCAATTTCTTTCAAATAAATTTAGGTGCCAAGATGGAGCTGGAAAAATAATATTAAGTAGGGAAAAGAAACCCAAACAATATAGCACAGTCATAAAACATGATCTCTTAATTGACTAACTGGAGGCAACAGTGACAACATTGCACAGCAGTGACAAGGGGACAGCATGGGAAAAAGGAGAGGACTCAGATGGGGGGGCAGCCCGTGAAGGCACAGCAGGAGGGGCGATGGGGAAGAAGTAGCAAAGTGAGAAAAGGCAGCACAGGAGGCTGGAGCAAGGGGAATTAAGGGCAGTGGTGAGGCTGGTGAAAATGTAAACACATGAAAATTGCAAGACCAGATCACACGGACCTGTTCCCTCTGTCTCCCATGGGACCAAAGGAAAGCAGGAAAGGAGCTGGCACAGAGTGACCTACATGTGTAGACACAGATGAGGGAAGGGACTGATCTTTGGCAGGTGTAAAGCTGGCTGGAGGTCAAGGCTGATAGCAGAGCACCAGTTACTGCAAAATGAAGCCCAGCAGAAGCAGCGATTTCCCTTCACCATCATCCTCTAGGGAAAACCATGTCTAGCCCGCTCACTCCAGGACTGTTTTCTACCCCACTGCATAACAGTGCCTGCCTTGTCATAGGAGGCACACTCAAAGAAGAGAGGGAGGAGGCCCTGAAAGACAAAGACAGCGTGAAAGTAACACAGAGCAGTGTAGAGGTGTGAGGCCTCTAAATGGGAAGAGGGTGACTGCCTCCCCAGTCCCAGGACCACCTCGAGGAAGAGTACTGGCAACCCTCAAGCAGCTTAACAACAATCTTTTGTGGATTTGGTTTCATTTTAAATGCCTCCATCTAAATCTATGGGAGCTAGAGATGGACTTCAGTCGGAGAAGTGTGGATGTGGTCCCAGACTTTAGAGAACTCTGAAAGTTTCCACCAGCCACACTTTGATTCGACCTTATTTCTAAAAGGAACACAGGTTGCATCATATTGCAACCAGTAGGTTGCTTGTCCCATATTCTTTTTGGTTTAGGCCAAGTCCATTTGCTTAACAGTGTCCTCTGATGCTCCTATACGCTTGGTTAATTCTGTATCATGGTGAGATTAAAAAAAGCAAAAGGCTTTTTTTTGTCTTTTGTTCTTTTTCTTTAGTACTTGTCACCTTGGAAGACAATGGAAATGCAGAAACACGTTGGCCAGAAGAATATGACTCACAATCGAGGGAGCTGAAGGAACGAAGTCCTTGGCCTTACATTCTGGGATCGCTGTGTAAGGTAGGAGCAATGGAAAAGAAATGCATTATTTCCTCACCAAACATTTCTCAAGACCTGAACATGCTTCTTTCAATCCCTGATCTAGCCAATAAAGCACATCTAAACAGCAAAGACATGTCTTGCTTCAGAGTCCTGTGCTTACAGAGGCAGCGACATTCATAGCTGAAACTCACGAGATGCTGCAGACAGGAGTTGAAGAAAATGGAAGGACTCCTGTCAGCCTCAGATGAAGTTGCAAGCAAGTGCCTTCTCTGTCAGGAGGGAAGCAGCTTGCTGGTTAAATCCACCAACAACATAACGCTAGGCTGCCATACACACTGTACATTTGCCCATCAACACCAATGCTGTGAGGTGCAATACCTTCAGCTAAAAGAACCCCCTTGGCTCATCTGAACCCGTTCAGGGTGCAAGAGGAGCCAGGGCTAAGGCACTTTGGAAGTGATGGAAACAAAGGAATTGCTATGTTTAGCAGGGAAACATGCTTTCTGACCCTTGTAGGTGGCTATACACAGTGCTAATGAGGCCAAAAAAAGGAACTGAAAGCATCACTGCGTTTTGCAAATTGCTTCCTAGTTACTGGCCTGGTGTGGGCAACTTACAGTTTTATTGGGCTACTCCTTTGGTCAAGGTCTGCTCGGTTTGTATTATTTTTATCCTGGCAATAAAGGGGAGGCTTCAGCATCATTTAAAAATGCAACTCTGCAAAATCAAATGGAGATGACCTTGCAAATCTGGGGGTTATAAATCAGCCAATGGAAAGGAATGCTGTGCAGTACTAAGAGAAACAAGGCAAATATGTGCACTTACATACACTTGACTAATGGTTTATATTTTATAGTACCTTCCCTTAGAAGATCTCAAAGAGCTTTACAGTAAATAGAAAAAAGAAACAGAAAAAAGAAAAAATATTTTGGATGTCTGATCCTGCATTCACAAGCCCCACTCCCAGCTGGTTACACCAGCTAACCCCATCTGGAGACCAGGACTGTCGCTTCCCTGTGCCCAAAGCAGAGGTAGAACACAAAGAAACCAAAATTCCCTGTTCATGACATCACTCCCTTGAAGTGATACAAGGATCTGGTACTGGCTTTGTACAGACCCAGATAACCCCCTGGGAAAACGGTGGAGAGTCAGTCTCCACTGCCTCAGTACAAATCTCATGTCCTACTTTAGGGTTTTCTCTGGGATGGTGCCATCGACATCAGTATGATGAAGGACAGGCACTAAGAAAGGTCTTTTGACTTTGGTCCTTTCCCTTTGCAAACAAGTTCTTACTATGCATCTAGCTAGCAGATAAATATTCTACCTCAGTCATTGCTGTCATACCTGAGCACCCATTGACACTATCCTTACTCCCCTCAGGTTAGTGACAGATAAGCAGAAATGTTGTAAGACCAAGGTCAAGTTTAGAATCATAAAAGCTCACAGAAAATTCACAGTTCTTGCAGGCTGGTCCTGCAAGAGATGCCAGCAAGTGACTCAGCCAAGATCACAGCTACAAGAAAGTAGCAGTACTGGGGACTGCCCTTCATCCCCTGAGAATTTAACACAGACCCAAAATAAACTGCTGGTACTGATTCCATGGTAGTTTATCTCAAGACAGTGACTGATTCGACAATGTTTTTGTACGTAACATTAGAGATCTCCCTACTAATCTGATATATCTGACTGATACTTTTTTCTTTTTTTAATATCCTTGGACTCCCTCTTCTATACATACCTATGAAAATGCAAACATACACATCTTGGGTTTTCCAGTGGTAAGTTAGGAAAAAAAGAAAAGGAACAGAACGAAGACGTTTGATTTTGACAGTATCTATCCTGGCATCTCATGCCACTACTTGAGAGAGCTAATGGAGAGCGATCACAATGCCAAAGGAACACGAGCAGACAGAAAGAGCTGTTAAGGAATCAGAATAAGTTGCAAATGCATCTAGACAAGCGATTAGGAATCTCACCTCCTACCTACCAGCAGTCAGCGGCTGTGTTCCTCCTACTGCACTTGAACAGGGTCGGGCCAGACCTTGCCTGTGTTTGAGATACCCAAGCTCCCAGAGAAACCTGGGTGCTTATTTGCAAGCAAAGCTGCGTTTTGATTTTGCATGCACCAGTTTTGGCTCAGGGGGCCATTCTCAGATTCCCCCCAAATACTGGCCAAACTGAAATGCCTAGAAAGACAAACTAAAACCTGTCTGTGGCATTTTCATGAGTAGCTTTCTGTTTGTGGGTATGTACACGTAGAAGGGGTAAAAAGGACAGCCCCAAACAGGAAGGCTAGTCTTAAAGGCTCCAGGAATATAGTTTTTTGATTTTTCTATTTCACAGTTGGTTGATTTCAAGCATTCTAATGGCTGCTTCCTACCCTAGTGCCCATCTGTCTATTTTAATAAATGTTCTTGGTAGTACCTACCTGGCAAGCATTCGAACACCCAGCAGCACAACCAAATTTCACCCTAAATCAGGGGGCTGGAACAGCGAGCTCTATGGAAATGATGCAATCATCCTTCTCCCACAACACAGGCACTGGCAGCAGCAGATGGACAGATGGGTAAAGCAAGCAGACAAGAAAATGTAATGGGCTTGGCCCCATCTCTCCTCCTCCCTTCCATTTTTTCTGTTAAAGTCTGGGTGAGCGCAAAGGACAGGTTGCTGTGACAGTTGGGTGCCCTGTGCAGCCACAGAGGTCTCCTGGGTGGCAGCTGGAAAGGTGCAAAGGTTCATCAGCTACCTTGGAGATGCTATGAGATAACTGATGCCCTGAAGGCACCAGGTGACAATGAACTGCCTCTCTTTAGGACCCATTCATTATCTTTGATCTATCTGTCTCTCTCTCCAGATCTAATCAGTGGTGATGAATGCTAACCCTTACTCCACCCTCTAGAGATCCAACTGTGCTCCCTCTCATTTGTCGCAGGGTCCCCATCCATTCCTCAGCAAATCCGCCATCCCACATGCAGGTGCTGGCACACGGAGGGGATCAGCTTCCTGCAGACCAGCTTGTGCCACAGTTAAGTTGAGGAGGATGGGCAGAGAGCGGGTATGTCATCTCCCTGTGGTAGGAAAACTGGACACTGACCTGCTGTGTTCATACCCCAGTTCTTTGTCTGGTCCCTCTAAACAGATCTGTTCTCTATAACTACCTTTCTACAGTGAAACACAAGGTGGGTCAGGATGTGAGGGCAAAAACCCTGTGTTTCACTTGAACTCCAGTGCAAGCAAGTGGGCTTTGCTGCCTGTTACAGCTCCTTGCCCCCTCTCATACAGGAAGATGGAACCTGGCCCAAGCCCTCTCAAGGTTGTCTCAATGATGTTCATCTCTATTACAAAGCCACAGGAATTCCTCCCCGTACCTTTCCTCTCTCCAGTGTCCTTTTCATCAAATGCACGTCAAAACTGCAAGAGGTACCAATAACTTATGTCTCAGAGATGAGCAAAGAGATGAGGGTCAGGTAGACCACTGAAGCAGGCCATTCAGCAGGGACTGTAGGTTCTTCATGGGCAAGGAAAGGCTGCTTTTTGATGTAAGCCTTTAACCTCCCTTCCCCTCAAGCATCAGATGGTGGAAGAGCATGGAGATCAACTCATGACAGAGGCAAAATTCAATACCAGGTAAATATTTTTCACTCTAGAAGGGCTGCCTCCACTCATGACCAGCTTTCCTCCCCCTTTGCCTTTCCTCTCTACCCCAGGAGGTAGCATCCCCATGTGGTTGCTCTTAAAACGGTGGCAGAAGAAGCCCATGTGAACGCTGATATTCTGTTACTGCCTCAAGGACATCAGTGTGTGGTTAAGTCTTGGCATTTCACCCTTCATCAATACTAAAATTTAGCAAGAAATGTGTACAATGAAAGCTTATGTCTTCGGCCTTTTTCTTATTAATCCTATTACACTTGTCTTTATGAGCTCTCCAAGTTCCTTTTACTCCCTCCGAGGCTTGGCTGCAAATGAGATTTTGCATCTCAGTGTAAAATAACCTGAACATTTTTCTATAAAATTAAATAAAAAAACCTCCATCCTGGCAGTACATGCCCAGAATCCAATTTCTGGAGTCTACATCTTTCCAAGTGCTCCATTGTCTTCTCAACTTCCCTTAGCTTTGGGAACATGCTTTCATTCTGTCCTGATCAATATCGTGAAGAAAAGTAAGGAACAAACTTTAAACAGCTCAGATGAACAAGAGGCAGAAAATGTGAGACTAAGCTGCAGAAGTCTGTGACGTTTGGCAAATCTCCTCTCATTATATATGCCTCAATTTTCTGATGTGTAAAGTGGTAATAGTGATAGCCCCAGTCTGCAATGCAGATGGGATGGCTGGGATGGCTCAGCTCATGGACGTTCAAGAGTACAATGAGATTCTGTTACAACTAATAGTATCCATAAGTCTATTGTTGCGATTATGTACCATTTAAGGTAAATGTTTTGATTTCTGAACTTTACCGAATCTTCCTAGCTTTGCAAAACTGGACTGGGATTTGTGCAGTTTCCAGAAATTCCTAGTACCTTCTGTTTCCTATCAGGCAAACAACTATTTTTTTAAAAAATGTTATTCTTTTTGACAAGAGGGCCTCAAGAACTAAATCCTGGTGCCAGATTTGCGTATATGTTCAATAAGGAAGCCATGCCTGCTCCTAAAAAGCTTACCATAATGACAAGAAAAAGCAAAATGAAAAGTGTATTAGAATTCTTAATGCCATCTAGAGTTAGTAAGGCAGAGTGGAGTGGCCAAAAATGAAAAATAATGGGTGAGGAAAGTTAATAGCATCCCTTCCCAGAGCTCTGACTGCTTTGAATTTCATCTTTCAGAGAAAGTAAGTATTGTGTGGAAAGTAATTCCTACCATATTAAGGGAGGGGGATTTTTACTGTACCATGTTTGAACAGGTCTGGTGCTCTAACATTATGATTTACCTTTGATCTGTAAAATCCTTTAATACCTGATATGGCAGGATGACTTGGGCTGCAAGAAGAAAACAAAATCAAGCACAACTTGCAGTGCCTTAAAGAAATACTGACCTCAACCAGCTGAGCTCAGGTTCAACTCAGTCTCAGAATCTCCCCCAGCAGATTTCCACCTGCACAAGCGTATTCCCGTTCAGCCTCTGCAGCACACCACTGTTTACCATAAAAGTTGACATTTAGATATGAAAAAATCAGGAAGGAAAGGGGATGATTTAAAAATAAAATGTAATTTACACTAATTATGTCGTTACATAGGATGCTGTGCAAAAAACGTTAGCAAGTGAGATCATGTCAGCAAAGCACAAGATGAACTGTATGAAAAACTTACAAGTTCCTAAGTCAGAAAGCTGTGGCTCCCTGCTGCTTCTCATTTCTTGGCCAATCAATCCTTCATAAAGACTTTTAGGATATAGTCAAAGTACCTCTGCAGTCCTAATGTCTGCAGTATCTAAATAGGAAGCCAGTGGTAATATACTGATATGCGTAGCATCCTAGTGCAGAAAAGCATATGAGCACTCCTGTTGCAACGCTAGGGAACAAACAAAGCGAGGCAATCCTGAGTCACCTGTGGCAAAACAGTCAAACCAAAGACTTCCAAAGCCCAGCATCACACCACAATCACTGATCACCCTTCATTTCACCTCCAGAAAATTGCTGAAAAGAAGATGACCACCAACTCACAGTGTAGGACATGCACTGTTGTGCAGCTTGATGTCTCCCTGATCAGGATAAAGGACTCTTTGCCAGTCCTCTCTTTCCCAGTACTCACCCTGTACTGAACCGGAGGATGCATGTCTGTCTTGCAGCTATCAAAGGCCACCATTAGCGATTAAAAAAAAGAGCACAGTAAGTTCACAAATATTTGGATAGGTTTGGAAAAGCTGTTCTTCAAATAGCATCATAAGACTTGATATACTTTTAACACATCTCAAGTGCCTTCAGCTCAGATAATCTCGATTTACATGTCAATACCTTTCAGTTTGCTCTCCTGTAGCCTGGAGGGGTAAGGGGAGAACTTGCCTTTGTCACTATCTGCAGCTGATCCAGCTCAAGTATTTCAAGGGGTTGTGCACAGACCACCTTACAATTTAAAACTGGCACATAATCCATACCACGCCTCCCACCTGCACGCACATTCCTATCCTATAGCAGGCTTCATCTTATGCAAAGCGAGCCAAGATTAAAGCAATCTTGAAGACAACCATCCAGTAATCCTGTAGTGAATGTAAAGATGCGTAATTTAAGCTTGAATATTTCAGAGGCACACAAACTGTCTCAGAATGTGAAATACAGCAAACAGGTCCTGGCACATATTTTCAACCGAGTTTTCTCCAATGCCTGTGCTCAAATTCAGGTGGCAAGTTGATGGCCTCAGAGTTTCTGCCATCCAAGAAATCATTAGCTAACAAACAGAGCTGACACTTATATTTTACATTTCATAGTGTACAAAATCTCAAAAAATGGGCTTCAGCTGTCTTCTTTTTGCTTTTTTTCTTTCCTGATTTGTTTTGTTTTGCAAAACTGTTCACCATCAATCTATCTAAAGCACTTCACTGACCACAAGGGCTGGGCAGCCAAGGACTGTGATTATTTGTCAGAGCTTTTATTTGGGGGGGGGACGGGACAGGACACGGACCAAACGAAAAAAAAAAACCAACAAACCCTGAAACAACTGACAAAAGTAATTCAACAAATTTTTTGACAAATACATTTGAAAATTGTTAGGCTACCTCAGTTAACTAGATGAATAATGCGAAATGATACGAGGTGAATAATTTATTACAAAATATGGAGAAAAAAACACTATATAAATTATTGAACTAATATTATTTGACAAGTGCTTGCCCTTCCCTGAAGTGCAGCCTTCTCTGTGATAGAACATAGCAGCTGTTTAAAAGCAACAATAGTTTAAGGCAGCAAATGAAGAAGAATTGCAAGTGCTGAAAGAGTATGAGATTAGGCAGAATGTAATTATCCAGATTGGAAGCTGGTTAAAATAAGGAAATAAGGCAAAGGGTCTCTTATAAAATATATCGTACGGTCACAACCGCAAGTAGTACAGGTGTCTTCTCTTGTTTTTTATCCAAGCTGGTTATTATTAACCAAGGAATAGAACAGAACAGACTAGACTATAGACTATTTCATTTGGAAGGGATGGACAGCGATCATCTAGCCCAACTGCCTGACCACTTCAGGGCTGACCAAGAGTTAAAGCATGTTATTAAGGGCATTGTCCAAATGCCTCCCAAACACTGACAGGCCCGGGGCATCGACCACCTCTCTAGGAAGCCTGTTCCAGTGTCAGACCACCCTCTCAGTACAGAAATGCTTCCTGATGTCCAGTCCAAACCTCTCCTGGCGCAGCTTTGAACCATTCCCACGCGTCCTACCCCTGGATCCCAGGGAGAAGAGCTCAGCACCTCCCTCTCCACTCCCCCACCTCAGGAAGCTGTAGAGAGCGACGAAGCCGCCCCTCAGCCTCCTCTTCTCCAAACCAGAGGAGCCCAGAGTCCCCAGCCGCTCCTCACAGGACACACCTCCCAGCCCGCCCTTCGCTTCCAACTTGCCGGTGGGGTTTCCCCGTCCCCCCGTCCCCGCACCCTGGAGAGCACGAAGGCGTCTCCCCTCGCGACACCCCACGGCCCGAGGAGCTGAGGGAAGGCCCCCCCGGTCGAAGCCCGCCCTGGGGCCGGGGTTGAGCTCCGGCTTTGGCGCCGTTTTTCCTCAGGCCCAGCCCCGCCGGGGCAGAGGCGGCGCAGCGCGGCGCGACATCTAGCGGCGGGATGGCGTCACCCGCCGGGCGAGGAAGAGGAGGGAGCGGCGGGGAGAACATGGCCGCCCTACAGCAGAGCTGCGAAGTCGAAGGAGGCGCAAAGCCCGCCCAGCCCCCGAGTAGCTGGTAAAAGCTGTCGAAAACGCCACACGTCAGTCGGTGCGGGGTTTTTTTTTTAAGGGCTTGCGAGGCGGCTCTTGCTCCGGCCGGGCCGGAGGGACGCCGAAGATCGTGAGTGCTCCCAACCAACGCTCAGGGCTCAGCCGCGCCTGCGTTGGCTCCCAGTTTTTACATCGGCCACGATGAGTTTGGAAGGAAGGAGAGCCTGCTTTTCTTCGTTAGCCTCATGGCCAGCGGGATGCCCTTGCTCAACGCCACGGAATAGCACCCTGCGTAGCTATTAGCGTGCCTCCAGGAGCCGTTACTTTAAGATGCAACCGGTCCCTTTAAAAAGGGCAAATCATAACTGTGGCACCTTGGAAAGATTTGCTTCTAGCGCCTAAGAGCAGGAGCTGAGCTCACCCTAAGTATTGCAAGAATTATTTGGGGAATTTATGCTCTTGGATCCTGGCTCCCGGTCACTTGCAGGGAAATGCAGGACTGCGCAGAAAACAAAATTTACAAATCTCTGTCACCCTATGGGAACGTTGCGATACTCCCAATTTACACACACACTTTGGATGTGTAAATATTTCAGAGCTGCAGTTTAAGGGCACCAGTGATTTGCACAGCACTATATATCACTGCTTCCCAGGGAACACTGTGCTACTGAAAAGTAGCACTCAAGTCAGAGGTGGATTTAACATTAGCATCTCAGCACTACACTACAAGTTTGATTGTTTATGTACATCTTGCCAACTGATTTAAAATCTATATTTACACACGCTGAGATGGCCTCCACTCATTAATAAATTAAGACACTTGTAAACCACTGGATCTGCAAGTTGGCCTTCTAATTTACTAGCGTCTGAATATCAGGTTGCCCACCCTTCCTCAGCAAGAGCTGCTGGGAGGAACAAAGCTAAATGCTCCACACAGCCCAGTAGATGGTGGTTGTCCATATAGCACTGGCATTCATGCTCCTCATACTACACCTTTCTGCAGGCTAAAGAAGTCTCTTCTGGCCTGAGGGTCATTAGCCTCGGATCTTTTGCCAACACTGAATTCAATCATTAAGATGAGTTTAATGACAAAGGTTAGTTTTTCCAAGAGGAAGCTGGAAGCCTACAGCAGTATGGTCTTGGGGGCTAAGAACTACGCAGTGAGTGAGTTGCCGTCGCAGCTGCTCACGAGGGCCCCTTCTGCCATCAGCTCTCCAAGCTCATAACTCCCTTCCTCCCCTGAGCATGAATGATGAAATATTAGAGGCTCTGATCTCTGCCTCATTAAATAGAGAATATTCTCACTCTGTCCTGACCTGCGCTAGGGCCAGTTTAAGGAGCAATCCGTCATGAGATCGTTAATACTAAGACTTGCTCAGAGGGCAAGGATGTTCATCCAAAATTAAATTCTTAACCTTTTCGGGAAGGACTTCGGAAAGGATATTTTACCTTTCCTAACTGGAGGGATCAGTTATATATTTCTGCATTGCAATGATGATGGAATTGGAGCCAAGAGGCCAGCACCATGCTGAGACTTTGCCTCCACAACTCTTTCAGTGATGCCCAGCACTGTGTGAGCAGAAGCCCCAGAGATCAGGAAGAGCAGCAATGGTCAGGGAGCAAACCAAGGTCAGGAAAAAACTGAAATGAATATAGTTCAAGTAGACCAATGGCACAGGACCCATAACAGCAGCCCAGCAAGGGATAATACGAGGACACTAGAAAACAAAGCCTGGACATAGATGCTGTAAAAACATTAACGAGTCTTTGCCATCCTTTCAAGACACAGAGCCAATTGTCAGACACAGTAAACTCGCAAGTCACATGAGTGACAAACGAAGGTGACTCTGGTTTTGCTTGCAGCATTTCTCATAAACTTTCTGGGAGAAGGTCTGTCCTTTAACATATGGATTTACTGTGCTTGGTATCTGAGTGGTTCCTTGGTCTTCCTCCTACCCCTCTCTCCACTCTTCTCCTACAAAGGGTTTTAATGGCAAGAGATACCCATAGTCTGACGATGAGAGCAAGCTATAAGGATGGATACAGATGGAGAGAGAGAGAAAGGAAACCTCCAAGACATAGTTTTCTCTTAATAGTATACAATCTACACAGACTGCTGCAGAAATGGGATGAATAATAGAATCACAGAATTTCCTCATCCCCTGTCGCTGTCAAATCCTATTAAACTCACTCCAGGTAAAAGGTGCATTACCAGCTCTGCTAAAACTACACTAAACATTGGGGTTACTGTAAGCAAATGAAAGAAGATGGGTGTGAGAGAGGATAAAGACAAATCATCTTCCCAGCGAAGCATCAAGAGTATACATATTGGGGGTGAGGTGCTATTCCTGAGGACATATAAAAGCTGTATCAGGTTAGGACTGGAGCTTGGTGTTAACCCTCTCGTTACTGTTTTTTCTATGAATACTGGCTTTGCTGCTTCTTTTGAGGATAATGTGCTTTTATACCAAAGAAGATACAGACAACTGGATTAGTATGGGATTTAGGGAGCAGGCTGTGTACCGGGTGATGTGACAGCAAACAACTAAATTTAATATGGCAGCTTGATCCATTATGTATTTTATTTCAAGAAAAGTCTACACAGGCACATGAAACCTGGACTGGATCTGGCGTCACAGCGGACTGGGATCCAAAAGCGTCAGATCTGGGCCACACGATGATTGCATTTCAACAACCATTTTTGCTGCCACTAAGTACGTCTTACATGGCTTAAGCTTCTTACACAGAGTCCTCGTTAAAAATCATCCTGACCCTAAACTTTAAATAAAGATCCATAATATTTAGCACCTTTCTGGCATTTTTACTGGTGAAGTTCAAAGATCTTAGACTGATCGATATCGTTACGCTCATTTCCACAGAGACACCAAGCAGGGAGGCTGATACATGCAAGGTCGCCCAGTGAATGAAGAGGAGAGATAGGCACTGCACCTAGAGCTCCCAACTTGCTCAAACACTCCTGCAACCTTTGCTCAGCTCAGCACAGAGACTTTATCCAGTTTCACCACATGGGCCTGAAATTTGCACGCATAACCAGAATCCTAGTTCTGGCAGTCTCAGCGGGGTTTCAAAGCAGTACAGGTCCCACCAAAGACACAGTCCATTCGTTGTTGCTCTTCCTCAAGAAATTACTGGATGAAATCAAAGACATGCAGAGGTAACTTTCTGCAAGTAATCTGAAATACCTCTCTCTTCTCTCCTGGATCTCACGCAGGTTTAACTTCGTACCTACACGTACATACGGCAGAGAACACGGCATGCTAAATATTTGTCAGCTGATATCCCTGATTACACCAGGGCCTGGCCCCAACTTGGCACCACAGGACAAACTTGCCCACTAGAGATAAAGCAGCTTCTGCTGCCCGATCCTCAGAGTAACTGTAGAGACTAAGAAATGTAAAGCCTCTCTTACATTTCATTAAAAAAATTCATATGAAGAGGGCTTACTTAATTTGATACTAAGTTGTCCTTTGCACATCACTGACCTGATCCTACCATCTTCCCAAAGCTTTATCAGCTCTGAGAGGGACACGGCACGCAGCTATTCCAAGAAGCAGGGAGAAGCCTTCACAGAAACAGGTTTTGTAATCATTCACAATTCATTTAGCATACGGAGCAACATTCTGGGTGTCATGTCTCCCAGCTGGTGGCCAGACGCTAC
This sequence comes from Haliaeetus leucocephalus, assembly GCF_000737465.1. NCBI lineage: Eukaryota > Metazoa > Chordata > Aves > Accipitriformes > Accipitridae > Haliaeetus > Haliaeetus leucocephalus. Next base: position 19,857,907 of record NW_010972664.1, read on the forward strand.
AGTGGATGCGACCAACTGGCCACAGTCCTTCAGCCTGGCAGACCAGGCTTCTGTGTGTGCACGGCCTGTGTGTTTCCATGGCTGAGGCTCAGAGCACCATGTCCAAGTCCTGCAAGCAGACGCCAAGCCAGCTGAACCACAGAGGAAATTATCCCCTGGCCAGGCTGGGTGGGGGGATGCCAAAGTTTGGAAAAGAGCACCAGTCAGCCAAGAGGATCTTACATTGAAAGTAGTCATCTTTCCCTAATGGTCTTACTTCTTAGTGAGAGCAGAGGAAGAACAGATGGCTTTTGCATTCAAAGCCCAGGCCAAGGTTTCAAGGGGATGTGCAGTATCTTTTCTGCAGCCCCTCTAAACTCTGCACACCTACATGGAGCAATACAGCCAGCACGGCATCAGAGGTCCCAGAGCTGGCTCCACACAGGCTGGAGTCCCTGCTGCACAGGGACCTGTGAGCTCACCTCCCAAAGCAACATAGCTGACTTGGTACAGCACTAGGCCTAGGCTAATGTTCCCACATCTTGGTTGTAAAACAACTCTTTGTTTAATGCTAGCTTGGAGATTTCTCCACTGCTTTGTCCAAACACTTCTCAGTGCCACTTTTTCTTCTGTAAGAAGCGGGAAGCTCCTGATCTGCTCTCAAACATTGCTTTAAGACCCAGGAAAGAGCTAGGTGGATACCACTTTGCCTAGAAAAAATTGTCCGTGGATGCTGAGGAAGAGGACAGAGAGGTTGTTAACATGCATTCGGCCTGGAAAGCTCCACAGGTAGATGTGTCTCCATCAGTGACAAGCACTAAGGCCCATGCAGCCTGGAGGATGGGTTGCACTTAATTGATTTGCCCATTTGCAATTGTATGGTTAATTTGTAGCTACTTTCTGCCCAAAGTATGATTCTGCTATCACTCCCGTAGCATTATAGCTAAAGACGCGATTGCATTTCCAGACAGGCTTGTCACTTAGAAAACACTAATGCCCCACTTTTGCAAGGTGATTATTAAGGGGTACTCTGACTTTATAATATACCAAATGTCTGCATGGCTACAGACTGATAACATGGAACCAGCAGCAGCATTGATTAAGTGCTGCTGGCAATCTGACTTCTGGAATACTATAGGCCACCAGCGGCCATAATACAGGAATAATTAATAATAATGCTTAATCTTGCCCTCTAATGAACAGGAGAAAAACCTCTCTCTCACCCTGGACCATCCTCCTCCTCTCCAGAATCCTAAGAGGAAGCAAACCTGTGACGTAGCAGTCACAACTGTAAGACCAAGGGTCTGAGCACAGAGCTGTCATACAACGTGTGGATAGTTGCGCAGGTACTAACACCCTGTGAAGGGAAGTACGTCCAGCCTTTGCTGGCTGTGAGAAACACGCTTGCCGTGAGTCTTTGAGGGAACAGTGAAAAGCGAGTGACATCTTATTTTTATTGTATAAACTAGCTCCAAAATCAAGGCACCTTTGTTTCTAAATAGTCTGTCTTTGTTTCCCTGTACTGGCAAGTTCAAGCAATCAGAAATCCTGAGTCTAGCCTCCCAAAACGATGAAAATGAGTTTTCTAGATTTGTTGGTTTTGAGTCATCAGGTTACATTTAGGTTGTATTCTCAGGCTTTTCATCACAACATTATAGTAAAAAAACTCCTTCAAGCCCTCCTCACTTCCCCTACCCCCAAAAAAACAATGAAAGAGGAAAATGTGTCTTCTTGCTCATGTACCTACAAGGCGGCTGAGCTTGAAATTAAATATGGAAGGACTAAGGACTGCTGCTAAAATTGTGAGAGTCAACAGTGCAAAATTTCCAAAATCCTTGTCCTAATGTTGAGGCTGTGGCAATGCCGTATTTGAAATGGATAATGCTTTATTGTGCTATACTTGAATTCTCTCATGCTGCCCTCCTTTCCTCGTTAAAGACATTCATGGGGAAAACCTCTGGATGCTCTTTGTATATGAGGGAACAAAGGGTCCTCTCCCATGGAGGCAGAATACAGCATTACTGAAGCTAAAAGGCCCGAAGTGCCATCTAATGCTAAAATAACAGGGAGTTTTACCTCTACTTATCTCTCATAATCCTGAGCTATTTGTCCTCCAGATGAAATGAAAGACAGATCCCATCACCTCCACTGCACGCAAATAGCATAGTCTGTAAAGCTACATATTAGCAACTTGGGAGATTCCCTCCCAGAGGAGGGGATCAAGCCAGGTGAACAGTGACTAAGAATTTTGGGGTTTTTTCCCCTCAAAACCCCATCTTGTGCCTGAAATATATGATGCCCGTTAATGACACATGTAGCTGTGGGAGCCACAATAATTACTGAGGCAAACAAATCTCATGCCTCAGGAAGCAGAGTGCTTTCCGTGGGGCTCAGGAAGGGAGTCCCCCCGCCTGCAGCGTTACCCTGAGATGTGCAAAGCCTACAACCTGCCTCCTTACGGCAGCTCTCACCCCACCTTTTGCCCATCAGGCAGCTCAATCCAAAACCCTTGGCAGGAGGCTGTGCCAATAAATATATTTTCTATTGGCAGGATATTGCTCTCCTCTGAAATATCACATATTTGGCCATTAGGAAAGGCAGAGTCTGATCTTGTATGTCAAATCCTATACTCCCATGAAAAATGAAGGAGCCACTTTGCTCTGCTCTACTCTTCTCCCAGCTAACCAGCCAAGGATGCTGTCACAAGTAAAACAGAACGTGCAGGGCTTGCTTTGCCCTGGCAACAGCTGTACTCGAAAACAACATAGAGGAGTGGATTGGAGAACAGGAAAGGGGCAGGAAATACATGTGCCTACTTGCCCACTGAAACTGCTGAGAATTTTAATTTTAGGCCTCTCATCAGCCCTGACACAAAAATTGTAGCATCAGTTAAGTCGTAATGAGTTAGTGGTGCATTTGATGCTTACAGACTGTAGATCAGGAGCGAAAGTGCAAGACTTGCAGTAGCCTTGCTATGCGTAGATGCAGGGTTTGGACCCAAGGCTTTTAAGTTCAGGAGTTTCAACAAGAAACTGAAGTGCTCGGGGAATTCACAATAGGATACAAAGCTTTTCTTCTGTACAGTAAGCTAGCTTTTACCAACCCCCACCAAAGGTGACCAGAAACTCTTAACATGCAAAGCCTTGTTTTGGGCAGGCATTAGGTGGCCCGTGAGTAGCCGATTGCAGCATAGATACCAGCCCCAACCCCCTGCTATTGCAACCTTTAATTTACTTCCTCACTGTGAGGATAAATTCAAGACTTCTGCTAAAAGACAGGGAAAAAAGCACGGGGCGGGGGGGGGGAGGTGCAAAGCAAAAAGAGGAAAGACTCACAGAGATTGGTCAGCACACTTGATTCTGGATTTTGACTGCTCTGGAGCCTGATTTTCCCTCTAAGATGAGTCAAATCCTACCCAGCTACAACACGTCAGCAGAAGATCTTGCAAACATTGTGAAAGCGGACCAGATCTCCTGGACTAACCCAACACAAACGCCACTCAGCGTGCCGTTACATTGGCCTCAGGATAGACGCGGGGTGTCCGAGCCAGCCTTGCTTCCAAGGGGTTTGCAAAATGAAGCAGGGGCGCCTAGACCTCCTTCTCCGGTGGGTTTGACTGCCCAGGAAGCCAGAGCTCCTACTGCTGGGAGTGGCACTGCCACCAGTACCAGGAATACCAATGGCAAGCGGTGAGCTGTAGGGATGCTGGGTTCTGCAGCGCTTGCGAATCACAGGCAGGGAGACAGGCGCATGGGAGAGAGGATTAGATTAGCTCACGTTGATAAATGTTCTGTGTGCTCTGATACTCCAAGAATCCTCTTCCCCCCCCTTTCCCCCTCAAATCTCAGCCTCCTCCCTCCTGCCTGGTTTCATCACAACTCCAGATTGCTTGAACAAGCTGCCTGATAAGCCCACAGATGCCAACAGGAAGCAATGATGTTACAATAAGTGTCACAGGGAAAATGTCAACTGTATCATTATAATGAAGGTCATGTCTCCCTCACAGAGAGCTCAGGGCTCTGCACAATTCACATGTTGTTATTAGGTAGATGTTGACATATGTAACTTCTACTTTACAAGAGTCACTGCACAGGGACGAGTGAGGAAATACTGGCTCACAACTACTCTGAGCTTCAGCCTCTTGTCACAGAAAGTGCAGAAGGAAACAATTAACAAGCATTACATAGGTGGGAATTCACAAATACTCCAGTTCCAGCTCCTCACAACAGACAGGATACACACAGGGTAACAGGGCAAACTCACAGCACATCAGCAGCCCCAGACAGCACCAAAGCAAAGCACAAAGTGGTACTAAGAGCAAGTCAGGCACAAAAGCAACCGGCCTCCATCCCAAAGTTGATGCCAGTAAATGGCACTTGGATACTCCATGTAAAACAGCTCACTGCCTCCCTAATGTAGGGAATCTCCTCCTCTTAAACCTAGCGATAAAAATGATAAAAAGGGAACTATAAAAAATAAAAGCCTTGAATTAATACTCTAATGAAGTTTTATTATTTTTCTAAAAAAGATTTTGTTCCATGATGAGGAAATATATACTCTTCTTGGCTCTGGCTCTCTGCAAGGAAGTGGTTGTAGGGGTGGCGGGAGGTGTTTGTGCACACATGTGGGCACAAGATGAAGCAAGGCGCTGAATGCAGAAAGCAGAGGCCTTTTAATTCTCCAGAAAGACACAATGTTCTTTCCCATCTTCTCTCCCTCTCCAAACCTGTCAATATTTTGCTCAGTAAGGGATGACATATTGGCAAGGATTTTCACATGCACGCACACACGTGCATGCACACATACCCTGCTAGAGCTGGTGCGAGAATATTAAAATCTGAGAGACTTGACAAATACATTGCATGACAAAGCGCTTTCAGTGGTTCACAAGACTGCCCATCGCTCATTTGTCGAGGGAGATGGTTAGGGCATTGCTCACAGATCTCCCAGGACATCAAAACAATATTCATGTTAAGACAGACAGGAGGAATGGAGCATGGTAGAAGAGTGATCATCTGAAGAACCGGAGGTGTACAGCTCTTGAGGGGCAAGAGCTAAGGTAGGGCTGGTGTATCAGCACGCTTATGGGTGATTGAGCACCATTTTACTCTTCCTCCAGTCCAGAAAGCCAAGGGAGAGGTAAAGCAGTGGGATCAGCAGGTTGCAGCTCAACGATAATTGCACTTCTCTGTGATGCTGTGTTGTAATTTATCTGCTCCCTCCCATTCCCACAGTGCCATGGTATATCCCCTCCCATCAATTTGTTCCCATATGCACTACTGTGAGGCAAAATTGCTGGTTGGACTCAGCCTGGTATTTTTTTTATAGCAGACTGTGTCCATTTAGTTGCTTGGGGAAAGGCTGCCTCAAGACTGAAAGTACAGGGGAACACGCATCTCGCTAAAGCATCTGTATTTTAGTTTAGTAAGAGCAGAAGGAAGGCACCATTTTATTCTTCTATCCATAGGGCCATATTCTTATGCTTCTAAGAATTAAAACAGTCAATGTGGGCAATTAACAGGCAATAGGTGAACATGGTGGACGTGCTCTGAGAAGAAGCTAGGATGATTTGGCCTTAATCCTCCACTCTCTGGCAGGTAAACTGCAGGAAAATAGGAGCAGAAAAGAAAGGCTTTCTACCCTTAGTTCTATTTTTCTATCCTAGGATGATTCACCTTCCCTGTCTTTGCCCAGTGCTTTGGAAAAAAAACAGCTGAAACTCAGAGACAATACTTGAAAAATCCCTTCCAGGCTGCACCTGAAGTCCAGTGCAAGGACAGGCACTACAAGTTCTCTGCAGAGAGCACTTCAAACAGATGTCACATCCTAGCCCGAGAGGGACTGTACTTCAGAGGGAGACTTTCAGAGCAAAGCCTGCTGAAAGAATCTCCACAAATAGTAAGTTTGGTTTGAAAGATCAAGTGGTCACCATGTTCCCCACCATTGCACCATCTTGTTATATCTCCATAGTCCAAATACAGAACAAAAAAATTATTCCCTGTCTTGAGATGTCCCAGGCTGAAGCCAGTGAAGCATACTCAAGAGATAAAGGAAGAGTTGAGGCTTTCCCCTCATCATGGGGAAGAAGGTGAAGAAGAGAAAGAAGTGGTTTGGTGGTTTGCCAGCAACCACATTCAGCACAATGGATTTCTGAATCTATGTCAAAGAAGGGATTCAACGGGTAAGTGTAGCAAACCTTTGCCCACAGGAAGTCACCAAGGGGTCAGGTCCACCATCACTAGAAACAACCCCTTTAGGTCCTGCTGTTGCAAGTAGGTTAATCGCATTTGCTCACAGATTTCTCACTTGGCTCCTGATCTGCAAAGTAATCTGAAATGGACTGCTTCCTGCATTTCCGCCTCTGCTTATTTATTCACTTATTTTAATTTGAAAGTGGATTTAGCGATTCATGGAAGTCAGGGATCGATAGCCCTAGCATGAGCCAAGAACAGCTCTGAGCTAGATTGGTCGCACAATTCTGTGACTGACAGCGTACCTCAGTCCAGACCCCCCCTGCCAGGGGCTGGCTTCCCTCCTACCGTTCAGCCAGTGCCTCCTCCTCCACCGCAGCCCCCCCAGCTCTCCCAGCACCTCGATCTGCCAGTTCCTCTCCCTCCTGCCCTCAGTCTTCCTTGCCTTGAGACTATAAAGTACAAGCCAGAAGGTGAAACTATGGGTTTGAGATGATAAAATTAAGATGAGATCCACCAAATTCATTTTTATTTGCAATCATAAACCAAGCTTCACTTTACAAGACAGAGAAATTAAAAAGGAAAATGAGAAAGAGTTCAAGTGCATCAGTTACAGGTTGTTAATAGAACCAAAGTATTTTGCACTATTTATATTTTATGAAGCTCTATTGCTGTGTTTTGTACAATAGAACATCACAATAAATGATTTACCCACTCAGTAAAAGATCCAGAAAACCGATCTCAGCTCATCCTTTAGAAGGCCAAAGATCCTGATCTGTGTATGCTACACCTCACCCCCCCAAATACAGAGATGCACTTTAAAACTGAAAAAAAACCCTTATCAGTCCTGACTTTTGTTTTTAAAACTTTTCTACTGGAGTTTTTCAATTGTTATAGGATAGCGTCCTGCCAGAAATGAAGTAATTTTTCCAAAAATGGCAGAGAACATTTGAGAGATCCATAAAAGAAATTACAACTTTAATGAAAAATAATTTTTTAACATCACACGTATTTGATTTTCATATTTCTGACAGAAAAAAAATTATTAAAAAGAATTAGAATTATTATTACTTTTCTTAGAATTATTTGCAGCCTTAGAGGTTTCCCTTGGAAGCCCTCAGCTAATCCTACTCCCTTCAAAACATACCTGAGCTAGGATTTGTAGGACTGTTGATAGGTCAAATACACTGAAAGTAGGTGGTATGGAGAGGCCAGGCAGTTTTCTAATCATGCAAAGTTGGGTCTGCTAACCTTCTATCTGTTTGAGGTTTTATGTTTTACCAGGCAAGCATAACACTTCAGATCTATTGGCATGCCTGCACTGGAGTGTGATAGTGTATCAGGCAGCATGTGATTGAAGGTGGGGACCGACATCCACTTTCGACGAGGCAAAACTGATGCTTGTGAGTGAGCAAGGCAAGAGGTGTGGGATGACTCTGCAGTGCCCAGGTGGATGAGGACAGTTAGCACCAGGAGGTGACGCTTCTCTCCCTGCTCAGCAGAAACAGTGATAGGGATGAGGACGTGTCATTCTTGCAGGCACATCAGAAAGTTTGACACCTGCCCCTATTCCTATTATGCTGATCTTCCACTCTGACCAAGCTTTGCCTGGGTAAGGAAAGCAGCTGTAGCAATGGCCAGCAATGTTTTTTACGAAAGGTTCTATCTTCTCACCGTCTGGGAACCATTAGCCTCTCAGTTTGTCTTAGACCTGCTTTAATGTACTCTTGAATGAGTCATGGCAAACAACAGGAGCTCTGCCAGTGCAGCAGCACATTTGAGCAGAAAGGGCCTGCCCTCAGGAGTGAGAGAGAGTCAGTTGTGCTGGAAATGCATGTTAGAGACTACTTCTCAGCACTCCGCTCCTCTGCCCTGCCAGAGCATCTCCAGATGCAAGAAAGCCAGTCGTTTCCCAGACCAGCACCCCTGCCCATCAGCAGCTGCAGGACCCAGTCAGAAGAGAAATGAGTGAGGGTCCTATTTAAGCTCAGTGAGAAAGCACTAGCACTATCCTGGCCAAAGCGGTGAGCTTCAGGGCCCTGCCATGAGGTGGGCTCACTCCCGCCCACGATGGTCTCTGTTCTTTTCAAGTGCAGTTCTAGACTGGTTTAGTTGCATTGGTGCAGAACCCTGCAGGGATTATTATAGTGTCAGACAGGTCTGGGGTTAGCACAAGACTTCAAGGGTGCTGGGAAATGAACATACTGCTGTGAGATACGCCTGATTTGGGACTGACTCTGCAGACATCTGCTCTTGCCCCATGATGCTTCAGCCTTGATCCCAGAAACAGCCAAAATAAGAATAGCAACATGCCCCATGCACCAGTTTACTAAAGCAGCACAGTCAAAGCCCAAGGATCTTGAAATCCCAGGGACCAAATGCCTCCTGTCAGCAGGCCTGGAGGCGACCGTCACTTTAGGCAGGGTTGTCAGAAAACCACTGCGTCTTGAGGTCTGAAGGAAAGAGTAGAAGCCCGAGACAGATACTGAAGGGAAGCTGAAGAGGCAGCAAGCAAAGGACAAGGGCTAGGATTTGAGGAGAGCGCATTTACTACTGGCCGAGCTTGTTACTGTTTTGGTGCAGTTAGCTCCTGTCTGTCACTCTCAATAAAAGTGTTATTGATTAGCATGTGACTTTATTGTAGAGAGCTGGCCGGGAGCCAAGGTGGAAGGGCTCCAGAGGGAAAAGAGGATGACTTGGGTGGCGGGGGGGGGGGGGGATGGAGGAGGAGGAAAAGGGAAGCTTGGAAACATAAAATCTTGAAAAGAGTAATTAATTCTGATCATTACAGCAATCTATTCAGATTTTCAAGAATATTATAAATCAGTTGCCGGTACCCTTCCTATTAGCATTCACACTGGGGAGGGATCCTGGGGAGAATTGATCAGCTGAGAGCACCAGTGCCCTGGGGAAGGACTGCGGCTCAGGGAAAGGAGGATTGTTTTGGCTGCTCATTTCAGACCACTCCTGTGCCCAGGCCCATGGAAAACCAAGGAAGCTGGAGACATGGCTCTTTGGGAGACGCGTGGTCTCTCAACCCACCTCCACTGCTGTCCCCTTGAGGCTGTGCCAAAGGAAAGGGCAGATGGCCTGCAAATCTTTCCGAAAGTGAGAAAGTGTTACTATCTCTTGCAGCTTAACAGAAAAGAAAGAAAAAAATCCCTACAGAAAAATAGAAGGCAGAAATGGAAGGGCAGAAAATATATACTTTCTACATTAGTTTCAAAATAAGCTTTAATTTAAAAAAAAAAATCAACATTTTCTCTGAAATGTTTCATCCTAATTGCTTTCTTATGGAAAAATTTCTTTAAAACCTGCTTCATTAACCACAGAATCCCATTTTTCATGAACAAATTTAACTTCCCCCCCCTACTTTAAGCTACTTCCTCACTCATGGAGGCTTTGAAAAGTCATCTGGAGCCCTTAGGAAGAACATAAATATGGAATAGGAAGAGTAGTGAAAGATTACTCATTGAAATACATGGCAAAAGGAAGTCCATCATCATCAAATAACTTTTGCTCTACCATTTAGAGAGAGAAAAAAAAATCTTGATTAGATATCTGATAGATTTCCTATTTATGTATCTGAAAGATATGCTCCCAGTAGGGAATGCTCTGAGCTCCCATCTGAGCTGTCGCACGTTTCAGCAAGCTGGGCACTGCTTCCTTGGAGGCTCACAAGACAGAGAGGCTGTGGAGCTATGATGAGAGGCACTGGCAGAGCTCTGTGTGGGGAGCTCAGCACAGGATAACAGATAGTGTTGAAGGCTGGAGCCAGGGACACTGACAGGGCTACAGGACTAGACTTGTCCACTGTATACTCAGAATCTAAAAGCATGCTTGGTCTGTTCATCTCCTTTCCAAAGAACAAAAATAAGAATGCTCCTGATGTTTATGAGATGTGTCCTGGCAAGGTAAATCCAGATACCAACAAAGACCTAGTAGGACACAACGGTTTCAAAAAACAACTGCCAGTAAAGCACGGCTCTCCACTTCCCCCTTTTCAACAGTCAACACTTGGATTTAAAGGTCTCATGTTGCGACACAGTAATTTTACAGCTATCACTGTCTTGACCTTCTGTTTCTCTCCATTTCCACAGTTCTTTAACGGAAAACTCTTCCAACATCCCTCTTTCCCAAAGCACACACGCTTTTACATACTAGCTGTCCAGCCACTACTGCAGGACATCGATATGACAGCAGGCTGGTTCAGTAATGTCCAGTTTGTGGTGCCAATTATCCTGGAGCGCTATGACAATGACTTTGTTAGCTGTGCTCCCTCCCACGACTATGAAGATGTACCTGGGCTGCTTGCACCCTGCGCTGAGGTAGCCTTGGCTGTGTCATGTGGCAGCACCGTAGGAGCTTTCAGGCAGAGTTAAGAGAGCATTAAATTCTGCCATGGCATCAACACAATCCTTGGAAGCCTGTATGATCTCGATCCTCAAGCAACACAATTGCCACAGGGAACTTGGTTGTCACATCTGTCCCTTCCCTTCTCCCCAATACACCTTCCTTCCCATCAGACCTTTACCACCTTCCTTCCTCCAACGCCAACAGCAATATCCTGGAAGGGGCCCCATTAAACCACCAGCCCAGATGGCTTTGCTCCTTTCCCTGAGTGCATCTGTGGCCAACACTCTGCCAAGGAGGACATTTCCTTGCAGCTCTCTTCACTTGCCTAAACGTAGGTGTTTGGTGCCATTCGGGATGCCTTGGGGTGCCCAAGACATCTGCACAGAAATGGCAGATATGACACAGGACTACAGGAAACCTGTGCCCATCTGCACCAGTGGCAAGAAGCCAGGCAGGACACAAGAAAGCTACTAAAGCAAGAGACTCAAGCACCTAACACTGCTTCCAACCGGCAAGCTTAAGGAGTGGTAGAAGGTTGTTCTTAGATGTTGTTGGGAGCAAGGACAAAGGAGTCCTTTCTTCTTTCTGCTGACACCTGCTGGACCTTGCCCTTCCGGGCAGCAGGCTCAGGAGAGAGTTTCTGGAATATTTTTCCAGCAAAGGACAGATAAAACATGGGCACTGTGCTCTGAGAAGGGAGGGCAAGATGCAGCTGTTATTTAAGTAGCAGAAGAAGCATTCAGATTCCCCCACATGCTCTCCCCTTCCTTCTCTTTGCACTACCCAGGCATGATTACTGGAAAAGGGCACTGGATGGAAGGGAAGAATTTTTGCAGGAAGTCCCAAATGATAATATGAATAACTCACTTGAATGCCTTTTTCTGCTTCTGATTCCTTCCACGGTGCTTCCCTCTCCAATACCTGCTTTTTAGACTCATCTTTTATTTTCTATTCCCTGTTTCCCCCACTGCTGCCAGCACTTAGCTTCATTTACTAGTTTTGATTGCATGTTATTTACTTAGCACCCGTTGATTTGTCCCCTCAGGACTTCTCCATTTTAAGCAAAGAGAATGCATATGATTTTAAGTGGACGTAATTTTATAGAAAAAAGGAAACAATCACCGTAGCTTCCCTCTCACTAGAAAAAACAAAAGCAAGTCCATCTGAGAGATGCTTCAGCAGTTGGTCACAGCTGAGTTGATCACAAAACGGTGACCGCAGAAAGGGTCAGGGTAGGAGTGGCAAGAAGTCACAACATATGCAAAGCAGCATTTTAACTGTTTTAGATCTACTCAACTCACATTATCTTTTAAAATGTACACGACTTGAGAAACAAAAATCAGCTCTTCAATATAAGGTATCTTCCTAGTCCTCCTCTCAGCAGAGCCATGAAGTGTACCGAGTTGTACTTTGAAAACAAAACACAGACTCAAGAAAGTAGGAGGCCAATAGACTTACACAGATGTCACAAAATGCTGAGCTAACCAGAGGTCCTAATATGTTCCCAGCAAAACTCAACACAGAAAGTGCTAAGTTTCAAGAGGATAAGGGCAACTACACATGAAAAGGGTGCTCCCACCTGAGTTTTACCTCCCCTTCGATATTGGTCTGCCTGCCTGCCTCAGTGTGCCGCCTCCTCCATCAGCACAGTGACTTCCCAACCACTCCACCTGCAGCCACCACTGGCTTCACCCTGATACTTTCCTTGGAAAAACATCCCACAGCCAGCTAGAAAACCACAAGACAACCTAATTGCTTCACTGGCCCAGTGCAGGAGTCTGCCAAAATCACGATCAGAAAAAGTGAGCGGGACCCTAGCCATTTCCTCATTTTTATGCTACTTGCAAATAACAACATATTTCTCAAAGAATCACACAATCATTTATTTACCAAGTAGCCTACTGTGAACACATTTCAGCCTATGGCATGCATAAAGACAGCTTGCTTTATTATGGTTGGGTTTTTTTCACATAGACAAAAAAAAAAAATCTGTCAAGCTTTTAGTTTTTTTTTTTGTTTTTTTTTTTTTTTTTTAAACTATAAAAAGAAGTAAAACATCACCGGAAGTAAAAGCCCCACAAACACAGCAGCCTTTCTCTGTCCCTCTCTCTCACTTGCCCACTCTCTCTGCAAGGGCCTGAGCTGTTCACAAAATGGCAGGCTGACTCAGCGCCATGGCTGGACTAGTCTAAATCTTGACATCTTTTCAAGCCTATCATTTTTATGATGCCATCTTATGGAGTAGGTCATTAGTCACTTCAGTCACATGATATTTGCACTGCCCCCTTATTGGATGACTGAGGCTTTAAATAAAACAGCAAATATCAAGTCATTTCATTATACAGTTGTGGGTGGTTTTTTTAATGAGCAAGTAGTTTGGCCAGAGACATGCATTAGCTTTTAGGACTCATTTTCATAGGCAATCAACCACCTTTCCATACTTATCAACAGCAAAAGAAGGGACATTTCCTCCATTTGTAGCAAAATGCAATGTACAAACATAACCGAGTACCACCGCCTATACTCTTTTTGGACCAGCTTCTCCAGTTGTGTAGAAATAAGAACTGCAGAGGCACTAAAACCAGAATCAAGTTCAAAGAACAAGACATATGTGCTTCTGACAGCACATGTTAATTCTCAGCACTGGGTCATCATATCAATCCCTTGGTGTCCACTTGAAATCCTCTCTTTTTAATCCCTGCTCTCTTTCCTTTCCCAAGATGCAAAGTTTTACAGGTAGGATAGTCAAGAGCACACAGCACTGGCTTATCTCTGACTTCAGCATGAGCACACATACACCAGCTGCAAATGTTTTTAAAATCTTTCCCAACGTTCATCATCACCATATATCCTCTCTTGCTCCTTGAGTTTCTCACCACTCTAAATCCTTCTCTACCACCTTACAGGTTCATTTTCTTCAGAACTTTCTTACTCAAACTCGACTATAATTTAATTCACACCAAAAGAAACAGTTGTGAAAAGAAAGACATGAAGCAGCTATGCCGGGTACAAGGAAGTACTTATGTTTCTGAAAGCAAGGGGAAAATGTTTCTTAGTTCTCAGCTGACAAAAACTGCTTGAAATACCAATACATGCTCCATTCACCACTGGACCAGAAGGTGCTCCACAGAGGAACAGTGGCTCACTGACAAAAGGAAAAAGAGAAGAAAAATTGCTCTGTTTTGAGAGAGGGAAAGGAGGACCTGCATGGAATAAAGTGTCCTCTGCCACCTTGTAGATGGAGCGTTCAGAGCAGAACTAAAGAAAAGCCTGCAGTGAGCAGACAGCCGTGCACGCGCTGGCTGGTTGGCTGTCTAGCAAGGTGAAATGATATTGAAGAGGCATTACCATTGTGAAGACTTTCTGAAAGGTCTGCTGAAGCTGATGGGAAGAACATTTTTCAAAGAGATCCAGACAACAAACTGCACTTTCCACAATAAAACTACCCATTAAGCTCCATTATGGTTATTTTTATTGAAGCTAGTCTAGACATTCAAGTACTGTTTTTATTCATCTCCAGATAAATAGAGATCTAGATAAAGATGGAACCACTGTCGCCGTGTTGGGTTAGACTGCATAACGGCCCAGTCATTATCCTATCTTTGACAGCAACCAAAACAGAATAAGCATTTGAGCTTCAGTCATTCCCAAATGCCCTCAGTCTAGGGACATACCTCTGACTCATACTCTGCATCGCTGTTTTAAACAGTTCCTCAGGAATTTTTTTTCCATTAACGCATTTAATATTTGGAAATAATAAAAAAAGAAAATTTGGCTTATTCTTCTGTTGATGAAATGAAACTCACTTGAAAGCTTGTTTTGTTCTAAATTCAGATCTGCCTGAGATCCTTCAAAGTCTACCTAATCCTAAAATACCAAACACTTTAAGAATCCTTTTTAAATGGTTTTCAGAAATTGGGAACACTCAGCAGTTTCTCCCAAGGCTAATATGAGCTCAAAGATGTCCTGGGCTTTTAAACAAATACAAATGGTGGGGTTTAGGCTTCAAACAAGTGCTGCCAGCTAACTTTGGGCTCTTTCAGGTTTGGAAATTATAGTCTCTAGCTGCTTTGTTGGCAGAGAAAGAACCTGAAACCATGATCCTGGCCTGGGCTGTAGTATCTTTTCTTGTGCTTGTCAGTGTCCTGGTACAGTGCGAAGGGCATCTCTGAACCTGATGGATCCATGAGATGGAAGCTTCTGGCTCTAGAAACAGCTAGAAATTTTCAAGGATACCTCAGCCTGGCTGTTTCAGGAGGAACTGGACAAGCTCATCTGGGATTGATGCTGAGGTTAAGAAATCTATCATGTTTTATTGTTCCTGCTGATGTACGACATGCCATCCTTCATTTCTTTGTAATGCAGAGTGCCTGTATGTTGGCTCACATTATACTGTCAGCTCCACTTTAGCTCCCTCCTCCCCCAGCTCCATTTGGTCTGCTCATGCTAAAAATAACATCAAGATTCATGTCTATGAAAGATATGGGCGCCAGAGAGAGGAAAACTTGCTGACTAAAAGACTCACAACCATACTTATCTCACCTTCTACTGCAAGCCTTGATCATCTCTATTCAAGGAGCTTCATTCCCAACTTTGGAAAGTAGGGGAAAAAGTTCCAAACTTGAGGACATTGTCCAATTTCTACATCAAAATCTTTTCGGCAATGCAGGTCAAGATACAGATGGGAGGCTTTTGGGCATTCCAGGCTCCTCTCTTCTCTGTGGCATGAATAAAGGCCCATGAGAGGGTTTAATGGGCGTCTTATTCAAGAAAGGACACAGAAGCCCAAAGAAAGATTCTGCACCTTCATTTTAAGGCCCCATGAGGTTTGCACCAGATCTCAGACATCCCTGATGTGCATGGTCCATCTCTGTTTGAAAGCCTGACTAGCAGCTCTTCCTTTCCCAACAGTAAGCACATGCTTGCAGGGAAGAAAGGAGCTTTAGCAAAAGTACGTACAAGGAATTTGTTCTGCTGAATCAAGTGGCAGATGTCTGCTCTCTGAGCTTATAACAAAGCTTGCCCCTTTGCGGTACTGAGGGGCTCCAGGCCACTGGAGATGTGCCTTTCCAGTAAGATTTCTAATGCTGCTCATCTCTAGTCATTTAAGAGCCTGGGGTTTTGGGGGTTTTTTTTTGGTTATTGTTCTTTTCTAAAATCAGAGGTCTTTTCTTTCTTAAAGCGGAGATACAGTGTCACGATGTCCTAATTTGTACAACTGCTATCTATCCTAAAGTTTCCCCTGCAGTTTCAATTACACGTCTCACTTCAATTAAATTCCTTAATTCTTGTCCCAAACTGGCATACAGCACGGCTAACAGTCACGGTTATCCTGCTCTACCCCAAAGCTGGCTGCACTGTCCTAGTGGGGTGGCTGAATAGAAAGCAGTTTGAAGCCACCTAGGCTAAAATGCATCTGTGGAAGTGTCAAACATTGATTGTGAGCTACTCTCACCTTCCTTTTGCATCTGGAGGAATATGGTTTGAACCAGGGAAACTCCCAAAGACTTCAGGGAGCAGAGCAGAAATGAAATGCCCGGCCCAGCTTCCTGGGTAAAGAAATGGAAGAGGTGAAGAGCCAGGTTGAGCAGGCTGAAGACCCTCTAGAGGGTCTCCAGGGGATGAAACCATGCACTTCAAGCGCTGCAAGAGGGAGAGGGAGGCGAGGGCTGGGCTGGGGTTTGCCACACAGGCAGTAGGGCCGCTTCCATAAAGCAGCCTGTCGTGTAAACAAGATGTACCTTTGACATCCTCCCCTTCGGGGCACCAAGGCATGAAGCAGGCGATGTATTTCAAGCCAAACAGGTGATTTGTAGGTGCTAAGTGTTCATAAAGACAAGATTAAAGAGCTCTCTGATAGCAGGGCAGTAAATCATTCCCCACCTGCAGAGCTGAGTGCCGGGCACGGATGCTCCTCCGACCCTGATTAAATAAAGGATGGCTCAGCAAGACGGGGGCTAAAGTTAGCTGACAGCTCTTGAGTGAACTGGTGTCTTGCCTGCTGCAGTTGCAGCTGATGGCTAATTTTCTCCCAGAGGAACCTTTGCAAAGGCTGGTAATTAAAACCAGTGGAAGGCAATCGGACTCATGGGAAGGCAGGCCCGCCTGTCCACTTTCCCCCAGCCATGAGCTTCCCCTGACTGAAAGCCTGCATGGGTCAAAGCTGCTCCTGTTCAGGATGCTTTAAGGTCTGTAACATGGCTGGGTGAATAAAATTGCAAGGCCCAGTGCTTTCACTTGCTCCAGTGAAAGCAAGCTAAAAATAAATACCTAATAATTTTACATCCAGCATGCAACAAACCCTGACAAGCTCTGAGTGTCCTGTGAGCAGTTTTGAGGGTCAAATACACACACACATATGTACGTACACATAAATATATAGATATGTATGCATACATATACACGTCCCCAAAACACCCTTATGTTTTCATAGCATCTCAAGCTCTCCCCTGGGAATCATGTTTTCCCCTACCCAGTCAGATGCGTGAACATAATTATCCGAGTGTTACAGCCTGGGAAGCGATGGCCCAGAGGAGGGAAGTTTTGCAGTCAAAGGCTCAGAGTTCGATGGCAGAGCAGGTAACAGAACCCAGGCTGCATCAACTCCCAAGTCTCCTTCTTAACCAAGTGCATGTTTAGACTAAAGAAGCAGGTTTTGTTTTAAATTACCTATTTTACTAGCCTAGATAGGACCCAAAAGAACTTAATGGAAGGGAAACTTAATGGGACCTCATTAGATTGTTATAACATTTTTTCTGCACTGTGCTATTAGCTCTTTAAAATAGATTATCGGAAAGAACACACTTCACAGATTTAAATTACTTGTGGCTTTTGCCTTACCTGAGTTATTTCTTTTACTTTTTATTCATCTGGGGTTTTCAGACTAGATGGGTCAGCCATTTTTTTTCCATTTCTAGATTTACAGATACTTGTACAAAGCTGGCACAGTTGGGTTGTTAGACCCTTAGTGATGCTGCTCAATCCTAAACAGAAAAATCTTTTTAATTGAGGAATCCTGATGATTTTGGAATATTTTGCTGTAAATCTAAGCAACAGAAGTTTTTTTTCCAAAACTGTTTTTTAAAGGGGCAACACAGTAACAAGATAGGTACTCTAGGGTTTTTGGGGGTGTTCTCCCCTGCTTTGTCATTGTATTGAAGCTAGAAGTACTCAAAGATCATCCAAGTCCCAGAGCTAGAGTCTCGAGTTGGATTTACAACAGCAACATTCCCTAACTTTAGGGGTGCACACATTTGCCCCACTGTAAGGAGGGAAAAGCAGAATGAAATAAGGATCTGGAACACTGGATAGTCATGATCAGATGCTTTACTTCCAGCCAAGCTCTAAAATTCACCGTGTAGCTTTGTTACAAAAGCTTTGGCACTGAGCTTGGGGCCAAGAATGGAAGTGGTTCCTCTTTGACTTGAAAAGCCAGTTTCTCTTTCACATGTTCCAGGGATAGCTCAAAGATACAATCAATGGAAAATTGAAGATAGGTAGAATAAGATAGGGAGACCTGAAATCTGAGAAGCCCCATGTGGTTGCTTTTCCTGAAAGATGTCTGCTTGTTTTGATGCTCTTCCAACTACTTAATTATCTGCACTGAAAAAAAACCAATAAAGACAGCTGCTGCTTCACAGTTCATGACGTCTTATGTTTAGCATCCTGTGTCCACACTTTCCTGAAGCAGATCCAGAGCACATGCAGAAGAACTAAGTGTATTTTCTTCCCACTGGTATCTCCTACTCTTCACAGTACCATGAAACTGAATTGCCCTATGGGAACAGTAATTTCATGTTTTATAAACTTTTCAAGCCAGCTTACTTCTACACTGTTCGTTCACTTCAAAATACTGCCTCACTTTCTGCTGAGGGCAAAAGGGTTCAGTCACTGCAACCCCCTTTGCTTCTGCCTCCTTGTTGGCCCAGTACCCCGAGACTCTGATGTTACACCGTGGTGCGCTCCACCATGGCTTCACGTTTCACTAATCGTGGGATTTCACTGATTGTGCCCACTTATTTACACATACAGGCACAAACATACACTTGCATGGAGAGCTCTGGCAAACAGACCTTGGCTGTGAAGGGAGTTACTCTGCAGAAGAAAACTGCAGGACCCTTTCCATGCCCACCTCTCCAAGATGCTATTTCATCACACCAGCCTTTCCATGCTCATCCTTTGCTTGAAACTGAAGACCTGCATTAAGTTATAAACCTACATTTTAGCCTTAGACCATCAGCTGACTGCTTCCTTGCACCTCATATGTAGACCTTGGTAGACACTACACAATTTGATATCAAGTCAATATTTGCCACTTTCCAGTCCTCTTTGAAGAGGACTTCTCCTTGCTCAGAGTCAGGATGAGTCAGGCTACACCCAGGCTAGATTCCTGCCCTGCTCTAATCTCTAATTAACTGTTTGTTTCATTTTACCCACATATGTAAAAACATTGGTATATAGACACTACCCAGATGTTTGCTCCCCAGTGTAAGTATTGGTGGTTTACCACATCCTGATCTTTAGGCCTGAATCCTGAAAGAGTCCTTGGGTAGGTTTGAACTTATATCTACATACACATTCACTGACCCAGAGCTAACTGTTAGTTGTTTATATTCCTCCTCCTGTTTTCACATAAGTTAATTTACATGCACCAACAAAGGACAAGGAAAAGCAGGGATAAAACCAGGCAGCACCAAAGGTACAGAGATGAAGGACATAAAAATGAGACGGCCGAACACGGGCAAACTCAGGACATGAATCCCTCAGGACAAACTCCACGCAAAGGTACCCGAGACATATCAGGCACACCCCACTGGGTACCCACCCATGAGCGGTCCCAGCCAAAGGGAACAACCTTGTTTTCAGTGGTAGAAGAGTGTGCCTCCAGGGAGCTACACAGGTATCTTCTGAAAAACAGATTCCTTTCTAAACTGGAGGAAAGAGAGAGCGCAGGGATTAAGCCATAAGCCTGCAACTGGGAAGGAGCAGGGAGAGAAGGCAGCTGGGTTCAGCGCCCTTCCCTGCCAAACCCTGGGCCTTCCCGCATCTTGTCTGTGCGGCAGAGAGGAGAGCATTCCCCCTTTTCCATGGGGACCAGGGGAGATGAATGCCTCAGAGACTACAAAGAGGTTTTTTTGCTCGCGGTATTAGCAGGGACCACCTACGTATCTTGGACGCTTCCCTGGAAAGCTGTGACGCGGGCCGGAGCAGCACGCCTGCCCCTCTCGCTGCCACCCCCTGCGCCCGCCACCCTCGCCAGCTGCCACCGCCGGTGCCAAGAACGACGAGCCTCCGAGCGGAGCTGCCCGAACGGTGCCAGTCCCTCAGTCCTGCTCGGCTCCCTGCGTCTTTCCCGTTGATTTACGTATCTCCGCAATGTTATTTATCAACTGCTCCATAATTAATCAGATGCGGAGCTTGGCAGCGCTAAATGAGCAGCCTGTCTCCAGCGCTCCCACTGCCACCAGCCCACTCCCCTCCCAGCTACCATGCTTTATCGCACACCACAACACTGGAGCCTGCATTCAGTCGCTCCTCATAATAGCAGCCAGGGGGGCTTTTCAAATGATCTCATCTCACCGGGAGAGCAGGCACTCATCCTGCCAGACTGGCAGGAAGAGAGGAATTAGCATCCAGGTAAATGCCAGCTTCCTGCCAGTTATCCCACCAGCCACCTGGCTAAAGAGCTGCAGCCGCTCTGAGATTAAATATCTCGCTGTTCTTTGCTTCCCGACACCTTCCTGCCCCTGCTACCCTGGCCCGCAACCTCTCCCCTTTCCATCAGATTGCTTTCTCCCCTTGCCTCTCGCCCCAGCACCCTCCCTTCCAGACTCTGCTCTGCTTTCCAGTGCCTTTTTCTCATGTTGCTCATCTACTGTCGCTGCTGCTTTCTTTCTCCCCCACTCCCCTCCTCTCATAAGCCCCAGATCAAGGACATTGTACGTGCAAATAAAACTGTGCTGTGTTGTTTTCATGAGGAAAGACATAAGAGGAACCTGGACTCTAAAAGTCCTTCAGCTCAAATCTATCAGATATAAAGACCACAGATTCTAATCCGCTAATACAGTTTTGGCTCTGAGTCAGATTAAAAAGCAAGGCTCGGGAGACGTGGGTTATGTTCCTAGATATGGCATGCATGGACTGAGATGCTATTAGCAAGACATGCGGCACCTCAATTTACCTGTCATTAAAATATAGAGGACAGAGATGCTAACTGACCCAAACTGATACAGCATCCATGCTTGTAAAAGCACTCACACACTCAAGGTTAAAGTGCAAGACTTTAGAGATCGGCTAGAAATTTAAAATCTCTCTCCCTTTTTCTCAGTATTGAGGCTGGTATCGAACACCCACTTTTCTGAATCAACCTGTGGGAAACAAGGTGGGGACTGTAACATTAGGAAACCTTGACTTCATCACTCTAGCTTTATTCCTGCCCTTTTCACACTAAGGTACCCCCTGTGGGAGCCATGCCTTAAAAAAGCTTTTGCAAGAGTGAGCTGTAATGCAGTGTAGACACAGCGCAGCCTTCACAGAGAGCCTGGGCACTGAACAAGGCCCTCCGTTGGCAGAGGCATCACCTCTGAGTGATGACTGAGAAGCACATCTTGGCTTGCCACATCCTCTTACCCCAGAAACATAGGAAATGTGGATATTTTCCTGGACCTCAGATGAGCTCCCCAGATCCTTAACTCTCTAGCCACTAACATGCTGCCTAACTAGCATATAATGAACACTGAACCCTTCTGAAATAAACCACCTTCTGTGATTAAGTTGAGGTAAGGTCTTCAAGATAAACACCCAAGTTTAGGCAGGACTAAGGAAGAGAAGCATAAACTTTGTTCTAGTGCAAAATAACAACATAAAACTGTCAGCCTCTGCCACACAACAGCCTTGCAAGAAAGCTGTAGGGGAAGAGACCTGAGCAAGGGATCTTAACATAGCATCATCAATTAATACTAGCCCCTCTTGTTGGCCCACTGCACATAAGTAAAACAGGGCTCATATTAGTGAGGTTTGCCCAGATATGGAGCACAAAGGTAAGGAGAGGAACCAGAGGGGTGGTAAGAATTTTGTTGCAAAATTTCATGCTGGAAAGCATTGCTTTTATCCCGCCCAAAGAGTGGAGGTAGGAAGCAAGAAATAAGAGGAAAAAAAAAAACCTGGAAAGATCTAGTGCAAAATTTTGTTTATTTATTTAAAGGCAGATGAGAGTTATAATGGGGAAAACCAGAAGAGATATTGGAAGTAGAGGAAAAAGTAGTAGGGAAGGCAAGCTGTAGAAAATTGAGCTAGTAGGAAATGAAGCACAGAGATGTAGAAAGAGCTGTTCAAAAAGCTTTGATTTTAGCTCTACTATGCAGATACTTAGCAGAATTTTTGCTGCCAATAATGGGATGTTTTTGTTTCTCATGGATTTCTAGCTAACAGTCCTGTACTTTCTTCTTGGCTGAGGGCGTGGAGCACATGTAAAATGCCAGCATTGCACCTCCTAGGAGCCTTCTCTGTAGGACTTCTGCTTTCTCGGGGGACTCTTGGAAAGGGTGCAAAAACTGCAGTTCAAAAAGCATTCGAGAAATATAGTTAGGCCTAAAAGTCTCAGGTGGAAGGAACATTATCCAAAATGGGAACTAATTATTTGGTGGATTAAGGCCACTGGCTGGGTCTGCAGAGTTAGCAGATGGACAAGAATGCGATGGAGTCCTTTTTCAGAATGGATGGCATGGTGTGAACATCTGTCTGCTGCAAGCAAGAATATGTTCCAGGTCCACTTGGTCTCAAAAGCAGGAGTGCAACCTCCTTCTTGGACACAACTCACAGAAACCAAAACTGCACTGAGGGGCTTTTTCATGTGGTGAGATCAAAGGGCTGGGACTTGGCTTTGCATAA
Source organism: Haliaeetus leucocephalus (assembly GCF_000737465.1). Taxonomy (NCBI): domain Eukaryota; kingdom Metazoa; phylum Chordata; class Aves; order Accipitriformes; family Accipitridae; genus Haliaeetus; species Haliaeetus leucocephalus. Next base: position 19,880,322 of record NW_010972664.1, read on the forward strand.
GAGGTTTGGATGAGCCTCACGGTGTTGAAAAAGGAGAACGGCTTAGATAGAGCTATAAAAGTCATTACTATAAAGACATTACTTTACAAAACCTTTTGCCACTAGGTTATGAGTTTGAATCCCATGCATTCTGGCGGCACATTAAAATCATTACCATTGCCATCTGACCACTCTGTGGTGGTCTCTGTGTGAAGGAAGTTTTGTGGCTTTTAGCCAAATCCCAGTGACCACATTGAAATTGCTAGTAGCACTAAGTGTAAGGATAGCTGATCCAGTTCTACCAGGCTGGAGTAAAGTCAAAGCAAGCTGACACAAATGGGAGATCCACTCTATAAGAAGTCACAGCAGCTGGGGTAGATCCAATCACAGAAAAAATGAAGTCCTTGGCAGGAAGGTGTTTCAACCTATGCAAAGACTAAATTAAAGAGCTCTAGCTGCACATACTCCCTTAGTTGAAGTCTGCCATATCAACTAGAAAGACACAGTATATTCCACCATAGCTCAGCAAGTGGAGCTTCAAGTGTGCCCGGAAGGGCTATCCTGCAGTTGGCACGTGACAAATACACGGCAGTTTGTAAAGACATGCAAGAGATTATCAGTAAAAGAATCACACATTTTTCAGCAGCAAACACACAGGCTAATGGAGTTGTTCCTTCTCATGTGTGGTTGCTGGGGACAGCTACTACAGAAAAATGAAACCACTGGTGCATTCCTTGGAGCAGATTGGGCCTGGGTCCTTGGAAAGTCCTATGTAAGAACTGCAGTGGTGCTTGGCCAAAAAGGCAGGAAGAAACTAGTGGAAATCTGATTTGTCTCCCCCTCCTCCCACATAAACACACAGTTCCTCATAGCAGCCAATGCAGGGTACCACCAGCTCTGCCCTGATGCTACACAAAAATCACTGCTGCGTTGAGTAGAGATGCACACAGATCAGCTCTAAATGAGCTAGCTCAAATATTGGAAGCAGTCTAACCCCAGCAGCATAGCACATAGGTTGGGCCAGTTTACCCTGCTGAGACGCAGCACTAGAAAACCATGACATGCCCACAAGGCTTTGAACTCCATTGATCTTCAAAGTAATGAATAAGGAGCATTCATTTTGCAGAGGAAAAGGGCAAGGAGAGCAGAGGAAGGCACACGCATGGCACAGAGGGGCTGTGGCAGACCTTCCCAAGCAGCTGCCTGTGTCCGGTTTCCAGTGCTCCCACCACCTTGCTTGTCCTCATCCTTGCAGCACATCTCCTTCCCTCACAACCCTGCAACAGCCATTTCCCCAGTGGGCCCGCACACATCACAACTTTTTAGCGGCCCAAACGACAAGGCAGAAGAGGACTGTCTGAAAATGACAAACAGAATTAGCCTGGTGTTATGCAGGGCGGCAGCCGGGAGCCAGCACTGCTATTTACAAGGGACACGGCTTGCAAAAAGCAAACATCTCCCCATGGCCCATGGGGGCTTTGCTCTAACTAACATGTCGTGTGACACTGAAGACAGATAATTAATCTCCCATCACACCACCTGTCTGCACCACCCTTTTCCTTTATCCAATATTTTCCTCCCTGTCCCTCCATTTACCCGACACCATATGCAGAAAGGGGGAGTGAAGTTGATCACTGCCACCTATTGGCATATGCCCTGCAGGAAGAACATGAGGACATGGCAATGCTACACCCCAAAACATCACCACTTCTCCATGCTATGGCTCCATGTAAAACTGTAGACCCTTTGATGCTCAGTGTGTAAACACACAGCATGCAATCCTAGATGGATCTGTAAACTAGTTAGGAGCAAAGCTGCATCAGCAACGGTACCGTACGCAGTCAGTCCCCTTGCTAACAGTTTTGTTATCATTGGTTTGGTTTGGGGTTTTTTGGGGTTTTGTTTTTTTTTTTTTTTCCTCCTTTTTCAGTTGTAGGACTTAAGACCAGCACTGCACTCTGCCATGTGGATGTAGCAACTCACTTGGAGCCAGCTAAAGGATCTTTGATATCGCATGGCATCATGTGTTTTGGACATACCCTGCAGGTCCTTATAATCAGTGCAGAGCTCCCTCAGTACTGGAAGCCAGCCTTACAGGGCACTCTGGGGGCATCTGTAGTGAACTAAATTTGGGATATCTGGCACAGTTCTGTATTAAGGTCAACTTTACTTAGCTCTAGCCATCCGGGCAAAAGGTCTGTTTTCCTGCTGTGTTCTGTAACACACATAGAAGCACAAAGCAGAAACCGTTTTAAGTTTTCAAGTAAATCTACCTCCTGCTTTGAAGCTCAAAAAGTCAGGCTTGAGGTGCAGTTTGACAGCAGCACTGGAATAGAGAAGAGGCAGGAGGAGCATTGCTGGTCAAAAGTTGAGGGCACTGACAGAGCTGTGCCAGGGGAGCTCTGAACTGAAATACCAGGAGGGCTGCAGGGCAGATGGAGGGGCACTGGCAGACTTGTCCAGACAGGCAAAGCTGTTTGCACAGCCTTTACACAGAACACGCCTGGATGCAGTCACCGATGCAAGTCCCTACTTTAAAAAAAATCAAAACTCTGCTCTAATATAGCAGCTGAAGAGAAAGCCATCCCTTGTTCTTTAAAGCTGACCTTTCCCTTTCCCCAGCATAGTTAGATCCCTTACAAGATTTGGTACGTTCAATAAGAATTTTTTAAAAACATTTTTAGAAACACGTTCTGCATGACCGCTTCCACTAATCGTGCCAACGGGGGCGATCAATGCCTTTAAAGGAGATTTGTGGAAACCACAAAGAGTCAAATGCTGCCACTATGGAGATAAATGCCCCTTCAGTTCCTCAGCTGGCGCTCACCACAACACACCTCCTCAGGGGAAGGTTTTACTCCAGACTCAGCTTATTATTAAGATGGGGCAGAAGTTCAGGACTGACTTGCAAGGAACCACTTCCTACCTGGCTTTATTTCTCAACAGAAAGTACTGTGCTTAAAGCACTACTCCAGCACCCTCTTACACTGCACTGGATTATTAATTCAACATTGATCCAGATGCAGCACGCATGCTGCTTCCTACAGCGCCCTCCTTTTGAAGGTCTCCCATTCTCTCTATAGACCTGGCTGAAGGTTGCTTAAGTTAGCAAGAAGAAACAAAATCTCAACTCCACTGAACGGCAAAGGGATCTGAAAAACTGGGGGTTTTTTGGTTTTGTTTTTTTTTGGGGGGGAGGGTTTGTTTGGGGGGAGGGGTTGTTTGTTTGGGTTTTGGTGGGGTTTGTTTGTTTGTTTTTTTAATTTATTATTATTTACCTGAGATCAGGATTTCAGTACATTCTCCCTGATTAGCTCTTTACACACGAAAGATTTTCACCCATCTCTTTTTGTGAATCAATCCGAGCAGCAAGTAATCTGGATAGAGGCTCCTACGCTCAAAACAGATAACAAATCAAGCTGTTCAAGATTAAATGCATTACCCTCCTTCCCACTATTTTAAAGGCCAGAGTTCTATAAAGTAGTACCAGATGTTTTAATTAGCAGAAAGCAACAGCATATTCCCGCACAGCATGTTCCAGAAGGGATACTGAAGCGACAAAGTAAAAAAATCTCAACACAGAACAAATGCATGTTTCATTATACATCTTTGACTGCTTTCCCTGCACTCTGCCCACGAGCCTGCCTTTCCTAGGACTCATTCCAAAATATTACTTCAAGTAGATTTTGTTTTGTTCTTTACTGTTCCCTGGAAACCTTTATAAATATATTCCACTGGTGTTTCTCAACTTCCCCTACTCAATCAATCTTTGTCCCAACCCAGATCTATTCCACTTCATTTGAAGAAACTAACTCTGCCTTCTGATCTACCAGACACTCCATTAGAGATGCAGCCACTGCACATTTTGCAGTCTGTTTGAACCATGGACACAGCAAGGAAAAAATTAATACTCCACCTAAAACATTCATAAAATAGCATTTCTTACATACAGCCACATAGAAACCACGGGGGGGATGGTGCAGTATGGTACAGTGGCAGCCCTGCTGCTTCTTAGCTGGTGAGGATCTCAATATAAAATTTTGCAGAAGACCTGTGTGCACAGGCAAGCATATAACACAACAGCGATTTCAGGGAACATCATACAAAACAAGAACAGCATGGACTACTTTTTATCAAGATGATACTACTAAGAAGAGAACTACTTAGGTGTTATATGTTGGAAAACAGAAAAAGTGACTATTTCCTCATAAAAGGCCTTATACCGTTCTTCCAACATTCCCCATTTTGCCCTCAGCATGAGTTGCCATATGCATGTCTCTGTAAAACCAGGGATAGGCACTGAAATCCCCCTGATGGCTACTGGAAAGTTGCAGCATGCTTTCTGTTCTGGTGTGGTTTGGTGCCACGCTTGGCGATAGCATTTGCACTGTCCACACTTAGCACAAGAGGGAAATATGTCTGAAGATTTTACTGAAGGTTATAAAGTTCTGTGGGGGATGGCTATCCCCACAGCAAGAGGTGTCCCTGATACCATGATTATATTGTTTTTTCCACCATCTGCAGAGTTCTGACCACGTTCTTCTCTTCCTTATACAACCTTCATAGTTGAGCAGGCAGTTTTGAAAAGCTTGGGCTGACAAAAAGGGAAAGATAACAGCAAAATAATACCACCAAAAGTGTATCTGTACTGGAAGACATACACATCCAAGAATTCATTCTCTTTTCTACAGTGATAAGAGTAGTAAGAAAACAAAAGCCAACAAAACTAAAACATTTACCACTTAAAAATATTCCACTAAAAAGCGGAAAATTAAGAATGACAAGGAAAACACTTATAAGTTCTGGTTAATGAAACCCATTTGCTTTCTGAAATAAGTTTAGAGTAAAATCCAACAGTCAGTTCTCACATTCTTGGAAATCCAGTAGTTTTGCACTGCTGCATCTTTCCAGGAATGCAGTGAGCTGGGACAATCTGCATGCTTGTTCTTCTCTTGCCTCTCCTACTCTTGCCCCTGTTTTATTCCTCCCTCCATCTGCTTCAGTGACTTATTTCTGATTTCTCCTGTCCTTTGGAGTTATCAGGAGTAAGACACAAGATTGATTCTCCAGGTCAAACTGTTCCTCATCAATTATAGTAAACAAACTAGGAACGTGTTTTCAAGCCAGTCAGTCTCCTGTCCCTCTCTCACACATGCACACACAGGTGTCCTTCTACTTCCAAGGAAAACAGGAGCTGAAATGGTTCATTGGTTATTTTCTCTTTAAAGACAACCATGGTCACATTTCTCCGATTTAATAACTCCTACAGAAGGCAGCATCTCTTGATGAGAAATAATACCAGGTATTGATACAAACAGATAGGATTACAGATACAAAATCTAAATCCACCCATTTCTGGCAACTCATATTTGTTTAGCTCAGAAGTTCAAGAGGAAGGATTGGGGAGGGAAAAGAATAGCAAATTGACCCAATGACAACTTTTTAATCAGAAAGCCAATGGCACGGAGATTGGCTTGTAAAATGGCTATGAGGAAATAGCTGAAAGAAGGGGTGAAGCAGAATGAAAGAACAAGAGAAAGACACTAATCCCTAACCTTTTCTTTCTTTCCTTAACTGCTTATAGCACAGCCTTTTCCCTCAGCAACTCCCGATAGCTCCAGCCATCTCCACGTGAAAGTTTTCCACCAGTAGTCCCCATCCATTCAGCAGAGGGGTCACTACTCCTCCCCTTCAGACAGAGCTGCACCAGTGCATGAATCACTGCAAATGGGCAGCACAAGGGCTGCCCAGGGCTGCGATCGTGCTGCCAGTGGCACCGACAGCTTGTTTTTGCCCAGGTTTAACAGTGCAGGCACGGCGTGCTCCTCACTTGGGAGCCCTCTGTCGATTATGGTCCTGGGGGAGCCAAAGGTGGGCCCATCCTGTCCCTCCCTTCTGCCAACAGACACATCCATCTCTGGGGGAAGGGTTCTCCTCTCACCTTTTCAAAGGATCAACACAATGACTTGCAATCTCAATGAGCTGTTGCATCTCTGATGCTTTCTCTGCTGCAGCGCAATGACGTTATATTCTATTTCTGTGCTATCAGCTTCTAGAGGAGACACCACTACAAGCACCTTTTTCTGGGTCAAGCCAGCTTCTACCTTCTCCCTGACCGCAAGGCAAAGCCACTGCCCAATTGTATTTAGGACAAGACCTTCTGCACAGCCCTGGGAATGCTGGGACCATCACAAGTGAAGCATTACAACATCCCAACACAATCACAGCAGAGCTGAGACCTTAGATCTTCAGCCCTGTGAAGGCTGTTAAAGATGATGACAAATACTTGTTTTAAAACATAATTCACATGCAGGATCTAGATGCCTTTCTGACAAGGCAGTGAGGAGAAGGCAGGACTGCTCCACAGCCCAGTTCCCTTCTGGAATAACGAAGGCCAGCAGGAAGCCAAGGTGAAAACCATGCTTAGTAGCGGTGAGCTACAAACACACTTTGGAAAATGCATCTTCTTTGGCCATCTAGAGCAGTGGGAAAGGGACAACCCAAGAAACAGCCACCAAATCCTACCTTCTTCCACCATCACCACCACCCAGGTGCCGACAATTGACATGGGCTTCCCATAGCAGGCTGTCTGTCATCATCATCATCACCACCGCTACCAAAACACTTCCCCAACACTTTCGCTCTATCTTATTAGTCCTTTCTAGGAATTGTGTATTTTGACCTCTAGCACTAAAGACTAGACCCTTGCTATGGGCTGCCTCATCTCGTAGTGCCTCCGAGTTCTTCGACAATTCAAATACCTGCCTAATTGGTATATGTACTTTCTATGACAATCAAGCGTGTGAATTTGAGGGATCCTTAACAGACAATAGTGATGCTCAAATAAGCTTTGGCTGTTCTTACAAGCATTAAACTAGTGTGCTATTGAATGTATGCCAAAAGTGAAGGAGATCCACGAGGCTCCGTATCCTCTCTGAATGGAGAAACTTGTTATAAAGCCACAGAGAAGTCTGGAAGAGCAAAACCCTAAAAACTAAACAAGTCCTGACTCCAGACTTTTCATGAGTTTTATGTCTTTTTTTTGCCTTTCTTCCTTTCATTTAATAATAAAAAAAAATTAATAAGTGGAATGTTCTGTAGTAACTTTGAAAGAAGTAATTTAATAAAAAAAATTCAGAGTGCCTCAAGTTAATTTAATTCAATCCTAGGCTCATGCTGCTGCCAAATTGCACATTTCAAAACTGCATAGCCAAAGAACTTTAGGTGCCCTCTGAGAACGCCTGAAGTGAAAGAAAAGGCAGGGAAAAAAAGACCCATGAAAGCAAATGAAGGCAAAAACCTTGTTGGGGGTTGGAGGGAAAAGAGAAGGAAAAGGAAGTTTCAATTAATGTGCAAGTGATTTAGTGCTTAAGAACAATAGTTAGGTAGAAGTGTCGCTGGCATTTATTTAATTATTTAACACCCTTTGAAAGGAAGAGAGTGTAGGTCAAGCCAGTCAAGATGAGGAAAGCTCATCAATAAAGAATAACTAGCTTGCAAAATGAAAGTACAGCATAGCAATAGAGTCCTGAGGGTCAGGGCTTCAAGTGAGAGAAATCAAGGCACTCTGGACTAAATTCTTCTCCGCAGTGTATTCAGCAAGGGTCTGTAGACTTTAGTGGGGACCCCTGCAGACATGTATCCTGAGACATGATCCAGTCTGGAGACAATGAACACACCTTATGGGTCTGATCCTCTCCCGCTAAAGAAAAACCACTGTGAAAGCAGGACTGATTACAGTATGTTGTTAGCTGGCATCTGAGATAGCTAAGAGGCCGTAGCGGACAGATAGTAGGCAAGAAAACATCTAAGAAATGTTCAACTATAATTCAATGCTGTAACACCCTAATGTCCTACACCAGAGAGAGTCTGGGAATTAAGAGGTAGGATGCAACTCTGGTCTCATAATTTTGCTCTGGAAAAAACAACGCACAATGCATTACCAAGCCAAGACACTTTTCACCAGTCCCTGTCTATCTGTAGAAGTCTGTGGATCACATTGCCACTATATTGTCCTTCTAGTTCATTTGCTAAAACCTGTGCTCAGAAACCTGCCACAGGAGACACAATATGTAGGTTATGAATAACGTTGCTAGCAAGTAACTTCTTCCATCTCACAATTACCACAGCTAAGCAGACCTACCCATCATTACTTCTGTCCTCTCTAGCCCCCAGGCCCCTCTTGGTATCATCCATCTGTTCACAACAGGGGGGTTTAGGTGTTAAGCCCTTCAGAGCAGGGAGTGTTATTATAAATGTGTGCCAACGTTCCTCCATGGTCTCAAAGCTTATGAAAAGGATTATGACATGCCAGTAATACCAGAGGACTGGATTTGATGACCCAAAGAGGTCCTTTGGAGCCCTATACTCCTAATGACTAGTGCATTGCTTTTACTATTACTATTGGTCCTAATCTTATTGTTTACTTCTTTGAGCAGGTGAAGGTAAATTCTACTAGCTTGAAGTTCAAGGTTACAGCAGCTCTGACTGCAAAAGTATTACACCCTAAATAAGCATACAGTCTTGACCAAAGGCCTTAAACTGGCTGCTACGATTTCCTCTTAAGGGGGATACAGGTTAAGCTGGATGTCATTGGAAAGTCTGTACTTTCAACAAGATTTTTGATAAAGCCACATAATTAAAAACGACCTTGATGTTATCATACTAACTGGGCACATTTTCCATTGTAACAAATACCTCAGCTAGTATCATAAGATTGTCCAGCATTCTTTTCTATCTATCTCTCTGTATATAAAAATGAACATAGAGAAATATAACATTGATTTTTTTATATATATATAAACCCCCTTATATATAAATATGTATATGCATGTCTGATATATATAAGCATATAGAATCAGTGCTTCCCAGCTCATACTGTTTATCTTTTATTTTTTTATCCACTTGCTCCATGTTTTCAGTCTTTCACAGTCTACTTCTCCCATATACTAGTCTGCTTCATTAGAAAAGCCAGCTACAAGAGATCATGACCCAAGTTCTTCAAATGCATAGGCTTAGATAGCAAACATAGTTTCCAGCTACTACAAAAAAAAAAAAAAGGGTGCAAACTTTGTCCCAGCTTCACCCCATTTTACGCAGTCTTTGCATCCCCCACACTCAACAAGCTGATCACTTGTTGTAACTTAGAACTGGCTCTTTCTGAACTATGAACAACTTAACAATTTCCGTGGACAATCGATATTATGGCAACAGATTGAGTTCCAGTAAAATAGATTTATAATATACACACTACTATTTACTGGCTTTTCTAATATTTACTGTGGTATCTGAAAGGGCTTTACACACATCTCTGAAGTTATCCCCCCATTTGGCATCTAGGGAACAGAAGTCCATATCCTCTAAGATAATTAGATACTTAATGATCTACGTGTCTATTTACTTTTTGAGGATCTCGGCTGCAGAGAATATTAAGCAACTTACCCAAATGTCACACAAAAAGGTTGTGGTAGTGCCTTAAAAAAAAAAAAACCAGAACCAGAAACCAATCTCCTAAATCCATATACTTTGTCTTAACTACTATCCTTGTGAATTACACTGTTATATAATGTAATTAGGAGAAAATAGCAAGTTCTATTCTAGGAACTTCTAATCAGCGACAAGCACTGCACTCTTAATGATCTCATTAGAAAAGAAATGCATAATTGCACAGTAGCACCGTCTAGCAAACTACACCTCCAGCCACAGGGGCAGCCCTTTCCCAGGTAGACAGCACAACTTCGAGTAAGACCACTTCTGCTATAGGTAACAGCAGGAACATTCACAAGTAAGAAGCGATAAGGATCTTGTGTCTTCTAAACACGAGGTAAAAGCTTTAAAAAAATAAAAGAAGAAAAAGAAAACTTTATTACCAAGGTATTGTTTGTTGAGAATAAATACTACCTGGTACTTTGCTGCTGTCCTTGAATACAGCAGTTTTATAAGCAAAGCCTACTTCCAGTAGGAGTAGACCTAGAGACCACAGACTTACAGGCACCTTGGATTTTGATCTAATCTTTGCAAATACGTTCAGATTCAGTAATCGCTATGTACATTTTATTTATACCTGCCTATTCTTAACTTGCACTTTTCAAAGCAAGCACCTCACTGCAACACCATAAATGAAAGAGCCCAACCTTTCTGCCATATCTTTAAGAGTTCAGTACATCTCAGGCCACCCACCCCATGCTTGACACTACAGTGAACCCTGTCACAGGATGAAAGAGCAGGCAGCTGGCCCAAACTCCCAGAGTCGGAGCAGACATCTGGCATCATCAACAGCAGCCATTATAGACCATGGCTGAGCTGTAAAACATGACCTAGGTTTGAAGTCCCGCAAAATGCGAGAGTGGCGTGGTCTAGATTTTGTATTTGAAGTCATCACTGGATGTAACGCGGCACTTTCTTCAGAAGGTCCTCTTTGAGCCGGGAAGAGTGAGCTCCGGCAGCAGGGATCACAGCCACAGCTATGGGGTAACAGGAAGGTCCTGCAAGATCCCTACACAGTAATGATTAGTATCTCACAGCAGCGGGGACACAGTTTAACATTCTCAAAACAGACATAGTAGCAGCTGAACAGTATTTGCAGCTCTTTCACAGCTTCCTCTGCTAGCATCAGCAAACTCCTACTTGAGTGTGCCACTCTGTAAAATGGGAATTTTACAGCTCCACAGGGAAGATGTGAAAGAGTAAAGCACCAAAGCGAGGAGTTAGGCATCTAAAAGCTTTATTGATCCGGGTCTAAGTGTACCGTATTATTGGACTCCATGTTAGGTCATATCTGGGAGCCTAAGAAAAGCAGCCGAAAGAGGCAGCAATAGGATTGAACTCTAAAGTAAGGAAAGAATGTAAGAAAAACCAAGAACCAAAACACTTTAACCTACGAAGGCAAGGACAAGAAGTGGTTAAGAGGGGATTTTGCTTAAGCACAGAGAAGAAAATCTTCAGAGATACAAATCACGACTGCTGATGATTCTGTTTTCCTCCTGACACAGATAATGGGATAAGTGGGCATGCATGGAAATCACAGAAAGGAGAATTTCCGAGGAGATGAAAGCCTTTCACAAAGCCAGCTCCATTATACCATTTTCCCCTGTGCCTCCTGCTGGGAAAGGCTGGAAGTACAGCTACCTTCAGCTCTTCCGTGGCCCACAGGAGCAGCTGGGATCTCTTCTATGCCCGGGAACATGCCCTAAGCTCTGATCTGCCCAGCTCTGCAAGCAGCCAGGCCTGGAGCAGCTCTGAGATGTCCCCCCCAGCTGCCTCCCCACCTCATTTGCTAACACAATCTTCACAGGGAGAGGCAGGGACTGGAGTAACTGGGAGGTCTCACCCTGCTCCATCCTGACTGGGATGCTCAGGCCCCAAAGTAGGAGCGTGCTGGAGGGCACCAGTGCCCTGGTCCTGTCTCTGCTGCCTAAATGGAAGTGCTGAGGCTGGAACAGGCTCCGAGAGATTCTCCCGCACGCTACTCCTCACACAGGAGGAAGCACAGAGTGAATAAAGCAGCATCCTGCACTGGGCAAGCCAGCGTCAAAGCTCATACACTGACGCTCAAAACCTAAATCTCTGTGAGGCTCCTCTTCTTCTTTTTTTTTTTTTTTTTAAATTCTCCCCACCCCCAGTCACTCTCCCTCTTTTTTGGACGTTGCCATGGAAACTGCATCTGGTTTCCATTCTCTCCCTTTCAGTCATGTCCCTGCTCAGAGTCAGAGGCGGCATCGGAGAGACATTGATCAGCGATGCAATGAGCCAGCCCCGCAGGAACCAAGCTGGCCAGCAGCACCAAGTATGTAACCCTGGGGCTCCCAATCAACACCTTCCTCACAGAGAAGAGGGTCCAATTTTACTATTCTTTGGGCAAGTTTAATAAAAAAATCAGGTGGGACCAGGCCCTTTAAGGCACCATCCTTCTGAGGGTTGATAGAAATGTCCCCATACACACAGACACCCCCCTCAAGCCCTTGTGTAGCTCTGTCAGGACGTACTAGAGTTATTCCCATGTCCCCATACACGTTGAGGTCTACCACCAGCTGACTACAGAGAAGCCTGTGAGTCACTCATGTGCTATTTCTCCTGGAAAGGTAACCCGTACCCCACCACCTGCCCCATCCCCTCCTGAGGCTGCTAAAGCAGTGATGCTCTTTTTTGGGCTTTGTGTTAGACCACGTACACAGGCAAGCCCAGGGCTATAGGATACACAAGATCCCTCACAGTCAATACACCTGCACCCCGCTCTTTCGTGCCTTACTGCTGCTGTCTGATTTCTCATCATCCCTTCTCCTGAAAAAAAGTGTGAATGGAGTAACCAAAACCAGCTGTGCCAATATGCGAAGCCGGTAGAGCAACATTTCCATTAGGAAGTGAAGATTTCAGATGGCAAGCAGTAACAACAACAAAAGGCCAAAAAAAGGGAAGGCGCATCACTAAGGACAAAACAATCTCAAAGGAAGGAAGGATGAAAAAATGTTGAAATAAGGCCAAGAGAAAGACTGGCCTGTTTTTTTAATTTCAGCTTGCTGCTAGCTGAATCCCTTTTCCTGCAGCCTACTCCCACCACGTCCCCGAAGGGTACCGTTGCCTCCTAACACACTGATGTGCCAAGGAGCCCTCTGACAGCTCTCTATTAATTAACTTCATGCCAATACAAATTTTATTTAAAGTTAAAAAAATCCAATTCACATTGATCCACCTTCATTGCTCCATCTGGCTGCCAATCAATGGCTGCTCTGCTTTACCTGACGGGGGAATAGATCTCACAGCTCCACGCAGAAGGGAGCGCTTGGGAAGTGGGAAATGAAAGTGCTGTCTTTGGGCCTCTCCCCCATCCTACACCCATTCTGGAGGGAGCTATGTCAGCGTCCGTTCTCCTTCCCTGATTTTTCTGCATCCTCCGATTTCTTTGCAGACCTCCTGCTCCTGACAGTATGAGGTGCTCTCTGTACCAATTACCCAGGGTCCCATTGTCCCAGCCCGGGAAGGGACTTTTCTCATACAGCAGACCGGGCTAAATGCTCATACAATGAAGAGGGCTCAGTGGAGACAAGAGAAGGATGAATTGGCCCCCTGTGTTCAGACTTCTGACAAGATTTGCTGGGTTTCTCAATGGCAATTGTCATTTCACTCTCAGAGGGAAAAAGCTTTGTCTCTTCCCCTTCTCTCTGCCCCAGGAATCGATATGGCTTCTACAGAGAACAGCCTTTCCCAAACAATGCTTGGTCCCTTAGGCCTTGTCTGCACTAAGAAAATAGGTAAGCATTTTTTTTTTTCTGCTCTGCAAGTAACAAAATAAGATGCTAGAGAGGAGACATAACACACACATCATTACCTAAGGATCAGAGAGGAGCTGCTGGTCCCATGTTGTCTACACTGTAGCTTTTACTTTCAGCATTACTGGCTGTTGGCAGTCAGGGCAAATGGTCTAGCTCTGGTTGAGTTTGGCTAGCATATGCCAAACACAGACCTCAAGTTGGCTTTTCTCCTAGAGTTTAAAGTTAGTTGAGTCATCTGTGACCGAGGAAGAAGCTGAAGATGCATTACCTTGCATCTTTACACTATGAGAAAGGTAATTTTACAAGTAGTTTTAGTTAGTGCTCTCTTTCTAAACCACTACTTGAAAAATAATCATATTCCTCTACTATAGGCAAAGCTTTCAGCTTGCCAGTATGGCACTGAGGGGGCTCAACAAGCTTATTGTTTTGTTAGTGAGATTCTAAAATCTCACAGCTCAGGAGCTCCAATGTTAGCAAGCATGGGCAGTACTGAAACAGAGACTATTTTAGCAAAAACATCCAGCTTTAGCCATCATGTGAAAGATGTAGAGAGATGAAGATAATAGGCTACCCCTAGGTAGTGCCCTTGAAGCCATCATTAAAATTCCACCATTGAACTACCTGGTGATATGCCCATCTCCAATGGAGTCATACCAGTTCTGCCAACCAACAAATCCTGCTGGCCTGAGAGGTCACACATGCAGGGTTTCTTTCAAAGAACGCATTCATCTATTTTGGCACAGACCAGACCGCACGGTAAGCTCTGGCCATTCTCTACAGCGTACGTCGTTCTTGCCCGCTGGGCCAAGGGAGTTGCTTGTCTGCTCACACTAAGCGGGGCATCCAACCTACAGGCTTAACGTCTTGTGTGCACAAGTCTTTGCATGCACTCACACATGTATTTCACTGTCTTAAAAGACAATCAAATACTGGCTTACATAAAACAGCTTCTATTTGTGAGTGAGCAGTAAAGGGAAGGATAAATCCCCCACCCCTGCCAAAGCAAAACAATACGACCTAGACAAATATGTCAGAGCGCTTCTCTAATATGATGCTTATATGCTGGGCACACACTGGCAGGTACGCCTGTAAACCTAATACAAGCTGCAACAGAGGAGGCTGGATAGCCCTGAAGCCAGCAGTCTAAGTGTTTGTTGGGTACTGTAACAGCATGGCTTGTGCAACTTCACCATCAATACTTGCAGTCCCTAAGCCTGAATAAATGCAATACAGGGTTGAACCACAAAGAGAGCAAATGAGCAGGAAGGAAAAGCAGAGGACAGTTAGGCTTATTATGTCCTTAGTTCCTGGAAAACAATATTATCAACTTGATTTTTCTTGCCTGCTCACAGATATTTTGGTAACACAGAATCTTCTCATTGCACATAAAATAAATCTGATGCCTGGGGCCTGTTTCCTGATGGCAGATACCAGAATCCTTATCAGCTAACCTGTTTCGACACTTGCTTTTCTATGGAATAGAAGAGGAAGCCACAGGACATGGTGAATCCAAGCTTACTTCAGAAATGCGTTCCGAGTTCAGGATGGGCCAAGTGGGAAACCTTGTGTTTGATTACTCTCCAGCAGGCTGGAGTTTGGAGCAGGATGGGATTTGGAAGCAGCTCCAGGAAATAATTTGAAGGAAGAAGAAGGAGCTTTGTAACAAGAGCTGCTGGAAAACTTTAGTGGGTTCACAGGTAAATAGCTGTGCCCACATCCAGCCCAAGTGGGCATCGCTCTGTCTTTCTTTGCTTGGTACCACAAACAGCAAGGTTTTTTTGAGACTCTATCCAGCCATAGCTAGCCACTGGCTCACAAGCTTTGTCCGTGGGATCTCAAGTTCCATCTGGTAGCTATCTTACTCCAAAGACACCAGGTTGATATCTGAAGATAAGAGGGTCCACATAGCTCAGCCCTACAGCAATACCACTGTATATCCTGAAGTGTTTATCCTTCTGAAACACCCTTCTAGCTTCGCATTTTCATTGCCAGAGCAGGGTTTAAAGGACAGCAAAATTAAGGAATTCTTTCAAGATAACACAAAAAGACCCATTGAAGAGCAGGAAGCTCAACCTCCAGCTCCCAAGTCCCAGGCTAGTGTTTCATCTTCCCCCCTTCACAGTCTGAGTGTGGCTCCTATATCCCAGCTTTCTGAGAGATCTGCAAGGTAGCTGTGGATATAACTGCTACAGCCACAAGCCAACACATTACCCACAACTGTTCTCACGCCCATCCTCCAGGTCTCTCGCTGACCCCTCTTCCTTTCGCTTGCTTATTTGCTCTTTGTCCACTTTCCCAGGGTCTCTTTTTGACTCTTTCTCATCTTGCAAGGACAGAAATACACACCATCTATGCAGAACTAGACAAGAAATATCCAACTTGCTCCTTGGAAGCAAACAGCCACAGCAAAGCAAACAGCCCTGGCCCTCACAAACCTGGCTTCAGACAATGAATCAAAGGCACTTAAGCTGGCATTAAACCACCTTGGGCTTTTGGAGCTTGCTGGCAGAAAAAGAAAAGCTGAAAGAGAAAAGGAAAAAAAGGAAAGGAGCGAGGTAAGAGGGAAAAAAAAATCCCAAACCCCACAAGTAAGCTAAAGTCATCAGAGGGACAACACAGCTATGCCTTTGCTGTTTGCTTTGATAAACATCACTCCCCATACAGCCTCTGAGGGACTGCCCTCCACCCCCCCACCTCCCGCTTTTGTTCCCTCGCGTCTCCTTCCCCCATTCCCTCAGATCCACGCAGCACCTGCCTCCCTGCCTTTACTGCTCTCTTTCAAACACACCCTTTCCTCTTTTTCTCCACTGACCCTTGCCCCTTCACTCCATCCCCGTCTCAGGCTCTTTTCTTTCACAGGCCTTGACAGAAAGAAGCAGGTCTGAAATTAGCTGTTACTCAATCCCAAATTGCTGACCCTTGGGGGCAGGGACTGTTGTATGCACTTATAGTATCCCGATCACCACTTAAGGCCTTTTGATATTGCTACAGGAACCACATCTAAAGCCAGAAGGGGTCATTTGGGCTAATATAACCTCCAGGATAACATGGGCTGGAAAGCAACTCACTCAGCAATTTCAGCACTCGGTGGAGAAAGTTGTTTGCGTTACATCATCTCTTCGAAAGGTACCCAGTTTTGACTAAAAGACTCCAGCTGAAGGACTGTCTACCATAAACCTAGTCAGACCAGCTGGTATCGTCCTTTTTAACTTCTACCTCATTTCAAGTATAAATTCGTCCGCCTTCAGCTTCGGATTGGTATGTACCATTATGCTTATGCCTAAAATCATCATGTTGTCAGATCTTGTCAAAACCTTTCTTTCTCTTCAGGAAAAATTTCACAAGTTCACAGTTTTTGCCAGGAAAGAAACATGCTCAGATGAGAGGCTTTCCTGTGAAATAATAATATTGGGGAAAACATTTATGTTTAGGAGGTGTGAGAATCCTTTGCTTCAATGAGGATTTGCTTTGATAAGGACAAAGAGCTTCTGCTGTTACCACTTGGACTTTTTGTTTGAAATGCAGAGATTCAGACTGGACATATGGAAAAATTTCTGTACCGGGGAGGGTGTAGCAGGTACCCAAAGAGGCTGTAGGACCTGCAACCTTGTCAAGACTCAGCTACGTAAAACCATGGTGACCTGATCTGGTGTTGGTGGCAGTTGTATTTGAAGAGGAAGCCACACTTTGTGACCTCCAGTGGTCCCTTCCAGCCAGCATGTCGACAGTTCTGTGAAATGCAGGTCAAAACAAAATACTCCAGCCTACCTGAAACTAAGCATGTTACCAAGCCTTCTTCACAGTTTTAGTATCAAGGAAATGGTGCTTTCCAAAGGAAAACTTGGACAGTGTTTTAGCAGGAGTTACAAATTTGCTCTGGAATTCAACCCTTGAGCTTTCCTTAGCATGGGAAAAGCACATGTAGCTCTCTTCGCTTTTGCTTCCTTGCCCTCCTGTGCCAGGGATGGGTGGGCAGGCAGCAGCCCAACTCTGTCTATGTAGAGATGCAGAGTATCTTAGTAAGAGTACCATGGTGAACACCACCTTTATTCTTATGAGAGAGTGGCAGAAAAGCTCACCTGCATAAGAATATCATATTAAAGTACTCCAGAGCAGTCCCTATGCAACACCCAATTCCCAAGCTACAGTGCCTCCTTTTTCCAGAAACTCTTGGCAGGGGTAATAAATAAAAATAAAAATTCAACATTTTCTTTCACAAAATTTCAGCTGAAAAAAATCTTTTGAGATAGTCTTTTCTGTCAAAAAGCTGTCAGTTTTCCCACTGAAGTTTGGAAGAGATTCAAAGTGACAATTTTTTCTTCTGTTTTGCTTTAAAACGTCATATTCCTACCTTTTTTTGGGGGGGGAATGGAATAAAAGCACACATGACAAAGTGACATTTCCACTCGAGCTATCATTTTGTTTCTCCTTTTTTAAGCCAAGAAACAGAAATGGAATATTTTCAGTCAAAACGTTGATTTTTCAACTAAAATGTTTGTTTCAAATTTCCCCTTGGAAAACCCAATTATTTTTTTTTTTCCCAGAAGACCTGATGTTGTTCTCCCTCCCAGAAAAGTTCATTTTCAACATACCTATGTTTCTTTTGCCCTACAGGAATACTTTCTGCACGTAAAAACTTCAACCTATACGAATTAATTTCTCTGCCTTGGCAGTTAATTGGGCAGACATGGGCTGCAGGAAAGGTACTGGGAACCCCGCCCTTCAGTTTGTGTCAAGGCTCTGAAGAGGGGCTGCAGTCTCTCCCCACTTGACAAGGACAGGACCTACTGCCTCTGAGCACACTTTAATTCTGCCACAGTGTATGTCAAGGCACGAGGGAGGGTACAAAATTCATTGGGAGTGTCAGTAACTGCATACAAGTTGGGTCCCAGCCCTTTGTTGGTGGCTGGGAAGAAAACTTTTTTCTTCCAGAGTTTGTAATCAAACACATGTGGCTTTGATAGTCCTTACAGCTCTCCAGAAAACTGTACTTTCATAAATAAATGAAATGCTTAGGGCGCAGTTAGCGACCCTGC
Organism: Haliaeetus leucocephalus; assembly: GCF_000737465.1. Lineage (NCBI taxonomy): Eukaryota > Metazoa > Chordata > Aves > Accipitriformes > Accipitridae > Haliaeetus > Haliaeetus leucocephalus. The sequence continues at coordinate 19,898,605 of NW_010972664.1, forward strand.
TGACTGAGTGCACCCTTCTCCTCCCTGCCTCAGACCTGGCTACCAAATTTTGTGCTGCAATCCAGTGCCCTAATGTCATTTTGCATATGAGAGGTAAAAGCCAAGAGTCATTTGGTCAAGAGCAAAGATCCACACCCCAACTTAATACATTTTACTTTGGTGCCAGGCCTATGGCAATATTAGTGTCTTTGCCCAGGCTTTCTCTTCGGGACTTAGGGAAACGTCTAACTTCCAATCTTCTTAGGAAAGTTTACTCTGCTGCACAATCCTTTATATTAAATCCACTCAGTGATGATAACGTGGCTAGAAATATTTGCCAGCAAGGGATTGAGTGGGTGGAGAACAGGGGTTTGCTGAATTATTGCTCGACTATTTAATTTTCACTTTAGATACATACGCTTCTCTCTGCTTCTACACTCTGCTCACTTTGTTGCTCCAGGCTTCACACCTTACCTAGAACAGTCCTGGTCAAGCATGGCTTTCCATTTTTTTTTTTCTGTTCAGTACCCCACTGCGTAGGTTCATGAAGTGCTGTCTCTTGAAGGACATTTCCAAAACCCATGCCCTGATTGCACATCCACCACCCAACAGCACTCTATCCACCTCCGCTGAGAAAAATTGATCAGTCCTTCGCTCCCTTTCCCTGGAAGGCATGTGGAGGCAGCACATAGTAAACCAAGTACTAGTACTTCTGTTAGAAGAACTTTACCGAGGATATGCCTTGCATAACAACTTAGCTAAAAGACTGCATATGCAACATGTAAAGCATTAGAAAATGCCCACTGGGGTATCTCTGGGAACATCAAGGTTGCCTAATGGCCCAAGCAAGTTGGCAGCTTTCCTCATCACTATTTACATTGTGCCTTCATTTTTATGTTTTAAAACAAGCAGAGCTTCTGACATTAAAAGTGGCATCTATGATGCTGAACTCGAATCTGCAATAGGGAATAGCCAGTAAATGTTACTGTGGGGATTCTGCTGCTACTGGATCCATTGCAGATCCACACATATAGAGGTATTTGCTTCTTTAACCTCATGCTTGTTCATCCAGATAGCTAGTTTAGCAAAAGGAGAGGTTAGAGCTCCTACTGGCCACCTGGTTTACTGCAGTGCCTAACCCTTTCTCTGGTTTAGCATCAACTTCTTTCTAAATCTTATTTCTTTCCCATCTGTCAGCATGATCCTCCAGCCCATGACACAGAACCTGGCTGAAAGGAGAGACAGCTTCATTAACTGTTAGAGAAAGTTGTGCATGAAATCTAATTCAGGAGTCTAGACCCTCATGCCTAAAGGAAGCATAGCTCTGTGCGTGTGGGGAAAATGAAACTCAGAAGTCAGAGGACACCAGGTACAAGATAAGCAGGCTCTGTACTTATGCTCTTTCTTCAAAGCAAGAGGGGACCGTATCTCCTGCTGGTGTCAATGTGAAATATTTTGTACCCTGTGGAAGGTGAGGGAGCATGGAGTCAATTCTAGCACCTTCCTCATGAAGTGAGAGATCAAGGTGTTTGGAGTCTACCCCAGGTGTCGCAAAACAACCCTCAACTGCCCAGCTAAGACAGGAAGAAAGTCTAGAGCATCTTGAACAGATGGTGGGTTAGACAATGAGCTGTAGTGATATCTGAGGAAAGAAACTGCTCTCAACGAGCCCGGTACGTGTTTTTAAATGTGGAAGTACTACTGGACAGACAGAGCTGCAACACCTTTAGACAATTTTAAACTCAGCTCTGCTGCAATGATGCAGCCAGTGACCACTTCCCTGTGCAGCGGGGCTGGAGCAAGGAGCACCCGCCCCAGCCAGTGCTCCTCCTGCCGCCCTCCCTCCCTCGTGCTTCAGAGCCATCTCCCAGTACTCGTGCAAGGCAAGCACGCCTTCACTTCAAGAGGGGTCAAGAAACATAGCATTTCAAGAAATGATGTCTCTGACGTTTTTAAGGCTCGACGTGAATAGAAACTGTATCAGAGTCGTAATGGAAAATGCTCCCCAGTTAGGGGTTATGTGCTGCCCTCGCACAGAATCCATGTTCTCTAAGGCACAAGGCGTGGGTGACTAATAATCCACGAGTCTTCACAACTCTCATGTCTCTATGCACACACAAGCACCCCGCTGTAAAAGAATACATAGATCATCTCACCTGCATGTTGTTTACACAACACTGATAAACTATTACCCCAGATAATAACCAGGCAAACCACTTTTATTCGTATTTATACTCAACAGCTCCCCAGTAGTGAGGACTCTGAGTTAGTTGAGCCCAAGGTATGTGCATAGTAATCAGGCCAAATAGAGGCACCATTCTCATATACAACACTGAACCTGCTTGGTTCTACACCTTGTTGCATTATACTGCTAAGAGCCAAAAAAAACAGGTGGGGCAAAAGTCTTTAGCACAAGCATAAAAACGCGGCCTCTCCGAGTGACCTTCCCACCTCCCAGGTGGAGAAAAAGCTGTCTAAGCAGGGTGACGTGCACACACTTTCCTGTGGTGGGCTGCAATTTTCCTCTTACGTCCCTGACAAAATAAACACGTGGTAAGGTAATCTTTTAGCAGAGACTTAAGTTTAGAGGTTAGACTAAACTGAACTGGTTTAGCAGTGTACAGCAGTCAAGCAGAGACATCAGCCTTCAGAGATAACTCTGCAGGGGTTGTAAAGATGCAGCAGAGAGAAGGGCATGCCATGGGTGACACTGAATTAGTCTGGCAGCAGAGCCTATCAGTACACTGCTACGCTAACCATACACTAGGACATACTAGTACAATAGGGAGTCTGAGTCACGTTCAAAGCCAGATGGAGGAAGATAATCACAGTGCCAAGTCATGGTGGAAGAAAGTGGACTAAGCAAATGTCACACAGACCTCCCAAGACAAAGGGCACCCACAAGAGGAAAAGGGAAGCAGATCACAAAATGGTGTAAAGTGCATTTTGCAAATCTGGGGAAGGGCACACCACTGCAAGTAATTTTGCTACACATCTAATGAACCCAGATCAGCTACTGCTGAAGTGCAGGCTAGCAGAGGGAGAGAAGGAGAATGGGGCCCCAACACGATAACCTGGACTGAAGCCAGTAGAAGCATGGGAATGGCCCTGCTCCTGCATGGGACCTACTATAACACCTAGGAGTAGAATATCTTCCCATCAAAGTATGGGCTTGATAGAAAAGTCATTACACAAGGCTACAGTAGAATATCTGTTATGGATTCACCAGATCAAAAACAGAAGTCTGAGAGACAACTAGATACCCAACTTTTTCAGGCCATAGACAAAACCATGAGTGGAAGGCCAGGCTCATACACATTGGGTATGCTACTCAGTACGCTGGAAGCACAGTTTACAGTGCTTTAGCTCTACCCTGTCCTGGTTTTCTTACCTGCTTTTTTGGGCTGACATTTCCACATCACTTCACCACATAAAAAAGCCTATTTTGTTCAGTTAAAACAAAACAAACAGCACACACAACACAAAGCAAGATGTACATACTGGCCATTTGTTCTGGATGCAAAGGCAGGGTCTACACAGGCATGCCACCCCCTCAACCCTTGCTGATATCAGATGAGTCTGTCAAGTCTTGCATGCCCAACATATGATTTGTTTAATTGCCCATTTCTCTTTGCTCTTCTGTTGGCTAGCCTTGGGCCTCTGTCTTTGCAGTACAACATTCCAGCTTGTCTCCTATTCTGTAACCCCATCCCAAATACAGCTGGCTAAGGAGGTCTGTGAACTGTTGCAAATGATTACAGCAGCCATGAGGCTGCACAACATTCAGGATTGTGCTGCCAGCGAGAGCCTGCTACACCACACAAGCCCCACCTAAACCGTTGCTCCCTTTCCCTGGATCCTGATCCTCCTCTCCTGCATTTCTTGACTGGGACCACGCTCTGGCATCTGTACATGTAATTTTGCTGTCTGCAAGACAGTCAAGTTGAGAAGGTATCTGAGATTGTATTTCTGGTACAGAGAGAGCTCCAGGGCTTATGTAAATCTGCTCCTCACCCTGGGCAAGGCAGAAGACTCGAATACGATGAACATAAAAAAGCCAATTCTTTATGAGGCTGTTGGACACAAGAGGAAACGAGAACTGAAGGACCTCAGACTGTGGTAGCAGTTCAGTGTCATCTGACCAGGTCTTTATATCTAGCCTGGATTGAGGGCACACAAAGGATGGATGGCGCATGGCTGGCCTCTATACTCATTCCTTCCTTTTGTCTAGGAGTACTAGGATGGGAAGTTGGGCTGATCATTAGAAAGCACTTTTAATCAGACCTTCATGAAGATCACAAAGTCATCAGCTCACGGTGACGGATTGCCAGGGACTCCATGATGAATGCATTTGCAAATATTACTGCAGAATAATTTCCTTCCATCGCCAGAGCACTCCAAACAAATTAGATTCCCTCTAATCACATCTCCTGTCTGTGGATGAGGAAAGATGGGCCCGTCAGCACAAACGCATTTAGGGGGCGGGCAGCGGAGGGGAGAGAGTGGGAGGTAAGGGTCTAGATGCAGCAGGCAGGCAGATGAGGTGCTGGAAAGTTGCCCAGCTTTGAGGAGAGCCTCTGAGCAGTGGTGTGGATACACGGTAATCCCAAACATGTTAACAGCTCTCCCCTTGCTGGCACACACACAACATGAATGCTAGAGGATGAAGACAGAAAAGCCAGCCATTCACCTGGAATTTTACAATAGTGCAGAATAAGAGAAAAGAGAACAATGCCAGCATCCTTTATCCCAGGTGCAGCCCTTGCTAAGGTTACACAGATGAGCTAAAAGCAGTTTCTGCAATGAGGCAAAGCCTGTGCTGCTTTCTGCACTCTCTTCCCCATGCCCCACCTCTAGCTGGGATACTTGAATTAATGAAGCAGAAGGAACAGCTTCCCAGACAATCCAGTGCAGGTGACTCACAAGGTGCGGTACTAGGATGGAGACACAGTTGGGAATTGTTAATTAGTACCAGGTGGCCATTATGCCATGCTGGAGGCATTCAACAAAGTTGGTAGCTCTTAATTCATACTAAGCCTAGGCATATTAGTTTATGGCTCTTTGAAATCAGGGACACAACAGGCCTTCAGTTTAAAGACAAACCAAGGCTGAACAGCACTGTGTTTTTAAAAATGGAAAATACTGTACCCAAAAGGATGGTCTAAGTAAGATGTCTGAAGGCTACTATTCTTCTCCACACTACATTTAGCATAAGCGCTGGAAGCTGGCCAGGAAAATTATTGTAGAGTAGCATGTTCATACCAATATCCTGTCCATCATCTACAGTTTTCCTGAGTGCATGAATTAACCCAACAACAGCTTCCTTCTCCCTTGCCTTAAAAATCAAGTGTCATCGCTTAGTGACCGACCTGGCAACTAACAGGTTATAGTTCCTGTTCCAGGACTGGGCAAGTGCAATCTGTGGAGATAAGTTGGTGCTACAGCAAGCTCAACATTTACTTTATCTGGTTATTCTCCAGCATTGGCTTGAGATCCACTGTACCCATTTTTGCTAGGAAATTGGGGGAGCCTGATACTCTTAGAAAGCAGATTTTGACATGTTTCCACACATGAGGTATGAGAGTGCAACGTGGTGAAGACAAGGATCACGGGCACATTCTGTGAACACAAAGCAGTAGGAACAAGCTAAAAGAGTTAATTGCGATGCAAAGTCTGAGCAAAGTATGTAAGGAAAGACTGAGAGACACGCTGCACTTGCAGGCCTGTGCGTTATCTGTTGAAGGACTTATAGTTGTGCTTTATTCATTTCCCTGCTCAGAGGATCTAGGGTAGTTTTTGGCTTCCCACTCCCTAGTTGATACCAACTTACTGTTCACAGTCCCCACTCCCGGCAGCTCAGAATCTCTGCCAACAGCTCACTATTGAAGGAAAAACGTAAGCCCAGTCCGTGCCCCTTTTAATTAGCTTTGAGATCTGGCACCGAGTGAGCTGACACAGAAGAGACAAAGTAAAGAAAAAGTCTTGTTTAAAATATGGCGGGGAGCTAGCTGTGGAACGGTGAGCGGGGGGAGCAGAGGAAGGCAAGAGGAGCTGCAGCGAGAGCAATTGGCCTTGTTTGTTCTCCTGGAAGCCTCTGTGTGCTTTACCTCCAACGTGCACTGGATTTATATAGGGGGCAAACCCTCACGGGCCAGTGGGCTCAGAGCAAGGCTTGGGCCAAGAAGCAGGCAGGCTGCTGCCAGCTTCCCCTCCTCCTCCTCCTCTCGTCCACTCCCGCTCTCTTTCACACTCTCACACAGCAGGACCTTCTTATCAGGTATGATAAGCAGCACTCCTGAGCACAGCTGGCAGGCTTCCAGCTCACGTTCCAGGAGCGCGGCCGGGCGCTGCCGCTGTGTGAGCACACTTTAATAAAACTCTGATTTTTATCTGAACATTTTATTAATCCAAGCTCAGCCGTTTGCCAAAAAAGCCAACGCATTGAATATGCCAATGTGTGTTCTCTCCAGTTTCTAATGCCAATGTACCTCTGCCCACAGAGTCTCCTTTGCTTCACGCTGAGATGCATTTTTTATGCAGAGTTTCTCCTACTTTATTACTTGCCCCTCCACCATGCTAGGGAGACGGTGGGGGCTCTTGCAACTGGTTTCCCCTCCCTTCTTTTGCAGAGTGATTTTGAACAGGAAAGGGAAAAATCCTGATTTTTCATTAACATATTCCTACTGCCAAAATTACTGTTTTCCCCACACACAAAGCACACGGAAAGACACTGGACAGCTGCAAGCTATTCCAACAAAAAAAAAAGTCAAAAAAAAGTCTTTCCTTCCACTGCTGCCCTGCTGTCACTCACCACCTCTCATGACACATCCATCCCAATCCTCTCACAGGGTGGGCTGAAATGTAAACATCACTGGGTGCTAGAAGTCAGCCCGCTGCAACATGGCCAAAGGAAAAGAACAGGAAAGATGGAGAGGTTTGTGTGGGACCGGGCATAAAAGAGAAGATGGATGTTCTAAAAGCATCCATGTCTGGACAGTTTTTCCACGCCCTGGTTGATGACATGATTTTCTGGAATAAGACAGCCTGCTCTGCTGCTTTCCCTACTCTTATTTTGCCAGTTTGAGAATGGGGCCCAAGGGCTTTCAGCTCGATAAGGGACTATGCTGCTGGGCCATGTTCTCACCTAATGGAGTAGCTCCCCTGCTGTCCGTAAGACTGATGACATTCAGTGCAAAAACCTTTTCGTGAACTGTATTAGAGCACCAAGCACCCTGTAGGACTATGATACTGATCCACAGTCTTTACTGTTTCCAAACCAGCAACTGTATTTTCACCTTTCATCCCTAGAGGAGGTCACACTTTTTCCCATTCCATCTCTCTACGATTCTTCTGCAGAGGCTGTCCTCATTCGTCCACTGCTTTTTTATATGCTTAATACATTTCCCCCACAAGCTTCAGATCAAACTCTCCCATTCTGTATTCCAAACCCTGCTCATCTCCTGCTGCAAGCACAGTTTGCCTTCCATCCCACTTAAGCCAGGCTAAATCCTAACCTACTCCTGTACAAGCTCAGAACTTCCTGTCATTCCTTTGAGAAAAGTTCATTGTGTTTTTAAGCTTATCGTCGCAAACCTTCTGACTCTTTGGGATTCTCCTTCAATCCAGTCAAGGGCCCCCTTTTCGGCTGTCTGATCTGCCATAACAAGTGCTCAGCAAAAACCATAAGAAAGAGCAGGTGCTGTCCAACTGGGACTGCACCTTACTAGGCAAGGTGCCATGAAAACGCAAGACAGCTGGATGTCACTTCCCAAGCCACAGAGGCAAAAGATTTGACAAGCAGCTCAAATGGTAATCAGTAAACGGTAAAATGGTAAACGGGGACTTTGAAAGCAAGGACAAGGATGTACACCTAGTTCTTTCTTCTCTGACTATTCATTTGGGCAGTGACGTTTTGGAGGGAGACATAGATTTAGTGTTGTTAATCTGTTAAAACTGAAATGAAAGAGCAAGAGAAGATGGAGTTCTGCCTGACAACTCAGGAGATACTTAAGAGACTGAAGTTCAGCTGTTAGCTCTGCTGGAGACATCACATGTGGTATTGGTCAAATCACTATGCCTTAGCTCCTTCTTAGTATAGTTAGGATGCCTAAAATAGTCCAGCCCTGACTTCAGCAAGGATCGTGAGATAATGTATAGCAAATAATGATTGAAAATTAGAGTTGGTGTTCTTCTAAAGGCTCTGAACAACAAGGAGGTAGGAAAAACTGCTGCAGGGATAACAGACAGAGAGGTGAAATAATGAGCTTAACAGTGCCATGGGAATAAGATGTCCCTAAGTCCTATTCCTGTTAGGGTTTTACATAAAGTCTGTAATGCTCCCTGTCTCACTGTTTCCTCAGGCAAAAGACAGGCTGGCTGCTTATGCTAGCCAAATGTTACAGTCAATTCCTTCAGCCCCAATCTTTGGGTCTGTCTTCTTTTGCATTAATCAACTAAGTCCAAAAAAACCCCAGTGAGCCAAACAACCCTCTGCCCCCTGCCAAACAACAATCAAATTGCATCCTGCATAGGACCACTGAAAGTTTCAAAGAATGCTGCGGTTTGTTTGCTGTAGACTTAGGAATATAACGCTGAGTAGTATTTCTGTATAAGGGGTGGAGCTCAAACCAGGTTCATTAAGATTTGTAGTCTGCATTGTCTAAAGGCAAGAGCTGCTTGGCCCTAGGCTCAGGATAGCAAAAGAAATGTCTGTGCCATGCAGAATGATATAACTTAGATCCTAGAAAAAGCGTGGACAGATTAGTACGGCATGCTGATCAAGCTACTGTGCTCTGCTTCTCCAGGCAGCTAAGTAATCTGACGGGACGTCTTTCCACGCACGGTTATTCTGCTCCCAAAATAGCTGAGGTGATCTTGCACAACACTGAGGCACACACAAAGAGAGACTGTCTTGCCCCTTGTGAGCTTACAGCCATGCTGGCATTCAGTCTTTCCACAAGAGTGGTTGTTTAGATCTAGCCACACATAGGTTATTTATTTAAAAACCCAAAAGTACATGGCTGTAATAATCAATTAACAGCTTCCCCACAACTCATTTACTTCACAGCTTGATCTGTGCTAAGGATTAGGTTCTCTCTTCAACTAGGTGTATGATCTCAAAGTAGAGGTGTGAGCATCTTTCACACACCTAGAATCTTCTTTCAAAGTGTCAGACACAGGTGGTTGGACTAGATGAGACTTGGGCTCAAATATTTCTGCACTTCTGACATTAAAGACTGTGCTACAGATAGTGAAGAAGCCAGGAGAGTCCCCTCCAGTGCGAGTTTAACATTAAGAAGGTCAAAGCCTTAATGAATACAGCGTAGGGAATAAGACTGCTAATTTTGCCTTATGAGCATAGTTTTAAAAGGACTAGGGAAAGAACAAAGCAAAGTACAACCCTTTTTCTTTCCTTTTTTTTTTTAAATAACTATGATTGCAAGCACAATAATTGGAGACAGAAACCTCTGAACTGAGGCAACAGTAGGGAAAGAGTAAGGAATAAGCAGCTATGGGTGATGGTTCCTCATGATCCTGAAGTATTAATACAAATAAAAGCTTGTTATCATTTTTGAAAACACAATAATTGATCGCCTGCTCACAAGATTGTTCCTGGTAAAGATTATTATGCGTGCCCTGGGCAAAATTTAACACTGACCAGTAGACTTGTCAGCATAGGGCAAGGGCTCTGGGACACCTGCAAGGGCAATTGTACAACTACCCTGCCTCTGCCACGCTGCTCTGCCATGTGCAAATCTAGAGTGATCCCAAGTGGGAGACCGTCTTGCTTCAAAAGAAGATGATTAAATGCTGCAGTCCTCCCCTAAAGAAGGAGGCTTATCACTCCAAGGATCTCTTTGCAAGGCAATTGCTTGCCCCTGTGATGGGAGAAGACACACAGAAAGAATCCAAGGCGCTTGCCAGCCCCTACCTGACATGGTGAGGAGTGCTCGTGTATGGCCCAGCTACACAGATGACAGCTGCTGTTCAAAACCTCTCTCTTCACAGGCTTGTGCAATATTTGTACAGAGCAATATTATCCTAAATGTCTTCTAATTATTCCTCTGGATTAATGAAAACCTGTTATATTATTGACGGGTCTTTTGCAATATTTATAAAACATGGATCAGATTAAGGAGGAATAAATAAATATGTAGAAGATACCTAACATGTAAATAATAAATATTCAGTCATCTATTTTTTCACAAGATGGTTTAAATATATGGCGTTTTCAATAAATCTTTAATAACTCTGCAAATATTTATTTATTTGCTTTGAAGCATACGGGAATTGCAAGAAAGCTCTGCAGACTCCAGAAAGGGCAGGCAGATGGAACGCATGCCCTGCCATGGAGCCTTCAACCATCTTCTGGCAAGGAAGGAAAACACATCCCGAGCTGCTCAAGGCCTGGGAGTGAAGAGAGCAGAGGGAGAGGACTTCCAGGAATTGAATGGAGAAACATCCCCATTGCTTCACAAGCAGCCTTGCACAACAACCGTCACTGCTGCACAACACAACACCTACGCCCAGCCAACCACCAGCACGTTTCACAAAGCTCATAATTACATTACAGAGAAGTACTCGGCCTCTACAGGATTCTCTGCCCCAGCTATCCTAACAGCAAGGGAACTACTGAGAGCATATTTGCTGGAGCTTCCAAGCCTACAATAAGAAAGGAAAAAAGGAAGACAAGAGACAGTTTGGTTGTGAACTACTCCCAGTTTTCCTAAGTAGTCTAGTTTTTCCACAGGCTAATATATCAAGAGAGTTGTTGCTCTGAAGACTCTACCTATGGCATTAAACATCCTGAGACCTGTGGTAAAGAGCAGATCTGCTTTCCCCAAATAGGAAAGCTGGACTGTGCTCAGTTTAGGAACCCTCAATATCCTATGTCTGAGGGGATTTGGACATAAATTGGGGTGTTCACTCTCTCAGAGGACACAAGGTCATACAGGGATTTTAAAATTCAAACACCACTACATTATCAAAAAGTTCTGCTTTACTAGAGGCACCTATGGTTTGTCTATCATGACCCAGAGAAGCATCATGGCAGGTTATCAAAATGTGACTCTTCTGAAATATGTTTGCATAGCATCAAATGCCTGCTAAGACAATGGCTTTTCATAATCATTTGATATTATGGTAAGAAAAGCTTTAAAATTAAATGCCCAAAACACAGTTAACACATTTGGTTTTAATGGGATAGGATGGTCATTGCATGTTAAATAAATACTGATTGTAAAAAGCAAGTCAAGTTGCTGAGTTTTAATAGCTGTGCAGTAAATAACTGTTTATGCATCATTACGTGGATTTGGAAGCATCAGCAAATATGCTTTTAATAATCAATTGATACTTAACATATAATATCTGTCTGATTAAATCAAAGGAGATGGATGCAGCCACAGTAATTACTGCATATTGTTACAATGCCATTGGATTAGGGAAACATATTTATTGAGGTGGAAAAAAGTCAGAGGTAGATACATATCTCCTTGCATGTCTTCTTACTGCAGTACCTTGGGCTGTCATCTCATTGATTTCCCAAGATAAGCAACATTCACCCTAGTCAATACTTGGACGGGATACCACTGAGGGAAACCTAGAGTGCTGAGGGAAGCGGTGCTAGTAACACAACTGAGATCGCTCTATCATTTTCCGGAGGGAAAGCGCGATGCTGCAAGTCCTCTGAAGTGCAACACCCCAGAGGGGATATTGCACTCGCCTCCCCTGCAGGCAGCAGTCCACAGCTCATGCTGTGAGCCGCGGAGCTGTGGGTCTCCCCATCCAGGCAGACTCCGCGGCAGCTAATCACATTCCAGTGCTCCAAACTGCTGAAGTTTCTTGATGCAGCATTACTCCCCATTTCATGCCAGAAAGAAACGTCCCTCTGGGACAGGCTGAAGCAAGAAGACCATTAAAGCCTTCCTTCTAGCTGCTGAGTATCCTTTTCCCACTTCAGAAGTCCCCAAAGAAAATCCTCTACTGGTCTACTCCCTTACACCTTTAGTGGGGCAGGACCGGTGGCCAGAACGACAGCAATTTGTTTTACAGACACTGCTATTACTCTAATCACAGTCCAGTTCTTGACACAGAGAAACGCAAGGTGGCTTAAAGCACCTGGGCTTCCCTACCTCTAGTTGTACCTAGTGTGACATAGTATGAGCTGAAGATGTAGCTCAGATCTAGTTTGAAACTTTGGTCACTGGGAACACAAACATGCTCCTATTCACTGATAGCTGTAATAGAACTACCCTTAGGCCACACATTTAAAGCCAAGGAAAGAAAATTTTGGCATAGGCTTTAAGTTCTTAAACAAACAACACATGCTTATTACAAATGCACAGTGTATGAAAATGTAGCCTGTACTAAAGCAAACCGGGGAAAATCCTCCATTGTGTACATTGCTGTAGGCTACCCAAAAGCAAATGGGACCGTGGCACTTCAGCGAACACTAGGGGCTGGCTCCTTTACTCATATATGTAAAAGCAGAGAGAACCAACAGTTCCATTCAACCCAGTCCCACATTTACCATCTGTATTTATCCTCCCTCACACCAAACCCTCTGCAGGACAGGAGGGCATCTGGGACCAGAGACATGAGTGTTAGCAGGCACTTAATTCCACTGACTCCAATGGCAGTCTAGAGGCCGGAACAAGTGAGTCACATAAATCTCTCTTTGAATCTCAAGTTCAATTACCAGGGGCCAAAGTACTATATTAAAAATAGGTGAACCTCAAAAGGTTCAGGAAAACATCTTAAAACTTTCAGGAAGTTGCAGAAACACATCTTTAATTCCCTACATGTTAGTGAGCTTATAAGGCTAGGAGTTTCTCAGAGATTTGCCAAAATTGTTGCTTCTGATCATACTGAAAACATTGCAGAAAGAAAAAAAAATCCCCCCAAGCCCCCTTACCCTTTATCTCCCCAACCACAAGCCTGCACTAAAAGCAAGCAAAATAGATGATGAATTTGAACCAATGCAGGAGAGCGCACAAATCCACCTGTTTTGTTGCCTCTGCTACAAAAAAAAAAAGAGCATCAGGACTGACATCTTTAAAAACGAACAGAAACGGCTATGCTCGCTAATGTTATTAATAGAGCAGCAGTAACAACAGTGCTACTTTGGATTCCTAGAGCACCTTGTATCCTGTGGTCTCAAAGCACTTTACAAAGAGCTGACTAAACATCACTCTGCCCCATTTGAAAAAAAAAAAGTAAAAACACAGCACAGTTTCAGCATCATCAACCGCCTACAATACTCGAACCCTGACTCCCTTGCCTTAACAAGGCCTCGCTTGCTTGCCTATTGATTGGCAGAGAAGGATAATAGTAACCATCAAATCCTAAGGTTTCAGGAACCTAAGTGGATTTTCAAAGGACTGTTGTCTCTGCTTTGCTCCCAACCTTCCCACCCCAATACACATCAGCGCACCTTTGGACAGAGGCATTATGGCATTTTCTTCATTTTCCTCTAAATCTTGAGGTCAAAAATGCAAAGAATAACACAGACTGGTGGACCAGTAGCCCAACATGGTAAATGGCACCTTGGCAAGAAGCGGAGTGCAGCCCAACAGTACTTGCAAATTCTTCTGTAAGCACTGGAACTAGGGACACCCGTTTTTCAGATGGTTGGTATATGTTGTGTGTAGGGTTATCTAGGTGGGGTTGTTTTTTTTTTGGGGGGGGGGGGGGGTGTTGGGTTTTGGTTTGGGTTTTTTGGTGGGGTTTTTTTTTTTTTTCATTTTAGGGTGTGGAGGTGTGGGGAGTGGTTTTGGTTTTGGGGGGGAAAAAAACATCTCTGAGTGAGGCTTCTCCCACTACCTGCACATTGCTAGTTTCTTCTGGATGGAGTCTCTGTTGTCCAAACATATAGCTGAGTTCATGCAACTGCAGAACTAACAAGGTCACTTCCCTCCTGTTTTCATGAAAACTATAAGGAGTGAATGTCTTTGAGATTTCAATTTAGCTGAAATCAGTCAAAACACTCAGTAATTACGGAAGATTGAAAGACAGCCAGACACTGTGCTCACAGAAGCTATGTTTCTATATGAAACCAGGCTGAGAAACAGGTGAAAAGAAAATCTAGAAGTCATGTTAGCTGAAAGGTTTACCTGAAAAAAGGCAATATGACACAGAGTGCTTCTTTATCTGAATAGTCCTGCGTAAATTGATGGAGCTACTCAGCAAACAAGGACTGCAGCATCAGGTCTGGAGCAGGGCTTCCTCTGCTTGCCTTCTGTTGAGATGCGAAACCGACTCTGTATCGACTCCAAGGCCATCACCCGTAATAAGATCAAGCCAGTACAAAGGGGGCGTTGAGAAAACAGCTTGCCACAGCCGCAGCATCAGGGAATAATCCAGCTGCAGGCCCTGTCGCACACGATCCATTGATAGTGGAGGGAGGAGGTAAACCTCCCTCTTCCCAGAGAGCCAGTTTCTGCTATCCCAGTCCTCATCCCCAGCCAAAGCCCGGCCAGCCTTGCCAGCTGTGCAGCCCTGCAACCACAAATAAGAGCTCACAGAGGAGCGGCTGGGAAGCAGACTGGTTTATTTTATTGTTTCGCAACTTCTTATTTATGAAAATGCTCCAAGAGCCTGGATACGGATCAAGTTTCGCTGTTCAATATTTATTAGAGTCTCACCTGCCTCACCAGAATGGGAACTGCAGGCACTTTGATTAATGGATTGGAAAAAAGAAATGTATAGTTTCCCTGTCGCTTTGGTAAGCACCTCCCTGTATCTTGTGCCGAGAGGCTATTTTACAGCATCGCAGTCCTCGGTGAATCTCTGCTGATTGCTTGCTGCCTCCCTACAGCAGCACTCTGCTCAGAGGTGCAGGGTGGCACTGTGTTTTATCCTGTAGCTGGAGGTGGAAGAGCACCGCGGTGCTATGTCAAGTAGAAATAGGCCCTCTCTGAACAGCAATAAAAGCACCAACTTAAAATATCACCCCAATGGCAGCTGCAGGTTGGGGAATAAACTAAGTTCTTCTCTGTGCTCAGAGAGCACCCACCAGTGCCAAAGAGGGATTTCTGGCTGTGGCCTGACCGCTCTCCCAAGGACACGGCTGTGTCGCCTTTGGAGGCAGAGCAGTTTTAGCAGAAGGCTGTAGACCCAGGCAGCTCCAGCAGCTGCACCCTGTAAAGCACAAGTCTTAGCCAGTCCCTGTCCCTCTGCCTTTCTTCATCAGCCACCTCTGGTTGTGAGATTAAGTTTAGGCCCAGCTTTACGCCAGCCTGCTGCTTTCAAGCTAAATGGAGTTTGCACTTTGCTCCAGTACAAGGCTACAGAATACTTGTATTTTGCCACTGGCTAGCCAAGAGGCACTGCAGAAGCAGACCCTATACAGTCAGTTTTACAGCAGGAATTCTTCCCATCCCCATAGTGACCTGTTCCCAGAGCTCAGCTTTCCCCCAGGATTTTGAGGTACAGCACAAATACCACTACCAACAGCTGCTATCCCACGGCTCTGAGCCACACAACGATTCTAGCATATGGTGCATTGGGTCAAGACTGCTCCTGCATGATACACAGAGAGCACGGATTCAATCTATACCTTATCTATACTAAGGCAACACAAGGTTTTTCATCAATGGTGAAAGGAGAGGGTTGATGGGGGTCCCAAAAGTTGGGGTTTTTGGGGGTTTTGTTTTGTTTTTTAAAGCCTCCTGCATACACTCCCCATGTCAGGTACCTGGGCACACACTGCACTGCACTCTCACCATCAGAGCAAGCAGCTCAGGGCTGAGGAAGCCAAAAGGGGAGGAAGAGGAGAGCGGAGCAGATTTCCTCCAGGAGAGGGCAGTCCCATACACACACATACCGGTAACTCATTCCACATGCTGGAAATGAATCAGTCCTTCATAGTGAAAAAGCCCCGTTATCCCAACATCCTCAGTCAGTCTGTCTTCCCTTGACTGGTACAGGACTGTGCCCTGCAGATGCCTGGAGTGTGTGCAGTTATTTAATCCTGCACATTGTAATCTTCTTTTATCTTTACATTTCGATGAATAACTTGCTGCTCCAGTGGAAGTGAGTGCTGGCGTGTGCTAGCCCCAGGCACAGAGGGGCCAATGCTTGCAAGGGTGGCTCACACACTGTGGCACACCATGGGCTTTGCCTTCAGATACCAACCTCATATCTGCCTGGAAAAGTCTAATCCTTCACTCCTGTCCTGGAAACCTTCCACATAAAACACATCTGTGCTCACATAGACTGATTAATCCAGCTGCAGACTCCCCACACCAGCTCTGCTGCTGCCCCAGCTTCTTGCCCTGTAGCCCCTCAGCTGGGGGTCCCCACACCCAGCTCTGCCAACCTCTTTTAGTCTCCACTTTCCGATTTCCACGTTCCTATTTCCACATTTGCCAAGACACCTCAGACCTGTCCTGCAACCTGTCTCCTTGTGATTTTGTCAAGGGAAGTTTGTTAGCCAGGCTCGATACGCAACACCTCTGTGGGGCTGATGTAGCATCACCCAACTCTCCTCAATCCTGGATTTTTGGAGACCATGCTCCTGTACCAGGCAGCACTTCAGTCATTGGTTTGAAGCTTGTGATGGGCCATCCTCATCCCTTCCCAGGGATGCTTAGGTACCAAGTACATATGTTCCCAAAGGACTTTAAGAGGATTCGGCTGGACTTCAGCTAATTGCTGCTGCAAATTAGGTCTAAACCCATTTGTCCCAACTGTGTGATGGATGAGACTGTACATTATGGCAGCTTATAAAGTCTACATTTTTATCAAAAGATTGGCAGTTCCTGTGGGCCCAGCTAAGATAAAAAAAGATGAATAGGGCCTTCTGCTTCCCAAGCCCCTTTTCCCTGCTTGCGCCTTCTCCCTGGTTTTTGTATTCAGCTTAGGACCTCCAGGAGCGTCTGGAGGAATTCATTTCCTTCGCAGCCCACCCCTCATTCTCCCGAACGAAAACTAAAGCTGGTTTTTCCAACTTGGATTCGCAGGAGAAATATGAAAGCTAAAGGCACACGGTATAAATAAACATGCAATGGGAACACAAGAGGCAAAACACAGAGGCCCAGTGCAGACGAGAGAGACAATACAGCATAACAAATAGCGAGCTGTGCTTCGCCTGTGGCATTTTCCAGCTACATCAATAATTATATAATACAACAGTCGCCGATTTCTCAGGCGCGGATCAATACTGACTGCGGTGCCACCCCGCTCTATGGCGGGTTGTGGACCGAGGGGCTCTTCGCAGGCCCCCGCTTTGCCTGTGCCTGGGATCGATGATTGCATTTTGCAGGCGATGCCAAGGGCTAGGGAAACGGCAAGCGTATTCTCCAGACTAAAGACACTGGGGTCTGCCCATGGTGTGCGATACTGCCAGCATTGGTGGGAAACGGCTTGCCTTTTTTATTCA
>NW_010972664.1:19915973-19984828 GCF_000737465.1 Haliaeetus leucocephalus
GGGGGGCCGCCTTTTTTTTTTTTTTCCCCCCCCCCCCCCCCCAAGTGCCTAGTTGCAACCTAGGTACTGCTTTGCATAGGTGCTGTTGGTTGGCAAGAGGTTGAGAGAGGATTCATCCCACGAGCATCTCACATGCTGCGAACTTAGTCGGCAGGAAGCAATTCGGCTGTCAAGTGTAAAGGTAGGAATGCACCCACTTGTCAGGCCTTCCAGCACGGTAATTAGGGGACACGGTACCATTAGAGACATCCCTATTCTTCATAACAAAATATAATTCTCTAAACACTGCAGCAGGGATGCTAAAAATAAAATAAGTTGAAAAAACAGAACAATTTTGCGGACAGAGCATAATGAGCATCTCTGCTTCCAAGAGCAGAGTTCTGCAATCCCTCCCCCAAATTCCCATTTTAAGTGTACAATCACTAAACATTTTGCTGGAGGGGGAGAAAAGAAAAAAAAGAGAAATCAAATGAAGAAAACATCGAGAACAAAAACAACCACCTTCTTTTCTATTGTTAGCTCACTTGGGATTCCTATGAAGAGCATGCCTGAAACATGGATTTCAAACCATTAATACTATTATTTAAATGTTAGCCTGAAAGAATTAGCAGAAGCTATGTCTGACCCATGCAACTTCCCACAAATGGCAATTACCTCTAAAAGCTTCCCATGCCAAATCGAATTAAATGGAAAAAGAAATTTGGAAACATGAACTGGTTGGTTTTCTTCAGGAAAGTGGACTTTTTGGGCTAGAACTGACCAATGAAAAAAAAAAACCACCACAAACCCCAAAACCAACAGCCAGAAGATGCGGTCAGTGCATTCTTGCTCCATGCAATTTAACAGTAAAGTAATTGGCTTGCAGTGTATGTTATTATTTTATTGGGTTGCAAGCTGTCTCTGGTCAGGTTTTGTCTTGTATTTGTTAGACAAGCATCCTGATACCACTATGTAAAATGTCAAGTGATATAATTGGGCCCCTGTTCTATAAGGCCTTCCTTCAGACAGAACTCACATGTCATTGGGAATTTCAGCTGATTTCCCTGCTGGAAGGCTGGATTAAAGGTCTTCCTACTGCAAAAATTGAAAAACTCATAACACTGACACACTCATCTTGCCAATCAAAGAGTAATAAAAAATAGAAGTGACTCTGAAAGAGATAATCCTAAACAGCAAAAAATCCCTAAATTAATAAAAAAAATAATACGCACATCCACCAGCCTTTGAAAGCTTGTGGCACACTTCACTACCACTAGAGTCATACAGATAAGTGCTTGAGTACCACCGTGAATAGGCTATAGTATAAAATCACTGGTGTAGAGGAGGATACTATCCTTAGAACTCCAATTACAGCCAGAAACAGAGGTTTGCTCATCCCTCTTTGAGGGGGTGGGGAAGGGGACAGGGGGAGACACGTACAAATCTGTAACTAGGTATCTCGGCTGATCTAAGTGTTATACATACACCTAGTAAGAGCCAGTTGCTACAGGAGGATCCATAATTTGCAAAGACAAAGAGGCACAAGAAGATAAAAATGGGTGATCTTGTAATCGAGATGGCATGGCTATAAAATTTTTCCCCTATGTATAATGCATTGCCTTTGCTGCAATTGGTGCTGTCAGCTGAGTTTTGATCATGCACATGGATCAGGGAAAGTATGCTTCCAGTTTGTGTAAGGGCTAGTCAAAACACGAAGGGACTGTTGATCTTAGGATTGATCTTCCCTCCATTAACAGTTATTAATAGGTACAATGCATTTACAGAGATCACACGATATACAAAGTATCTAGTATTTGTGGAACAAATGCTTGGGTATTATCTTCCCATTACTGATGAATTATAGAGGTCAGGAAAAAGCAAAGCAACCTCCCAAGGTTGCAAGGAAGCCTGTGGTAGAAGGCAGCAGTGGAACTGGACCTTTTGACTCCTAGCCAAATACTCTTCCTCTCTGGCAGATGCATCAGGAGAGCGATGGAACAGGTTAAAAGAGGGGAGTTACTGCAGCCCAGCTGATTGGCAGTAGCATGTTAAGCCATAGTAATCTGACTTTCAAATCTGTGCCTGTACACTGGAGTGGCTGCTCTTTTTCCATTTTCTACCACTATCAATTCAACACAGTTCAGAGCTGCTAGATTTAAACCAAACCAAAATAACCCACTTGGGCCCAGGGCATACATATGAATATTTACAAAAGTTTTGCTAGTGAAAACGGATGGTAGAGAGAACCCAAATATTTGTTGGATAGAGAAACAAACAGATTAACACAACCTGTACTGGCATGATGTTCTGGGTTTGCTGTTTACCTCTCCCTGCCATCTAATCAAGTCCCTTTGGAAGACTGTTTTCTGTGAGGACTCTCTCTCCATTGCATGCTGATGACTGATAACGCAGTCAGCATATTGTAAATGGGAGCTGCTTTCCACTGTGAGGGGACAAACCCTAATTTGCCATAGCCCTGGGTCAGATGCAAGTTAAATGAGCCAGAGCAGGACACAGCCACACCCTCCAACGCTGGGCTATGCAAGCCACACGCATACACACAAAATCAATTACTTTGGGCTCTTCTGAATGCGACAGGAGAAAATTACATCTGAGCTCTGGCCTCAGCCAATCAATCCTACAGTAGCCTGATTTTTCTAGGAATGACGCTGCAGGCAAGGCTTGTGTGACCTACAAAGAGAAAGGTCTCAGTTAAGTGAGCTCTCTAGCTCTCCTTTTCTCTTCCCTCTGGGTCTTGCTACTGCCCCCATCCATGGGGCTGCTTCATCACACTCTCACTACAAGAGCTATCTTTACCCAGTCAGGACATCAAATAGCACGTGACTCGTGCCACCCATGGCAAGAAGTCACTGAAGCTCAAACACCAAAATCCAATTTTATTTGCAACAATCACTTACGATCAACCTACAGAACAAACCTTACTTTCCTCATTTATGCAGTAGCCACTTCCTAGGACTTATCTGCTTCCAGAAATTACAGGCCAAGGAAGAGAGGCAGGCAAAGTGAGTTGCAGTATTCAAGACTGCTTCACATGCAGTAGAAGCCAAGCATTAAAATAACCAGGACCTCACTTGTTCCCTTCCAGAGCTTGTCAGGCCTTGCAAACTCGCAAGTCTCCTGAGCATCCCATCCTGTGTGGGAGAACACACAGGATGAGGTGTGAAAGAGATGGGAAATTGCCTTGGCAGGGGGGTGGTGGAAATTGGATCCTTGCAGAAGAAAGGGCCCTGTAGAAACATATATAATTATGACCTCCTACCTCCTCCCTTTATGCCTTTAACAAGTTCCAAAAAGGTCACTATATGAGGTTTTCCTTCTTAGTAATGAAGGCAACACTCCCAGCCTTGCAAACTGTCAGTTCTGTTGGTTTACTTGAACCGTAATTACAGACTTATGAACACAAAACAAAGATTACCAAGAAAGCACTACTAGTCATAACCATGCTAAATCTGTCACTACAGCTTTGTTGCTATCTCTGTCCACACTTGTCACTGGGATGCTGCAGGCAAGCAAGACGACTACTAGCAACGAGCTCCCCTGAAGTTAGGGTGCTGTAGACAAAGATGGTTTTTCTAGGTAAGTTCAGACCAGGACTCAAGCCAGGGAACCGAAAGTCAGTGGTTCCACCACCTTGTCATTTTTCTCTCCTCTGCCTTGGGTTCCTCTCTTTCACCTCAGTAGTTTCTGCAAGCTAGTTCTCACTGCATGCAGAATGGCCCATGCATTTCACAGAATGATGACTCATTTTCAGAAATGACTTTGACGCATCAGAGCTCAAATCTCATTGACAGCTGATGGGCTCTGCTCTCCCAAGTGACCAAAGCCCAGATTTCTAAAGGCTATTTAAATGCCTTAATAGTAGCTTACAAATCTAGTGCACAAAAAGCCAAGTTTAAAGCAAGATAAATAAATATCCACAAGTGAAGCTAAACGGATATAGAAAAATTGAATCTCTCCCATTACATTTGTATCTATGTATATCTAAATCACTTTGGAAGATGAAGTCTTCAATCCTTCACTCACCAGAATGTCTCCTGCCGTGCCTAAATAGAGCGTCTCTTCCAAAGACAATCTCAGTATTAGTCAATATGATTCAATCCACATAACAGGATCTTTCCTGTAGAAGAACTGAGAGTTTAAAAGCCTGGGACTATAGCACAGGGAACAAAAGACTACATACTTGGTGATTTCCATGGGTATGTCAGACTGCAGCAAATTATATCCTATAAGCTCTGTGCAACCATTGACACAGTATTTGCATTAGCATGTCCTCCTCCTCATGAGGCAGGGTGCCTGTGCCTCAGATGTCTACCTAAAACAATAAGAACTTACTGTGTGTGCCAGACTGGGGTAGAGATTAACCAGCATAGGATCACAGTGGGTATTTCCAGGACTTCTATAGCTGGAGAACAAAGAGTGAAATTTGGCCTCACATTTATCAGGATATAAAATGGTTCTCATTAAGATGTCAGTGTTTATCACAGCACCTCACTGCAATAACTGATTTAAAACAAGTCGATCATCTTCTCTGTACTACATGGGGTATACAGGAGGATGTCACTTGCTGCAAGATGGTGCCTTTTTAATAATGACCTCCATGCTGACAAATAAAACAAAACTACAAAAGCAGCACACCAACAGTCAGAGCAACACAACGTTAACCTCAAAACTTTATAAGAGCTGAGGCTATGCCTGGACATAGTAGAAAGATACCAATATGGCACAAGAAAACTTCTCAAGCAGTTTGCCATAGGCATTCCCCAAGATGCCCAACCACAAAATGTCAGAGCATTATTGATGCACTTGGCTGTCAGGTAGTTGATTACATTTTTCCTCCTCAACTCTCTAAACACTAGACCCAAACCACATGACAAACCAAACAGCAAGACCATCAACAGAATGAACACTTGGAAGACAGGAAATGCCAGAAATACAGACATGCTGAGAGGACAGTGAACAGGAACCTCCTCACCTGTGAATTCTGCAAAGAAAAAGTTCAAGCCCATGGATATGGAACCAACACACAAGGTGCTCTGCTGAGGTTGCAGCACAGTTTTTTTGTACCTGCACTTTGGTGGCTCTTGTATTCTAGGTTACATTCCTTCACCTGACAGTGGCATCTGAACAATGCCTGGACCTTTTAAGCTGAGGTTCTACTGTTAAGCACTGAAACTGCGTCTTGAACTGTGTTCAAGAAAACATTGGCTTTCTCATGAAAGCAAAAAAAATGAAAATACACGCTCTCATTAGCCTCTGACATACTGCTCATGATGCGTATAAAAATTGGCTCCGCTATTTCTAATAAACAGAAGAGAGCCCATGCAGATTTAAGTACTTAGACAAGTGTAGTGTGTTGCATTAAGGAAACGCAGAACAGTGTTACAAGAAATATAAAGGGAATTCTTCACTGGATTTGCTGAATACAGCTCTCCTCCATTAATGCAAACTTGGCTGTCAGTACCAATGGTCTTCCTAACTTCTGGCCAGGATTAGCTAGTCACCAGATTGGGAGCTCACTGCAGCTCTGTCTAGAAAGGTAGAGTTGGAAAAAACACGGGTCAGTTCACAGAAAAGGTTTCTTTCTTCATCAGGCAAGAGTGGGATAAATAACAGAATCCATTTATCAACAGTACATTAAAACTCCAGGGCTCCAAATGTTTACTTCATTTCAAATCATGGCCTGCCTGCTCATTTTAACATGACTTCTTGAAAAGCTCTCTGCATTACAAAGGGATCTTGGGGCTCAGCTTTCCTCCTCCCCACCCTCCAACTGCTCATCTCGTATTCTCACAGTTCAGCCACACTGCACAGCGATGAGAATTCCATACTCGCTGTCTGCCTGTATGACCCGATAAGCGAGTAAGACAGTAGGTCAGAAGAGAAGATCTTCAGCAATGGACAACATCAGTTCTCAGTAAGACTTTCAAAAAGGTGTCTAACAGCAGTTATATCAGATGGGCTGTCCTATCTTATTTAATAATATTGGGAAGAGTAAAATGTTTCTTCCACAGCTGTAACACCAAGGTTTCCCCTCAGAAAGACAAGAGAATCCAAACAAGATAACATGGACACATCAATTCCAACCTGATACAAAGAGAATCTGCATACTGACACACAGCAGCCAGGCATTGGTGCTGACCACAGCAAATCTCAGGCTGGATTCTACAGGCAACTCATGATGGGTTTCTGTGGGGAAATTACTTATCCTTTCTGTGCTTCCATTTCACTGTAGGGAAGAGTTAAGTCTCCAGGATTTAAAACAAACAAACCCAAAACAAAACAAAAAAAAGACAAAAAAAAAAGCAAAGACCCCCCCCCAACCACTTCCCACATTATACTAATTAATTAAAAATAATTTCTAAAAATACATTTTTACTAGCCTTCTGCACTAGTTACACAAGGGATCTGGAGGGGGGGAAAAAAACGGTATGAAAGGATGAAACTCCCACCAAGTTTCAGAGTGTTAAAAAGGATAGTTAAGGCAACTTTCACATTTGCTCAGCACAATGTCCAGGAATGCTAAGAGAATCTTTGCCCTCTTAGGAAAATAACACACTTAACTTTTACTACGGATCACGGGAGAATTAATGTTCACACTTTCAGCCAGCATTAAAGTGCTTTAATTCGATTTAGTTTAATTCCCTTTAAAGGAAAATTAAACGAAATCAAATGAAGGCCATTTTTAATTCCAAACGAGTGTATGTGCACGCATCAGTTTAATACAGTTTACATAATCCACTTGAAACCCACCTTGTTACTTAATTCAGATCAACTTTCCCATGTGCTCCTGCCTAGACAAGCCCTTAGAGATAACATTATCCATCCTCAAGGAACAGCTGCATTTCATTATTGACACCTAACTCTAGAGAGAGCTACTCTGGAAGGGACAATGTAGCTGCACACAATTTAGATGTCTGTCACAGAGAGAACAATGCTCTGTATACAGATACAATGGCAATTAATATACTGGGGGCTGTTGTTCCATTAGTCACTAATTACACAGTAGACCAGTAATACAGAAGCCTCGTTCCTGGCAAAGAAACCATAGCTCCAGAACTACTGAATTGATAATTCAGAGCCTGCCTTTTGTTTCCCTAGGGATACCCTGCACCTTTGCCATCAGTTAGCTGAAAACACCACAGATGATATAGATCCAGAGGCAATGGCTGCATATTGCAGACCACTGTTTAAGAACTTCTGAATTATGGCATTTGCATGAGACGAGTCAAGGTGAGTTCAGTGACTGAACAGAATTGCTTCCAGTCTTTGTCACAACAGATAAGAAGACTAGTTTGTCACTGAAGATTTTTGCTTCCTCTTACAAAATACAGGAGAAGCGTGGCAACCTCACTCCCACATTGTCTCATCGGGCTATTGCAAACAGAAGAAAATGCCAGCTCTGGTTGAGGGTGGTTTTGAAGGACTCTGGTTTCGCCAAGGCATCTTACCAAAGCTAAAAAAGGTAAGAGGTGAGGGAAGAGAGAACGGAGCACAACAAAGCTTTTAAATGGATGTTGCAATAAACTCCAATGCATTTGGTAAGCCACAGATGCGACCCTGGCCAGCCAGGGAAGGAGCACCAACGGGCCCAGCTCCACAGCTTTCCTTATGATCTTCTCCCCATGATCTTTTTCTCCATTGCTCACTGCATGGCCTCTCTAAGGATGCATCATGATCCATGCTCTCCTGTGACCCAGCAATCCACAGCTCCAACATTGCTACAGGTTGTAAATGCCATAAAGGAATGGTCCAGCCATGCTCTTGATGACAGAAGAGCAAAACAAGAGAAGTGACCATCCTTCTTGCTCTTCTCCTGGCCATGGCAAGTTAGAACACAAGAGCAATTGTCTCACCTTTCCCCCCTGCTGAAGCAAGGGCCCAGGGCTTGAGGACCTTTGAAAATGCCAATTTACAAAAGCAGCAGTTTCCAGTCAGCCTCTCTAATTAGCATTTAGTGGAAACTTTTCACTTTTCGCCAATGACAGATCTCTCCAGGGATCTGTGATTAGAGCAAGCTCCCTCTTGATATAAGAAAAGGGATAGAGACAGTGTTACAGAGATGGCATTACATGCCTTTTTTAATGAAAGCCTACATGTCCAGAAGCTGCTCACTGGAACAAGTCAATGAACCATTTTGAACTCATTATTTGGAATCCTAACTTTCAAAATCAAAAACTAGTCAACTCATCTTTGGTCCAACTCTGTTGCTCTTGAGTCAACAATGCCAGGAAAACAAAATGCCTCTCATTCCCTCCCCTTTGCTTTGTTGTTACTACAAATAGAGGTGGGAAAGAGATTCTTTACACTTTCATCAATACGTTTACAGTTAAAATTGCATATGGCTTTTTTTTTTCTAAACACATAAAAGTCAGGAAAATATCATCCAGTTGACTTCAACTTCATTACAAAAATGCTAAGTCATCACCAAAACTGACCGGTTCTTTATTGTCTATGATGAGTATCAAGGAACAAAGATTAGCCTCATAATGAAAATTCAATCGCATGCTTAACTATTCACACACTATCCACAAGGTACAAGTGAGCATAATTGACAAGATGGATTGAATGATCCAATAGGTTTAACTTCTGCAAGTTTTTATGGCAAAGACTTTGTCTCAGCTTAAATCAGTATAGTACCACATTTATCTGTGGAGCTAGAGAAACGTTGAAAAAAAAGTCTGGATCAGCTGAACCTCCCTTCTAGAAGGAATACACCTTTATACCAAGCAATAATAAAAAGGCAGAGAGAAGACTGGGACCCATCACACAGAGAGCATCTTTTATGCATGGGGGAAGATGGGGCTGGAACTTGCTTTGTCTTCATTTTCATTGCACAGACAGGTAAGCTAAGGCATAAACTGATTAATGGACTGACTTAAAGAAAGCCTGTGGCAAAGGCAGGAATTAAGCTCAGCTCCCCTGAGGATCAGTCCAGTATCTTTACAAACCCATATCTTTCCGTTCTGAAATACTGTGGCTTTCCTTTGTAATTAAACAGCATGGATTTGAGGGGGCTGATTTTAACTGTCATTGTGCTGAAAGAGCTTGCACTGGTCAAGTGGGGAGGAACTGCCGTGCCAACCTAAAAAGGCTTTTCCTTTACTTAATTCCAGGCTTCTAAGCTTTCAGAAATAGAAAATATTGCATAAGCAACAGTACTGAACAATTTTGAAGGCCTCCTGAAAGAGCTTTTTATAGTCTCCCATTTTAATAGCTGGTGCTTTTACTGTAGATAGTATATGGCTAGAGAATAATGTGTATGGGTTTAATGTCTGGTATGATAATATCCAAGGTGAAGATATTGAAAATTCAATTAAAATATAGTTTAGGATATTGGCTTATTTTAATTTCCAGCCTCCTTTGCCCTCCATCCACCTCCTTTGCATCCAGGAGCTCTTCCTGAGATCTGAAGCTAGAAGTTACATGCTGAATCTTTTCTCTTGTAACTCATAATCTGAAGTTCTTTGTACTTCTTCAGCATCTATCTGAAACCTCTTCTTAAAGTTCTCTAAAATCCCTATGGTCCTTTAACAGAGGAGGACACTGACGTGCTGAGTCAGGAGTAGTTCCCATCAGGGACAAAATGAGATGGGGACCCCAAAGTCTTGTCTATTAGCGCTAAGCCCTGGGTCACTCACACTCACTAGAGCATTTTTAAACTGTGGTTACTTTTTGAGCAGGTTCAGAGAGGGAACATAAATTATTTCACCACAGCAAAGCAACTCCCTCCTCTGCAGTTCTCAGTTAGCTTTAACCGACACATCTTTATGTTCCTCTTGCTTTGATCAATTAAGTTTTCTCACCATCACTGCACTGCCTTACACGATACAGAGAAGAAAATAGAAGTCCTACTGGAACATGATCAGAGAGACAGCAATAATTTCAAGAGGCAAGCAATGAACCAGAGTCTCTCAGAAGAGCTCCAACTGCTGTCCAGAGTTTTTCCTGATCCTTCCTAAAATACATGGGAGAGCACACTATAGGGTTAGTCACTTCGGCTGCCTGCTAAACTGAAGTGTTGAGCATCACTGCACATAACAAGACCTCCTCCAGACAGGTACTGCTAGGACAGAAGAGAGATCCTTGTTCTATTTTCTCTCTCAGACAATGCTCAGAAACACCTGGTCCTGGAAACCAAACATGAATTGGCTTGTGTCAGATTTGAGAGAACATATACTTGAAATGTTTATGTGGCCTGTCTAAATCTTACCCTGACTACAGTAACAGCAGGTGTTATTCTTGTCATATGAAATATTATCACTAACCTACTTGCTTCTGAAACTCCTCCAACTTCCCAAATTTTATTATAATAAATTGTATATCTAAAACATTATACATATGGTACCCCTTTATTTCAACGGGACCACACAGTTTCCATAATAAGAGGAAAGTAGCACACCAGGCTCCAGAACATTTCCTAATCAAACCTACCCTATAGGTAGTTTACACAAATGTGAAGATTTAGGTTAAGCACCATGGTCACCACTCCCAAGTAAACTGACAAGTGGGCTGTTCAAGGCATCAGAAGAGTCACTACCCTATTTATAACTTTCATGAGCCCCATAAAACCACCTAACAAAAGTTGATCACATCCCTGTTTTACAGAGAGGGGAAAACAAAGTAGACCAAGTGTCATAATTAAGCAATGAGAGAAGGAGACTAAACAAAAAAGTGCACCAGTCCTTGGCTTAGCACATAGTCCCATCTCTCAGCATTGCCTGCAAAGTGACCATTAGTCCCTGCATTTGGGTCCATATGGGTTATAGTGCATTCAGGCAACCACCCATCTAGAAACAGATGAGCTATTTCTACCTTTCTGGTTCTCATAAGCCCCCCGTGCACATCACCACTAGCATTCACCTTTTTCAGTAACTGCTTTCATACTGTTTGCTGATGAAACAGCAAGTGAATATCTCCGAGAGCTGACTTTTGCTGACTATGTCAGTCACAGAATTGGTGACTTCCAGTGCTTATACCCGAGTAGAACAGAGGTCTTGGCCAAGGCATACATGCAGTGACTGCATGGCAGCTGAAAGAAAGATGCACGCTTCTACCATAGGGAGGTGAAGGAGACCAACGGGAACTTCCTCCTCCAGTGACACTGTCCTCCTGCAGCACACACTTTGAAGTCTGCCTGGCTGTAGATGTACTGGGAGGCCAGTTGGCAGCAAATGAAAAAGTCAGCATATTAATACTGGATAATAACTGGAAAAATCCACCCTGCATTGTTTCCTTTTGAGTCTTTTGAGGGTGTTGCCTTGTTTGCCAGCTCCTGAGACATGCTCTTTCCAGAGGGGATAGCTGTGCGCGCCCTGCTTCCCACACTTTGCTGTGGATTTAAGTATGCAGGCACTGCTGCTAGGTGAGTGCCATTTGAATTGACAAACTGGGATTTCTGCTGCGCGCTTCACACTTAATGCAGCCCTGCCTAGGCTTTGAAGGCAACGGCTTGTTGCCTTGGGGTCTGAAACTAACAAAGCTGAGCAGAACAAGCCCAGGGCTCCCGTCGGATTGCTCGATCAAAGACAATATTAAACAGCACTGTTTTCATAACTACTATTCTGGGGCACTTGGATAGCAAGACAAAGGAGATGAAGTTAATTTCTGTTATCATAGCCTGGTGCAGCTGCAAGGGCCCTGGGAGAAGCCTTCTTCTCTTGATGGCTTATGCAGCCCGTGCCTTTGCAGGAGCTCCCATTAAGCAAAAGGGCCTTCAAAAGCTTGTCAGATGCAATCCTGTTCCCCTCCTCCCCACACTGCTATCAAATGTGCCCCTGGTCTTTCCCCCAGACATCTTCTACACATCTTGTTACAGACACCAGAGAGCATCCCTCTCCTTGACCACCTCCCTGCACCTCACAGCTCTCTGCTTCACCTTTTCTGTCACCAGCGCTGCCTATTTCAGTGCCCAAGGAGACTCAGACTTGGGAAGTCCTACACTTGGCACAGGAACACTGTGCAAGGGGACCAGACAAAGAATGAGTCCTCCAGGTTCTGCTCTGCCACCAACCCAGCTCACCGCCTTAGACAAGTACCTTAACCTTGGTTTGCACATGGTCAGATGGGATTAGCGAGGCCCAGGCTATTTTTTGAGTTGCTGACAGATGAAGGTACGGTATGCACCATATTTTTTTATGCCCTTAGATGTGACTGGTGGTGGAAATCACTGAGCAGTACTGCAGGAGGAAATGGAAGCTACCTCCTGATGAGGAGCACTGCTTGGGATATTTGAGGCAATTTTAAATCATGGTCATGGGCAGCAGATCACCTTAAGAATGGATGCTTGTCTGCAGCAGTGCTGTCCCAGGACAGCCATAGGTACTTTGGGCTCTGTTTTTTCCCTCCTCACTGTTCATCCATAGTTGAGCATACAGATCATTTATGGAAAAGCAGGAATGTGGTAGAGCATGCTTACACCCTCAGCTTGGTTGCAGTAAGGACAAGGAGGATGAAAAAACTGGATGACCATGAAAAACTTTGAAATGAGATTACTAAAAGGGAGGAAAGAAGTCCAGAGAACTTTGTTTAAAGTCTCCCTCTTCACACCGCATGTTATTTCTTTGAGGCCAGTCATGTAAAGGCAAAACCCAGTGTTTACCAAACTGGGGATAGGGCATGGAAATAGTACACTGCTTGACATAGGCAGGGTAGTCCAGGAACTCATCTGCATCAATGGACACAACATCCTATATTTTCATCCTCTCAAACTGGGAGCTCACCTTGGGTCTCTAATATCTAGACAGACGTTCCCAGCAACCTGGCTACTCCTGTACAAGAAGCAGACTGTGCTAATAACTGCTATTCTGGATTTCACAAACTGGTTTCATTCAAAAGCTTGCTCTGCCCTCTACCCTCAAGTTCCCCAATTTGCTGAAAATACACTAAAACACAGAAAAGTTTTGCTGGAAAATTTCTGACTAGATCCAACATTGATGCCCACAAAATGAACAAAGATGCATCATCAGGCTCAAACAAGAGGGATAGAGTTATGTCCAGCTATATGCCAATACTTTACATATCTTCCTCATGTCAGAGTTTTGCTACTAAGTGGTCAGTACAGATGTCCAACAATTTCAGAACAAAAAAGTGTACATTCTAATTGTTGAAGGCATAAAAAGAAGGAGCTGTTCTCAATCCAGAAGAGAAGTAGCCAGTCTTCTGTTTCAAAGTAAACCTTCTAGATGTAAATTGCTGCATTATTTAAGTTTATTGAACATCTAACACCAGGAAATGTGCAATTCATGAAATTTTCAGTGGGGATGTACGAATGAGACTTTCCGATACATTTTTAAAATGTGAAATTATCAAAGTTTTATGCAGTGTCGACTTTGGCCATATACAGTAGAGTTAATTGAAAGTGCAGTTCTAGCTTTAAAAGAGTTCCCATGAAAGTGGCAATGTGTGTTTTATTGTCTCTTAGTCATTTGCAACTCAAAGGTGCCCGAGTTTATAAATGAAAAAGTGTTTCTCCTAACTGCCAGCCTGCACTGCAAGACACTATTGAATCTGAGAATCCAGGTAGATGCTTTGCTTCTTGCACACTTATCACCAGTTCTATAGTTTCTGCAAGCTAAATAATGTGCCTAGCTATCCAGATGCAACCCTTAAGCCCCAGATCAGACCCCATAAGAAATTTGCCATCACCATGGAGGGGGGAGGATCAAAGATCCTCTATTTGGAGTACCCTCGACAGAAGGAGCAAACCAGACAGGAACAAACTGCATTTCACAGTGCCCTCACTCAGGAGGGCAGAACAGCCTTTGATCAAGACACATGCATTACAACTCATTCACCTTTTTCTTCCCCTCACAGAAATGTACCGGTTCAGAATTTTTTTAGCCTCAAGTTGGAATAGGTACCGTAGAGGACAACTAAATCAAATGACACATCTTTAACCTCCTAGAGAGAAACAGTGTAAATCCAGCCTGAAGCCTCTGCTCCCTGAAATTGCATTAGGGACTCCGCATCGGGTCTACCTAAAACAGACAAATAGCCCTTACTGCTTTTTTTTTTTTAATTCCTTGTTTTTCCACACAAAAACCTCCCCAAAAGCAAAAAAAACATCAAGAGGTATTAGGCAACCTTCTACCCCACAACAACAAATAAGGCCACAGACCAGAATGTTAACTCCAAAGCAGAATTCATGGTTTCTAACAAACATTAGGTCATACCTTCTTGGTATGACCCTGGTGCAGGAGGTAGACATCATAAAAGCTGTTGGGCTGCTCTGCTTTGCTACAAGCACAGCTTTGGGCCCCTGTTTTGGTCATAAAGCTGCAGCAGCAGGAAACAAGCTAGGATATTTGGTTGAAGTTTAATGCAGGGGGATGAAAGAAAAGACCCATGCCTACCCCTTCCTTGCAGCTCCAGTGAGTCAACATCAGGAGCAAAAAGGAATTTGCCACACTGACTGGAGGCTGCAGGGCAGACACCGCACTGCACCTTGTACAAATGCAACAGAGCTGCCGGCCTCCAAATCTGCCAAGGGCAATACACAGGGATTTGGAGCTCTCTGTTTTACAGCCACAGCACCATCCCCACTATTGCCTGCTGAAATACCTGCAAGGACCGTGTCCTGCTGCTGCCACCTCTGCTCACAGAGCCAACAAGCACTTCCCAGCCATCCACTGCGACAAGTGGGGGCTTTCCCACAGCCTGCCCTTCAGCACAGCAAGGCAAAGCACAGAGACACGGAACTCGTGTGCCTTTGGCAGCATGAGCTTTTTTTCTCCCTGTGTCTGTGTGACAGGTGCAGACCTTTTTGCTCACCTCTTTATCTAGCAATTAATGCAAGCCCCACACTGAATGCTGGAAGTCACAAAGCTCTAACTCTGATGTGTATGGTCACTAAAAATTGAGTTGGAGGGCAAAAGATGAGATCTTTCCAAAGCAGATCAGATCCCAGGGATACCCAGATTCCAGATACTGCTTTATTTTGGAGCAGAAATATAGACCTGGATGTCTTATACTGCACTGGCTTGGAATCAGTCTCCACTTCTTTCAGAAAGGCCATTCTAGCCATGAGAAATCCTTCCTTGTACCAGTTTTAACTAAACATCCACATTTTCCCAAGAAGTTTCTGGTTTAGTGTATTTGCATGATCATTTTTACAGCACTAACTCAGACTACTAACAAAAGTAGTTACTGAATAGTGTCAATCCACTTTTGTCATTTTGTTCAAACATGTGAATAAAAGTAAACCAAAAATAATTTAAATTCTTGTTTGAGAAGAGCCTCCCTTCCTATGAAGATTGGTACTAAATAGCGCTGCTGTTAGATATCTAGATCAGCAATTTTAGAGAATGGATCCCTAGGTTATTTTAGATTTTGGCTTTGAAATGCTTAGATTTTTCTTCAAAAATTCAGCACATAGCAATGCAACCACAAGTTTGCCACCATCCGCCCTCTTCCTCATAGGATTCTGGGTCTCTCTTTTCCTTTCAGAGTTATAGTTCACGCAACCCACAGAGCAACCCCACAGCTCCATCCTGTACAACCAGTTGCAGGAATCTCTTTCAAGGCTTCCTGCTGCTATGTCTTTGCACCAATATCTAAAGGAGGCGGCAGCATCGTGCTCTGACTCAACAGCTGGGTGCAAAGCAACAAATGTTCTGCCGGGGTTAGAATGAGATTAGCAAAATCCCACGGAACAATGATTAAAAGGTGCTGTAACGAATCCATTTGCTGCATGCAACAAACACAATTACTAGACAAATTATCTCTCTCTCGCCCCACTCCTCTCTGCAGTGAGCCAGGACCGAGAACCCTCATCCTTCAGGCTCCAGACACATAGTCCAGCTTTTTAAGCGATACTGCCTTTGATTTATGGTCGCAGCAGTAGCTTTCTATCTCCCTCCATGAGTTATGCCACTAGAGGGCACACAGATTGCCTAAATAATACTTAGAAAACAGTAGGTCCACTGGTCTTTGGGCCTGTATTTCAAGTTCTCCATGAGCATGTATCCTACAATCCAACAGCAACTCATCTCTGCCAGTACAGATTCTCACCTTTGGAGTCTCCAATCTTCTCCCTTTCTTCATCCTTTACTGAATTTCTCACATCTCCCGGTTTCCCCATTCTGGCACAAATGCAGCCAACTAACTCTACCTAAAGCAAAAGGGGGATTTTGTATTCTTTCCAGGACTTGCATATTTCCTGAAGAGTAGATTATAACATGAAAAATCAGGAAGTTCAGTGCAGACAACTCGAGCCTCCAATGTTCCGTGTCTCTGGTTCAGAGCCAGAGCCAACTGTACTCCCATTGCACCAAATCTGAGCTAACAAGCTCTCCCACTCTGCTAGGGAGCTTGAAGTAAAGGTGTCATTACCAACAGCCACCTTGCACATACCAAGGCTAGTCATAAGTCCGAGCTAAGAAGCACCAGTTTTCAACCGGAGTCAGTTGTCTCTACACCTTGTTCCCTGGCACTGCTGGGCTGGGCGGCTCAGACTCAAACTGGCCCTGCATAGACTGGGAAAGATCCAGCAACACTTACCAGTCTGGATTGTATGCAATGCAAAGTAATACTGCTTGCTTGCTGCCCAGGAAACAGATTGCAATTTGCATAGTCCTGTACCTGAGCTAATAAACTATGATGAACTCTCTCTGGGTCTGCATCCACAGCACAAATAATATTCAGTCTGGATAATCCCCATTATGTATCCTGGCTCTTTCGCTCAAGCCGCAACACCTTTTACCTCTGGAAGTCCATGGTGCCAGCCAGCACAGCAACCACCACAAAACTTGCTGTCAATTCAGTCTGTTCTCTTCCCAAAACAGTGTTAAAGCAAGCAGCCAACACCACACATTAAGCTTTCAGTATTCAGCTCCTCTTGGAAGAGAGATAAGAACAAATCAGCTGGTTGACTCCCACCTGCCACTGATCAACTTGGTCATCTCCTACCATCTTGTTCTACCTCTGCCTTGCTCATAGGCCCACCTCCCTCCAGTTTGCAGATGGCCCTGGGAGGGCTCAGCTCTTGCGACATGCCAGGAATACTACAAGCTCAACCACATCAGCTTCTGAGCCCGAAGGGCCTAGTCCACTCTTCGGTTACCATTTTGAAAATGTGCAAGATAAAGAGCAGAGGAAATATAGGTATCATATGTATCATATTTGGCAATGGGAAGCCTAGCACAGCTTATAGGACAAAGTTACAGATATTGGGATTTTGTCTTATTGGGTGTCCAGCAGGCTGCCTTTGCCCACCTATCAGACAAATCTGAATGAACACTGCACTAAAGGAAAGAAGAAAAAAAGTCTTTGAGTTAAGTAGTTGATAACCAGGATTTAATTTGTTAATATAGCAGAAGACTTCCTCGTGAGTCTGTCTTGCACCAGTATCTGCATCACAGCAGAAATAATACAAGGCAAGAAAGAAAAATGCTTTAAAGAATATGGTTCTTTGTCAGACTGGAAGTATTAGCTGTGATTCAGAAATTAATGACAGCATAAAAATCTATTAAGGCATCTAGACTGTCTCTCAAGGGACCTTTTCAAGCTTGTAGTGCATGGATTATTCTCCAGGGCTCTGCCCAGCCAAACTTCAGATATCCCAAATGACAGCAATTCCGCCACAATTCTTAACAAAGCTATTTCACCACCTAATCTCTTTCTTCCATTAAGTATTTTTCTCTCCTGCCAATTTTTTTCTCTTCCCTCCTCCAAATTTTCTACCATGAAAGACACTTCTAGTTCTCAGTCCACACTAGGCAATTCTTCACGCCTTCCCAGTATGCCTAGATCATTAGCATAGCTCCTCTTTAGTCATTTAGCCAAAACAGCTATATATTTAGCTCTCACAAGCATTCCTCATAAGTCAGTCCCTCCAGCCCCTTAATCATTCTCCTTGCAATCCTATGAATTCCCTCTAATTTTGTTTACATCTTTCTGGAATTGAAGTGCCCGGAACCAAGCGCTGTAAACAACAACAGCTCGTTATCTGGCTAGACTGTAATTCCGGTGATCACAGCACAGGCCCCGCACATGCCATGCACACACAAACACATGCACATGCTTATCCTCTGGTTCAGACACGGCATCACTATGGGATACGAGTCCCACACGATGGACATTCCCTCCTCCCCAGTGACATCAGCTGGACCTCTTTCAAGGAAATCTGGTTCCAAACAAAAGCAGATCTTCTGCAGAGCCTTTACAACTCTTGTTTAAATGAGTCTTCTTGTGAATTTGCCCCACTGTTTTCTCCACTTCTACAATTCCCAGTCTGTCCAGGAATGGTCACAAGCCAAACTGAACAAACATTCCCATTATCCAACAAATGCAATCCACAACAAAACCTAAAACAGTTCCACATGATGCACACTCCTCAGGTTCTAGTCCCATCAAGCAGTGGCAGATCCCACCAAAAAAAGGCTGCTCTTACTTTTGAGCCTCTGAGGCAAAAGCATGGCAACGGTGGTTTCCCTGAGCATTTTCCCTCAGGGAAACTGCATCTAACCCTTGGTTGAGAGGGCCAGCGCTTTGCTGGCTGTATTGAAAACCCTTTCCCAAAGAGGCATTAGCAGGAGAAGGTCAGATCTAACACCTCAGGGAATTAAATGGGATGATATATCCCTGAGGATGCTCTTTCAGCTGTCTGCAAACTCAAGACAGACACCAGCTACTAGCGGCACTCAGGTTATATTTTAAAGTTTTTCATCGCACCTATAAAGGCCACAATTTTCAGAACTTTTTTGTTTTAGATGATAGTTGAGACTTTGATGTAATCTTATGACAGAAGATAACACATCACAGAAAAGCCTTTAAGCACTTGTGCCTTAATCTGTTCTTGAAACGCCCGTTGGAATTTTTCCAAAAAACCACCTTTTTTTTTCTTATTAGAAAAATTCAGTGAGGCAGAAACATTCTGCAAAACTTTTTGGTTTGCTTTAACAAACTTCTGGTGAACTTCAGGCAGGGTTCAGTAAGAAACCCATGAAGGTTTCTGCCAGCTCCCAGGACATCTGTGGGATAGCCAAGGCACCAAGGAAAGGTGGCAGCTCCACAAGAAATGTTATTCTAGATCAAGGTCCTCCTAAGCCTCCCGGTGTAATAATTTCCAAGCCTCTTCTCACATAGCATCCCCAGGTCTGCATGAACCTCAAAGCTGGCACTGTAAGGATCCCTGCTATGTGGCAAAGAAAGCAGGGGCTTGAAGTGTCCTGTCACCCCTGGACCTTTCACACCGCCATTCCTCCTGCACAGCAGCTCAAGCAATGCTTCAGCATCAAGGACAGCCTGGGATGCCTGGCTTTGCTTTTTATGGTTGGTTGGGGAAGCAGGATGAGGGAGAGAAAGAGACCAGAAACTCTTCAGGTTGACCAAGGGATGAGCAAAGCCTACAAGCAGGGGTCTTGTGAGGTCCCTTGAAGCCTGAAGAAAAGCCTGATGCTACAAAGCTTTACATCAGGACAGACAGAGCAAGGCCAGCCAGAATGGCCTTTTCTCCCATTCTTCTCTGCACACAGCAGACCAGAAGAGAAGGAAGACTCTGTACTGCTGACCTTAGCTCTAGGTCCCTCTGGGGCAATGCCACAGCTCATTTACCTCATGCTGCAGCCTGACTTTTTTTTTTATTAGCAGCCCAATCTGTTGCAGCTCTGTGGCTGCTGGGTAACACACAAACCAGTCGCCAGTAGGCACCAAGGATGCATGGAAATGGAGGAGAGGTTCTGTACCCTCACTTTAGCTCTCACCATTTCCTACCTTCCCTCTCTTAGCAGGCCTAGACTACAGGCAGTTCTTCCACCACTTTAGCTAGTACGATTATCATTTTTTTCTTTGAATCACTGAGAAATTACTGTCAGTAAAAGCCCTAACTCTGATACAGCACAAAGACCCTTCCAGACAAATAGTTTCCTTCCCTCGACAGAAGATCTAGAAGTGCAGAACATCTCACAGGGGCATGCCTGCAGTCAGGTCTATCCTGCTTTTACTCAGCTACCTAAACCCAAGACTTGACAAGACACAGCTATGCTGGAAAGAATCTGTGCTGTTGAGGTAGTTAAACCAGCAAGGCTGTGTCAGTGCAGGTACAGCCAAAGCGCAGACTTGTGGGTTTAGCGGTTCAAGTTGCATCCAGTCCAGAAATCCTTTGCTCATACAGTACACAATAGCATAGCTATGCAAGAAAGGTTGGCTCAGTTGGGTTGTACTATTTTTGAATACGTTGGTCTAATTAAAACAGTGCCGCTTGTGCATGTAAGCAAGCTTCCTTTTATCCTTCTTCTATTCCCAGAAACTCTCCCATGAAAGCAAAGGAGTCAAACATGTCCTTTCCACTCTCTACACTGTATTTCATGCCCAGGTGACTGAAGCGTGACTAAGTTGCCACCTTACACTGAGGCTATCACAGAAATATGAGGAGGGGTAGTCAAGCCACAGTAACAATTCTGTTTCACTGCAACAATCGCTTGCCATGTCAAGATAGGATGCAAATCTGCTATGAATAATGGTCACTCCAAAAGCATACATAGCTACACAGATATTCGTATCAGTAATCATGCTGCATTCACCTACTGAACTAACACTTCATAGCATCTCCCTTGCACAAAACACAACTCTGAACCAGATTTGTTAACGTGGCACAAGCATCTTTACCACATCACTTTGGCATTTTCTGTCACATGCACATGAGTACATACATCCACCATCATCTTCTGTTTCATACGTGTATCTTCCCAAAAGCCAAAGAGATATTCAGAGACCTCTGGTCTTACCTTCATGCACAGATTATGCGTACAGGCATAAATAAAACTGGATGTTGTGAAATTAGCGATCCCATTGTACAACAATGTAGCTTTACGAGGCAAAGAGTAGATACTCATACAAGCAGAGGGACCCACAATGACAAGTCTAAACGAATTTACACATCAAAAACCCCACAGATGCCCCTTGAAATAACCCCTCCTTCTTGCAGGCAAACCCTCACTTGGAAATCCCTCCTCTGTCAGACACTCAAGTGTATACCCACACGGTGAGCTTCACTGACACCCACGTAAGTGGAAGCGAGGTAACACAGTGCACTGGCTGCAAGGCTCACAGTCAGAAAGACCCTTGCTCTCATTCTTGATATAGCTTTGGGTCAACTCCTGAGGGCCAAGCCCAGCCAGACTCCATGCAGGTGCAGCAGCCAGAGGGCATGCAGAAGAATATTAATAGTTATTGTCCTAGCAGGTTGTAAGGATTAATTGGTTCCAGCCTGCAACTCACCATCAATGTAAGTGCTAAGGGGAGGGAGATGTGATTATACACTTACATTGCATACTCATATCCCAGTGGCTGCGTGCTGATATGCTATTGATTTCCTGGTTGGAAAGCTCCACAGCCTCCCATTTGTCTCCTTGCTCCCTCCCTCATCCCGCTGCTCATGACCTGCCTGCCACGTGTTACCCCTCCCAATACCAAGAACACATCACCAGAAAAAGGAGAGGGCCACCCTCTTTGTGGGAGAGCTCTGCCAAACCTGAAAGAAATGAAGAAACTTGCATCCATGAGGTCGCACAGAGGCAGACCCTAGGGAAGGGAGCAGGTTTCAAGAACAAGCCATCTTCAGAGGAATTTCCTTCGGATGCTTTATATAACATAGGAACCACAAAAGCCCAGACTGTGATCCCGCAGGTCTGATTATAGTCACTTTTGCTTTAAGCCAAAACCCTTCCTCTGAAACCTACCTACAGATGCTACCTTTTTTTAAAAAGCAAACAAACCAACCCACCCCTCAGAAAAACACAACACACCAGCCTGCCTTAATTCAATATGTATATCCTTGCATTGCATCCAAAACCATCTCCTCCCAGAGATGCCATTCAACAAAGTCCAGTACCTCTATAGCTGATAACCATAGCAAAATCCTATTCTATGCTTGTGGGCGACCAATAAAGAGGTCTAGTGTAAAGGGCCCTTTTCTCTCTCAGCGTGTAGTCATGCAGAATTTTTTCCATGAACTTTAAGACAGAAGACATGGCCAGGAAGACACCTCCCTGTGAGGCCCCGCAAGCCTTCACCACAGAGAATACTCCTTTGGCTCAGAGAAATTAGAGCAGCAGCCCCTGCAGTGCTATTCCCTCTCCTTCCACGCCGGTGAGCGGGGCAATACTGTCCCACTGGCAGGCAACCTGCTGGAGGGAGCTCACAGGGAAATGCCTCAGCTTCCATGATATCCAGCATCAGCCAAAGCACCACAGTGCAATGGCATCACACGAAGTCAAGCCTGGATTTCTGTTTTTTTCCTGCCCATTTCTGCAAGAATCACAAATTCTGAACATTTCTTCTTGCTTTCCATGCTGCCTGCAGGGATCTCTGCCCTTCCCTCACACCAGGAGAGGGCTGTGTCTCACATGCTCACCCACACATGCCCTTACCTACTGCTTCTCAGAGTGGGACAAGATGGTCTGTGCTTGATATTTTTGATTTTACCCCGGATGAAATGACAGCAGGATGAGCACATCAGCTGTCAAAGCCATTGCTCACTGAGTCTGAACAGCACATAAAACTATGTCACACACTTCTTTAAGGAAAAGGGGACACTGAAGAGGCAAAGATTCATGCTTCCTATAGGGACTGCGGACAGCAAAACTCTGCATCCTCCCAGCACCACCCTGCACGTAAAGGAGAAAATCTTTGGCAAAGCACATGCCCACATATTCAAAGGCACACATGGAAGATTTTCCCCAGACTCTTCCAGGATGCCTTTGTCTGGTATCACTATGAATTTCACTCAGATTATTCTGTCCTTTAACAACCTGTGTCAGCCAACGACCTCAGCTGATCCTCTTCCACCCATCAGGTGAGAACCCATGAGGTATTCAGATCTGCCCAGAAAAGGCAGCTTCCCTTACATTCACTCTCAATCACCTTTTGCCACCTGTTTTCACTTTACAGCATACAGGTCAGTAAGCAGTGCTACAGCTCCTGGTCGCCAGCACTGCCTCACCAGGTAACTGCACAGAACACCCAGCTGCTACATCACATTTGGACCCACGAACTAACATCCCTGCATTCCTAAGCAAATCACTCTTGCACAGGGTAAATCTGTTGAGGGAAGGGGACAGACCCCACCAGCAAGGCGAGGGCCTTGGCATACCCAAAAGTTTAGAGGAGGCACAGCCAGCACACAGTAAGGATATGAACTTCTAAAGCATTGGCTCTGCCATCAGCCTAGGTTGACAACAGCCATATTCCTCACTCTGATGGAAGGAGCTCTATTGCTTGCAGGGGAAAAAGGAGGTGGAAAGAGTAACTCTTAAAGAACTCGTCTCTTCCTCAGAACCACTAGTGTACACATGGGTGCTCACAGCCTGAAAAGGAGCACCCACAAACATAGGGACTAGGGTATTGGTTACAAGACCAGTAAAAATCTTCTGTGAGAGATCTCTGAGACTAAAAGATGAAGCAAATTTCTACTTACCATAATAAAGCCCTCTGAGTAGGTAGCTGAGTGCTGAGATTTATAGCAGCTAGGGGAAATGGGTTCTTACTGGTGTGGTAATTATTGACTCAAATGGTCTGCAATCACTGGGATAGGACTAGAAGAAACACTTGGGATATTTTTTTAATGCTCCCTATTTGCAGATAAAAAGCCTTCTCTGCCTCTTCCCTGTCTTAAGCCTACAAGAGAAGTGTTTTGTTTTAGGTATTGAACCTCTTCATCATTTAAGGGAATGCAAGGCAGCTGAGTGAGTTGTTACCTCATCAATACAGTCCAACCTGTGAGAGCTTCCCCTGCCTTATTTGACAGAGAGTTGAAAACAGATAGGAAGAAAAGTATATTCAGGAGAGCAGGAAGTCTTTTTTTCTCCAGTCAGCAATATCTAAATGTTATCCAACTGCATCACAATCACCCCACGCTGTTACCCATACACCACCACAATGTCACCACTCGCACACACATACAATCCTGTTCCTCCCTCTGTTCTCCCCATCCATTACACATTATCAGCACAGAAACACTTGGGTACACGCTTCCATCCATATAGATTGCACAAGCCTCGCGCATTAACAAACACATCATTTTTCACACCCGCATTGCCCAGTAATGTTATAAAACACGAGACTTTACAGATAACATTTGTACTGCCTACCAACCTAAAGCATTCTGCTCCACTTACCCAAATGATTCTGTGATTTCTTTCATGAGACTCATTCCCCATTTATGAACATCCTTGAGCAGCTCAAAAAATACATCATAAATAAATGCTGCCAGTACTACGCAGACCAGTTCTGCATGTTCTTTCCTAAAACATCTAGTTCACTGAATTGGCTCTGGAGGTATCTTAATTTATTTTTTTTTTTTAAAGCACAAAAACTCCTGCAATTAACCAATGAGGTGGGGTTGTAGGGGGGGTTCGTTAAAACAAGCTGTGATTTTTTAGCAAATTGCTGATTTGAAACACCTGTTATTTTTCAAAGGAAAGTTTGTTTAGAAGAATTTTCAATGTAAAGCAATGCTGAAGAAAATGTTGTATAATTTGTCAAGGTATTCATTTTTTAAATAAAATGCTTGGGGGGAAATCAAAATTACTCTTCATATTGACAGCTAAGTTAGAGTAACAGTAAGTAAAAGTGAAAACATCAACACAAAATTCTTCTAAATGATCAAAATGCAATTTTTGATAGACCCAAATCATTTGCTTCTCCTCCTGATCCCCATGCACCTTGGTTTTTGACTTGGGGGGAAAAAAAAGGAAAAGAAAAATTCAGCTTTTGAGTCCAATTCAAGAATCTGGTCTTTATCGGAAGCTATGAGGCACGCCATGCTAAGAGATGAATCCATTCGAGGGAAAAGCTGCAGCATGCCACTAGAAAATCCCACCCACCAGCGGCGCTGGGGTGT
Organism: Haliaeetus leucocephalus; assembly: GCF_000737465.1. Taxonomy (NCBI): domain Eukaryota; kingdom Metazoa; phylum Chordata; class Aves; order Accipitriformes; family Accipitridae; genus Haliaeetus; species Haliaeetus leucocephalus. The sequence goes on from NW_010972664.1 coordinate 19,940,812, forward strand.
GTAGGTACTTTTATTCCTCCAACCCCCCCAGGGCAGAAAGGCCAGTGCACCATGCAGAGGAACAGCCAGCCTGCCTCCGAGCCACCCGCCTCCGAACGAGGACTGGAAGCGCAGCAGCAGGGAAATGCAAGAATCCTGAAGCACGGAATTAAGGAAATCTAGTGATTAGAAAAAGAAATAAAATAAAATAAAATCCTCTGTGCAGGACTCAGAGCCTCTAACCTAGGGGAGAAGGAGCAAAGCCTGTCTCTGTGCCAAAGCCCAGGCAGGCGGGGGACAGGCAACCCATTGCATATCCCCTGGCAGAGGCACTGGAGGAGGCAGCCTGTGTTGGCCACTTGGCACAGTGGAGCCCGTAGGTCTCCTGCCAGCTTCAGCTGCGCTTCCTCCCCTGCACCCCCATCGCCTGCTATTCAGCCTCAGTTCGGCCGTGCCCAGCGCTGCCGGCATCGCTCCCCTTCACCACAACCTTTGGTGGCTTTGGGAGAACAGAAAAAGATGAGGAGCTGCTTTTGCATTCGCCGGTACACCCCCAAGCGGGCAGCGAGAAAAAGGGGGAGAGAAGGCACGGACAAGTTTTGGATAGCTCGCAGAGGTGCAGGCTCGGCTGGCTGGCTCTGGAGGGATGCGCTCAGAAGCAGTCCGGCGGGGGTCACTGCCTCTCAGAGCCACGACTGCAGTTTCCTAGAGTAAGAGCTCCCCAGAGTTGTGCTCAGCAGGGTTACAGAAGTGTTCAAGGCTTGTTACCACAGCTTTCAGTAAATAACAATTAATGTTAAATAAGTGTTTTGGTTTGGGGTTTGGTTTGTGTTTTTTTTTAAGGGCACAGTACTTTCCCACCCCCTTTTAACTCCTTCAGATATCTTTGGGCTTGCTTGTGAGGTGCCTTTCTCCTTCCGTGCAGTCCCAATATTCCTGCTTCCCCATCCTCGCACCCTCCAGATCAGAGAAAGGAAATTACTGCTGGCTATAAAACTAGATCCAGCAGTGGTCTGGGTCTGGTTTATATCATGTCTGAAGTTTGGGAGCAGTAGAAAAGGCAGCTCCAGTTTTGCAAACCACCCCCATCCCATCCCATCCCATCCCAAAACCCAGGGAGGGCAACTGTGTTGCCTCTGCCTTCTCAGAGGGTACCCATTAAGACAGCCCTCAAAGGACCTTCCCTGATGCCTTCAAAATCAGAATAGACGTGGCTGATACAACGAGCAATAGTAACTCACTAAATAGAAGGTAAAAGCCTGTAAATGCCTGTAGTCTGGCATAAGCTACAGCTATAAGAAAGGACTAAAACAGCTCCTGGTTGTGCTAGTATCGGGATGCTCTGGTCGCAACTTGGGGAAGGCTTGTGACTTAGAAACACTGCATGGAGCAAGCGCCGTCGACGACAGGCTAGGAAACATGCATCAGAGAGAAAGGCAATGTTCGGAGTCTGTGATTTGCCAGTGTCCATCTTCCTTGACAGGTCTGTGCCTACTCCTTCAGAGCAGAGGGAAGTTCACATCAAGCTATGCAACTTCATTGCTGACATTAGCTAATTATGTTACACAAATACCGGTTCTCCTCTTGCCCCCCATACATCCTATATGCTGGAAAAAATCCTCCTCCCCTGTCAGAAATAGCCACTTCACAGCGAGGAAATCAGCTGGAAGGTGCTGGTGCTGGATTCACAATCCAGAGTTCAGAGAATGCAAGTTAGAGAAAATATGTGACAGTGAAAAGCATGTGTACGCAACCCAGTAACAGAAGAAGTGAGACTGTATGAAAAGGAGCGCTCAGTAAATGTGAGAAGGTAAAAAAACTGAGGCATTTCATAGTGAGTGCTTGCAGTAGAGCCAGGCAAGTGTGAGGCTGCATCAGAGAGCATGTGTGTGTCAGGGAGCATGCCTGTATGGGAATTTGCTTAGTAGGTGCAAAATAGAAGAGGACGGTGCATGCAAGACTATGTATAAAAGTAGGAGCTAAGGGGAACTGAGGATGCTGTGACTGGGCATATCTCCATGCACGGCACTCATGCACTAGTATGCACAAGAGTGAGAGAAAAGCGCTCTGTCTATGGTGAAGACAGTCAGAGCAAGATACCCTCTAAGGGTGCAGCTCACTGCAAATGCAAGACCGTGAGGAACAGAGTAGACCAGATAGAGTACATATATGTTCTTTATTTATATATTCACCTATATGCGTGTATATGTGTGCACGCATGCAGGCTTACAAGGCTGGTGCAGCAGGATAGGCAAGGGAGTTTTATATGCAAGCAACCACGAACACTAGTGTGCAGGATGGAGAGAGAGCGCAAGAAAAGGCTTGAAGGAGGTGGGGGGAGAGTGGAAGAGAGAACGTGAGCGCGAGAGAGGCAGACTGGCACTCCAGGAATTGCATGTGCTAGGGAGCTAGAACTGTATGTGCCAGAGTGAGTTTATTCATCTTCCCTGCTCTATTCATGAGTGTGTATATATGTGTGTGTGTGTATATGTGTGCATGTGTGAAGGACCACTGGTGTATATAAGTGAGTGTGGATCATGTACAAGCTGCGATTTGGAGGGCTATGATTATATGTACATGTGCGACATGTATTTATACATACAGCATGGGATGCATTAACCCTTAACTCCTGTTTACAGAAAGCATCTCAAAACCAGCTAGCATGCCTGTCATCACTTCAAACTAAATTCCATACTCACACTTGGCTCTTAAAGCAAGAAACCCAGCTGGCAATTCTCCACTGAACAAAATCCCATACCCAACAAATTTTCTTCTCCTGTCTTTCCTCCATCACTCCCTCTTTTTTTTTTCCCTGGTGGAGGGGAAGGACATAGTGTTTTCGCAGGCAGACCAGAGGCATAGAGGTTCCTCTAACCTCCCCCTCTCGGGAAAAAACAAAAAAAAAAAAAAAAAAAAAAAAAAAAAAAAAAAAAAAAAGAAACTTAACACTGATCTCCTCAGGAAGGTGAAGAATCCAGGAGCATCAGTACTTGTGATCCAAAGTGCTGAGAAACAGTGGCTGTGGATGGAGGGGATACCCACCTTCACCCACCCCTCTTTTCCTTTGCAAATCTTACTGTGCCCCCCCCCAAACTCCCCCTCTGCAAAAGCATAAATACAGCAGCAAAGTGAGTCACATGCAGTGCCCTCTAACCATAGGATTCACCAGCAGCGATCTCTCCTTGGCTTATTTCCTGAGGCGGGGGGGGAAGGTTTGGAGGGGAAGAGGGGGGGAGAGGAAGCTCCTGCTTCCAGCTCCATGTTTCAGGCCATCCTCAGTCCATCAGCCTCAATTCAAACAGAAGGGTTTGAGGAGGTTGCAAGAAAGAACTCATCACATACCTTGCAAGGAGAAGAGGGACAGGAAGAATCCCAGCACCCAGATACTGTGCAGCCAGTAGGTCCTCATGCTTCTCTCTCACTCGCTCCGCTTCCTCTGCCTTTTTCTCCGTCTCTTCGCTTCTCTCTCTCTCTCAATTTATCTTTTTTTTTTTTTCCCCCCTTCTCTCCTCTCAAAGAAAATGGGATTTGTGTCTCCCTTCAGTCCCCCTGGGCTCTGCTTTACCAGCTCTGACAATCCAGTCGCAGCAAAAGCTGACCTACGGTGGCCAGATTCCCAAATAACCTCGCACTCTCCCCTTCAAGTGCTGGAGAAAGGGGGGGCCAGGTTAGATGCTTGCCGTAGCCTGCGCTGGCTGTAAACACAGAGAATCTCTCTGTCTCTCTCCTGCAGCTCCAACTAAATGCGACTGTACTTAAACAAGCAATGCCTTATAGGACAGCGCTCAGAGCAGAAAAGATCCCACCTCTGCCACCTAGTGTTGCAAGCCAGCTCATTTATTTTATTTTTATATATATAAATATATATATGTTATGCTATAGAAATATGGTTCTCTCATTCCTCTGCAAATGTATCTCTTGGATCACAGGTCTATGAGCCACGCTGGGCCCAGGAGTCCCTAAGGCTCCAGCTCCAGCTGACATGGGGAGGTTATTCAGCGAAGGAATATTCCTCATTGCCACAACAAGAAACGCAGCGGGGCAGGTTTGATTCCTCAGCAGAGTTCTGCTTGACAAATTCTGAAGCAAGGGTCTCTCTGATGCTGGTGTCACTGCTGGGCAGTACACAGGGACCAGAGGGAGATTCAGACACACTGATTGTAATTACAGAGCTGCCAAGGACTCCAGGAAAAATAGCAAGCATCAGGCTGCATTAATCTTTGCTGGATCTCCCGTGACTTCCGTGCAATTTCAGAGGGACCAGAAGGAATCCTTGTGTGAAGGAAATCCAGCCTGCAAAGCCACCATTTGCCCACAGAAAGCTTCTTCTGCTACCCCTCTCCTTTCAAATACAGGTTCCTCCTACCATACGTAGCACGAACTTTTTTTCCCAAGGAGTAATTAGCTCCTGTAGCTCTATTGCCCCCTAAAATCATTGCCTCTGATGAAAGGAACAGCAGTAATGAAGTACTACTTAACATTCACACAGGGCTTTTCATCAGTCCCTCTCCAGACATTTCACAAAAGGGTGTCCTTTTGCACCTGGGGACATGGAGGCAGTGCGACTGCGCAACTTTTGAGAGGCCAGTCCCTGGGATGCAGTGTGACAGCCCAGGTGGGCTGCCTACCCAGCCCCGTGGCCCCTCTTCAGGCCACATTGCCCCCTTCACTGCGGTCACCATGGCAGCCCATGAGGATACCACCGCTAAAGGGTACCAATCTCCAATTTACACAGTGCGGATGCGGGATGCTATGGTGAGCATGCACGTGTAGGAAAGGTGTGTAGGATTCTTGTCATTAATGACGCCGCTCCAGAAGTATTTCTTATTAGACTGCTGCAGAGCAAGCTGTTCTGTGAACAGAATGCACCAAGCCTGCCTTCCTGCGGGTTCTTGTCTGCTGTCTCCAAAATCCCCCCTCACGCTGCTGTAACGAAAGCCAGATCCCATCATATCCCCTGTAGGGAAAAGAAACGGCATGCTGTGGCTAGCTTGGAAACATGTGCTTCTTTCCTAGTGGACCAAAATGCACACTGCAATGCAACGCAACGCAAAATGCAGTCACCATTTGGCCTGGCTGGCTGCTGCCAGGTACCACCTGCGTTATTCATGCTTTCTCCCCCATGGAGGGAGTAGGGCATTACCTAATCACCAGTTTTTAAAAGACATACAGGAACAAGCTACTTTTCATCCTTCCACCCTCTTTTAAATGTGGTTGAAATTGGTTGCGCTGAAAAATTATTGGGAGGAAGAACATATGGACAAACAGATACACATGTGCTATTAGCTATGCTTCATTTCCCAAGGAAATAAGACTAAAAATATTAGAGTGGGTTAAAGTCAACTGACTCTAGTCAACTGGAGGAGCATGCTTCTTTTTCATGGTTTCCCTTTTACATGGTTTTCATCCTCTGACAGTATATTGCGTTTCTGTGGCAAGGTTTTGGTAGCGGGGAGGTTCTAGGAGTGGTTTCTGTGAGAAGCTGCTAGAAGCTCCCCCTATGTCCGATAGAGCCAATGCCAGCCGGCTCCAAGATGGACCTACCACTGGCCAAGGCTGAGCCCATCAATGACGGTGGTAGTGCCTCTGGGATAACGTATTTAAGAAGGGGGAAAAGTTGCTGTGCAACAGCAATTGCAGCAAGAGAGAGAGAAGTGAGAACATGTAACAGAAACAGCCCTGCAGACACCAAGGTCAGTGAAGAAGGAAGGGGAGGAGATGCTCCAGGCGCCGGAGCAGAGATTCCCCTGCAGCCCATGGGGAAGACCATGGTGAGGCAGGCTGTCGCCCTGCAGCCCAGGGAGGTCCGTGGTGGAGCAGATCTCCACCTGCAGCGCAGGGAGGACCCCATGCCGGAGCAGGGGGATGCCCAAAGGAGGCTGTGACCCCGTGGGAAGCCCACGCTGGAGCAGGGTCCTGGCAGGACCTGTGGGTCCATGGAAAGAGGACCCCACGGTGGAGCAGGTTTGCTGGCAGGACTTGTGACCCCGCAGGGGACCCACGCTGGAGCAGCGTGCTCCTGAAGGACTGCACCTCACGGAAGGGACCCACGCTGGAGCAGTTCATGAAGAACTGCAGCCTGTGGGAAGGACTCATGTTGGAGGAGTTCATGGAGGACTGTCTCCTGTGGGAGGGACCCCACGCTGGAGCAGGGGAACAGCGTGAGTTCTGCCCCTGAGGAGGAAGGAGCGGCAGAGACAACATGTGATGAACTGACAATAACCCCCATTCCCCGTCCCCCTGCGCCGCTGCGAGGGGTAGGTAGAGAATTTGGGAATGAAGCTGTGCCTGGGAAGAAGGGAGGGGTGGAGGGAAGGTGTTTTCAAGATTCAGTTTTATTTCTCATTATCCTACTCTGATTTGATTGGTAATAAATTAAATTAATTTTCCCCAAGTCAAGTCTGTTTTGCCCATGATGGTAATTGGTGAGTGATCTCTCCATGTCCTTATCTCAACCCATGAGTCTTTTGTTATATTCTCTCTCCCCTGTCCAGCTGAGGAGGGGAGTGATAGAACGGCTTTGTGGGCACCTGGCATCTAGCCAGGGTCAAACCCACCACAGATACCAACACAACATGGTCTGAAAGAGCACACAGGCAAAAATAAACTTGCCACTCAAGATGCACTTGCAAGTTAGCGTGCCAAAAATCAAGTAGTGACAATCAGTTTGTCGGCCTGGAGTGGGAGATACATGGGGTTTGATTTTTATTGCAGGAATCCCAACCAATGTCTAGCACAGGTTGAGGGACCTGCTAGGCCAGCACCTTAATACCACACCAGCTCTATACATTTCTAACTCTTATGACTGTCCATATGCTTGGCATCCCTCCTTTCATTTGTCCTATACCTTTATATGGCATTATATCCATTCGTACCCTGTCACAAATCTTCTCCTCAGCCCCATACATGGCACCAAAGCTCATCTGCTATCTATCCCAACTTCCCAGCTAACCACAGCCACATGCATAACCTCATCTCTCACCTACCTTACACGTAATCCTACAGGGCTCCACAGCCCTACCACTTTCATCAGATCATTAGGCAACCATTCAAAGTTTGCTTTACCTACAGACAACCTTATGCATGATCCCATAATATACAGCTCTCAAGTGCATAGCCATCTCACACTTTGGATATGAATATCCCATGGCCTGTTGGGTCCAGTCCTCTTTGGAGTCTTTAAGCATTTATGTAATAGAAATTGTATTGAAAGAATAATAATAAATAATAAACAATAAACAATAATAAACATCAATGATAAATAATAATAGAATTGGATCTTTGCTCCATAAATTGCATAGGGATAAAACTTGTGTGAGACGATGCTGAACCCAGTATTGTTCTCATACAGAATGGGCAGCGGTAGTTACAATTCCAGAGAGAAGAGGCAAAGGAAGAAGCAGTTTCTCAGGCAGCAGCATCTTACACTTCCCTGGAGAAGCCAGCATGACTGAAAGGAGAAACAGCTATTTCTTACAACCTATTTGACATACTCCTAACCTTCAGAAACATTCAGGGCTAGATTTTGGCTCCCTTGCTCGTGCTGAGTCATACCAACAGGGTTACTTGGGACATTAGGCTACTAAATATGAGCAGGAGTATCAGATTCTGTGGGCTGAAGTCCTCTGGGGTTGGTCTCCTGCCAAAAGTGAGTCCGCTTTTCATGTGGCCAAATCCCTCAGCTACCTACACATTGTGAGGGCAAAAACAGAAGCAAGAATTACACCCAACTCTCCCTAAACCCCCAAACATTAAAAAAAAAACCAGCAAAAGAAAAACAACTAAACCCCAATACACACAATAGTCCTTGTTCTTCAGTCCTTTCTTTTTAAATTACTGCAGTTCTTCCACTTACCCCAGTATTCAACAGCCAGATGAACCATAGAAATATCAGCTATTGAAGAGCACATCTACAATCTTGTATTAAAAAAAAAAAAAAAAGAGAGGTTGGATTCTGACAGAGCGCTGAATGATTGAAAGCTGGCTACTTTTAATGCATAGTAAAAGTATTTCATTAAGGCTGAGTGGGTGCATTTAGATGCACTGTGCATGCATGCTTGTCCATTTTTTAATAAATAAATGTGCTTTGTGCAATTAACTGTTTAAGCACTCACACTTTCATTTCTATTTCATCTTAGCTTTAGTCACTTCACGCAATATCAATATTAACTTGATTGTGCAGCACACACATAATATTTTCTCTTCCAAGTTTTTATACTGAACCTACCATAAAATGCTTCTCAAGCAGGCATGTTAAAGTTGATGGAGGAACTTTTAACTTTTCCATTACAGATTTTTTCAAATTACTGTTATTTAACTGTGCAAATGTCATGTTGCATTAGCAAAAGGCTTAGTGGTTTTTTTACTTTAATAGAAATAGTATTGAAAACACAGTTGGTCATGCAAATTTTGCAGGGTTTACATAAGAGAATGAGTGGTCCTGAAATTTAAAGCTGAGAGCTTGGTAAAGCGAGCAGGAGACAAGAGGCATAGATTACCCAGGAGTGTTTTTTTCTAAATGTTTTAGTGTCCTGTCCTGCATGTCTGTCTCTGACATATGTGTATTACTACTTGTTTTATTGAGTGTTGTATCTGTGGGTTTCATGGCATGTCTTTAGGACTAGTGCATCTGTGATAAATAGCGCATTTTAGTGTGATTTAGAAGAGTGTTGTGGCATGTGCTGCATGTGATCTTGGGAAAGGGAGTGGAAGGAGATGTTCTCTCAGCAAGAAATACTCATTTGTCATGTGGTTCTGTGAAACCCACCACTATCCAAGGTCAAGGACTGCAGTGTCCAGAAATGTGAGTTCTCATAGAAGGGATGCACAGAGCATCAAGACCATGATAAATAGTCTCACACCTGATTAGGCTTCTTTATGTAGACTGAGAAAACAGTGTTCATGCTTCTCATTCGCCTTCAGCCTGATATTCAAGAAAAGCCAACCCTGCTCAAACCACACTTCCCACCTGCCCTTTCCTTTCTGCCACTTCATACTCCTCAACTGTATTCCCCCCTTTTCCCTCTCTCAGCTTCTCTGCTCACCCCCCCTTCCACCTCTCTTCCTCTCTACTATCTTGCTGTGAAACCTACCAAATATGGCAGTGTCTTTTTGAGGCTTCTTCAAGAGAAGGATTTTCTACCAGGGTTTCTACAAGACTCCAAGCTTAAAGTAGCTTTTTTGAACAAATAAATGTCAGGCCAGCAACTGAGGAAGACAGCACGTGGCTATATAGCAATTCTGTAAGATAAAAGTCCACAGAAATAGCCAGCCAATGAGGTAGCAACAACACTCCAAGAGCGGTGTAAGGAGGGAAGAGATGGAAAGACTCCTCATTTAGTTTCAACAACCGTGCAATGACGCAGTGGGGAACTGAACTGAGAACCCTTGGAGACAAATGTGTTGCATGAACTGGTACAGCACAAACAGCTGAGAGAGTTTCTCTAGCATTAGCCATAGCAGACCCACATCCTCTACAAGTTGGGTCACATAAAGGGTATCTCACAAAAAGCATTTGCCAGCAGTATACACACACACATTGACATTGCTGCATAATTAGAATATAAAATAAATGGCACAGCAGACGTTATCAGCATGTCTACCATGCTGTATCCATGGTGCCAACTCCTTCTCCAAGGAAAGCCTCACACAGGCCATGCCGAGAAAGCCTGAAACACAGGCATGCAGAACCCAGCCTCTGGGGAAATACACACACAAAGTTCTGCAGAAAGGGCCTCCACTCTTTGAACACTTGCAAGATTTTGTTGGAAATCTCCAAGTGTGAACGACAACAAGAAAATGAAAATTGGCTGGCACCCAAAAAAAATTTGGCAGATAATTTTTTGAGTTGTCATGTTTTCTGTGGGAAAAGAGTCAGCTCTTTCAAGCTCAGGGGGAGAAAAAAAAATCTGATCAGCTCTTATGAACAGCAGGGAATTCACAGTCCAGAGGGAAGAGGCGTTTACACTGCAAAACCCTTGCCACATCTACCATTAACTGGCCTCTGCAGAGGTACAAGCAATCCCTCAACACTACAGAGCACCTTTTAAGACAGTGTTTTTGCGGCCCCCTGGTCTTTAAATCTCCACCAGAGATTGGCAGCACAGACCTTTCTCACCTCCTCCTGGGATCCAGGGCTTGTTCCCCCAGGCAGCACTCTACCAAAGACACTTCCTTGAAATAGCACCCAGCTCCCCTGGCACATACCTTGCTCTGCCCAGAAGCAGGCTTTTATCCCAGTTGCTGCTTTTCACATCTTTAGTCACAGCTGAGGGGCCTTGTGCTTCCCTCCATTAACCCTCCATGCCCACTGGGGAGGAGCTGCGGCATGCTGCAGCCTGGCTTCCTGACCCATGGTCCCAACAAGTCAAGCATCGTGTTCCCTAGGTGGTACTTCCACCTTTAGGCTAAGGTTTGTTGGTTTTGCTAGCTATATTGTGGGTTGACTTTAGAGATAGGACTGCCATATGCCTAGGCTCCCCTGTACATGTCCTTTGTTCTTTAGGCAAAGCAGGAAAGGGAAATGTAGCCATTGTGGCTTGGGTGACCATTGTGTAGCCCACTGTGCCTGGGTGACTGATCTCCAGATGATCTGCCTGACACAAGAAAGTCCCACACAAATAACTGCTGAGTCTGTACTTGTCGCCCAAAGAAGATATGGGGAGCAAATGACATCAGTCTCACTGTTTGCAATGAGAACTGACCTGCGCATATGAGGACAGCCTGGCATTTCCTGAACAGAAACACAGAAAAACAGCAAGTTTTTTATGCCACAGATGTGTTTTATGCTGGGGCATCCATACTTAGCAGTCTGGAAGGCAGCTGGAGCTCAAGCCATGTGAGCGTTCCCATCGCAAAAGTCTCCTTGCAGTGGTTCACAACATCCTGAAATTATGAACTCCCAGGCTGATGTTTTTCAGACCTAGTCTCTTACCCAGGGATGAATTTTTATGATTTTGGTTTTATTTTCGAAAGCTTGAGCAAGCAAGGGTTTGGCTGTTTAAGATACTTTGGACTGGGGGAGTGCTTTATGATTAGTGGAGGAAACAATTTGTGCCTCTTTTTAACAGTTCCAGTGCAGAAATTACTGTGGATAGAGAGTTGAAAGGCAAATAATGTGAGGCAAGATTTGCAGGAAGAGGCAATATCTTTTATTAAACTAAAGAATATAGCTGAAAGAACAAAACAAAACAGGCTTTCCAGGCACATGGTCTTGCATGCCCAGAAGTGTATCCAGACTTTTAACTACATGATGTCAAATAACTGATAGTTCTTCTCCCTACAAATCTGCCCTCATTTATGTCTTCAGCCCACCCTAGCAACAATATCACTGCATCTCTGAAGCAAAGTCAAGCCTATGGTGGTGAGGACAACATTACCCAGAGGAGTAGAAAATATGCAAACATGGTTGCATTGAGTTGGTCTTCATTTGGCCAAATCACAGGTCCTGGAAACTACTACTTGGTTTGTGCAACATGAAAATGCTTGGGTTTCAATACTGTGCAGAGAGTAATCTTTGCATAGACAGGGCTCCACATGTTTCTATGCACCACTGAAGATCTGCTCTCAAGTCCAGTAAAAGCAGTTGAAAAACTCTACCAAACTCAGTGGCCCCTGATCCAGGTCCCCTCAACAGCAAAGTCTCTAAGGCAGCCCTTTCCCTTACTTGCTCTGTATTGTGTATACATATACCTTCCCCTGCTGCTGTTTATCAGTTGTGCTGCAGGGGTGGTACAGAGCCCTCACCAAGACCAAGGCTTGTTGTGCTAGATACTCTACACAAGGTTGGTGAGAAATTATTTCAAGCCATTGACACCAGTTGCTAAGACAGGCAAACACTCAGCACACTAACCAAAGAAGAGCCTACAGCCCACCTACTATTTAAAAAAAATAAGACTGTGATGCAATTGCAGTCTCTCACTTATGGAAAACCACAAGGAGGCAGCTTCAAGTTTGGCACTACCTGATTTCTGCTAACCTTGCAATGTTAATAGTTTCTGCCAGTAGCTTCTTTTTCAAAGCAGGATTTCTCTCCTGTAGCTATTTTATCAGACAGAGGATGATCAGGAGGTTAAAAAACACATTATTAGCATTAATGACTATTATTATTTATACCCCTGTACAAGCTGCACAAGTATAGGAGAAGAGACAGTCCATTTCTGCAAAGAGCTCACAAATCTTATTTATGATAAGGAATCACAGACCATGTATCAATAGTAGGAGAGGAGAACAGGGAAGGAGGAGGACAACTGTATTAAACACAAACCTCTTCTGCAGCTTGGGCAAGATACCGTCTCCTGGGGCCTGCTTCCTCAGTTAGAAAATACGGATACAGGGGTTTTCTCTACAACACCACTTTCCACCATACCAAGGGGTTCTGTGGTGTTTCTCTTTGCCCTCCTCTCTTCCCAGCAACATATTAATCTATGGCCCAAAGCCCGTGCCAATAATATACAAGTGGCAGCATCCAGAATGATAAAAATAACCAGGTTTTGTTTAGTTCTGCCCACCTGTAGATCAAGAGCTCATTGCGTTACTATTTTACGAATGGGAAAACTTAGCCATGTGATGGTGCAATAACTTTCCCTAAGATCACCTACTTTTATATCCACAAAAAGCACTAAAATAGATCCTTAAGGTGTGCTTCTCCCAGAGTAGCTCCGTATATTCTCCAAGCAGTGTCCTCCACCAAGAGAAGCACTTAATTGCCAAAAGAACAGCATCAGTGCTACAGTTTTTTCCCCCCAACAGCAAAGCCAACAAACATTGTGAACTAATTAGACTAGCAGATGTTTCCATTGTAGGTAACCTCAGAAGTTAGCATCTTAGAGAGGGAGGGCAATCCAGTGGTAAATGCAACTTCCACTGACTTGGAAAACCTGATTTTACTACTATATTGCTGGGCCCAAGCATTCAAAACAGTATTGCATCTGATGTGGAAATACCATGAGGTCCTAGAAATTCTGGAAAGTAGATTCCAAGTCCTTTCTCTGTCACCAAATTCATGGGTCAGTTTAGATGCTAAGGGAGCTTGGATCAAGCTTTGTTTTCTCATTGGTTAAAATGGGGAAAATAGAGCACACTGATGAGAGCATCCTAAAAAAACACTAAGTTGTTCATGGTGAGTAAGGAATTGGAAAGTATATAAAAATGCATTTAATCTGTACAACCTTTCCCTCTCAGTGCAGAATCTCATTTCAATATGTGCCCTGGAGAGGTTATGCCTTGCAAGTATCTTGTAAAACTGAGACTGCTGTATTGCATCCCCAGTGGATCTCCGGGCAAATGCAAGACTGAACAACGACTCCGTATCTGGCTGTGCGTGATTCCACCTCCACGACAGCTTCACTTGAGAAATCAATGAAGCAAAACATGGCATATTTGGGGGCTGTATGGGAAGCAAGTTGCTTGTACTTCGACACTTAGAATACAAAAAGCTAAAAGAACCATCCTTCAACCTAAACAGAAGAGATTTGCTGCTAAAGGCAGAAGGCGTCTATGGTTGCCATGAAGCTGCAGTGGTCACAATCATAAGAAGGTCATAGCAGAGATATTAATAGTTAGCTACTAAATTTATTCAATACTCTTAGGTTCTGTTTAGATAGACTGAAGTTACCTGAAGGTCAAACTTCTCTATGGTACAGACTCTAAGCTTATAAATGCAAGCTCAGGTGTTGACCAGGCACATATTTCAGAGTCCCCAGCACTCTGTTTGCCCGAACACGCTTGGTGAGTCACTGGGTCAACAAGCATGTTTATGTAGGCATCCAGTTGGCTCTCTGAATGGCAGCCATAGGGACGGGATGCAAATGTGGTGCATGGTCTTTGGTCTCAAGACGGGTTTCATAGCAGTGCGGACATAGCTTCAGTTTAACTTGTGATTCTCTCCTGCTCCCAGAATACTAGTTTCCTGCTCCTAATAATAAGCACGTTCTTTATCAGGCTGTTGTCAGAAAAGTAAACCTGGAAATTGCATTGTGCTGGACCTTGCTTCAGTATCAATTGAGCTTAGCTTGAATTAAAAAAGAGAAAAGACTGCTCTGAGTTACAGCAGGAACTGATTTAGAGACTCTTTTTGCTCCTTCCAGATGCTTTTTTTTTGCCAAACAGAGCCTGTCTGAATTGGGAAGTCTGACCCTTCATAGACAGCTCCTGGAGAGAGGTATGCAGTTAGCGTACACCTCTGCAAATGAAAACTTGTGTTATTTTTTACAAAGAACATCCAGACTAGGACTGTAATCAATATAATAGAGATTCTAATGGAGGTGCTAAGAACAAATGAACCTTTTAAGGTTTCCCTGGCCCTCCAGAGCCTAGGTGGCACACAGAGACTTTGCAGCCCAACATCAGTGTATGAGGGATGCTATGTCCTAGAATAGACACTAATGTCTGTCTTGTGGCATCTTTGCTACACTACCAGGTACAGGTCAAGGGAAAGCAATCCTCTAACGTTAGAAAAAAGATATTCAGAAGATATGGTCAGCCTTTCTTCTGCCCTCTGCACTGAGCAGCTTGATTTGTTTCTGTGTTCACAGGTACCTTGGCAAAGGCAGCAGTACATCAGCCCCTTATTCTGTGGCTTTCTCCTTTACATTTTGCAGGGGTGTTATCTGAAAATAGTCTTGCAGAGGAAGGCAGGGAAAAGAGGCCATCTGCAGCTTCAGCTGTCAGGCTGGTGAAGACAGGGGCAGGGAAGGTGTAGATTTAGATGACAGCTGCCCAGACAAGTGGCAGATGAGTGGGGAGCTTGGTGATGGAAAATTGTACAATGGAAATAGAAAAAAAATTAGAAAACAGGCCATAACTTCAAAAGAAAAGGAAAGGGATCTGAATAACCAGCCCCAGTGCTCTCTTATGTTGGGCTTTACCTTGGGTCTCTAAGGTTGTGCTTCAAATGGATTCTGAGCTTAGCGAGGACTCCCACATCTCCTTTCCTCTGGTTTCTTTCTAGGGGCTATGAGCTGAAACCTCCCTGACATCTTTCCACTGACCTCTGCAGGGCTTTGATCTGGGATTTCCCCATGCTGCTCTGCCTGTCCTAGATGAATGAGTAGCTCCTCTGGTCCCACAGCTCTGCTGAGGCTGGTTAATGCCCAGACTTACAGCATTGCCATGCTGGTGGCTCCAATCACCTTGCATTCCTAGACTGCTAGATCTCCTATGGAAGTCAGTCTCACTTGCTTTGGGTGACAGAGAGCTCCCAGCTTATGGATGACTCCTTTCTTGTCTGAACTCTGTGAAACCAAGTGGCAAGAACAAGATGAGGCTCATTCAGAAATGCTGTCAGCAAGAAGCCCATGACTTTGCACCCCAGCGAGCAGTGATCTTACACTATGGGATGTGTTGATTAATTGTAGATGGTCAAAGTCACTTGTAAGCTATTTATCACAGTCATCATTAGGTGTCATAAGGGACCTGTAAGAGGCCTACTTAAGAGGGATTGCTCCCATTTTTCTTCAGTTTTCTTCATGCCCTAGTGCCATCAAGGACCCATGGCTGGATTAACCTCTTATTTACTAAGGCTGAAATAAATACATGGCCAAACCCAAGATCTAGGTACAGGGAAATAGAGCAGCTTGCCCATGGTTATTGCCAGAGTCAGCAGCAGAACCCATATCATCTGAGCCCTGGTACCAAGCCAGCAAGGGCTCTACTGATGCCTGCTCTCCTCGTGAGTCAAACCATCAAAATGAGGATAAAGTCCTTGTGCCAGTGACCCAACAATTGAATGAGCAACACAAGGGCATCTGCACATCTACTTTGTCACTCTTGACTTCTGGATTCTGCTACTTGCACATTATTGGCATGGGCTTTGGGCCACAGATTAATATGTTGCTGGGAAGAGTGGAGGACAAAGAACACCACACGCATAACCCCACTGAGCTTGCTTGCAAACCTATCCATAGTTGGCTGCTGTAGGAGTCATGACTCTCAAGAGTCATAAAAGATAGAGCTTCTTACTAGGACAAACGAAAACACTTTATCAGGTCAGGACTCCAAGTGCTAGGGCATGAGTGCTATCGCCTTCTTGATATGGCAAATCATACCTAAGGATCTGCCCAGAAAGGTCCAGTGATTTCTCTAGACATTTGCTGAATGGGTGCCTCCACCTGCAACTGAGAGGGCTTGCAGCTGTTGAGTTTGCACCTGGAATTGTTTCATTTTCTACAAAGGAAAGAAAATCAGAGGGCTGTTGGCTGAATTATCCTACTGTCCTTCATCTAAAACTTCTCTACATACCTAAACAGCCTCTTTGTCTTCACTGGGTTGGTTAGGTGAAGGGTTTGAACCAGTTCTTGGGATAAACAAACCTAACTATTCCCTGGGACTCTCTGCATCAAGTTCCTTCTGATGGACACCTGACTAACGATGCCACAGTTTGCAGTCACTTCCGTGGGCATAAGAAATCCTTCCCCCTATGAAGAGGATATCCTCTAGAAGAGGAGGAATCCAGGGGTTAGCACCCGTTGCAGTCCAGGAGCTTACAACTTGTTTGACTTTTGACTCAACTATGGCAAACAATAGTGAACAGACAAATATCTCTCTTATCCAGAAATTGACTGATAGGGATGCTGTGCTGCAGTCCCTTGAGGAGAGCAAAAAATACCTGTGTCATATTTGGGGAGAGAGGTTTCTTCCCTCCCTACCCCCCCAAAAAAGGCATATTTATGGAAATCTGTAAATCCCCATAAGGTTTGGGGGTTTGTAAGGAGACCTGTAAAACTGAGGAGTAAAAAGGAGGAAGGAATGAGAGAGGAGAAGATAACGTAATTGCCTAATGTGCGCCTTTAATGAACTAAAACATATTCTCCCCACAAAGGGCTCATAAGGGAAAAAATAGGATTCTTCATATACACCTTCAATCTAACACTGAATTATCTGTGGCAATTGGACCAGCAGCCTCACATGAGACAGTCTTATAAAGAGGAAAGGATATTGTAAGACTACTGTATGCAAACGCACCCAATTAATTCAAGAGCATCATTGTTATTTCATTTATATAGCACCATAGGGGTATGCAATGCTTTACAGACGATTAGGGGCTATAAAAGTTTAGAGAAAAGATGAAGCAGAATGCAAGGAGCTGGCAACCAACTGGAGTACGAGCCCTGACTAAAAGCTCTCACCATGGTGTTTATGGTTTGTTTGTTTGTTGTGGTTGGTTGGGTTTTTTTTGGTTCAAGGAGTGTTTTTTGGCACTTATCCCTTTTTACAGGGAGGCAGAGACCGTTTAACATGATTGTTGGGCCTGTTCCAAGGTTGCAAAGTTAGAAAACATACTCATTAAAACAGGTCTGAAGAAACAAAACACAAACATACACGACAAGGAGCAGGGAGATAAATTTGAGATAAACTGTAAGTCATTTCCTGAGAGTTCAATGCTTCAGTAAATTGGCGGAGAAAACAGAGACTGCATATGCCCAGAATTGACTGGCTGAGGCTCCAATTAGATGGGTGTTGTTTGAGACAGACATGCATGTCCTGTCACTTGTGTCCTGCATTTGCAGCTCAGGGATACTCTCGGATCCTTAGCTGGTTTTTACCTGACATGAGAGCACCCAAGACCAGGAAGCATCTTTCCAGCAGCAAAAACCCCATGTGACTCAAGATTCCAAATAGAGATCTTATTAATGGGATCTAGACAGGCTTTTGTACTGCAGCACTAAAATATTTCAGGAACAGCTGGACCTTAAATCTACCCAGAAGCCATACAATGAGAACATAGCAGCTTTCTCAAGAAACATGTATTTTTCTCATAGCAGCATATGACATCTGTGCTCTGTAAATGGCACCAAGCCAGGATTTTAAGAATGAGTTTTACTGTATCAGTCATGATCTCAAAGTAGGTACATCTTTAAAGGTGCAGGGGGTTTTTTGTTGTCTTTTTTTTTTTTTTAAATAAGCCTTAGGAAAGCTTCTTGTTTGTTTTGTTTTAAACAGGAAAGGTCTTTGAAAAATCTGTTAATTTATCTTCCTTCTAATGTTTTCCATCTACCACTTTTATCAAAATGGTCACTCAGAAACTTTTTTAAAAAGTAAAAATTGGAAAGTACTAAAAGCCTTTTTTTGTTAACTAGGAAATTCTGTATCAATAAGCATTTTTGTTAAAAATCTTGACTGAAAAGTGATACTTCTTTTTTGGTAGGGTAGAAAGTGGGAAACAGGTTCTTCCTCCACAATTCAAGGCATTTTAGCTTTCAAAGTTTCAGAATTCTCTGCTCAGCCCCTGCTTTTTCTATCAGCTCTGGAGTAATTCCTGAAATGGTTTTTACATTATTTCCCAAGAAGATATGCTATTTGTTGCTATTGTCCAAAGCTACCACCAGTGATGACAGGTCAACTAAAGCTTAGAGACTAGTATTAGTGCATTTTACAAGATGGTCTCTGGATTGAAGTTTGCTGTGCTAAAAAAAAAAAAAAACCAAACCCTTCCTACCAGTATCTCTCACTATTCAGGCAACTATCCTCTAAACCAGTTTTATTATAGAAAATAACACCTGGATCATCTCTATCTTTCTATTGAGATGCTAATGTCTGTTTAAACCTATCTTATACTACTACAGTTTATTCCTTGTTCCTGTACAATATAAAGTACATTTATACTGATTTTGCTGCATCTATGCTAAGGGAAGTTATACTGCGGTGACTATTCCAGTATGTTGTAGGACAGAGTGAAAGATTTCTGGTTGAAGCTACTGGTAAAGCCATTAATTTTGTGGGGGAAGGGAAAGGAATTGAGAAAATGCTACATTTTTTGCTTAGAACAGTACTTTTGTGTGTGCGGCTGTGTTTGTGTTATTCAAATAATAAAAAACCAGCAGCAACAAACATCCTGCCTAATTTTTTCCCAGCCTTCCCTTAAACAATGCTAAATGCTGTCCTTCATAGCCCACGCAGTCAAATATACAGCTAAATCAGCTTTTCATTCTCTTGACCAGGATCTACAAACATTGCTGTGGAGTACCTCTCTCCACGGAGGCTGTTTGCCTGGCTCGCAGAAGCGGCATCTCTAGCTGCCTCCATACTGACCACAGCAGTCTCCTGTGAATCTCCACTCTTTTGAAGTGACCTGCATCGCTTAGCAAATTCCTGCTCCAGAAAATTAAAGGGCAGTAACTTCACCATTTCTAGTCTGGCCTACAAATACCTGTTTGCTCTTCACAGCTTGGCCCAGAGCACCAAATAAGTGATGTTCCCCACTTAGTTATTTACGCCTGCAGTTCTTCAGCTGAGTCATGAACCTAACCTGGGACTTTCCTTCTGACAAATAGTCTGTGGCTTTGCTGGTCTCCACAAAGAGCTTCTAGAAAATCCATCCTGAGTTTCCTTGGAAACAGTGTATGATCAACATAATGCTGCATGGCACTTGACCATTCATCTCCATGGTGGTTATAAAAATCCCATCAGAAAAAAGCCTTCAAGCTTTCTTACCCCATTAAAAAAAACATCCAGATACCAATCTTTTGATTCAACAGTAAAACAAACAATAAAATTCTTCATTAGGCTAATTGGGCCAATACTACTGAAAAACGTGATGGGCCTAAATCTAAATTCTAGCTCCAAACCCAGGAAGATGAGATCTGAGGCAATATCCATTGGGCCTGTGGGGCTTGTCTACTTGGTAATTGCCATCAGTTATGAAAAAGGGGTTTTCAACCTTTTCAGTTTTGTGGCACCTAAAAGTTTCCTAAATGTTTCACAATGGAGGTGTGGGCCTTAGCAGAGTAAGCCTAAGCTTCCTGAAATAAGCTTATCTTAATAACTTTTTCTGAGCTCACTTGGACCCACACAGTGCAGGCTGGAGAACCTAGTAGTACTCTTCTACAGGGGAATTATGGGACAGCTCATGAATAGATGGGGTTCATTTTCCAACTACAGCCCCTAATGTGACTAAAGCTCTTTTTCTTTTCCTTAACCTCTTGAGTCCGGCATGGAGAAAATGTGTGTTACAAAGCCATTAGACAAAACAGTGAGTCTTGGAAATAAGTGATTTTTTTTCCTCATCTTTTGTTTGTCATTAACAGTCTTCTCAGTAACTACCATTATGGCAACACTGGGCCACGTGACAGAAGGTAATGAAAATGAAGAGGAGAGGGGAAAGTTACTGCACTAGAACAAACTCTGTTATATTGCAGATTATATTACAAGTGAAAGGCACATGACTGCTTTGCCTAAGACTGTGGTGATGCTATGGGAGCCTTTCTCAGTCCTAAGCTGTTCATTAGCATGGAGAGATTTTGATTTAATAACTGTGATCAAAATCCCACTGAATATGCTGGTCATTATGTACCCAAACTGAAGATGCTTACCAAGGTTTATGATCTTTGAGTAAATTTAAGTATTCATTAAAAGGACCAGCTAGTATATCAGTTACATAAGGAAAGCATCCAAATGATACTGTTGTCTGAAAAAGCCCTGACCTTTCAGAAAGCAGTTGGTAATGCTGTGCCAATGAAAATAGCAGCTAAAGATGTTAAGGAGAATCTGAGTGTAATACATTAAGGAGTGACCATGCTTAACGAGTAATAAGGTAAATCATTATGAGAGAGACCTCATTCTGCTTGAAGGGCTCCTATAAACACAAGGGCAAAATCAAAAGGTATGTGAACATCATGGCTTCATCTATTTGAATAAACAAGTGTCAGGAAACATTCCCAAGCACTTGAACCTCATAACCTGCATTTTTCAATTGTTAGAGCAATTCCTGGCACGGTTTGGACCCAGCCCAAGTAGCATTCTCCTAAACAAATCTTGCACACAGGGTGGGAACTCACAGGGTCCAGGGATCATTCCCAGTTGGCAGTTTGGATGTGGCGCTCCGTTGTGGAGGTTAAGAAAGCTTAATGATATGGAAATTGGCTATTCCATGCCAGCTGGGATCAGCACCAGAGAGAGGTCATGCCATATATAAGAACACTAGCTATATAGTGAGTGCTTGGCAAGTTTCCTAGAGCTGGATTCATAGAAGAATCACAGCAAACAGGGTGGGAAAGAAACTGAAGATATCATCACCTTGGGTCCATCTCCTGTGACAGGAACTGCTTTCGTTATATAGTTTTTATACTGTAGCAGCTGACATGAGTTCTGGTGAAAATGTACCATAGAGCAGGACAAACAGGGTAAAGACATGTGTTAACAGCAAACAGTGACAAGCCCAGAAGTTCCTCAGAATTTATAACAAGATCCAAGGCCTCCATTGCAGCTCAAGGCCTTTTATTCAGTACTTCCAAAGCAAACACAAATCGACCAGACATAGGCTTGCAATAGTGGCATATAGACAAAAGAGAAACTCTAGGGCACTGTCAAAGTAAGAGAGATGTTCAAAGGACATATGGTTACTAACTGTGTGGAATATGGAGGAACTCCTCGCCTTGGACATCGTATCCAACTGGACTGAGGCAAAGTCAAGGGCACTGTGAGCCAGGTTTTCAGAGGAACTTGGCATCCAACTACACTTCAAAATAAGCAGGTAATTCTTTTGAAGATGCTGATCCCTATTCCAATTTTAACCCTAAACAGGAGCTGCTTGATATTGACTTGGCACCTCTGAGGATACGTCCTAAGCTGAAGAAGCCAAGTGCTTGAAAAAGCTGCAACGTGTTTGCCAAATCTACTATTTACAAGTTGTACATGGCAGAATCTTCTATATATTAGCACTGAGAGATATTCTAGTGCAATTTAAATGAAAGTTACCAGTAGGAATGACCTGTGATGTCAACACATGTGAGACTGTTATCCTTTTTACAATGACTGATGGCAATTAATTGCCTGTTGTTTATGAATCAAAGAGGCTTTGTGCAAGAGGAAACTCACTATGGCCTTGCAGCCTAGGAAGCACCAAAGCTGGTGTAAACAAAGTAAGACCTTTACACATGAGACCTTATGCTCATAATGGATAAAACAATAGGGCCAGCCGCTCTCTTCCTACCTTCCAAAGCGAGATATCTTATGGCAAAAGAGAAAGTTGCAGAAACAAGGTCCTTGTCAGCACTCTATCAGCATAATATCACAGACCTATTGGCTGGCATAATACTGATGACTGGTTTTCCTGCCTGCCATGGCACACACGGGACAGTTTACCCTAAATAAGAGGAGTAAGAGTATTCAGTCTATGCCAGGCTTGGCATCCTAACAAATGCACAATTAGCAATGGAAAGCTGTAAAGAGTCACTTTTAAATTAGTCATGTTTCTTGGGGCAAAGGTAATTGCTCTAGTGATGTTAAACCTTTCTCTCAGTGCTTATATAGACTGAGCATTGACGAGGGCTGTCTCATGCATTGGATCCAAGTTGTAATTCCCAAAAGGTTGCAACAAGCTCTTTAAGAGGGATTATGTGACACTCATCTTCAAGTGGTTGGGATGAAATCAATGGCTCGAAGCCATCTTTGGTATCCTAACATTGAGCACTAAAAGTCCAACTCTGAGTGTGGCTAATTGGGCCCATTTCTAACTACAAGAAGGAGAAAACTAAGGTTCAGCAATCAATATAAGTTATTAAGAATATGCAACCCTAGTAGATAAACTGTGGGCTAAAATTAATTCCAAGGTAGCTCTATTGACAAGCATCATTCAGGTAGATATCCTCCAGCAAATGCTTGCCAAGTAGAGCTTGGGTGATTCCTTATGCCACTCCACACGCACAATGCGAGATTGAATGGGACAAACCCAACGTTTTCTAGTGAGACAAATATTTCTTTCAGAATTAAACACCAAATAGCTTCTACCACAAACTTGTTGAAGATCCAGTGTACTTCCAGGTTATTAGCTTTTTTATGCGACCTGGACGCTGTCCAGCAAGTGGCCACAGAAAACACTGCATTGAGAAATACTGGAGACACAAATGGCTGCTCTAAACTAAGTGGATGAAGAAAACCATTACAGCATCCTGTTATTTAGAAGACTTTAGAAGACTTCAGTTTCTACAGCAACGGCATAATTTCAAAGAACACCTAGTCCAGAGCAACCCAAGTTCAGCTAAGATTGGTTAAGGTCAGCTAGTTCTTCTAGTGTAGACAGGAAGCCAAAGAGTTGCTGTACCAACCTGGCAGTCACTTCACACTGACAGCAGAGGACCCTAACCCAGAAAATAGCCACAATCCTTCCCCACTGTTCCCTGCTCTTAAAACAGGCTAGGCATGCTACGAGATCCAGCATGCACTGGTACAAGGTGAACTTACTCTAAAATGGTCAGAGGCTGTGCGCTATCATAAGAGGAAGAAGCCATTTCAGGCTGTCCGTGACAGCTTTCTTGTTCAATGTAGACGCATTTAATTAAACTGGAAACCAAAAAGAGAGGCCTGACTTTGTAGGCAGGATAACAGGAAAGACTTCAAAGCAAAGGCATTATGTTCTCCATTGTGCAAGATACAAGGGGAGGAAAAAAACATTCTTTCACTCTATCAAACAAAATAAAAGGCTGAGTTAAGAAGCACAGGAAAAAACATCTGGTTAATTTAAGGTGAAATCAGAAAAGAAAAAATACAAGGGCTTGCCCGGTTCTCAGAGCGTCATCACTCTTGCTATTTTAGATGGTACACTGGCTACTCAGCATCTCCGAAATTGAGATCCAAAAAGTGAATGGGGCTGTATTGTTCCTTCTCAGCACATTAGAAGTGCCATATTGAATCTCAAATAATCTGCAATTACAGTGCAGTTGGTTCAAGGGGTTACAGGGAACAACACTATGGGTGCACCCTGTGTTGCATGCATTCTCACAGGCACATGTACTAAGTAGCGAATGCAAATGCATTTAGACATTACAAGGTTATCCACAAGTCTTGTTGCCTTTTTTTCTTTTTCCTCTTTAATCTGTGTGCCGGGAAGACAGTAACATGAATAAAGAGGGCTCTGACCTTTCCTTCACTGGGGTACCTCATAGGAGAGTCAGGGCTAAGGCAAGATGACATCAGGACCCTGCAGCACTCCATCTGGAGGTTGGGTCAGGCTGGTACAGGAAGAGGGAACACGATCTGGGAATACATGGAACTGACGAGATGTTTTAAAAGCATCTCTGTGTGTTCATCCACAATTCCCTTTCCCCACTCAATCCAACTGGTAGGTCCAGTTAGACACACAACAGCAGTGTGACTTCCTAGACTCAATGATCTTGAGGGTCTTTTCCAACCTAAATGATTGATTTATGATTCTATCCTGCCTGTGGGTGTAGATGTCATAAATGTTGGTGAATGTGAAAATTTAAAAAAAAATAACCCTCTGCTCAAAGGTGAGGAAGGTTTCTTGGGAAATTAGCAGTTATTGCAACCCCAAAGAGCCAGTATTCCACCTTCCCTATGCTGGATTTCTAAGGAGCCCAGGCAAACCTGTTTCATATGGAAAGAATTCTCTCGACTGACAAAAAAACCCCATACACCAGTGCTCTGTTCCTTTCAGCATCCAGCTCAAAAACAATACCACAGCCTGTCCTTTCAATTTTTTTTTCCTGAATTGTGGAGTGGTCAAATGGTCCTTCAATTACATTTTGGTCAACTTCCTATAACTATACCCTTGTTTTGAGTAGAATTTAAAGAAGAGTGGAAGGCATAAAAAGAAAAAAAAAATAAAGAGAAGGGAAGAGGTAAAGAGATTCTGACAAGAGATATGATTGATGCTGTGTGTGCTTTATCTTTCACAGCTTATGTAATATATATATGAGAAATAGTTAGTTTGATAGTTAAAGAAACTAAATCCCTGTCGAGGATAAAATACATCAGGGACACAGAACAATTCTTCATCTGGTTTGGCTATCATTCACTTTCCAGCCTACTGGCTGTCTCCCAGGAGAATTCATAATAGATCAGAGGCAATGATCCTCTCTCCTCAAGCTCCCCCCGTTTCTTCCCTCCTTCCCCATTTCCCCCTGCCCTCCTGCCACCACCATCTTCCCTGTCCCATCCTGCCAGGTCCCTGCCTGGGGCTGTGTAAAAGGGGTGTGCAAAAGCAACAAACCTCTGGAGAAAGCACACTGCGTGGCTGCCAGGAACGGGGATGAAGGAGAAGAGGCTGGTCCATGCAGAGAACCCGAGGCGCTGTGCCGTCCTCGTGTGCTGCTCGCAGCCCCTTGCTGACTGTTTTACAGGGAGCAGCAGGAGGAACGGGGGAAGCAGAAATAGAGTCTCTCTGGAGACTCGAGTAGAAAAGTCAGGGATTCAAAGCAAAGATGAAGCCAGAGCAATGCGACTGAAATCTCTGAATGAACACTTTCCCCTCAGCGCTCCTCCTTCCCGTAAATGCTGTATTTTCCCTCTGCCTCTCAGCATCTCACCTCCCCACCACTGCAGGGAGAAACGCTGCTGCTGTCAGGAGGACGATGGACCAGGAGGACCCCAAACCCTTTGGAACCCTCTGCTTCTAGGACAGAAGGTGTCCCACCACAGCCTCTTGTAAAAGCACATGCTCCAAAAAAAGTCAAAATTAGTTGTTACAGGTAGGCCTGTATAGTTTTGGATGCATCATTTCTTTAGTTCCTTAGAACTTTCTCAGACTTGATTTGTAAGAGTGGATATCTGCAGTGAACCCCTCTGGGGTTTTTTGTGTTGGGTGCTGTACACTGAATAATCAGCTGCCAGATCCAGGCATCAGCAGGAGTGTGTCTCAATGGGTGAGACACAGTGAATCAGAAGATGGCAAGAGGTACAGATTAGTTCTAAGATCCCTTATGGGGATGGCTGCAAGAAAAGGGTCCAAGCTCTAGAGTCGAGGAAGAAGCTCAGCTTGGATGTAGCATGTGCTGGGATATTGGGGCTGTGAATCAGTGTGGAGGAAGTGTGTGAGACTGGAGACTGGATGGAGGAAAAACAAAAGATGAATGGTCAAGAAAAGAGAAATGGAAATAGTTGGGCAAGAGAATTAGTAAGGAGAGAAGCCTAAGGAGTAGAGAAAGATCTAGTCCTGCTCAACAAGGAGTCTAGGGCTTAGATGAGAAGTCCAACAGAGACAGGGACTGATGGGGTCCATTGGAGGGGAAAGGCTGAAATTTCACCCATCTGAAAGATGTTCTTTTCACCAGGAAAGTGCTGGAGCAGACAGCAGATGCCACAAGATGCGTCAATAGGGGTCCTGCAGGTTACAGGTAAGTGAGGAAGGGTGCCATCAAGTGGCATATGGGACCACAGCCATAGGGATGCTGCCTCCACTGAGGGATGAATTCACCCAGGAACAGATTTCAGCCCCACAGTGAGATCAAGAGGAATGGTGGGAGTTTAGTGAGGGTAGAGCAAGACAGAGAAACCCTACCCTAACCTGCATAGCCCACTGACACCTAGCATCATTGTATGTTAGGATATATCAGTATTTGGGGGGAGGTGTCAGCACCGTGAAAGAGTCAAAAGGCTGTGCCCCTTGCTAGTGAAAAGTCTCCCTTCATGTGGGGATTTTTTTGGCTATGTGGTACAAGATGGCTCTATACGCACTCAAGCCGACAGTTTTAATCTGTTTGAATGTGCTGAGAAAAAAAAATAAAAAGAAGTAGTAATTAACTAGGGAAACATGGGAAGAAGGGACTGCCCAATTCAACAAGGCAGTTTCTCAAAGGCACAGAGCTGGCACAAGTCGTCCAGGAGGCCACTGTCCAGGGAATGAGCTGGTTTTGTGCCATCCTTTTCACTAGCTGGATCACACAGAAGCTGCTGTTTCACCTCACTGCAGCATCCCAGAGCCTCCCTTCCAATATCCAGTGATGATTCCCATCCTTTCCTGAGGCACGAGGCCTGCCAGAAAAAGTTGGAGTGAACCACTCCAGTTGGCTTCATAATCCTCCAGGACATGGAGAAATCCGGCCCCTCTTCCCAAAACCTCAAGGCAGCCATGAGAGCAGTATACAAAGATTGCAGCCTGGAGTTCAAATTTCCTCATCCCCCTTCCAAGCACAAACTGAACAAGAGTTTAGGTGAGGTTTCCAAGCCAGGCCATTTTTTTCAGGCATCTCTTTCCAACAGCAGTTCATTCTCACTCCCCTTGGCACAAAGCCACAGGGACCGTTTATCACTAATGGTAACTGCAGGCTCCATGTTAAAATCAGGCTCTTCATATGAATGGAAATACCTTGTAATTACAAATCTAAGGACAGGCAGGAAAGGAAAAAACCAAGAAAATCCCACAACCTCAGAGTTGCAACTGTCTTTGGCAAGAAATACAACCCAAAATGCATTCAAAGCACTACATGTCTATCAAAGCCTATTAAAACAAGCAGGAAATGGGAGGTCCCTGGCAGTTCAGCATGTGTATCCATCAACATGAAAAGTGGGGCCATACCCTGAGCAGACAGTATCTGTAGCTGGTCACCCGAGTTTCAGGCATCCACAGGTGAAATCTATAATGCAGCCCTAACTGCATCATCTCTAAGGGGAGGTTTTCCATTAGCTCTTTGCAGGAAACGTAGCAAACAGTTTCACTGAAAGGCACCTCTTAAGCACATTTACATAAGTAAGCTTTCACTTATAAAAAGCAGCCTCAGTCAGTCCACTAGAGCTTTCCCGTCGCCCCCTAAACTTAACAGCATATGATTGAAGAGCAATGGACTAAGCAGCTTCTTCCCTAATTGCTCCTCCAAAGTGACTTTATGCCCTGGGTGGTTGTACGAGGTGGGGTTTCTCCTGCTCAGGTTCGGGGAACTTGAGGCTTGCCTATGGGCCAGCTTTCCTAAGGAGGTTCATTACACCAACTCCTACTACATTATTTATCATTTGTTTGCTCAGCTCTTTTAATTGCTTTCTTACTAGCATTAGACTCCCTGCAGTCTTCTCAGCAAGGCATACGCTTCTTCACCTCCTGTCCTGTAGTGCAGAGCTCTGCCCCTCGGACACCTGCTGCATGCGTTCTCTCCTGGAGGTGAAGGCAGCATTTTGGGGCAGAGATGAGCAGATCCAGATGCAATGGGAAAAGGCACACACTGCCGTGCAATGTACCATCAGCTGACTTTCTCTTTTTGGGTGCTCAGCTTTGCCTCTCCTACTAATTCACCTTCCCCCAACTGCCTCATAAGCATCATCATACCCTTTCTGAATTAAACACTTCCAAGGATAGGCAAGAATTAGTGTGTAACAGTCAGTGTTTAAGACCCCATATTCTATGAACCATCAGCATCTAGCACTTGGCTTATCACTAGATGTCAGCTCTTAAAAATCGCAATTATGAGGAAAAGCAATTTTAAGTCATTATCATAGACTTTCTAAAATGCATTTGTTTCCTTCCAAACCCCATCCTTCTTCTCTCAAGGTCTATGCAATTGAATTTATTGGGACAGCCTGTCTTAATAGGCAGGAAGAAATAACACCTGTACAATGCTCTGCCTTCTCAGTACTCCTGAAATGATTCTTCCAGTGCAGCTTTTTTTTAATTTTTTTTTTTTTTTTTTTTTTTTTTTTTTTTTTTTAATTTTACCCAGTGAAACATGCAGGCAGGATTGAGAGGGTGCAAATCTTTTGCTAGTGTTCCTCTGGGCTGACCGGGCTCCACTGTGCCTCTGCAGCAGGGCTGTTCCAAAACCATGCTGCTGAAAAGTGCATACCACAGTGTAATGCAGTCGCTATATATAGTCTGTAAAGAGCTTTTGGAAACCATGAGGAAAAGAGCTATTTGATGTACAATAAATTATTAATTGTTATTAGTTACTATCTTGACAGGTTTCTGTTGCTCAGCTATCCTCCATCCCCAATTTGGGGGAGGGGGTGGCTTCTCTCCCTTCTTCATTCTTGTTTCTCCCCTTTTCCCCCTTGCCCTGGCCCACTTTGGGACCAGCTATCTCTGCAACTCTTTGCCCCTTACTGATTGAGGACAGCCTGGATCTCAGCCTTCCTCGAACTTCCCCATACACACACAGTGATTGGAAACAACAGTGCAGTAGCATCTCAGAGAGCTCAACACCCCAACAGAAACCGCTATAATGTGGATTCTGCCTTCACATCTAAGGCAGGATTTCACACAGCTACCCCCTTGTGCTGACCCCAGTACCTTATGTCGGAGAACAGCATAGTAGTCTGGGCCATTTACTGACAGCATTTCATCTCTTGCATTTATTATATGCCTGGAAAAGCATACATTCCTTTACAGGGTTTAAGCTCATGTGTGCCTCTTGTGTTGCACCTGCATGAGCTGCATGAGGCCCTGCATGAGCCTGCTATGTGCATGTCGGCTTTATGCTATGTGGAAGGGCTTGGTATAGGGAATGCAGGTATGGCAGAGGTGAGAGGTAGCTGGGAGGCAGTGCGGCATCTGCCAGGACTGAGCAGAGTGCAGCTCAAGGCCGCCTGTCCTCTCTGCTTAGATAATGGGACTCTGGCAGCCTCTCACCTGTTTGTGAGGTTACAGCCCTAAAACATACTTTCCACTGTAATTCTCCAAGATAAAGTTAAAGCCAGGAGAACACGTCCCTTTACTCAGCTCTGCCTGATAAGCACGTGCCCTGCAAAACACAAACTGCTGTTCAGGGGAGAAGTGAAGCAACTGTAAGATTAAAGCTGACGCTGTGTGGCTGCGGGATTACTGTAACCACAACTGTTCTGAGCCATTCTATATATGGCCTCATGAGCCTGTGCCCTGAGTCACTCCAGCCCCCAAATGAAAACAGGAGGGAGGACTCGCTTGCCCTTGTCCCCAAAACAACAAGCAAAGCCTTTAAAACCCTCATATAAAACCAGAAATGGTGCTTTCTCTACCGGGGGGGGGGGGGGGATTTTAATTTTTTTTTTAATTGAAAATTAAAACCTCAAAACATCACACAAGAGAAGCACAATATAGGGCGAGGCTCTGTAAGTAACATGCTTGGAGTCACAAGTCTTACAGGCAGCAAAGGGAGAAGAAGGAGACTTTGCTGGCAGAGGCATCACACAGGCTACCTTGAGCGTGAACAGCAGCTCCATCTAGCACATGCCCCAGATCACTGTGTCTATTTGCTTGTCTCATCATTTGAAACAGACACACTATTCAATTTACAGGGAAGCAGGAGGCCTCCTGCCTTTACCACACTATGAAAAATGTACCCCATTGTCAGCCATAAGTGCAGCTGTACTACTGTGAATATGATTTACCTGCCAGGGCTGATGAAGACAAACCAGCTTTGGTGCCATTTCAGAAGCCAGGATAAAAACCTGCCTGGGCGAGTCTGGGGGAGGGACAACCACCTATACCATCCATACTTTTATGTGCAACTACACCCATGGCAACTGTGCATGCAGAAGCACTGAAGAGTGCAAAGGAGGTGTATGTGCACACGAGGCAGTATATGAAGCTTTTTCCATGTCAGTTGTTGGATATAAAGCACTTAACACAGGTAGGGTTTAGAAAAGCATTTCTAGACAGACGACCTGATTTGAACAGTTAATTCCAGACTTTCTTAAGCCAAGAACAAATAACTGGAAATACCATCACCTAGCACTGGAATCATGAAGATTAATTGCAAGATAGGGGGCATTCCTCATTGTAGAGAAAGAGATAGGAAGAGAATAGCAAAGGCAGAAGACCAGCATTTTTGCATCCCTGTTCCAGAAAAACCACCAGGAACACTTTTCATTTTATTCTAGAGAAAATAACCGGTCCCCAGAGTGCGTGTGTATACTCCCTGCTTCTGTGAAGAGCGCACCAGAGTGTAAAGACAGAAATTCACAAGTAGAAACGAAATAGATTTTTTTTTTTTTTTAAAGTAGCAAACTTAAAACATTGCGAAAGGTTAGAATGATTTAGAACACCCAGTCTGGGTGGCCACGCTTGGCTGTTCTCTGAGTACGTGTGAGGTGACTCTGCACACAGGGCTTTTGCAATGGCCAGAAAAATTGTGCTGCTTGCAGCCTCTTTCATTTCTTTGCTATTTTTATGAGAGGCACACAAGAGAAAGTTACCCGCTTGCCATACAGGGACATGGCACAGATCAGTTCACGCTTCTCTGTCACAGTAAAGGCAAGTACAACATGGACAGCATAGCTGCTCCCCTATCTCCTGTGAGGAAAGAAACGTCAGTCATGCAGCCTGTTGTTCTTGCTTAATTTTCTGAAAGTAGGTTGCGACCAATTGAATGCTTTGTGAATCTGTTGGTATGTAGAATGGCTTGGGTTGGAAGGGACCTTCAAAGATTGTCTAGTTCCTTGTCTGTCTGTACCCTCCTATAGGGCTGTACATATGCAGCTACCTATAATACAACACTATGATAGCCTCTGTGGGCTTTGCCATTTCAATTATATTATTGTTGTCAAGCTGTGGGTGTGCACCTTCTTCCTATTGGACAGACTCTGTGGTATCACTATCAGTGATATCTAATTGGTTACCAGCATTCCGTTATCTTGATAAAGTAGCTGTCACAAAGGTGACATCGTAGTGTCAACACTACTGATTGGCTGGCATTGTGAAAAGTAGTTACCTGGCATATAGTCTGCTTTAGTAGGAGATAAACTAAATTGCAGAAGATCATCTTCAGCACCATCCTACACACAGATCACAGAGATAGGAAGAAGGTACTCAGTCACTCTAATTTCAAAATTGCTACAAAGGAAGCGAGCAAAGCTCAGACAGCCTCTAGGCAGCCAGGAACTAGCTTATATACCTCCACTAAAGAGATCCTTTGTTATCCTTTTGCATCAGCTACCAAACTTGGAGAATCAGAGGGATTATTAAGAACATGAGAGGCAGTGGTAATATTATCATGAGTGGATGGACAAACTAGCATTGTCATGACAGAAATTGGACTACAACTAACATTGACCAAATCTTCTTTGGTTTGTTGGCCCAGAAAATTCCATATCAGGCAGGAAAAAAAAATCATAATGGCATATACACAAGGGGAGCAACGTAACAACAGCAGTTGCATTAGGTGGGTTCAGGTTACCACTAGATGTGGTCTACAACAGAAAATAAAGCCTTTCCTCAAAAGACAGAATTATTGTGAGGGCCATTGAGATAAGAGAGATGAATGACAGTCCAGTCTCATGACTGACTCTGTAGAGCAAGGATGTTTACTGAGGTATCACTGAGCTCAGGCTAGGCTTGATAGTTTGAAAAAGCACAAAGTCGGGATCAGCTAAGGAAAGCAGGACTCACATTGTCTCTCCCTCCTGGAGTAATGCCTGGCATATAGTACTCTTTGGTTGCTCCAATCAAATAGACCGTTTGAGAATATTTTGGTATTGTTATTCAAGTTCACAGCTATGAATGACCATCAGAAAGTCTACCCAGGCACATAAAGAAAACGTCAGCTGAAGCTGTTGTCATCAGTAGATTTAGGAGTATGGTGTTCAGTTAGTTCTGTTGCTATTGAGAAAAGAAGCAAGGGAACATCAAGCAACTTGAATGAAACAGAAAATAGACTCTTTTGGAAGAATACAACCTTAATTGACTCTTCTCTAAGCAAAGATGAGCTGATAGTGAGCTGCAAGATGGGAAATGAACGAGAGGTGCATAAGAAGACTTTCCAGGAACTGTAGTTACAGTTCATCATGTTGTTTTCACCATAGTCAAGACCACTTGTTAGGATTGTCAAAAAAATACCCTCCAGCCTCTTGATCCTTAAATTCCACTATTCTTTAAAACTGTTCCATTGCCAGTGCTGCCCTGCCTACAAGAGAATGACAATGGTAACATGTTTCATCGTCCTCTGGTTCATGCTGTCTGAATGCAAGTACACTGTGATTTGAAGATCAGATGATTAGCAAAAATGTAGTCACTTAACCAAAGCCTGCTCTTGCTTGTCAATCTAGGCACCAGCCACATTCAAGAGGCTGAATATGGAGCTGAATCCTGCTTGTGGAGTAATAAGATTTGAAGCAGGTGAAGGAGAAGGGCAACTCCTCATTCACTACTATAAGAGACAGCAGACCCCTGGCAGGTCCACAGTTTGGCTGCACCTCTCCTTTGGAGAGTAAATCCTGGGGGAGAAGTGAAGCTGAAATTTATAAAAATAGCATCCTCAGATTATAATGCTTCCTATTTCTGAATCCTCCCTTATCACCTCTGCAAGAGCAGCAAGCAAGATCTTCTGTACACAGCAGGTAATATGGAGAACCTACATATGTGGTGAGTCAGAATATTCAAGGTAGAACAGTGAATTTCCATTCACATCTCAGTTTTTAATTGTGTCTAAATTTCTCAATAAACATCTTTTCTTCCCCAAATTCAGCATGACTAGATCAATTGTCAGAGGAAAGTGCTTCTGGGGGAAAATTATATGTAATTTGGAAAACACTTTTTAGAAATAGAAGTCTTACAAAAGTAAAAAAAAAAAAAAAAAAAAATTCTAGTTCCTTCAAAACCTTCAAAGGTTTATCCACTAAACAGAAGAAAACAAGCTATGTCTGTAAACTCCACATTTGTTTTATTCATTGCTTTCCCTTCAGGAAGATCTATATGCAAGATTCATTCCTGAAAGGACAGCAAGGCCCTTTTTACACTAAGAAAACGTGCTCTGTATTGATGTAATTACATTGGTGCCAACTTCCTTAATGTAGGCAGCACTTCAGTTGACCTTGGAAAACATGGAATCTCTCCAACAGGTTTACAGACTTGCTGGAGGTCATGTGGAGTACGTAACCTCTAAAAACTCTAGTCTTTATGCTAGTTATTCAATATAGCAGAAATGTTAACTCACCTCATATTTTTCTTGTGCTTGTCAGACAATATTCTAGGACTATAGATGGAGACAAAGAATTTCTGCTCCCTTCCTGGGCAACAGCTACCTGCTGTGGCATCTTTTCTTCAGTCCTGCACTTGGAGTCCAGAGGGAGGGCAGAGGGAAAGGAAGAATTGAGAGAATTGATGGTGGCTTCTCAAAGTTCCCCATCAATGTCAGATTCAAACCATTTCATGTCATTAGAAGTGGAGCAGTCTGTTGTCATTTTTCTCCTGTTTATATTGCCCCTGCAACCAGACAAAATAAGGAAAGTGAAATTACAGCTCTGGAGGGCTTCTCTTCCATCCTTTTTTGTGCTTCTGTCATCCTATTTGACTGTTCTTCTTAGGTGCTCAGGAACTGTCACCTTGTATAGCATCCAGGGGGTCTCAGGCAATCCAAAGTGACAAAAAATAATATAGTGGATAAAATCACCCAAGAAGCAGATGAAAGAAGTGGTGAAGCCAACAGAAAAACAACAAAAGGGAAGCAATGGGGCTGGATTGGTTGCAGTTATTGTTTGTGTGCTCTGGAAATATCAGTAACGATGAAGAAGAGGCAATAAATTGCTTTGAAGCCCTCTATGATCCTTTCCCTATTCTTTGTCACCGTGGAGGTGAACTGTGTGCACTGGAAGTTTGTCTCTCCCATCTTCCTGGGATTTAACAGATGTGGTAACCTTTGTGCTTTTTATTGTGCACTCAGGAAATAAAATTCCACTCAGTTAAGCCACATTGTGAGTGGAAATGCAGCCGTCAGCTCAGGTGGACTTAGAGTACAGCAGCTCAGAAAATCCAAATCAAGCAGCCTCTATACTCCATCAGGAGTTGAAGAACTGCCCCACTGTCCTTTACCTGCCCTGGCTCCTACCCTCTCATGGAACAGTAGCCTGCAGCTACTTAAACTAATCAGAAAACAAAAACCCAGATCCCCTATCTCCCACTATCAGGTTTAGAGGTAATGACTTACCTCCTTGGCTTGGAGAAATGGTCACAGGTTGGATCTGTGAATACACAGCTTTACTGGAGCACCTAGAGTCCCAAAGGAGAGATGACAGAGAAGAGGTCAATCACATTAGATTCCTCCTACTAAATATTAAGGCAATTTTTGCCTTGAACAGTAGATTGGGAATCACTGAGGAGGGTGCTCTGTCTATTTTGGAAAGGCTGGTGCATACAAGGACTTCCAGGCTGATCAATAAAGTGTCCATGATTCTGTGGCTCTAGCACCAATAAAAGCATTGTAAAATACAGAAATGTCAGTTAGAGGGCATCTCAATCACATCTGAATTAAAGTTCTGGGCCTGTGTAGAGAGGAACTGGAGTAAAGATTAGAAAA
The DNA here is from genome assembly GCF_000737465.1 of Haliaeetus leucocephalus. NCBI lineage: Eukaryota > Metazoa > Chordata > Aves > Accipitriformes > Accipitridae > Haliaeetus > Haliaeetus leucocephalus. Next base: position 19,975,716 of record NW_010972664.1, read on the forward strand.
AAGGTGTGATGTTCACTGGAGAAAAGCTTCCGATTCACTGTGTGGCCAAAGGAAGAGCAGCTCCCATGTCTCCACCATAAATCTTTTCAGGTGACCAGTTAATAAGCATATCAGGAGACCCAGAAAGGCAAGTCCCTTGCCTCCTGAGGTCTGCCATCCTATGGTGCTTCTGTGTGAGAGGAAGGTGGGAGCACCCTCGCAATGCTTCAGTCTAGCTCCGAGAACATGGGATTCCTCTCACTCTGGAACTCCTTCAGGGAACAATTCACTGGGTCCCTTGTTTGGGCACAGGGCCTTCCTTTGAACCTTATACCTCCACCACAGAGATAGTGGAGCTCCCTGGCTTGAGTGATGTTCACCATTTGAACATTCCTGACTTAGTGGGCATTTTTCTGTTGGGTAGATTGAGTGCTGGTATAAAGTAAGAGGAGTACTATTTCTGGGCAGTTTCAGCCTGGCCATAAATCTTGTGTCACAGATCAAGTCAAACTGGTAATAAATCTCTTAAAGCTTGTAAGACATGATGCCAGATCCAGCCCTTGGAAAAGGAAGTACAATTCCATTGACTGCCAACACTTGTTTGCATGAGATTTTATCTCTTTCTTTCTCACTATCCCCAATACCAATGCCTTGTCTGCTTTAACTGTCTCTGAAGTAAATGTTGCTCTGAAAAAGAGAACAGCAGGCTAGAGATGGCCAGAAAATGCTATTTCCATACTATTTTCTCAGATTGCCAAAAATTTTCATTTCACACCACGTATAATTCAGCTGGAGGCAGGGCAGGCTCAGGACAAAGTCACAGTGTCTGCATAAATATTCTTCTTAGTCATTTCTGCCAACACCTCCGAGGTCAAATTCTCTGACTGCCTAGCTTGTCTTAGAGCACCTGTGGGGCATCGTGAGAGCGGCCCCATCAACACACCAAAAAGAAATAATGCAGTACTCCCAGATCCTTAAGCACCTCTGGAGTTCCTCTGAATGAGTATGGATAGTCCCTGTCACAGGTTATTTCTGTCTATAGGAACCTAATTTTGTGAGAACATATACCAGAAAGCTACAGATGGTCTACTTCATCACACTCACACTGCATCTCCCATCACTGGTCTCTCATGGACACTGTCCACCAAAACCTTTTTGGACAGCGCAAGGCATCCAGATGTGGTCAGTAGGGTGCTGATGGAGTGAAGCCAAGCAGATGATCTCAGCAAGCTTTATAGTTTTTACACATTCTGGGGAACTCTCCACTTCTAGAGCTGCAAGAGCCAGCCAGGGAAGACACCTTAGTATAAATTCCCCAGCAGGCATATGTGAGACTGCTTAGCTTCTGAGTCAGTCAGTCAGCAATGAGTCATTGCCCACAGGAGGGGAAAAAAACCAAGACCTGTCAAAGTTGGTTTTCAAAAACAAGAAAGAATGATTCAAGCATAACAAATAGGTAGGCATTTGGCTGGATTGGGGAGGTCCTAGTTCTTGTTCCTGTAGGCATCCCAGGTGAGTGCTCCAGCAGGCCTACACAAACAACTTCCTCCCCACTCACGACTATGGGGACAGCTAATACAAAGTGTAATAGCCCCCTCATGCAAGACTAAGAAAGAGCTTCAACCGGGGAAGAAAAAAAAAAGAAAAACAAATGCATGAGAAAAGCCATGACTGTTGGGAACAGAGGCAGAACGGGGGCTTTTATGTGACTTCCAGTTTCCTTGGTTAAACCCTTGGCCACCATGCTGTTTGGTACTCAGGTCCAGCTGGTCTCTTTCATCAAAAATACCCAGCTGAGACCAAAATCTCCTTCCAAACATGTTACATTTAAAACCAACCAGTTCTTTCTTGTATTTCAACAAATTGAAAGTCTGACACGAAACTGTCAGAAAATTCCCCATTGAGCTTCTGTAAAAGATGCTCCAAGAAATAGTGTTGGTACAAATATTATAAATACCAAGTATCCAGGCTACAGGTCAGCAAGAGTTAGATATAAAAGAGTCTGACCTTGTTTCTCAGTCTCCATATCCCATAATTATTCACTATGGAAGCATTCAACAAACCAACAGTGTTCCTTTTCATTTAATCTTTTTGCCAAATAATAAGTCTTTCAGACAACCTCACTGGAATTATTTATACATACAAATGATCAGCTACTGGAAAATGTTTCTTTACCAGTTGTTGCTCTTCTTCATATTCCCTGTGTTTCAGGCACCCCTTATAGTGTCCTCTCTGATGGTATGGGAAGGCAAAATCAGCTTTTTAACTTCAGATGAGGGCATAAAGTTTTTGATAAACACAAGGGAGAAGAGAGCTGTTTACTATTCTATGGAATTATATAGAATTAATAGCTTTTTTTTTTTTAAAAAAAAAAAAAGGCAAATGCTTTGGAAATCATTTAATTATGGTATAGACATCTGAGTGCCAAAAAGAAATTGCTGGGCTGATGGGAGGGCCAATAAGACCAAAAAAATGCTGGGGACTCTGGAGGGACTGAGCAATCAGCAGAAGCATACTAAAATCAAAGCATCTAGAGCGTGGTCCAGGTAGTAGGGCAAGAACTGAATATTTTCATCTGTTGATATATTTGGATTGAATTTTTACTAAAAGCTTCATAACACCTTTCACTATTAAAAGAAAACAAGAAGGAAAGATTAAGGAGTTGAAAAGTCAAAAGTACAAGAAAGTTCTGAAGAGAAAAAGCTTTCTTGATCTAGAATCTCATTTGACTAAGAAATTGCTTCCTTCTGCCCAGTGTCTTTCATTGCAGCTCCCAGAATATCAAAGAAGGGCAGCCTAGTTATGATGACTGGCAAAGGCCATTATTTAAGCTTGACCATTAAAACAAAGGACAGAGATTAAGGCCAGCTAAGTTTACAGATAAGTTTGTAGCAAATGAGGTTGCTGTAAGCATAAGCAGCACTGACATCCAACAGTGTTCAGCTGAAGAAGTGAAGACACATCTGTGCTCCTAAAGGCATGAGAAAACAAAAGTGGAAAGCATTCCAAAAGACATAAAGACCTTTTTCTGGCTTTAACTAGTCCCAACAGATATTTATCCAACTTAGGTTTTTTTCTGAAAACTTCAAAGAAGAAATTCAATACCCTTCTCCGGCAATCTATTTTAGTGCTTAACTATTACTTACTGCTAGAAAGTTATTCCTAATGTGTATCCTAGATCTTCTTGCTGCGATTTAAGCCCATCACTTCTCATTCTTTCCTTGGTAGACGTGGATAGCAGTTTTATCTCCACAGATACTGAAGGTCTAACAGCAAATTCAGCTTCCCTTACTGTCAGGCATGGACCTTAATTACAAGATGATTTCAACTCTCACAACTCATATTTGTATATACACTATGCATATTTATGGCACATGCCAAAGACGACTGCTTTGAATGGATGGCTGTGAGGATTTTGTTGTGGTAGAGAAAACAAATTGCCATTGCTGGCATTATAGCACAAGAAACATTTTTCACATCCCCCCATAAGTATTCCACACACACACACATATATACACAGTTTTCCCATTAAGAGCAGTGTTGTTTACATACCCTGACAGTTCTGAGGGCAACCTAATGCTACCACAAGTGTACTCAGTCCACATCTGCATGCAACCACCCAAGTGCATGCAGAGACACAAAGGCATATGAATGCTTATGGATTTGTGGCACAGGCTTGCAGATGGTATAAATCAGTGTCGGTCTTACTCAGCCTAACTCCTATTCAAGTTGGCCATAAGGTATGAACAGACAAATATGTAGATCTCCATGTCTACACAGCCATATGGGCTGTATACCCAGGTGGGTGTGCGTTGCATACCTTCCTGGCCTGCTGGATGCTGCAGTACAGCTGCCAGCCTGGCCACCCAAGGCACAAACTTGAGCACCATCGAGTTCCCATCAGTATAAAACTCTGGCTCAGACACTCGAAGACAGACTGTGAGCAGCACAGTGCAGTACAGCAGGGCCCTGTTGAACCAATTAGGGTTAACACATTTCTGGTTAATGAGAGGTGCCGGTCATGATTGTAAATTAATATTTTCCAGTGGCTACCCATGCACTCAAGTGTCAGTATTGATCAAACTTACCTCTGCCCAGTTAATGCTGATGGATTCAACAGCAACATACGCCTGCTCATCTGTTACCCAATTAAGATAAGCTCTCGACTCATCCTAATAGCTGTATTTATTGTCATCAGGAATATTGATGTATCTCTGTGCTAACTGCAAGCCAACATACACACATGAGCCCATGCAAAGGATGTGGTGTTGCTCTAGGAATTGTCCCAGGCTCAAAGCACAGCGAGAAAGCACCTTGTTAGCCTTCACGTTCTTTTGTCCAGAGAGGCAGTATTTTCTATGGGGAAAGGGAAGGTAAAGGATCCTCCCCCTTCTCTAGTCTTACTAGGATCCTCCTCTTCTCTAGTCTTACTAGACTAGATTTCCCACCCCTCCGCATCAGAGAATAAGCAGCACAGCAAGCTCCACAAATAAACTGCTTGGATCTTTAAAGATTAAAGCAAATGGAAGCCTCCTGTTGCATAGGGAGTCTAGCATGTGAGAAATGCTGGGCATGTAAGGAAAATGTCCTTTATGGGAGGAACCAAATAAGGATTAATGAGCATCTTTTTATATGGTTCTCTACATTTTTAGCCTGACTGTCTGAATCAGAAGCTGCTGGGTAGCTAATGGGCCTTGGGTAAGAGACATGACAGCAGCTGTCTGCACAAAGCAAACAAAAAAGATTGTAGGAAAATTTAACGTTTTCCTTGCAGTGCAAGGAGTTCATTCCTGAAGAGCCCATACACAATTTAGTCAACCCAAGAGACACTTGCCCCTTCCTGGAAACACAGACTCCTGCCCCTAGCAAATGGGCTATTAAACAGAGCAAGAGATCAGGACCCATTTACTCACAAAAAGGTCATTCTAAACTAAAAGAAAAGTGAGAGCTCAGAGGAGGCCAGTTCATCTCTGCAGCCAAAGTGCAGCCCTGACAATCCCAGCCAAAGTGCCCATCCTGTGTGGCCAAGATTGCATGCTGTGGTACATAAAGCTGAATTAGAAAAGAGGGTTGTAGATGTGACTCCTAATGCTCAACAAGTTAGAAAGCAGTTAACACAGGTCTTTTGGTGTGCAACACTGGCCTCTGTGCTTACTCATCAAGGATGCCTTTTCCCTGCCATCTGAGCACAAATGAGACAGCACCATCTGACTCATGCAGAGGCTGAGTTTGGTCCCAGGGAACTGGTTGGAATCTCAAGTTATCAGTAAAAACCTGTCTGGTGGTTTTCATAAGTGGTAGCCTCAATCGGTCTTCCAATTTGACAGATGGTCCCAAGGCAACTTAAGGTCCTGGAAGCACCTTATTAAGCCACAGTTAATGGCAGCTCATGCTGAGTGATAAAAGTTTGAATGGGATCTTGCAAATAGACCCTTTTAACCCACCAGAGGTGGAACTTGCAAGCCGGCTGCCACAGAGTGATGGCAGAGCTCACACTGTTGCTGCTTCTGTCCAATCTGTCCTTTAGATAAGTGAAGGACACCTATCTCCAGGGCTCTCCACTTAGTACTTTTCACCATTCACTAAATTAAAAAGTGAGCAATTGACAGCACACCCTATTAAATGACACTTCTCCCTTCTTCCCCCTACCACCATGGCCATGTTTTAACAGCCACAGACACTTTGCTGGTGTCTTTTTAATTTGATTTAACTAAAAAAATAACACACAAAGCCATTTGGCCTTGTGCCACTCAACGTACTGCTATAGAGTAGGCATGAGTTATAGGGTAATATTTCACACCCTGTTGTGTCTTATTACTTAACTAATAACAATATTTACCCTGGGTTTTCCCCGAGCAACTCAGACAGGTTTAAAAGAAATCTTGATTAAAGAATGACAGCCAAAGTATTGGATGTTAAGTATAAATAAGAGTAATGTGAAGAGAGTGGAAGAGTTTACTGTTGCATCCTGGTAGTTTGCAGTAAATCAGTGTAATATGAAAGTTCCTCCTTTACTGGGCCTCCCCACTTGCCAGCTCTCTCACTGCAGCCCATGTAGAGAGCTGCCAGACATGTTACTTGCACAAGTGCAGCTATTGTGGGCTACAGCAGCAACACAGTGGTAGCATTTGCTTGCCAGAGGCTGAACCTTTTACCCTAAGCCCTTAACCACTAGAGCTAAGGGAATAATCAGCCACCTCTCACCTTTTCTGGGGCTAGCCACCAAGAAATACAATTATAGCAAACTAGCAAACTAGTGTATCACAGCCTTCATCTTCCACATATTCCCCGACTCACTCAGTTTGCAACTACAAAAAGATTTTTAGCTGATATGAAAAAAAACACCTCTATTATCTGTGGAACTCGCCGCTGAGGCAGACAAAGCCAAGGACCAAGTAAATTACAAGGGTATTGGATGTTACCAGTAAAAGCAACCCCATTCAGGTTAGAGAGGATATGACATTTTTACTTGTTCACATAACTCTTTCACCAGTCAAGCAGCAGCTATCTCTTTGGTAGATTATTCCATGTTCTTGCACCTTGCAATTTCTGCTGAAATAGTCGGTGTTGCCCTCTGTTCAAGGCAGGATACAGAGCTATCAAAGTCCTTGTCTCACTTCCTTTGGTAATTCTCCAGCTGACTAAGGGACTTAAGCTACACATCCATTCAGCTAAGGAAGGCACTGCAGATTCCTTCCAACCTAACTGCATTCAGAAAACTCATCTACTACTGTAAATACAAGGACCCCTGTCAAAAGCAAAGAAGAAAAAATACATTCAAATTTATGTTCAAGCTGCTGTTTGCCTGACTGCCTCATAGATTACCTGACCACTGGAAGGGGGGAAAAACGATCACCATTCTCTGCAGCTTCTTGTTTTCCCATGGAGACTTCCCTTCCACAAGTTTACCAGCCTCTAATATGACTCCTCTGTAAGTGTGGCTAAAATCACAGCCCTAGTAGGGATGTATGCAAGCCAGGGCTTCTAAATAATGTCATTTCTGTAGAATTACTTAAGCTGATGAATGGGCAAAATCCTGCAGTTGTTACTCAGGCAAAACTTCATTCCAAGATGTTGAAAATTTTGAATGAATAAAGGCTTTAGGATTTGGTCCAATGGTAGTAATTTTGGAGCAGACACCTTAAGGAACACGAGTCTCTCCTGACAAGGGGTTGTGACACAGAATGCTCTTATGGTCTAGTCCCACATCATACCAGCAACAATCTGTCACTGGCTGTGTTCCCAAGAGAAGGACTGCAGCAGGCAGTGGCTGAGGAGAAGTGAAAGGACCGAACATTTACCTCTTCGATCAGGCTCTATAGAAACTGTCTTTTCATCCTTCAGTATTTCAGCTGCCCCAGTCTCCTTCCACATTGGAAAGACTGGGTATGAAACACTTGTTCCTTTCCAAGGTGGGAGCTTTGCAGTGCAGGAGAGCCTACGGGAGAGTATCTGAGCAGTATTTGCATTTGCAGGGTCTGTCCTATATCTGTGCTCAAATAAGATCCAGCTAGGGAACGTGACAGCAGTACAACGGCAGGGAGAGACCGAGGTCCTCCTTTGCCTCCGCACCAACAGGGAAAGGAGCCCTATAAGCCAGAGTTATGTGGATGTGGTAACGATAAGTAACTAAGGAAGCAGGGAATGAAACTCCATACCTTACTGAGAATATTTAGTCCCAGCTAAGGGAACATTTTCTATTTTTCATTTACATTAACATCACCTGCACTTGCAGTAAAGTTTTACCCCATCTTACCACATGCTTCCTCTTCTCCCCCGCTCACCTCCCCATAAGTAAAGCCAGCTGCATTCAGTCCAGCTTTCCTGCTCTCAGCTCTGTACTCCATCAGGTCCTACCCAGCCTCTTCCCAGTCCTATTTTCCCTACACAAGCACCTATACTTCCCATACACACCAGTCTCTGCTGCTTACAGCTCTGACAGTTCTGGTTGGGAATGGCGGGGGCTCATTATTAACTCTGCCAGCTGTTTCATCACCCCGGCTCACAGCACGCCAAACCAGAAAGGCCTTTGTTCTCCAGGACACCCCTTCCAGCTGACTCTGGGTAGCTTATCACCTAGAAGCAGCAGCTTTTGCCCTGGCAGCTTATTTCTACATGCCAATCCTTCTGTGCTAGCAAAAAAAGAGCCTTCCCCTTCCTCTTCTGGACCCCTACCATTTGTCTTTCATTTCTTTCTTAAGGGAGGGAATCGTACAATTCCTCTTGGCTCAACTGCTTCTGCTAGGCATATTCTGTCCCTCTGCAGCAGATAGAGCTTTTAAGGAAAGTAGAAATGGCCTTAGGATAAGAGATCACATCCTTACGAGTTAACGTACAGGCCAGGGGCTAAAACAACTGCCAAAAAGGATAAACGTGGCAGACAGTACTAGTTTCTATTAGGAAATTAGGGGTTCTGCTTTAAAAACAAAAATGCAGCATGATAGAAGTCCCTCAAATCACCGTGCATATGCATAGTAGGTCCAAAGCATTAACGGTAGCTAATTTAAATGGGTCCAAGACTTATCCATCAGGGTAAAGAGCCAGACTGAGCAGACTCAGCCCAAGAGCAATACCAACTGCTGGTCTTTGGAGTTATGGGACAGGCATCAGCAGACAGAATGGCAGGCAGGAAAAAAATGATGCCCCAAACTACAGTTCCCACAAACCCCTGCAGAGCCTCAAGCTGCTGCTGAGGAAACTATTTTAACATTTTATTCCAACACAGAATAGAGACATATCTGAAACAGGGAAAGGTAGTTTCCATTTTCTCTTAGCCTAAGGATTTAGCCCATGAGGAAGGCTGCAAGGACCATGTGTCCCATTCATCTCATTTTTTAAAAAAGCACAGCCCTTATTTTAGAAGCACTTGCCTTCCATTCACGAGTGATCTTCCACTTCTCCTGTTGACAGGCATGTGTCCAGACTTCTCACTTTCTCTCTGCTGCTGGATGTCTTTTCCCAAACTCACTCTTTTCAAGTGCAGATCAACTTCATCATCTGATATGAGCAGCAGAAGGAAGCTAAGCACCCTGGGGAAAAAAAAAAAAAGGAAAAAAAAAAAAAAAAAAGGAAAAAAAAAAAAAAAGGAGGAACCTTTAGGTAAAAGACCCAGAGGAAAGCCAGATCCTTAATAC
>NW_010972664.1:19984838-19986767 GCF_000737465.1 Haliaeetus leucocephalus
TGGACTTTCTGGTGGTATTTCTAGTAATTTGCTCCCTTCCTTCTGGTCCTGGGTCCTCGACTTTCTTTGACCCATCTAGGAATTTTACTGTGGCAATTCCTACAGCCCTTGGTCACCGATAAGAGTGTCTTGCAGGGGGTTTAAGACCTATCACCCACCCACGAATCCTATAGGAATCGCTTCGGTCCTTCACCGGCCAAGTCCTTCCCGGGAGATTGGAACCACGGTTAGAAGACCTCCACAATCGCTTCGGAACGAAGTTCCGTCTCAGTCACACTCTTACACACACAGGCAACCGAATCCCACCCAACCGAACGGTATACTCCTTTAAATACTTACGACTCCGTCGTCTTCGTTCGGGTCTTCGCGCGCAGAATTACGGGTAAAATAAACTGCTGCAGCCGGCAAGGGAGCTCAAAAAAAAAAAAAAAAAATTAAATTCTTTGCTTGCCCTTATTCCGGTTCAGGATGGTGTTAGTCCCGATTCGGCTGGATCAGGAGCCACCAAATGGTGGGGGCGCCCCCTCCTTGATCAAGTCAGAATGCAGGAACTAAGACCATCCCGGACGAGCCCCCAGTTGTGATAAATGAATTTAGTCTCAAACAGGATTCCAATCAAAGTTAACAATTTATTAAATGAATAAAGGCAAGCAAACAGCGCTGGGCACGCCGGGAGCCTCTGCTCTACCAAGACGTTGTTGAAAAACAACTAGGCGTATCCTTCCAAGAGACTCTCCACCTCCTGGAGCGCAGTAGTTCTCCTCTCCCCACTGCTCGGGCCAGACAGCAGGCATCCTGTGTAACACCCGCTGCGATCACCACAACCCAAACAAGTTCACAACAGACACCTCCCCCTCAACAAACGCATACAACAAATTGCCCATCAAGACCCTAAGTACTGCAATCTCTGAGGCTAACTATACATTTAAATGCCTCAGTTCTCCCCTAGGATATCTTGTTTAACACTGTGCAGTTAGCAACAAAACCGGTTTTGGGCTGGCAAAAAAAGCATCTGTCTCCTCCTGGCCTGCGGTTATACGAGGACCAACAAAATGGCTAAAGATTACATATACAGTGAGGGTCACATTTTATTATGTGGCCCTAGCATTGTTTATATTGGCACGAATCAGATGAACACATTTCACAATACCAGAGGATCATTTTCCAAATACTGCTCTCCTTTGAAGGCCCAGTGCATGAGCTGCACTTGGAAAGGTACCTGCTTAGGTAGTGCAGACCCCTGAAGCACACAGGACCTGGGGGACAGAAAGAAGAGACTAGTTTGTTTTTAATTCAGTGATAAGTTCTGTGTGGAAAAACATGACTCCGTTAATAACACTCTTCTACAGCCTCCTGCTTTTCCCCACCTATTCACCTAGCCTTTTATTTCATCATGTAAAATGTATTTCAGCATCTTTCTCAACTACTCAAATTCTACATCCTTCCTGTGTGGTACCCTAACTTACCTCCAACTCCCGGTGTCCAACTTTGCTCACCTTGGCAAGAACACTGGTGGTTTGGGTTTGTGTGGAGGGCTTTTGGTAGTGGGGAGGGGGCTGCAGGGTGGCTCCTGTGAGAAGCTGCTAGAAGCTTCCCCTAGCAATGGTGGTAGGGCCTCCGGGATAACAGATTTAAGAGGGGAAACCTGCAGCGGGGGGGGGAGACTGAAATGTGAGAGGAACCCCTGCGCAGACACCGAGGTCGGTGAAGGAAGAGGAGGAGGGGATGTCCCCGCAGCCCGTGGTGAGACCAGACGGCAGGCTGTCCCCCCCCAGCCCACGGAGGGGAGCGGGGGAGCAGATGCACACCCGCAGCCTGGCGAGAGAGGAGCCCACGCAGAGCAGGTGGATGGAGGCCCTCCAAGATGGCCGCCGCTCCCTGGGGAAGCCCGCGCTGGAGCAGGGGATGGCCGCCCCCCAAGATGGCCGC
>NW_010972664.1:19987064-20151738 GCF_000737465.1 Haliaeetus leucocephalus
CCACAACAACTGGTGTACTCATGCTCACTTTCACACAACAAACCCCATTTTCTTACCATCCTTCCTTCCTGCCCTCTGTGGCAGCCATTCTGTAGAGATGCAACAGCTTATTTCATAAAAACTGTATCCCCTGTGCCTGAGGCACAGCACCTCCCAAACTTCACAACACCTTTGTGTTGTGTGGCTGCCCTGTCCCCAGTGGAAGAATCTTTAAAGCCCAGGCCCTATCCATATCACCATTTCTGTTTTAAGACATGTTCTTGGAAGTCCTGCAAGTATGGGCTTCCAGTTCCAGTAAGGACAATGTCCATCCTTGCACACAGACATCTCTAGTGAGATAAATATTGATGTCAGATTCTGGAGGTGGTGGTCTGCTGGAAACAGCACTCTAGGGAAGAGCACATTTGTGTGTGCGGTCTCCCTGTAACCCCGGAGAATGAAACAGTTGCCAAGTTCTGTGAGAAAATAGAAAACGTCCCAATTTTATAGCTACCCACATTATTTCTGAGATACCAAATATGCAGTATGAAACACAAATTCATGTATCAAGAGAAGGAGAGATCATGATTTTTTCCTGATTTCCTAGCACTGACCATTGAACTTTGACTAAAAATTTCTGTATCAAAGTGCCTCTGAGCTAGAATCTCTCTTTTAGACAGCAGGCCAGAATTGATATGAAAATCTGATATGTGGGAAAGTTACCATTTCTCCAGATATTTAATCCCAAATGGAAAGTTATCCTCACCATTAAAAACGCCTTACTTCCCCCCCACCCTTCTTTTGCGTAATTCAGCTTGCAATATTGGGTCCTGTCAGCCTTTTCTCTGCCAGAATTGCTGAAATCTTCTTCCTAAGTAGGTAAGCAGGGCCTATGGCAATGATCCTTCTCAGTCTTCTCTAAACAGATTGAGTTTCCTAGGTCTTTTGTTCTGAGGCAGATTTCCAAACTTTGCAGCATTCTGGTGGGCTCTTAGCTGAACCCTTTCCAATTTGTCAACAGGCCTTTGATACATTTTGTAACACAGTTAAGTTAATGTTGCAAGAGAAATCACCACTTTTTCACTTTCTAGGCTTTTCTGTGCTTGATTTCTCACCCGTAACATTACACATAACTACATACCCTACACAGTAAAAAAAAAACATTACACACAGGAGACTCTTAAAGGTCAGAAACTAAACTAGAAAATATATACCAGATAAACCAATCAAAGCCTATTAATTATTACTTTTTTCCCATTTCCATCACTGCATGCCAGGTGCTACAGGAGCTTGAAGTACCTTACCCAGTGACTTGCCTAGTTCAGCAAGAATTGGCCTGACGCTACTATCATTTCTTCCTTTGGAAAACCATCCTGCAAGACTTGAGGGGAATTTTTCCTAACACCTAAATTTTTAACCAGGTTAATTTCATCCTGTTTCTTTTACAGCCTTAAACCATGCTATGTAAATCTTTCTTCTACACTCTCAAGCAATATAAATTACATCCTATTAATCCTACACCCCTAAGCCAACGTAACTAACATCCCTTTGTTACTCATACATCCTAAAGCAAGCCTGCATGTCTCTTTAATGTGTCCAATCCTTTAAAAGCTTGTAAAGGATCCTAACACCCAAGGTGGGTTGGTCAGCTTATACTTACTTTCAGTTTCCATACATCACCATCAATGAAACCTTGCAGTTGACTCTTCGCATTTCTTTCATCTCTGGGACTCATTTCACATTGAGATATCCCAGATCTGTCTGAACTGAGGCATCATTGCTGCCAATCATAGTAGTCCCCATCCTGCCAGTCCAGGACTTGCTACCTCTTCTTATGAAGCTCACAGTCTCAAGTGACATCTATTTCCATTATATATATATACATATATATACACACACACAAATTGATTTTGCCCTGCAAATGCAATCACTGTTAAATTTCACCCAATCCAGACATGAACTCCTCTTCAGAGTAAATGTAGCAAAAAAGAGGACGGAAAATGCAAAAACCAAAGTTCTTAATGAGGAGGGGTGAGTGTTAGCTGCAGGAGAAACAAGCACACAGTAGGACAAATGGCTTCTTCAGCAACAGAACAAAAGTAACTCATCAACCAAGTTTTTGGGTTGAGATTTTTGTTTTTAATCTAGGGCACAATCAACAAATCTTAGACTCCCACCTGTACTTCAAGCAGCAGCGTATGCAAGGATACAAGACCAATCTAGCTGGTACTATATTTTAGACATGCTAAACCTTTGGACATATCCAAGATGCTTGCTGAGTCTAGAGATAGCCGAGATCACCGAATTCTTTCTCTGCTAGAAGAATAAATGTGGCTGTAAGTGGCTCTCATATTTTGGTGCTGTCCATATTGCAGACAGAATCTTACCTACTTTCAGGCAACAAGACAACCACAGAGCATAGCCCAGCTTCGCACCTAGTTGTTTGGACTCTTTTAACTCACCAAAGGCAGGTTTTAACCCACTCTCCCTCTGGGGGTGAAAAGGGTCTGTTTGCAAGATGCCAAACTGGTCACTCAGTTTTAGCTGCCACCAATGGTCGCTTAATTACAAACCACAGGATCTTTGAGATTGGAAGAGACCTCCTGAGATCATCTAGTACAATAAGATGCTTTCAAGACCATAAGTCATCTTGGGGGCATCAGTCATGACTGATCTCCTGCCAAGCAAAGGAATAGCAGTGCTTGTATCTGGCTTAAAACCACCCCACCAAACACAGATCCTCTTTGGGAAAGCTCAGCAGATATTTAGGTCCCACTTCCCTTAAGTAAGGATCTTTGTGTTCTGGTGCTGTAAAAATGCCTGATGGCCTAAAAACAATTTAATAGCAGTTATCCTGAAAATGCAGCTGACATTTTGAGGGGGATTAAATAAGGCATTTTGGATTTGACCAAGATGATACCAAAGGGGAAGGCATAGATGTCTTGCTTTGGCAACACTATTACAAAAAATTCTGTTCTGGCTAAAATCCAACTGTTGCCGCTAACTTTTTGGCCCAGTCACAACACTAAATAATCCATTACTCTGCCAGGTCTGTTTAGAGCCCAAAGTAAATTACTTGTTTCTTGGCTCAAACTTGCGTCAGAAGATCCTCAGCTCAAGATAACTGACACTTTACCATGTAGCAAGGACTCCCCTTTGAGACATATAAACATTTTGTTTCATTGACTGATCTTTTTCTAGATTTATAGAACATGCCTTTCCCTGGAGCTCAGGTCACATTTGCATAGTTGAATAAAAATGCCATAAATCTGCTCCTTTTCAACAGTGGAAAGCAATGGAGAATTAATTCCTCCTGGGGCCTCCTTAAGCAACTACTTATCTCATTGCTGGACCTTATGCTATTCCTTTTGGGGTCAGTATGGTCCTCTGACTTGCCAGAGTTGTTCACCAATCCACACTGAAGACTCACTCCCCAAGGAGCTCCTGCAGTCAAACCAAGCCAATAATGACTCACGATGTCAGGTAATGGGATGCCTCCCTGATACTTAGGCATAGCATTAAACATTGCAAAGGATCTGTGCATCACATCAGCTGCGCAGACTTATTCTTTGTAGTTCAGTCAGTTCATAAAAGAATCAAGACTGAGGAAAGATTTTTTGTTGTTGTTATAGAGATATGATCCAGGGAAGAGGTTCTAACCTCTGAATTAGGTGAAAACAGTGGGTTAAGGATGCAGACTACAAATCAGAGATCGCTTTATACTGTAATACACAGTATTACCATCCCACTATGGTAGACTGGAAACTGCTGTGAATATTCCTAACAGTGCTTAGTTGGTGTGTAAGACCAATTTCCTTTCTATGGTCTTAAAAGAGCAACAAAGTTTGGATTAGCTTGAGTCAAACACTTCAGCAACTACATTTTGAACTCTTAGCCTACCTGACCACCAGAGAAATCAGAGAAATACGAGCAAAGTTTTTAGCCCTTGAACAGCCCAAATGCTAATCCTTGTCATATTGTATTGTCCCTGTGGACTTCATCATCTTTGGCTCCATTATACAAAGAGGGACATTTGGACTACTGTATCAAGAATCTTTCTACTACATGTATGAAACAATCCTGTATCCCCTTGTGCTCTGTTAATAATCTGAATATTTGCTTGCTTTTATTTGGATGCAATGTCTGAGTCTTGTCTGGCTGCTGAGCAGACTTCTCCCAGACGAGTTTGAAACACATTTGGCAGTTCTTTGCCCATATGTGCTCCCTCAGACATGCCTCCTAAAAAAAAAATAAATCACACAACTAGACAGTTGCTCAGAAATCACACGTGTTCCCCTTAGATATGACAGGTACCGTTAGCCTGTGACTTCAGCTATTTTAACATAGTCAGATGCTAGAAACATGAGTCTAGTATAAAATAGCATTTAGCTAGCTAGCAGCCCTCTATCAGTAATGAGATGGCAGTTTACTATGCTAGATAATAAACTAAGCAGACTATTTCCCAACAGGAAAATGTTGCCTCTGCACCAAGTAAAAGAACAGCAGGGAACCTAGTAGGGGCATAGTAGCCCAAGGAACTGTATTTACTCAGTTTCAGGGCATATGAGAAGGCGATAAATTAGATGTAAAGGGTTGAGCTTAATGTTGCGGGAGAGGCATTTTGATCATTTTCTCTCCTTCTGCCCCTCCCTTTCACTCCCATCTCCCTCCTCCTATTTTCCTACTGGTGGAGATACATTTCCACAACATGTAGCCTTTCCTCTCCAATAAACTCTTTCTTCTATCAAGATGAAAGCATTGAAAGGGATAGTATTTATGGAGAACACTCTAACCTTCACTGCATACTCCTCAGAAACGGGCACAGTGCAGGACCGACAAAGCTTCTGAGTGAAGCCATGTGGCAGCTTTCTAAAGTGCACACAGTGAAAGTCTGGGAGGGCTGGAGCAACAACGGCTTCTAGTCAACCAAACATGACTATCTTTGGCTTCCCTCTCAGCATCTGTAATTGTCCTAAGCCAGAGTCCTAGAGAGCAAAAAAAACCCAGATGTGAAAACAGTGGTGTATGAAGTAAGGAAGGGAGAGGGAGCAGTGCAAAGATGGGAGTAAAGGATTGAGAGAGAGAAGGCAAGAGATTTATTCAGCATTTCCTTGTCTGTCTCCTCCACAAACTGAATCACAGAAGCATGAAAGTAGATGTATTGAATCTCAAAGGAAATAAAAGAAGTGGAAAATTAACTACTGATGAAAAAAAATAGCTGTGTCCAGGGATTCCTGCATATCAACTCTGAGCTTCCTCTTATCAGCTTAGAATAGAAAAGGCCAGGGGACTAGGGAGGAAAGGTCAAACACTGAGGGAACACACAGGCAAGGGAAAAATGAGAGCTAACATGGAAATCAAAGCAAAAGAGCAGGACGGAAAAGAGCTGATCCTGTTTCAGATTATTTTCATGCACTGCCCTGAGTACCATTTCCCAATTTCAGCATCATGAATAGGTGAAGTTGGCTTAAGGCTCAGGCTTAGAAAAGCCACACCACTTTCTGCTTTTCTTTACCCCCCTCTGTTTGCCAACAGGTAATAACAGTGGGCTGGGGAAACCTTGTACAACAGCAGCTGCTGCCATCTGCACCGGCACACAGCTGAGCCAATTGTGAGCTGCTGCATGCCAGGTCTGAACCAACCTCAGGAGCTCTTCCCTGCTGGTTACTAATGGCTTAGACACTGTGCACAAAGTTGGCCTGTTTAATTCTGGCTGGATACTGGGCATTGCTTTTTCCTGTACCTTACACTGTTGTTTCCCTTTAGTTTTGAATAAGCTTTGACCTTATTCTCTCCTGGGCCTCCCTATCCACATTGATTTGAATGGCCATCTCAGACGATGAGGGATAAAGGGCTGCCTCCACATATCTTTCTGATCATAGACAGGTCCACTGCCATAGTCTCATTGGAAATCACTGACAAAAGATTGGAATAACTGTACATTGTTACTATTGCCCACAGGTAGTCAATATATGGGACCTTAAAGACTGGCTTCCAGTGGAAGTAGAACTGGTTGCCCAATCATATTCCAAACAAATGTCTCCCCACACAAATGCACCCCCCCACACACACACCAGTTACCAACAATGTGCAAAGCCACCTCCTTTTTAGAAATCTTCACTGAACTCCAAAGCCTGGCTCCCAAAGAACAACTGTGACCCCCAGATTGCCTTCACTGGGACAACAATCCAGCTATTCAGATTGCTTCCTCAAATCAATATAACCAAAATAACAACAACATCTCTTCCAAAGACTGAATATTTGCTCACAGTCAGTCAGGGCCAAGGAGGACACAAAGATAGGACATACCTGGGGACACAATGGTGGCACAATTCAGCAATATTAGTTGTACAAATGCAGACTAAATGACAAACTCTTACAGAAAGAGCTAACAGCTTTAAAGATGAAAACAAGAGAAAAGTATGTGGTGGGGTAAGCAGGACAGATGGGTTAACAAACATAATAGGATGTGCATAATTGTCAGCTACTCAGGAACAGTAATCTCAAATCACCACCTGCCCAGTTACTATCAGATGGCAGGTTTGCCTCTTCACATTCAGCAAATCTGTTTCCTACGTATGCATCACAATCAGACTTTGTGCATTCACTTACCAAAGTAACTTTTCTTGTCCTACACAGCCAGCTCAGCTCTGGGAGAAGGAACAAGAGTTTACACCTTACTATACAACAAATTATTTACTATATTTGAATCAGCCATGTCTGGGTAAAGCAGCTGAAGCAAGGAAGCTTTCAGCATATCAGTGCATCTCGTTTTGGCTTGCAGAAACTTTTACTTTATGTGAGGCTTGACTTTGAAACTATAGTTTAGCACTGCAGAACATGTTTTGAACTGCATTTCAGTCAAGTGGAGTCTATTTTCTCTTGTGGTGCCAGGAGGAAATAAATGTGGAACCCTACAACTCACGGAACTGCCATATCACAAAACTGAGCTTATCAGGTGAGGTTGCGCATAACATTTTTGAGCAGAACAAAATTCCACTTGTGAGTATCCAAGTGAATTTGAGTCAATTTTGACAGTCAAATCTGGATAAAAGAAAAAAGTGAGGTGTGGGGAAAGATGAGGGAAAGAAATCTCAGAAGAATCAGATTTTTTCTGCTTTTTTTTTTAATTGTTGAAATGGTATTACCAATTTTTAAAACAATCCAGGCTTAAATAAAGAAAACTTTTACGAGAAACAAATTAACATCCACCCCACAATTAAATGTAAATTTTCTTTTTCAGTTTTGGATTGAATGAGGTACTTCTGGCCAATGGAACCCACCATTCTTTTTCCTTCAGCTTACTTTATTTTTTTGTCCAGCCATCGAATTGAAAAATCCATTATTCACACAACTCAATCTGAAATAAATAAAAGAGCAAACCAGCTGTAGAATCCCTAGATTCTGAATTAAAATGTCAGGCTATGGGAGACATGGTAGAATATTCCACTGTCAGAGAATCACACACTTTATAATCCCCTAATTATAACCAAACCTTTAGCAATAGTTTCATGTACTCATAACATCACTGGCTTTCAGGTATCCTCATTCCAAGCTGAACTCCCCACAGAGCATTAAGGGCACATGTGGTGAGCAGTAGGTGTATGAGATGATGGTTATGCGATTCCTGTGATGAAAAATAAGGAAAACATCTGTCAGTGAGGGGGAAACTTGCAACCATGGGAGCTTTCGTCATGGGATAGTGACATTGCTGGCTTGTGTCTAAGGAAAACCTCGGGAGGGAATTCTCCTTAGGAAAAAAAGCAATAATAGGAGGAGACGGCTTATTTGTCAAGTAGGCATAAGACTACAGAGAAAATGGGACCTGGGCTTCAGAAACTTAACTGGACAGCCTGGAAGGAGCCCAGTCAAGTGCACAGCAGAGAAGAATCTGCATAGCTCAGAGAGGCTGACCTAATTTGCCTCTCCTTTCCCAGAAGTCCTGCATCCACAGCAGCTGAGTGATGTACAGAATAGCAGGCACCAACCCAGCACCTGCATCCTACAAGAGGCAGGCGAAGGACAGCCCATTCAACAGGGAGGTGTAGGGTCCTCCCTGCTTTTCAACAGCTCATCTTCCCTCACTCTCAGCAGGGCTGCTTCTGGCACGGATTTAGCCCTGTCCAAGCAGCCAGCTGATCAGCACTACTTTTTAAGCCTGTGCTGGCCAAAAGGATAAGGGAGACATTCTTCAGGCTTGCTCACTCACTCACCACTCAGCCATAGCAATTTCTTGTTATAATTGTCCATGAGCCCCAGCCCAAAGAAACGAAGAAAGTGAAGTTACTTTCTGCTGTTGTTTTGAATGTGAAGTAGAGTGGAGACCGGATTTCATTCTCGGGGCACTACAGGGTCATGGGCAGTGCATAGACAGCACAATCGCTTATCTCTCCCAAAGGCATTGCATACAAGAAAGAAAAAGAGACACACAGCACTGGCCAGGGTTCATTGCTCTTGGCAAACTGCAGCGGCATCCCAGAGGTGAGTGGCTTCCTGAGCCAGCCCAGTCAGAAATACTGGCTCAGAGGTGAAGCACTGTGCTGCTTTGGCACATGCGCGATGTGCAAGACAGCCACAGATCTGCAGCTAGGCTGATTTGGACTAGCAATGTTTTAACAGCAAGGGTAATTACCTTCTGGGACAGTGTGTCACAGCTTGAGGGGAGGCTTTCTTGCAGGGATGTCTTTAAATCAAGCCTAGATTATTCTAAGCTGCGGTCCACATGCAGCAGAGAGGACCTGAGGCAGGAATTATCACAGAGCTACCCCACAGCACTGTGTCATGCAGAATACTGGGGTTAATGAACACCTGGTCTGCCTTAGCCCTTCCTACCAAGCATCCTGTGTCAAACAGTCCCCTAATCTGGGGATCCTCATCGCACAGTGACCACAGTGCGAGAAAGTCCAGGAGTGTGGGTACTGAATATACAGGACTATCCCAGCTATGCATTTTGTGAGGGCTTTCTGTATTCCTCCTCCATGTTTCAGCCAGCATAGTATCTTAGGCATTCTTATCCTCTCTGTTGGCTTCCAGTGTTATAGAAACCAAAGCAAATCAACCTATCTCAGCTGGCTACCATACTGAGAATTCTCAGACATTCAGTAGGTGAACCCAGTGGCTTAGACGTCACTACTCAGGAGGAGCAAGTTAGTACCCCATTCTGGATCTCACTGCCTAGGCACCTGAGGGAGCTTAGTCCTCACTGACACAGGAGGAAAGAAAAGCAGAGCATCATCACAGCTCCCCTTCCACCCCAGAACCTGGTACCCCCACTGGGTTGGTGGAGGATTTAGCAATAGCTTTCCTTTCTTTGCGATGCACAACAGAGAAATCTGGGGAGTGCTTAGTCTCCTTCTGGCACGCTGGAGTTTCTGGCTTTTGATCATTTGTTACAGAACTGAACATCACCTTGCAGTGGGAAGTGCGCTGCTACAGAGTGAGTTTGGGGGGTACTCCTGGATCCTTCAGTTACTTTCTACCAATCTTGTTCTACAACCTCATTGTGGCTAGAGAGAGCAAGAGCAGAACAAGACCTGCTGACCCCTGCAGTGCCTTCTAGCCTGGTGCTCCACTGTTGTCAAATCATCAAATTCCACTAGGGTAAAAAGGAAGGAGACTTGCAAATACTCTCATCGAATTCCACCTGCTGCCTGGCAAGTAAGGCATTTTTGGGGTAGGAGGGGAAAACCCACACTACAAACAAGGCAAAGATAGGATCTGAATCCTAACAGATATATCCCAGCTGCTCTGTAGCACACTGCATGATCCCCTGCTGCTGGGGCAAGCATGGCAAGCCATTTGGCACAATCAGGCCCCTTGCTTGGAGGGCTTCCTTGCACTCTGAGCATGAACTTCAGGCAGTATAGGCAGGTGAAGATGTACCTTACAAAATCCCTGAGGACTGTAATTCTAACTTGTGATGATCAAACCAACATGCCCCAGAAATATGTCATTGGAGTAGCTGGTAAGAATAAAAACAGCCAGGAAGTTTATGTCTGTGCTCCCCATGAACTGCCCACAAAAATCAGTGACTTAATAAAACATTGACCCACTCAAAGATACTCATAGATCACTGAAGGTGACTTCACTTACTGCTTCCCCTTGGGAGGCTGAAGCTATGGATTTCACTTAAGCCCTGCACTCTTCTGAGGAAGCCCTTCAGAGCTGCTGCTATCACCATTGTGCTCCTCAGGCAATGGCTCACCTGAGTCCTGTATGCTCTCAGAAAGCAAGCCTCCCTCACCTTTTCCTTCAGCTGAGCACTACATCTCCCCCCACCCCCTGTCACTACTAGTGGGCTTGATGGGAGGGCTACATCTTCCTGCCCTCAGCTGGCTGCTCTTGGGAGGGAAGGAAGCTCACCCAGATGGATTTCAGCAGTTCTCATGAGTATTTTATGGTCTTTTACTGATTTACAGCCAGTTCAGCATTCTTGTAAATGGCCATAAATTGGATTGAAGTCATAAATCATAACCAGAGAAAGAGAGACACAGTCTCTGAGTCCCAGCTCAGGCTAAACCGGCCTCTATGAATATATGGAAGAAACCTGCTCCCTCAATCAATACACACAGCTCAGACTACAGCAATGGTCCACAGGGTCCACTCCCCATTTCTCTTCCACAGGGCTGTAACAGCAGTTACCCACTGCACGTGTGTGATGCACTAAACATCCCTTCTTTCAACCAGCTGGCAAAGCCAGCAGTAACACAGGGGTTGTCCCCACCACCTCAGGGTCCGAGCACTTCACAACCTCTGCTGTACTTGCACATGCACACGTACATATCCCCTGTGAACAGGGAGGCAGACCAGCACTTTTCTCACCAGGCCACAATTTCTTCACACAGATCAGCAAGGGGAGATTCCCACCCCGCACGCTACCTTTGGGAGGTGAGTGCCTTCTTTCTTCAGGGAGACTGGCAGAAAGGTGCAGGTTGTTATTCTTCTGAAATACTTGATTTATTCCACACAGGGCACTGAGAGCTGAAATGCCTTGCTTCTACTCCACAAGCCTGGCACCTAAAATCTAGGGGTTTTTGTATCTTTCCCTTTTGTTTCCCTAGCTCATTTTTAGAATCTAGCTTGTAAGCATTTCTGAAAGCATCTGACACAGCTGCTGCAAACCAGACCCTTCATATCTCTGTAGCTGACTACAGCCCAGGAAAGATAGGCTGGTTCCTTCCACCTCCTCAACATAACAACCAAACACTGTGCTAGCCCTAAACATCCAAGGGCAGAAGGCACCAGTACACTAACCAGCTCACAGGTTACCCACTTTTGCAGCTTACCACAACCCTTCCTACTGACACCCAAACCCAGTTGCCTGCCCCTGCCAGGCTTTTTAAGGTCCTGAGGGCTGCCAGGTGATTTGTTTTAGCCTCACCCTCTAGACAGAGCACCTGATGGAGATGAGCCCCAAGGTCTTCCCTGCAGGCTTAAAGGGCTCCTGCTGCTTCTAGCACAGTGGGAAGAAGTCCTACCACACCTACAATTAACAAAGTGTTTTCTTTGCTTAAAGGCACGTGAAAAGCTACCACAAAGGCCTATCCAGTACTATCTGCATAGGAATCACAGCCTCAGCCACTGTATTATGATCCTGCAAAGAATTGTGGCATTGGCTAGCTAGTGGCCAAGGATGCAAACCCTGTTCATCCAGGCAGTGAACCCTTCTCGGGTCTATTTGGTTCAGACTTGGTGATGTTTATTTATTATTTAGCCAGAGGGATTGACATAGACTTACACATGCATCCATTAAAATGGAATTATGTGCCTTGCTCTATATATATTCTGTATTTAAATACAAGTCACTAGTCAATTGCCAGCATGAAGGGAGGATGACCTCACAGTAGAGTACCCAAAAAAAATGAACCACCACTGATGATATAATTTTCTAATAGCCTGGAATAGGAGATGAACTGCTTGCTTATTCAGCTTTTCATTAATTAATCATCCTGCTGTTACTTTGTGCTCCCCCTGTTCACTTGTATCTGCTTCTTCCCCCCCTCCATCTTATTTTTACTTGTTTGTGCATTACTGTCCTTGTGATAACACCTCAAAGCCCTACCTAGACTGGGACTAGCTTCCTACTGCACTGAGCACAATACAAAACACAAAGATATTCATATTTACACGTGGGCCAGGGGGGCTGTTTCTGGAGTTCTTTTGAATTTTATTCCAGTAGCTTTCAGCGGACAGTCCAGGTGCTACTTTTAAAGGTACTGTCAGAAATGTCTAAAAGTAAGCCCCAAACTGGTAGGTTAGAGTCTCTTTAGAGGACTTGCATGTCTTTGGGAGGAAAATTAAAAATAATTTTTTTGAAAAAGAGAGAGAGGAACAAAAATCATAAAACCTTGGGGAGAAAAACCACAATTGTTTTGCTACAGTAAATAATACCATGACTAATAGTAACGGTAATAATAATGTCATAATTGACCTGTAGTTGCCTGCCAAGACTCTAAAGAAGAGTCATAGTAACTTGACCATTTATACCAGCATTCAGATTCTTGGAAAAACATGTTCTTTCATGGCTGCATTTAGCTGGTAATGCTAATACCAAGGTAAAGCATTGCCAGCATGTTGATGGTTGAGAATGTTTCAGGAAATTAGGAGAGGAACTAAATATTATTCCTACCCTTACTGATTATTATTTTCCATTAGACACTTATCATCATGTCATGGTTTTCTTGGTTTGGTTTCGTTTTTATTTTTTTCATCCATTTTCACTCTACACTGCAGGTCTGATCGCCTAATCACATACCTGTATGCTGTACGGTGAGTGGGACAGATAGAAAACAAATAAGCTAACCCAGAACCGATGGCATCCTCAGAGTACAGAGTCAGAGCTCATCTACCCTGTCACACAGCAGAGATCTGTGACTTGACCATGAGTCCCACGGATACACAAATGCAGCTTTGAATCAGTTCAGAGGTCCCGGATCAAGGAGCAACGGAAGCAGCATGTATCCTGTGGTTCAGGACTTGGGTACAATCACAACAGCTTGCTTGACTGCCTGGACCAGCAGTGTTCAACATATCCTAGTTCCTCCCATCACAACCCAGATTTAGCTTTCCAGATGTCTCCACATGGCCCTCAGCCTTTTCCTAATAGGACAATAACGAATAAGTGAGTTTGGCTAAAGGCTGAAGATTCTTCTGGCACCAACGCAGCCTGGCATATAGTCATCAGCATGTGCCACCATCACCGCTGATTCTACTTGAAGAGATTGGGAGGGTAGGAGGCACATCACCAGCGTACACCCCCCCAGGCACTCACAGCCAGACACTGCCTACAGGGTGATGCAATTTGCAGGCATAAGGCAGTGGATCTCAGAGGTGCAATCCAGCTGCAGTGGCTGTGAAGGCTAAGGCACTTTGCCATGGGTCATTTGTCCAGATGATGCCAGCAAATAAATCCTAAACTTTACAGGTCAAGAAACTTGCATTTTTTTGTTCTGTGTTTGTTCGGTGGAGTTCTAGTCCAGGAGCTTCTAAGAGGTTTCTATTTTAATACTAATACTAGTAAAAATAATAATAATAATAATGACAACAACAACAACAGTTAATAGTCAGAGGAATACCAAAAGCAGGGGCAGAGGTGTTTGCATGTTCTTTCGAACTTCATTTTCTGAGTGAGAGAAGATAGGACTAGCAAAGTCCACAAGGTGACACCAAATCATTAGGGTCAACCAAAGTAAAGGGACTCAAAAAATTCAGGTGTGATGGTAGCTTCTCCATAAATCTCCTGGCTAGGATGTCACCATCAGGCTGAACAGAAGCTTGCAATGAATTCATACCCTTAGAAATTGTTGCCCTTCACTGGGTACTGCTGAATCTTTCCTGTCAGAGAAGATTTATCTATGGGAAATAATTAAAAAACAATTCAGAACTTTCTTCCTCTTGGAATGGATTATAGTACATTAATTAGTGGAGGGTGGGGGCTTGATCTGGTTTTGGGTTTTTTTTCCCCCAAGGA
The DNA here is from genome assembly GCF_000737465.1 of Haliaeetus leucocephalus. NCBI lineage: Eukaryota > Metazoa > Chordata > Aves > Accipitriformes > Accipitridae > Haliaeetus > Haliaeetus leucocephalus. The sequence goes on from NW_010972664.1 coordinate 20,001,013, forward strand.
CAAGAGACATTTATGCTTGCCACAAGGTCTTCTTTCACCTCACACCTCTTCTTGCTACTTTAAATGATATACATTGTCCACAATACTGTAACAGTGCTAAGCATAGCATCATTTTCAGAAACAAAATGTCTCCCTCCCTCTTATTCTCTTGCACATATGGCATCTCAAAAGACAATGACAGACTATAAATTCACACCAAGGTTATGGAGACTTTAAACAGAGAGGAAGGAAAAGTTGGCTATTTTTTGATGGCCCTCTCTGTGAACTGTGAAGAAAATAATGAGTGCCATCATCAGACCCAGTCAGAAAAACAGTGGTATTAGAAAAGCGTTTTCTAGTATGAAAGGTTGTTCACAGCAAAGGACAGTCTAGTGCTTTCGTGTCTGTGGTGTATTGCATCCTTCCTTTGGACGAAGTTTGTTTAAACCAACAGATAATCCAGCTCTGTTTTGCTGGAGATCTCCAAGAAATAACACTTTGAGTCTTTTGGAACCAGCCATAGTCTTATGTGTCAAGTCCAATATTGGACTTGGTTCTCTGTTTCCATCTGCTCACCAACACCTGCAGAGCTGGCTCTGGTCTGTAGCGGGGATCTCTCCGTTATATGCAATGCCACCACACAGCTGTCTGGAAGGAGACATCAGATCCCTCTGACCGCAGGGCATCCTCTGGGTGCCTCAAAGCCCACGTTCCCAGCTTCTGACCATCCAACCCCTCTGTTCCCCTCTGTTGCAGTGCCTGCAAATGAGAGAGAGCAGCTGTAGTTATTGCAGGGCATTAAAAATATCAATATAAATGATGCATAGCAGAAAGTTAGCCCCAGACACTACGAATGTGTAAAGGTGCTAATGTTCTGGTACTCATGTATTCTTTATAGCAATCTGGTAAGAGAGAAAAGTTTCAAAGCAGCACCAGTGCCCTCTTTAAACATCCTCTGCACCGCAAAACTCAGACAGCGTTTGCAGAACATGCTGCGACGCTGGGCAGGGATTCCCCAAGCTGGCCGGGAGTGGGAAGGACAGCACCAGTTTGGCGGTGTGGGACTGCTGGAGCTGAGGCAGGGACCCGAGCGGGGATCTCCGCTGGCATGCAGCTCCCTGTACGGGGGAATTGCGAGGCAGTGAGAATCGCCACCCTGCCCAACATTTCCCAAAGAGCCAGGCTTTCTTTTTTCTGACGAAGGTCTTCTTTGCATGGCAAGCGTAGGCAGGGAATGGAGCTCAGGAGCTTCGTTTCTGCTAGGCCTGTGTTTTGCAGTCCTTTTTTTAATTGGGGTAAATAGACTCAGAATGACAAGTGCAGAGTGATGGCTTCGATGTGCTATTTGTCTGGTGAGGAATTTGTGAAATATGTGTTTTTCTGTAGAGAGTGAATGGATGTAAAGAAGGGCCAGAGTCAGCACAACCTCAGAGCGATGGAGAATAAAGCATTCGAGTTTTGTGGCCATTGATCTGATGACACTGTGGGTAATGGATGGACAAGGTTAGTCTCAGAATGTCTGATTTTTCTCAAATCATTGCTGGAGTCAGACTTAAGGTTGCTTCACCATGCAATTCTGTATTTACTGTTATTAGAGATTCTCATATCTTCACACTCACTTTGAATTTCCTACGCTTTTAGTGACTGATGGGTTTGGAAGTATTTTTTTTAGAGAAGCATATCATTCTGGAAAGATATTTTTATGTGATCATTTTTGTTTACCTGAATTCTATTAATATTCCCTTGCAGCCTTAGATCCATGTTTTTATCTGGAATTTCATTTTGCACTTCATGTGTTTCAGGTTTTCTGTTAGTTGTTTGGGAAGTAAATGCTACTGTTGGGATAAATCCTTCCTTTCTTTTTTTTTTTTCTTTTTTTTTCTTAATCAAAGTGCACTCATTTTGAGAGAAGGTTAAATTCAGGGAAGAAGAGATCCCTGAATAGTTAAACAAACCTAAGTAGCACAAGCTTTTCCAGACCTGTTTGGGGGCTATACTGCAAGAACAGCTATTCTTGGGGAAATGCCTCCGTAGGCAGGGAATGGTATATTTTTGTTATGAGGTGTTGCACACTGTGCCTCCATTAAAGGAGCCTTTGAAGAAAGAGCTGTGGCAGGAGAAAGCAGGGAAGTGGCAACCAAATTGATGCTCGCAAAAAAGAAACGAAACACTTCAAAGCACTTATGTATTTCCATAGCACCACCTGCCACTGAGGGCATGAGCCCTGCACTTTTAAGTCCACCTGTAGTTTTGAAGTCCCTTTGGATGCCTTACTGCTGTGTAACTCCCAGATAACCATATTATTAAAACACTCCCACTTCCAGTTGCAACCTGCCAGAAGATGGTGTCCTATCCTATCAGACACAGGTCTCAGCACAGTGATCCAGGCATTCGTGACTGATTATTGCAGCTAATATCTAGTGAAGAAGCCAGGCATCCTGGAAAAGCTCCAGTTGACAAAACACAGTCTCTGGTCTCCCTGGCAACACCGATTACTGTGAGAACATCACCCTGCTGCTCCCTCGTTTGTACCGGCCACCAGCGAAGACAGAGTCACCTTCAAGGTCTCTGCCCCAATACTCCGTGCCTGCCATGGGTTTTGTCTGAGTTACCGAAGAAATTCACCTTTCCGCATAACCCCACGTTTACTGCGCTGTGCAGAAACAAGCAGACTGTTGACTCCGAGGATGAGGTCTGTGTACGCTGGAGACAGGATTTCGCCAGGCTTCGAATGCATTGAATCACTCCCAGGAATAGTGAGAACCACCGTAGTAGTTCCTGCCCTCTCCAGGGAGAACTCAGGGCCCCAGCATAGCCCTCCAGCAATGAGTTTTTGCTCCCACCCATGGGGTGCAAAACACAACACATCCACACACCCACTCATTAGCATGCACAGAAGTCTAAACAAACAAATCACCCTATAAACTAATCAGGCTCTTTCCCCTACAGGGCAGAGGAGGGAAAAAGACAGAAAGCTTGTTATTTTTTGTTTCTATTTTCCAATACTTGGATCGCTCTGAGGCAGTGTGCCTCTGGAAGTGCCTAAACAAACAAGAAAGCTGTTGTGGTCAGAAGCATTATGTGGTCTCTGGGCTGTAAGCCACCCAGGGGATTCCTCTGAGCACTGGGAGAGATTCCCGTGCGACCCTCAGCCATGCAAGTGAAACTACCTTTGCACGGCACTGCCCAGGGTTGTGAAACCATAACCCCAAATCAGCTCTTTGCTAAGCTGCCTTAAATCTGTTAGCAAGTCCTGAGGAATGACCCACAAATCTTCTTTCGAATTTTTAATTAATTCCTTTCTGCTGAGTTCACTCCCCTTTTTTGCTGTGTTTCCATGAACAATCTCACAAATCAGTTTACTGGCAGGGATGTTTGTAGACATGGCAAATTTTAAGTCAGTGTTGCATACTATTTGCAGAAAGTGCATTTTGAATGTGTTATTACAGGTCTCTTCACTGTCTCCATTAAAAAACATTCCCACTAGAAGAATGAAACTCAAAACGCAGGCTCCTGTTTGTACCCCAAAACACCTAGTAGCTGAAAGGAGAAACCCAATAGCAAGCAAAACTCTTCCACGTCCTTTTTTAAGCACAGTTTTGGTTGCAAGAGCAGCTGTGCTGGTTCAGACCACAGGTCCATCTACTGCACTATACTGTCTCCTGCAACAATCACAAGAAGAAATTCAAGGAAATGTGTGAACAGAGCAACTACTTTCCCAAAGACAAGCATGCCGCAGTATAAACCCATAGGGACTTTGCTGTTGCTACTGATATCCCAGGGAGGTGTTCAAATATTCAGGTAAGTGAGATACTATGACTGATCGAACAGGTTGATTCATTAGCTGATCTCATCTAAGTCAAGGACTCTACACATGCTTTTAACATACAATGATTTTCATGGAGAATATCAAATACTCTGTGTGATTCTCACAATAAGATATTTTCAACCCACGCGGCAAAATATTTTTGCCTGAAAACTCTGAACAAACTTAAAAACGATTACAAATTATTGGATGTTGTGGCTTGAGCATGAACAAACTATGACCTCAGTAGCAGTTTACATCTGATGGAGCAGGGCAGGTTCAAATGGAAATTGTGTGCTTTTTATAAAAGAGCAAAGGTGATGAGCCACAGCAAGAAACTCCTACCTGAAGGAGAGGATTAGCCATGTTTGAATGTCTTGACATCAACAACAGACCTCATTCAAAGAGTTACTTGTTAGCTAAATGCATATTATGTTTTAGTCAAAGGCAAATTACTGGGCTCAGTTCAGGGTAACTGGGTGAAAATTAATGGTCTGTGGTACCTGGAAGGTCAAAACATGATCTAGTAGTCCCTTTAGCCTTCAACTCTGTGAGTCCATGAATGTACGATGGACACATGGTTCATTATAAAGAGTGGTGCACAGCCTCAGCTGGTATAAATAGATATTTGCACCGATTTACACTTGATAAGCATCTGGTCAGGCTTGCTCAGCTGCACACTCTGGCATGCGATGTAGTCAAGTTTAAAACTAACAAATGACTGTAGCGCATCAGAGCTCGTGGACCAGATGGTGATGGGGGATTGCAGGAACCTCACCCGTGCACATGGCTCTGACAGGAGAAGTCTCGGTCTCATCCACAAGCTGTTTCACTTGCAAACTGAGGAGAACAGACTCCTGGGGAGGTATGTTGCAAACTCTGGTGTCTAAAGTGGGCTCCCCTGGGTTGTGCGGGAAAGAGTGCTGCTTTGTCAACGGTTTCTCCCAAAGCTGCCTCCTAACCAGCACGCCCGCACCATTCCCTGACCCGGTGTCATCTCTGGACATCTCACCTTATGTTGCATTTACTAGTATTTTTTGTCCTAGGGTTTATAAAATTGAGAGCAATTGGGTTTCTTACATGCTGCCATCACGTTAGGGTAGTGACAATGAACATTTCCTTTCCTATTGTCTGAAAGCTAATCTCAAAGGGAAAATTCAGGTTACTCTCAATTTCTGCCTGTTTCCACTTGTCTCCCCATGTATCATGCTACTAGTGTTTTCCTGTTTCTGAAATACTTTTTAAGTATGTGTAGGTTATCATGCTCACAGTAGTTGCTGTTTAACCAATCTCTCCAGACTTTATCCTTTTAATCTTTCTTTCTAAATCAATTCCTCCACTCCCTTGATCATTTCAGTTGCTCTCCTTTGAACAGCTCCTGTTTGTCAATAACTCTTCCTAATGACTCATGTGGAACAGCGAATATGTGAAACTTCAAGGCGTGAAAAACACAGGAGCAGCGCAAGTTCTGAGTCCTGGAGCCTGGGGATTCGTGATCGTAATGGAAGAGCAACCTCCAGGGAATCGGTGAGCACTGCCCACAGCGTCTGTTCCCCCTGACTGCTTCACACAGAGCCTGTGGGACAGCCGGTGCAAGAAAGCCTGGCAGCGTAGTGATGAGTGTGCTCAAACACCCAAGGTCTGGAGGCCCACGTTCCAGCCTCATTAGATGTGCAAGAGATCTCTGTAGGTACAACAAGGTGGTCTGGTTTGAGAGTGGCCTCAGGGCTTGCGGGAAGGAACGCTGTAGTTGTGCCAATTTACACGTGTGTAGGAGGGTGGTGAACAGCCAGATGATATGAGGTCATTTACTACAGCCATAACGTGCTTCTGTATGATGCATATACATTCTCCCCACAGGTGGGAAGTAATACTGAGAAGTAACACCATGGATAAAGGGAAAGATATAGTCATTTAGTGAGGCATTTTCTAAAATATGGAAATCCAGCCCAAATTATAGTAATATAAGAGATTGTAAAGTGCAGCAGGGGAGATATAAAATGGAGATTAAGGAGCTTTGCTGAACAAATCATACCGTGGCAAATCCATGCCCAAACTCTGTGGGCCCCTGACTTCCCCCTGGGAGCAAAACGGTGCAGTTCTGCTGAGTAAGAAGACAAGAGCTGGTTACAAAGGAGAGCTTAGGGTAGGGAGCCGTCCCTCACACAGCACAGGAGCCATCCCGCGGAGGCAGCCTTCATAACAATGCGCAGGACGTAAGCATGGTGAGCCATCAGCTGGCTCACCCCAGGGAGGCATTCGGGGTACATAAAAAGTTTCCTTGGCTATTCAAGTAAAACAGCCTCCTCAAACTGACAGTGCTGCAGCTCCATAAGCATGGGGACGTGAGGAGATTCCTCTCAGAAAGCTCCTCGGTCTCCTCTGCAACTCCGGCTTCTGCTTAGGGTGATGGTTTCTGCCGGTGAAAGGCATGAAAATGACACAGTAGGGCTAGTAACTCTGTGGTTAGAAAGCCATGAGTAGCCCAAAAGGAGGCCAAATGTTGACTAGTTTCCAAAAATATCAACTTTTTTTTTAGACTGCATCACTTTTTTAGCATTGTGGAAGAAGCTTATTAGAGATAACTTATATAGAAACAAAATGAGCAAGGAAGTTCTCCTCCTTCCTGGGCCTGATCCAGGGACTGCTGTAACTTGTAGCATCTTCCAGGCTTTAATTCAGTCCCTGCACAGAGCGGAGAGCTGTACATGTCATTCATTGCATAAGCCAACCTTTGGGCCTAGCGCTACAGAACAGTATGCTAAGCTGCTGCTGGGCATGTGTGTGGCAGCTGTGAGGGTCAGCAGAGAGACCTTTGTGTCTGTAACACCAAATGGACATTTTGCAGGCCTGATTATCCTCTCTCATGACAGCCACAGCGTGGCCGCGTGTTTTTCTGCCCTGGGGGCTGGGTGAATCGCTTGCACTTTAGAACTGAAAACTCCTTGTTACACACGTGCAGGAGAGCTGCATACGTGCAGGGAGAAGCAAAACATCCCCCCCCGCCATGCAAAAAGGTACTTTGGGGATGTCGACTTCTTCTCTTGCACTGGTGGAAATCAGTTCTCCCTCTGCATGTGTGGTATTTTATGTGCCCAGCGCTAACAGACCTCTGCCCATCAGTTCTTTCAAACAAGGTGGTTGAAAGTTGCTGCCTGGCAAAGACAGGCAAGTGCATAATGGCCATCAATATTGCCTTTAAGACCTCCTGGCTAACCAAAAGGCCGAAGCGGGAGGGCTGAAGTGCCAACAGCACAGGCTGTTTTGGTAGCTGAAAAGGTAGAAGAGCCAACACCAGCTCAGCAAACCCAAGCACTCGCTGCCTTAGGCAGCTTGCCACTTCATCCATGGTTAGAGTGAGACCAGGCACATGGAAAACAATTAAATTCTCCTCTGGGCTTTTTCACCCAGTGAGGTAAGGAGAAGAGTGAGAGGAGAGAGCAACTCTTGGATGTTTGTGAAAGTCCTGGGCTGAGAAGGGTCAGAGGCATGAGAAGATGGCACAGCAGATAAAGATGCCGACTTCCAAGTGGATGATAAGCATCTGCGAATGGCCAAGGAATGGGAGTTCAGAGTAGCTGGGCTATTAAGGAAAGCAGGCAGTGGCTCATTCAAACAGCTTTTTGTACAAACACCTGTGGGACTGCAGGGCTGGGAGGGGGGCAATTATTGTAACTGTATTTTACAAAGAAGCTAAAGATGATCCAATTGTAAAACAGAGCACCTTACCTTGGAACAAGGAGAAAACGGAAAAAATCTTTAAAGACAGAGTTAGAAAGCTTCTAGACCAGTCTAACGTGATAGAGATAAACCTGCCTGCCAGTTTCTGTAAGTGTGACTTGTGCTTCTCTAGCCTATTAGGATTCTGGGGAAGAGTTAATGAAATACTGGACTGAGGAGAAGGGGGGTGGGGGAGGATATAATTTATTTAAACTTTTCAAAAGCCTTTTGATAAAGTCTTTCACAAGAGGCTATTAAAGAAATTTGTTACCCTTAGGGTGGGAGGCAAAGTCCTGACATGGATTAAAACCTAGATAAGAGGTAAGAAACAAAGGAAAGAAATAAGCGTCCAATTCTCTGCATGAAAGGAGGTTAATAGCAAGATGCTCCAGGGATCAGCATCAGGACCAGGGATGTTCAATATGTTTATTAACGATCTAAGAGAAAGAGGAGAACAACAGAGATACAAAATTTTGCTGATGGCACAGTTTACTTCTTGCAGGGAATTTATTGGCTGCATTTGACTCTCTTCTTGTGTTCATGGCTTGTCTATGAATAGATCACCAGTTTCACTAATAGGCCTATAAATATAATTGGAAGTACGGCTCAGTCTGGTGAACAGTACTGAGACGGATTGCAGGAGGAGACCTACAGGCGCTGGAACGTCAGCCTGGGATGGATGCAGAGCCACAAAGCAAGAGAGTTTCTGCATTCAGCCCTCCATCAGCTCTCTAAGTGCTGCTTCCTTCAATTCTGCTGCTTCTCATGCCACTGTCTGCTAGCACGCAAGAACGACTGCGGTATAAGCAGTGTTAGGATACCCACCCATACCATCATCACAGTATTTTATATTTACACTCCTGTACGGCTTAAATCTGCTACGGGTTCATGTGAGGCCGCGGGCCCTTTGCCAGCACCCCGTCGCCGTTACCTATGTGTACATTTCTTGGGGGAAGCGAGCACTCATGCACGCACCTTTATCTGTATTACTTCTGCGTTCCAGGCCCTGATTTGGCAGATCCTTCCCCGTGCAGCCAAGCTTTTTGCTGCAAGCTGTAGGAATTAAGCACGTGCTTCACCGCGTCACTGTACTGCTGCCAGAGATGCTCCTGTATGGCCGTGTCCTGCACCCTGCCCCGTCCAGAGCCGCTCGCTGCGCTGCCTCCGTGCGCTGGCCTTCCTATGGCTCCTATTCACTATTCATCACGCCGACTGAAACACGCAGCTCCTAGCAAGGTAGTTATTGTAGGCAAGTTAAAAGTCCTCCTTCACAGTCACTGCTGCCACATAAGTTTGTTCAACTCACTGTATTAAAGTCATTAGTGCCAGGCAGCCCTGGAGAAATGCTTTATGTTGTCATTTTCCTCTACAGTACAGCAACCATTTTTTTACACAGTTGAGGTTGCTACCTCAGAGTACCTCCGCACATGCTGGAGGCTGCCTGTATTTACATGCTTTGCCAGACAAGAAACATTGTAGAGACGTGATTAGAGGAAACTACATATTCAAGTACTTTCTTAAATTGAGGCTTTATCAAATTGGTCTCCATGTGATAATTGCCCACCTCCAGACCAGGGCTACCAACAGAAACCTTTTTTTCCCCTGCTCCTGTGGTCATCAAATTTCAGTTTATGTCGGTCTCCTGTAAAGAGGATATGAACTTTCTCAGCTGACCAGACCAGGTGGCAGAAGTTCCCATGCTGCTAGTTTGTCCCAGCACTGCGTCAACACGACAGATGACAAACAGCCAGATCAGCACAGCGGCTGCGAGCGGGATGGAGGAGGAGGAGGAGTGCTAGTCGGTCTGTACGATTCCTTGGCACGCAAGGTGTTACTGCTGAGGAAGAAATTTCCAGATGATACCTGATTCGGCAGATCCTCCGTTGCGGCACTGATTTCTCAGAGGTTTTTGTGTGCCCCTTCTCCCACCTCCTGCCAGCTACTGAGGAATGAACCGAGGAACAGGGGTACTCCGGGTGTAAGAGCCTTCAAGGACCAGCAGCAGCAGGGTTGATGCAGTTGTCCTCATGCTAATGAAGTCTGGTGTTCGAAGGCAGTGATTTCTCCCGCGATCTGCTCGCATTGTTGCTTGACACCTCTCACCAGCTGGTGAGTAGGAAAAATAAGAGTGTTCTGGTGTCAGTGGAAAATAAGTGGCTGCAGCGCGTAGTCAAGTTGCTGGAGGTTTCATAATGCCGCCTTTAGTCTTTTTTATATATATGCAACCACGTATGAGCAGAATGGCCTCCATCTCAAAGCTACTCCGTTCTGTCAGAAACAAGCTGGAGCAGCCAGGCAGTCGCTTGACTAATGACACAAAGGGAAGGTGCTAAGAAGGCAAATGCAATACGAACTCAAGCTCAGCGTGCTGCAAACAAATTGAGCTGCTGTGCTAAAGTTGCGAAGAAAAGAGATTTTCCTATTACTTATACAGCAGTCCTAGACATCAGGGGAACAAGCAAGCTGGAAATGGAAATTCCCATTGATGAGAAGAAATTTGATATTATTGTCATTGCCGGAACCTGCAGGCATTAGTCACATTACTTGGAATTTTTAACAGTGCAGTTACAAATATTTAAGGAAAACAGTGTGAGTAAAGGCGTAAGGGTGATGCTCTGCACTAAAGATGCCACTTTTTCTCAGTGTTTTTTCAGTTACTCAATTCTTCAGGGCAGAGACTGATCCTTATGTTTACTAGTAAAACCTTTCAGAGGGTCACTATTGGGGTCTTTCAGACATCACTAAATTAATGATTTAATAATGATTCTGCTCATCTCTGTAGCATATGGAAATACAAAATGCAGTTATTATGGAAGGATTCCAATTTGAAAAGATGCTAGAGATTTTATGCAGTCATCAGGAAACAACACTGATGCTTCCGAAGTGTAGAGATGATAATTTTCTACTGTGAAAACATTATATTCAGGTTGAGGTTAAAGTCTACTGTTGCCCTCGTTAGGAAGGACAAAGAATGAAATGCTGGTCTGGAAGCTGTTGGTTGCCTCTGGAGGGTAGGTCTCAAGTCAATGAGGGGTGCAGGCTGAGATAGACAGACATGGAAGTCAGTATAAAGTAAAAAAATTCAGACTTACGGAATGTATTCAAGAGCACATTGCACTGATATGCGCAGGCTTGATAGGAAGCAGCCTGGGAGCCATAAATAAAGAGAGAGAAACATTGAGGACAATTATAAATAACTTAGAAGAATGATAAGCTCCTGGACTGCAAATTGGCATGAGAAACTATTCAATGATCCATGCTTAACAGCATGATTAGTGTATGACTGGTTAATAACAGTGCAGAGAAATGTCACTGGGAAAAAGCAGACATATGCACCTGAACAAGCTTTTGGACAATATTAACACTATAAACAGGTACAAAAACGGGAGAAGAAAAGATTGCTTTTGCATTCGTGAGTGTCCCTGCACCTGCACACGCATACGCACACCCACAAAAGGGCTCGCACATGCCTGTCCAACTGATCACCTGCCTGATACGAGTTAATAAAAGGTTATACTCACGGGATGCTCATTCAAACCTGTTGTAGCAGGAACTGTCAATCCCTAGAAGCAGCTACAGGAACCAGTGATCATGATTTGATTACACTGAATATGAGCACAGGGAGTATGGTGCCAAGCAATAATATATATAGATATATATACTTAGCCCTCTGAAAAGGCTAACTTCCCAAATGTCAAAAGTAAAATTTATGAGGAGACAGCATACAACATGTATGTATATATTTGTATAAATACTCATTTATGTTTGAATGAGAATTGGGAGCTCCTTCAGCAAAGTTTATCAGACACCACCATGGCACAGTCACATGAGAAGATGACTAGGGAGAAAAACTCAGTAAGACTGGGCAGTAAGAGATAAGTGTGAAAGCTCCCAGCTCCCAGAAGTGCAGACTGCGCAGGAAGGACCTGCACGGAACCTGACCTAATGCAAAGGGCTTTTTTGAGCAGTTGCTTACACTGCGGGATTGAATGCTGCATGTACCTTTTTACTGGTTTTCGATGGATCTGTGCTTTTCCCTCTGCACTTGCCCCAAGAGAAAACATGTGTACATAAAAGTCGTTTTGTTGGAGCTGGGGCATTCCTCGTTTGTGTTGTTAGATAGCCCTGAAAAGGAAAAGCAAATAAGCAAGCAGGTCCACAACAAGGGAATCTGAGGGCACATGCAACTGCCCAGCCAGCTTCCCACTGACAAGCATAGGTATCGGGGGAAATCAGACAGCGGACCTGAACTTAGTGACAAAAGCTCCAGCCTGTGCCTACCACAGCAATCCCGTGGAAGCCCTTCAGGAGGAACAGAGGGATTATAATGCCAGGACTGTCCAAAGCCTTGCCACAGAGGAGCACAGCAAGCTGCAGGAGCAGGAGTGGGGCTCCAGTAAACAGCAGCCTTCTCCCCACCGGTCCCCATGGTGTGTCCTTGGCCAGGGAATACTGGCAGGACAGAGGGAGTCCAGAGCACTTGGAGGTGGAAGGAGTCCTGCTCTCTTGGCAGGGGTGTGAGGTGAGGAGGGGAACGGGGTGATCAGGGGAGTCCTTTCTGGTTTGGTGAGGCAGTGGGGGACGTTTCTGCCCCCTCCCTTTGGTGAGCTGGTGCGGCTGGGCGGCAGCGCCAGCCTGATGCCGGGTGTCACACTACCAGGTCCTTCTGGCTGTGACATTTCTGAAGTGTCTTTTCAGACCCTGGCATCGCGGCTGACTCGCGCCCAGGCAGTGAGCGGGGCCAGAGCCGCTGTCAGGATCACTCCCACATTCAATTACTCACAGCAGCCTGTGCACACGTGTTGTCACTTGACCTCGTCCCCCGTCCCTTCCCAGAGGCAGAGGTGCTTCCAGCAGCGGAGAGCTGCCGTCCATCAGAGCTGCAGGTCCCTCTGTCCTGTCCTCTCCCCTCCCTGCAAAACACCAGCCGAGGTAGCCAGGCTCCACAGGGAGGGGAAAGAGGGGATTAAACCGCTGGTTCCACATCCATCGGCTCCCACAGCCTTCGTAGGAAGCTCCCGGGGAGCTCTGGTTGATGCCAGGCCATGAGACTATGAGAAGCAGGAGGGAAGGAGAGAGAATAAATATGGGTGCTGAACTGGGACCCGGAGTACTAGCCTAGAGCTTTGCGCTCGGCAGATCCTCATCACAGAAGACAACTTTGTGGTGCTGCTTACCAGTCAGCACTTCTCCCTCACTCCCTTTCCCTTTCATCTAGGTTGCTGCAGTTGCATTTAATGACACAACAGATGTATTCATTTGCATCTTTATACAGATCTCTAAGCTCTACAAATGGGTGGGTGGGCGTGACCCCATTTCCCCAAATTATTCAGCACCTTTCAGTTATGCATTTCTCTCTTTTCTAATGTCTTTTTGAAGCACATGGAAGCAGCAGTGGAGAATTACTCTGCTGTTTTCTCTTGAGCATCTGGGACCCGATTGCTCCCCTGCCTATGTGAATCTCCCTTAGAAGTCAACAGGAGCCACGGAGATGTCTGTGCATGGGCGGACTGCCTCCCCCACCTCGTACACACGCTTCCCGGAGAGGGGCAAAAGGCACAGCTTTACCTGACATATCCCCGTGCTACACGAAAGATGGCTATAGGGAAGAAATAAGGGAAAAACAAGTGACACCCTGTCTATTTATCGAGGGTGATGACAGTTCTGTTGCTGCCATCAAGAGATCTGTAGTCGCATTTATGGGATGTGGGTGAGTTAAAATATTTCCCTTCGCTGTCTGAAGGCGGTGTTTATGCGGAGCTGCTTGAAGCACACTCCATGCCGATGACTCAGGGAGACGCTACCACCGGCGTGGAAGATCTGTCAGCACGGCCGGGTGCCAGTGTGTGTTCATTAGAGCTTCCTCTGCACCGGTACTGGGGTCCCTGGTCCTCAGTCAGAGGGTACCCAGCTAGAGCAAGAGTGTTTAAATGGGTGGGGAAAAGATACGCACCCGCTGCCAGTTCCCATGGGAAAACACACCGTGCTGCAATTCCCCCGAGCCTGGAGCACAGCATTGCCATCTCTGCCTGGCCACCTGCACAGTCTGAGGACAGGAGACGAGGAGAGCAGAAGAAAGGAGGGGAGAGGAAAGGCTGTTTCCCACTGAACTGTCATATATACTTAGGCAACACATCAGGGTGGCAGTCCCAGATGTTGCATGGTAAAAAAAAGTCAAGAGGCATAGGAAAGAAAAGCTCCTGTCCTGACTCTCCTTCTACCAGCTCCTCACCCAAGGCAGGTGGCTCTGGGGCCATGTGTTGGTGAGAAGCTGTTGGTGTGACACCCTGGGAGGGCAACGAATGAGGACACCAGTGCCATTGGCAGACATCATCTCTGGTTTAATTTATGGGCTGCGCTTTGTGTATGGAGCTATGGCCACAGCTAGAATGTAATCCTGCCACTGTGTGTGTGCTGAGCACTGCTGTCAGTCAATGGTGCTTTGCATCAGTACATTTTCGTATAAATATGTATGTTCTCTTGCTAACGGTATTATTATTTATTATTTGTGTTACGGTCATGCCTCAAGGCTTCACTAGGGAGCAGGTCCCCGTTGTGCCAGGTGTCACACGCAGTAAGAGGCAGACCCTGTTCTGTACGGCTTCCGAACTAAACACAACGTAACAGGCACAGTCTGGGGTGCCTAAGAAAAAAAAAGCATTTTGAAGTTGAAGTGCTGGATCCAGCAAGCCAGCAGAAGATCTAGGAACAGACCTGGGCTCGTGGTGACTTCCTACCCAACACTATTCCCATTAAACTTCTCCAGTACTGAAAACTTGGCAACTTTGACTCCTTTTGGGGAAGAAAATGGATGAGACATTTAACAAGGTGGAAATTCCCTCTCATCCCTCTCTCTGATTACCCCCATGTGCAGGAAGGCCAAGATACACACAGACAGAGGAAAAAAGGTGCCTGGGAAGGGGGGGCATTTCCATCAGAAGTCTGCCTTCCATCAGAAGATGCCTCTCAGTGGCATCCCTGTGCAGAAACCAGCGGTGACCCCTCTGATGCCCGAGGCACGGCACATCTCAGGAGTGTACCTGAAGCCTCACACCGTATAATGGGAGATTTCTTCTCCTCCCAAAGCCCTGACCACGGGGATCACCTGAGCACAGGAGGTCCTCCTCTGACCCCTGCAAAAGGGCACTTTTAGCAGGGGCTACCCTGTGCTGGTCCCAGTCAGTCCTGTTTGTCTTTGTAATGGGTGGCACCAACCCACCGCACCCCACCGCACCACGGGGGCAGGGGGCTCTGGAGGGGACGCATGGGGACGCAAGAGAGAAGAAGCAAGAGGAGACACAGAAGGAGATGTGAGGGTGCATAAAAGGAGACGCGAGAAGGGACACAGCAGCAGGTACAGGAGGAGGCATGTGGATGGGGACAGGGCTGGGAACGGCTCTTGAAGGGAGGGAGTCCATGCTGGGGGGAACCTTGGGAGGGGACTGTGCCTGGGGGGGACCCACGCTGGAGCAGGGACACCCCTGAAGGGACAGCAGCCCGTGAAAGACCCAGGCTGGAGCAGGGGATTAGTGAGAAGGAAAGAGCAGGGGAAGAAAAGAGCAAAAAAGCAGGAGCGACAGCAAAAAAGTGACCTGTACTGCCCACCTCCTCACCCAAGGGACTGGCAGGGACTGAGTGTAAAATGCAGTGAAAATGGAAGGAGGGGGGCTGGTGGGAGAGAGGTGGTGGCCTGAAGCTGAGCCTGGGGAATGGGGAAGAAAGGGGCTTCCCTCGGTGTTTAATTATCTAAGTCGTCTTTGTTTTCCAACAACCAAATCAGTAAATAAACGTTTATGTTAATTGGAAATAAATCAAAATCAGTGAAATTCCCTGAACTAAGACTGTTTTGCCTGCAACAGACACATATGAAAAAATTGGAGGTTTTTATCCGATAAGGTTATAAAGAAAAGCTTCAGAAGGCAATTCAGGATTGTCGACAAAGCCCGCAAACCAGAAGTAGAGTGCAAAAAGCCCCCAGTATTTCTCTTGTTATAAATACATACATGGCCACTGAATGTGCAAGAACAAACACCAGCAGATGACAATGGAGGTCATGCACAGCTGCTGGCTTTGGAGTCCAAGACACTACGTCTAAGTCATGGCTGCTGAACGGATCTGGTGTGACCAAAGGAACATTGAGTATCCTAAGACAGCCAGATTTCCCGTCTTCACGAACGAGCCAAAAAGAAGCAAAATGCTACTACACGCTCTTATGTTCTCATCCCCTTTGCAGAACCGCATTCCTAACAAATCAGGATAGCCAGCGACCAAGCATGCTGGTAGATGAAATACTGGCAGATGCAAAAGCAGTAGGTCCCATCCATTGCACACTGGTTCCCTTGTGTATACATAGACAGATCTGCACATATCAGCTGCATCCATAGCAATTCTGTATCATTACAGCCCCAGCAGCCCTTTGTACAGAAATCCAGTAGATTACTGCTCAAAGCATAGGGCAGCCATCTGTCCAGATCAATACAGCTGGGACGTCTGATGCAATTCAGCAAAGCCAGAGCACCTCCTCTGTCTCTCAGACAGCAAAATTCCCTTTTATTTTGACTGAGATTAGTTCCCTTCTTCCGCATGTGCTGAGAGCAGCTATGTTTGTCTATCCTAATTGCCTTGCAGTCAGTCTAACTTGAGCCTAAAAAAGGCCTGCTGAGGTGTACCTCAAATAAAATCACAGAAATATCCCTGTATATTCCAGTACCAGCACCTGAGAAGAGAGAGATCTCAAGGTCCCACAGTGAAATAGCTAGTGAAATTTAATAACACCAATGGCAGTCAGATTTATTGTAACTTTTATGAAATCAATAGTACTGGACTCTCCAAAATGACTTGAAGAGCAAGACCCCATACAAATGTAATTAAGCACAGATGGCAGCGTGCTTTCTATGCTCGTGAACACCGCTGCAAAGCTGTGTTCACTTTAACGTGAACAGCAGTTGCCTTGAACTTGCTGCTGCTGATGCGAAAATACCATTGTCACTAATCAAGGCTGCTTGTAAAGTAACAGGCACTCATCCGTATTTTAATGGGGCTGGTGTTTGAATTTCAATGCTCTGCAGGAAACAGGTAGGAGATGAGATGGAGTTTGTGAAATAAAGTTTCACCTATAACATCCAGACCTCATTCAACTGACTTCTACCTCATGTTTTCCCCAAAGCGATGGCAAAAGATTTCTTCGCAGTGCAGGACCACGACCTCTTCCCCACCCCAAAGCAATGGGCCCATCTAAGGGCTTGGGTGGGTTTGTGGCACAGGTGAGTGAGTGCTGGGCTGAGCACTTAAATGTAGGTGGTTGAGAAGCGGATGGAGGGAAAAGGGTGATCACACACTTCAATTTTTTCAGTCTTCCTTAACTGAATATTTTGTTCTCCTGTTGGATAAAAGGCACATGGAGGTAGAGGGGTGGATGTCACAAAGCTGTCATCAGGCTGTTTTCCACACTTATTTTCTGAAATTTGAAATGACACTGAATGTTGAAAATTTGAAAAAAAAAAAAAAAATTCTTCACAGAGCTATCTGTACACCTCTGTCATAATCTTAAAAGGAGAAATATATTTTTAACAGCCTCAGGGGAAAAAACATGTTAGGAAAGTTCAGAAAAGCTTGAGTGCTGTTACAACCCAAAACTACTTCTAATCATTAAAGGCATTGCCTTTTTAACCTTCTCAGCTGACTCTAACACTCTCCCCGGCTTTGACTAACATCTCGCTCCACCAACACAGCAGTCTGTCTCTACAAACAGACTCTGGGATGTAACCTCATGGGCAATGTGTGCGCTGCTAAAGCTGGAATTTGTCGCTGCTGTGCAGAACCAGCCTCGAAAAGCTCTATTCAAGCACAGTTATCTAATGCAGTGGTTTTCAACTTATTCAGCCCTGCTAATGGCTTACGGGCTATGTCGAAGGGGGACACAAAAGGTAAAGAAAAGTCACTCCAGTATCTCCAAAACTAAGTTGATGATAAAGGGATCTGTACCGCTACTAGGGAATTTTTAGAGGTCCACAAATGGGATTAAAAACCAGGGTGAGGTGCTTCAGCCTGCACTGAAGCATCTGTATTAGTCTGCCCTTCTGAGATGCCAAATGCTAACTGCTGGCTACTTCAGTAGAACCAAAGGGGACCTTCCTAAAGACCTACATGTCAGCTGGTAGAAACAGCTTACCAAATGAGTCAGGAGTTGTGGAAAATTTAAAGTTGAAGATTATAACTTCTTTTTGCTTTTCAGTTTTGATCATTATTCCATTTTATTTTTTGTGTTTGTGTCCTCTCTTTTCTTTGGATCCCTCCCATGTATTGTTGAATCTGTTTTCTCTGTCAAACTTATAATTTCCTACTACTAGAAAACCTACTGAAATTGTTTCTTGGTGAGAAAGTACGGTTTTGCTTTAATTGTTTTCACGAAAAACGGGTAAATCTAAATTGTGGAAAATTATGAACGTAAACACCAGCAAATCAAACTAATTTTGCATAGTTGAGCTCCTATCAACCTCCCCACAATATAAGCCCACGCAAACCCCAAATGTTCTTACTTTTAAGGTGTTTGGTTTTTGTTTTTCCTGTTTGTTGTCATACTTTCTTTTCCACTCATTGGACCGTTCCTAGGTTTTTTGCTGTTTAAAAGCCTGGTCTTTTTACAGTGATGGTTGCGCTGACATAATAAACAAACGTGTAATTATATTCCAATTTCATCCGTCATCCTATAAGACTGTACTCTTGCATTAGCAGGTTAGTTGGATGCTCAGCTTCCTGCAAGTGGGCCTGGATCTCCCACTTCAGTGTAGTGTGTGTGACTGATCCATTTCACACTCTGAATGTCTTGTCTGTTCGGATGATGAGCTTATAGGGGAAGGGAACATCTGTTCTTCACATTTGTGTGGTGCTGAATACACTGAAGATCTCTTCTTAGCTGGCCACTACCAGTGGCTCTAATCTTCATCATTAATAATAGAAAATAATAACTTGGCTTAAGCATCAGGGATTCCTTCACCTATTGGGATTTTTTCTCCCCCTCAAACTATTAAAGGAAATTTTGCTTTATGAAGATTATTTTACTTTAAAAACGTATACATATTATACGACCGCCAAAGTTTAAAGAAGTGCCTAAATTGAGGGGGACGAGAATTAAAAATGCTTCTTAAAAAAAAAGACATTCAGCCTAAGTGACTCTTTTTTCCAGTTCCTCCTTCTAGTATTCATAGGCTTCTCTGATAGTTTAACTGTATGTGGGTTTATGTATCTGCCATTAGGTGGGCAAATTTGAGAATACTGCCCTGAAGTAGTGGGGATTAGGAGTCTGCACAATAGGGAAGTTAGGGCCTAAAATGCCTTTTATGTGGAACTGCAATCAAAACATAAATGCACTAATCTTCCTCCTTTTCCTCCCCCTCTGAGAGCTCAGCAGAGCCAGGAGTACTTGGCTTTAAAGCTCCTTTCCAGCAAGGCTGTAACAGAACTCAGGTCCCCGAAGATGAAGGATTTTTTTCTTAGATCTTCCAAGCAACGTTCTACGTTAATGGTGCTGTCTTCACTCTTTCTTCATCATATACCTGTTTAAAAGGTACAAACATCTTCCAATATGCCAGCCTGACAGGGCTCAGATGGGGGAAGATCAATATTTTATGGCCTTGGTAAGTGATTGCCTTTACGGCTTCAGCTGCTTTTAGGATTTGCTCCCTCTCATGTATATCAGACAGAGAAGCAATAACAGTGTTGCCTTAACTGGCTGCTTTTGTGTTTAAAGCAATGATTTCTTGGGCTCATACATTTCCATGCTTTCTTGCTGAGATCCCTTGCTAGATTTTATCACACCATCCCAGTTATCCCAGTTCACAAGGCCGTGAAATAGCCCAAGAAGTACCATGACACACATTTCGCTTATGAATATGCGCTCGTTCGCACTGACACTGTGACAATCCCATTAGAGTCTCTGCAGTACCGCTGTCAAAGCTAAAGCTAGTCCAATAGCTCGTTTGCCGTCCCCATCCAGAGGGGCCGGTTGCCATCAGGATGCACGTCCCAGCTTTGGGCGGGGGTCTCTGCTGACCTCCTGCAGCACCTCAGTTTGGGACACCGGAGGGGTCAACTTTGCTCTGCGAGTGGGGAGAAGGCAGGGGAAAACAGGCAGCAACAGCCGGATCGGAACCACCCGAGCATCCTCAGAGGACCACGTCGCACCCCGTGGCGTTGGCGGCGAGGGTTTCTGCTGCTGCTTCGCTTCTGGTCTGTCGCTGCTTATTAATACATCCTCTGGCCCCGGTGCTCCCATGTCTCCAAAGGCAAGCTCGCTTCAGTCCCTGCTCTGCATTGTGTTTAAGTATGCGCTTAGTATGCTTTCAGCCCATTGAAGCCAAAGGGCACTAAGCACTGGCTTAAATACCTTTCGGAACGTGAACAGGGACCCGGGGCCCTGGCAACCCCAAGCAAAAAGCAAACGCAAAGGAAGACTTTCTCTGTCAGTAAACAAAACAAAGCAAGCTGATTTTTAAACCTTTTGGCATGTCTGGGTGTCTTTACCGCCACTGATGAAGAATAAACAATGCAATTATTAATTATTGATGATCGCTAATAAGAATGATGATTATCATCACCATCATCCAGCCTTGCCATTCCTGCCACCTCTCTAATCAGTGTGATCTCGCTGCTATTATACATAATTGTGATCTTCCAAGTCAGAGTAGGCGAGCAAGCAACCTTGCAGTGTAAATACTAAATACTTAGCATAACAAGAGTGAGAGCTCCCCAGCTTGGAGCAGAGCTAAGCGAAGTCACGGGCTTCCATTCTTTTTAATTTACCATCTGTTCTGTATGACACAGCCTGTGTCTCTTTAGGGTTTAGTACCCATTTATTATCCAAAAGCCACCTCTGCCTGCTATTAAAATCACGTTGGAGTGATTTAGAGAGGGAATCCGTCCATTTGCCCAAGTGGAAAGATGTGTCATCAGCATAAACGTAAATGCTGCAGCCTTCCTGGACTCCAGGACTGGGAACTGCCTCACCAGCACACGTGCCTTCTGTCAGCTCCAGCCCCTTCCCTCCTGGCAGTGTCAGTTACCACGGACTTTCGTCATTACGCACACCCCCTTCTCTCCTCCTCCCTTGTGTTACACATGCACACACGCACACTTTTTCGTCGTGCGTTTTTCCCCTTTGTCTTTCTCACGCGATGGACCTGACTGAGTCCCATCCCACTGCTACCCCATCTCCTCTTTCCTTTTACCCCCAGCCTCCCTGGTCGCTGCCCTCTCTCCGTTGCAGGCTAAGCCAGCACACTTGTTATTCTTCCCCCTCCATTCCCTTTAATCATTCACTCTTCTATATACCTGGCCGCGTGAGCATGCTCCTTACCTCTTCATTTTCCAACATACGCCTTGTTCCCACGTCCTTTCACTTGGCCTTACCCCCTCTCCTCTTTTCCATCTCTCATGGTCTTCACCTTTATTTAATAAAACACAGCACAGATGAAGATAAGGGCCGTCACTTCCACAGTCCCATGGGACATCTCAGAAATCTCCCACAGGTACCCAGACAAGCATCTCACCCTAATAGCAAATGACTGTTAAACTAAGCAAGAGATTTTCAACATTTTCTGTAAATTGAAGCCAACAACACCCCCTCCACCTCCATAGCTGCCTTCCACGCCTTTAGCCACTTCCAATTAACTGAGCAGCCCAGGGCTCTCCTCAGGGATCCAGGACAAACGAGATCCGGGCCGAAAACAAGCCTGGGAAGGCAAAACAATTAAATGCAAGGTGATTTGGCTCCAGGACCCCAGGGCAGGGCTTCTGGGGGATGGGGGTCCCCGGGGGAACCCATAGCCAGGAGCGTGGTCCCTACAGAGCCATCAGGTGGGATACAGGTGGCAAAGCATCCTGCACAGCGGAGAGAGGGCACAGTGGTACTAGTAGTACCGCACGCGTCTGTCCGTCCGTGCAAATACCAACGGGAGACGTTTCTGCACACTAAATATTCAGGATCTCGGTTGGTTTGCTGAGACAACAGCCATTTTGTTCTCAGGCTCACTACAGGAGAGGCATGTCTGCTCTGCTTTGCCATGGAGGGTGGAAGATGGATAGAGTCATTGTCCCAACTTAAAACATTTTAATGAAAACCCTGGCATCACTGATGTGTGTCCTTGCTTGCTGTTATTTTTTCCTTACCTAATTTACCTGATAGAGTACAGTAGGGGGAGAGAGGAAAGGAGAAAGAAGACAAGAGAAAAATGGGTATGTTCTCACCAGAAATTCAGAATTGATTCAAAATTAATTCCTCCCCTCTATTTTGAATCAATACTTCAAAATCAAAAACTCAATTTTTGTTTTAGCCTCAAATGCCTTCTTTTTCCCCACCAAACAGGCTACAATATATGTTCGGATTTTTTTTTTTTAAAAGGAACAATACCCTGAAAATGAAATGACATGTTAAGACTCCTTAGTATTTCATTTAGAAATGGTGATTTGAAATGACGGTTACAATTCAGTACTTTCCTAGGGGGTTGAGCACCTGATTTCTAGAGGGTTGAGGGAAAGAGGGGGTGCTGAAGTACCAGGACTTCTCAAGAAGTGGGTCCTTCAGCTCTGCCACTCTTTTTACTTGTAGATAGATGGCCGTTTGTCCCCATGGTGGGGCAAAAGGCCAGGAGACACCCTAGACACAGCTTCACACTGCCTACCCTCAGAGAAGAACAGAACTGCAGAAGCTGAGAGCAGGAAATGGTGCCACGAGATGAGTAGGGGCTCAGTCTAATTTCGGTACAAGCCTGGAGCTATTGGAAGAGTGCGGTGGGAAAAGCATATCCCCCTTACCTGTCCTACCTTGTCCCATGTTGTCCCCTGCCAATTCCGTCAGGTTTATCCAGACACATCTATCTCGGAGAGCAGCTACTCCAGCCCAATACCTCCATCTCACCAAGAGCCAGCAGATCAACACTGCACAGGATGGTAGTGAGGGGCTGGTGCGGGGACCCCCGGGCTGGAGGAGCCGGGGGGGGGCTGCAAGGCAAGAGGGGGCACTGGCAGAGCTGGCGAGGCCAGAAGTTACTGCAAGTTGGTGATGTGGTGCATTAGTAGAGATGTGTGCATAGGAGAAGCCATCTAAAGCTAAGTTTAGCTCTAGTCAACACCATCAGTCTTTCACTTCCATGAGCACTAAAATTGACTGAAACTCACTCAAAATATGTATTTTTAAAAATGGGAAAGGAAAAGAAAATGTCCGGTTCCTGTAAGATGATCAATAACAGCCAGTGCTAGAGATGACTTTTTCAGCCACAGAGAAACAACTGTTATTGTTGAATTGCTTGGGAACTTTGCCAGTGGACAAAGATAAACTAATAATGTCAAGGAGAGGAGGGGCGAGATTGCTGAAACCTTAGCTACGGTAAGAGGGTTGATGGAAACGCTTTCAAGGGGCATGTGGCAGGCCTCACAGAAAGCAATCAACGCCAACCAGGCATGGGGGAAAGCGAGGGGTGGGAGAGCACACACCTACGGCAGCAGCAGCTGGTCAAGCAGGGGTGGCACGGGATGCTGGATCGACCTGCTTCAGGGGCTAACCCGTGGCATGCCAGAAAAAAGAAGGCCTGGCCTTTTGCAGGACCCTCCACACGATACGTTGTTGCCCTGCACTGCAACTCGGCTTCTCCTGCTCCCACGTAGGTACGAAGCCCAGAGGGTGGGCACTGTTGGGCAGGAGCAAAAGGACACCCACGGAGCAGCCCTGTGGCCCCAAGAACAAATCACCCTCTGTTACCAGAGCTGCTTCAGACACGGCATCGCTTAACGCTGCAAAGCAGCCACTACCAAGGCTTCGTTTCTGCAGCTGCGTCTCCTGTCGCCCGGGGCTCTGCAGTAATCGATTGCAAACCCATGCATCACCCAGAGCATGCAACACTGGCGAACCCACCCACTGCATAGCATCGCACTGAGGGGGACTTTTCTCCAACTGCCAGAAAGCCAGTCCTTAAAGAGGGTCCGCAGGCTCTTCCAGGGCAGTTTACAGCAGTTGCTAGGTTGCTGAGTGTAATAGTTTTGACTGTGAAGGGCTCCAGGGAAAACGGGAGCAGTCACAGGGTCATAGTTCCCTGAGTTTTTGCCATTTCATCCTGGGCGAATAGTAAATCTCATTCCCTAAAATAAAGCCCTTTGTATTTTGTGAAGCAGTGCACCAAGGGCTGTTTCTCACAAGACCCTGTTATTCCTAGAACACCAGCCACATGACACCCAGGCACAAATTTGGGCCACGGTGTCCACTGACAATAAATGGAAAGGCCCTGGACAGACCTCAATTTGTGCTTGGGAGAGACAGGCTGTTCTGTCTAATCCTGACCTTTTCAAAGTTTCCAAATACTCACTTCCATTGCTAAAGAAAAATCACGGCACGTTTTGGGTTTTGTGCATTTTGCTCAAAATTTCCCAGAATTCAAGGGATGACAGACCAAATCCCAAACCAGCCAGTTCTCTGGGTGATGATACAGGGTGGGGGGGAAGCTGAGCCACGGGGTGCCGGAGGGGCTTGCCGACGGGCACAGAACCAGCCAAAGCAAGAGTCAAAACCAAAACCCAGGAGTACTGATTTCCAGGGCTGTCTTCTGACTGCAAAATGATGTTTCCTAGCAGCTCACGCTCCTGTCATCAGCAGTGGGGTAATTAGACCTGCCTCATCCTCATATACTTTTGATATATCACTGGATCATCGCTGGCTGTCTGACAAAGGAAGCTGGTGTTTTGCCCCCTGTGTTGCGGAAGGGGAAACTGAGGCACAGAGGAAAGCGAAGTCACTTACCTGAGGTTATTCAGCAGACGAGTGGGACACCTGGGAATAAAACCACAAACTTTCATGATCCCAAGGTCTTACAAGTCTCAGGGTCAGCAAATATTCAGCTCTGAGTACAGGTATCTGTGCTAGTTTTATGCATGGGGAGGGAGGGATTCTCCTTTGCAGTATTTAGGACCCTGCAGCCCACGCTGATTTGGGCCTTTTGGAGGCTGCAGCCTCATCACTTTCCCATCAAAGCCTTGGACCTCTGACCTGCCAAAATGCGCTTTTTAGCTAAGAAGTTGTTTACATGGCCCTCTCCGTCCTCAGCCTCTCTGCTAACAGAGATGCTCATTTGACGCCGACGCTTGCTTCTGCAAGGGCACCTCAGCCCCAGTGCCCCCAGATCAGCACGCCCAGACCCCAAAAAAGTCACCGTAAGCGCCCGTCGACCGCTCAGCCCCACCGGCTGCCACGCAGGCGGGAGCCCACGTCTCCAGGAGAGCCCTAGCTCCTTGCTCCCCTCCCTCTCCATGTTTGTGTTGCTCTTTAAATGGCTTTGTTTTGCTTAAGCATCCCTTTTAAAGCAATGTTTAGCTTCCAGTTGGAATGAGCTCCAGGAAGCATGGCCGGGGCCCTGCCTGGAACAACGGCCTGTAATTTACGGTGAGTTATGTTTCAATTACCTCGGTGTTATAGCGTCTTGGTGAGGGCAGGCATTATGTCATGTCAGGGATACGGGCGAGGGAGAAAATACAGACGCTCCCATTACAGCCAGTGATGGAGCAGTTTTAATAATACTGCAGGAAAAAAATAAAGAGAAGGGGAGCGCAAATGACTTTCCAGCCATACCATTACTGCACATTAGTAACACAGCGCAGCCAGGGAGCAAGAGGGGGAGAGGGGAGTGGGGAAAGGAGGCACAGCTGAGTGACAGGGAAGAGGAAAAGGGAGAGGAGATAGAGGGGGCAGAGAAAGGGAAAAGTAGGGTGAGGCAGGAGCAGAGAGGGAAGGATGGAGAGAGGGAGAGAGAAGGAGAGAAGGGCACCAGTGGAGCAGGGAAAGAGAAAGGCAAAGGGGCTGAATGAGAGATGGAAGAGGAGAAGCGGCAGGAGAGGAAGGATGAGGTCCTTGGCAAGTTACAGAGGGATGTCGGCTGCCTCAGCCCCACAGGTCTCCCACCCCGCAGCCCGCTCCCGTGCCCCCCGTACCTCCGCTGGCCCTGGCTCACCGGCTGGCTGCGGGGAATGGCGAGGCAGGCGAGAAGCTGCAGGAAAGAGGAAAAGAAGCAATAGTTATTAGGCTTTTGTGAACGATATTGCTTTGTTGCTGGAACAAAGCACTCGACTTTCCAATAATAACAATCTACTTTTTTTTTTTTTTAATCAAATTTCCTTTGTCGTTGTGGCTTTCTTTAATTTTGTTTCGGCAGGGTAAGCCTCTCACTTCCAGCTTACTGCCTCAATCGCCGCTCTGCCTTACTCTCAGTCACTCCTGCCCATGTGCGCCAGCCCGCTCTCTCCTTCTTTATTTTCTTGACACAAATGGCAGTCATTGCTCAGAGAATGTGCTGGGTAAGCCTGCTTTGTAATTCAAACCTTTTATTTAGGTTACCGTTGTGTACTAAAGAGGAAAATATGTATTGGCTAAACAGCCTCCTTACCGATGGTCCCTTGGCTGGGAGGGGAGAGCTTGGGCACCGGACCTCACGTGGACCTGCTGCCTCCCTGCCCCGCTCATCACTTGCCTGGAAATCCAGCTCGTCCTCACTGCCATCTGCCTTCCCACTGCAGGGAGAAAACCCTCAGGTCGGAGATGAATTTGTGCCTTTCCGTGAGTGCTCATACTCGACAATGGCTTGCAAAAGCCAAGAACTTTGGGCATATCAAATAGTAATTTGAATGAAGCATGAACAAGTGAAATCTTGCCTCTGCCTGGGTAATTTATACCAGTATAACTACTACAGATTAGTACTCCACTAGTGTAGGCTTATTCTACCAATGCAATGCCATAAAGCCCCAGCGTACCTAGGGCAGGGATTTCCCACCATCGCAAATGGCTTCATGTTGCAATACCAGTAAAAATAAAAGCTGTCTCCCTGTCCCTCAAATTTAGGATTTCCAGAATGCTGTGTTAGTAGAGAGCAGGGATAATATTGCAGTGTTTCAAGTTGTGCACCTGCAAGCCTTTCAGTACTGTATCCGTACAGTACCAGTGAATGCAGTTGTGTAAACATGATCTGAATGAGGCGCTGGCACACGGTGCCACGTCTCTTGTGCACGCAAGAAGGAATGCAAGCCAGCCTTGTGCCAGTTGTGAGAAAACAGGACACCAAATGATCTGGTTTAACGTTGAAAGAACACGCAGAGACAAACCCCGTTCCAGTACGAAGCCTGCAGAAACATTCCCCCCATCGACACGCTCTGACGATCAGCATGAGTTTGCACTGTATCAACAGCTTGCCACCGTGTGACTGGCATTTTTGCCATTCGGGTACAAAGATCCCAAATGCTGGTTCTGCCTACTGTTGAACCTTGCTGCGGGCTTCCCAGCCCTGCTGTACAGCGTGCTGTGTGTTAGCCTGTTTGCAGCTGAGGGCTGCAGTTTCCAGAGTGGTGCTTCCTTGTGAT
Organism: Haliaeetus leucocephalus; assembly: GCF_000737465.1. Taxonomy (NCBI): domain Eukaryota; kingdom Metazoa; phylum Chordata; class Aves; order Accipitriformes; family Accipitridae; genus Haliaeetus; species Haliaeetus leucocephalus. Next base: position 20,027,906 of record NW_010972664.1, read on the forward strand.
GCTCAAACTTCACTTGCAGCATCAAAGCAGGGAGGAAGGAATCCAGGGATCGCTGCGGTGGGGCACATACAGTGCAGGTAGGAAGATTTCAGAGGTCAGGGGACTGCTACCAGCAATTTAAAGTGGAGGCTCCCTTGAAACATTCTCTATCCACTGGATTATAGGAGGACACACACAACAGAGGAAATTAAGGTGTCCTGAGTTCTGTATTAAGAAATTTACCTTTTCTGCTTGTCCCCTGATAGTGTGGATGATTTTCTGGTCAAACTGGACTTTTTTGCCTGGACTTTTCAGGGAAGATTTCTATTTTGTCCCTGGACCTCCCTGAAGAGGAGACCATGGTCTGCCTTGTATTGTCTGAGGCGTAGTCTGGAGATTGTTGTTCACTTAGAGTCTCTTTGCCTCAGGGAACGTTTCAGAGGAACTTACATGGCAAATGCATCTAGTCTGCATTATAAACAGGACATATTTCTCTTTTCAAGTAGAGATTATCTTGTTTACTCACTTTTTTATTTATGTGGTGCCATGGGGATACCTCTGCACAGGCAGGTAGGATTCAGTTGTACGCAGAAAAGGGCAACTTCATCCAAGCAGTCCTACCGCAGCCCCTCATTTGTCTTGCGGCAGATTTTTAGCTGTGAGAATCTGAGAATCTCTTTCTTCCCTCCATTTCTGAGCTCACAGATGTTAAACACAGGCGATGCAGATCTGATGGTCTTGTGGTTCCAGCTTCTCCTCTTTGTTTCCAGCTGCTAAATCACATTTAAAGATGTTAACAATACACACAATACCCCCAGCATATGAGTTCTCTGTGCAAGTGATCACTGGAGCTGTCACAGGGGTATTATTAAATTGCCAGGGAGAAGAAACACATCCCCCCTGGTTCTGAATGGAAGAGGAGGCATCTGTAAGGCAGCCTCTCAAACAGGAGGTGGCCCACGCTTTAGAATATGTTGAGGGCCCCCACACAGGAAAACTTTATTTTAGGAAGCACAGACTAAGCAATTCACCTGTACTGTGTCTATTGGTTTCCGGAACTCCATCGTGGTTAGTCATTAAAGTCATATTGCAGCCCAGTTGTCATCAATGGATTTTTTTTTTTAAACACAGCACAGCGACTAGTGTCTTTACCTGCATACATTTGCATATGTTTTTTTTTTTTTTAACCTAAACCATGAAGCGCCTGTGGGATATGCTTTTAGGACGATTGTGAGTAAACACATGGGTAGCAGCATGGTTGCAAACAGCTAACGCTCTGAGACACCAGCTGATGGAAAAGCAGGTCCCGGGGCACTAGGAGAACCACAACAGAGATTTGTTGGGCAGTGGGGGATATCGCTTCAATCCTTTTCATGCGGGAGAGAACTGGCCACGGATGTTATGGGAGGGCTGTCTGTCACAGACTTAGCAGAAGAATTCGGAGTTCCCCTTTCCTCCTCCTGTCAATAACAATATTCCCTCACAACTACAGCTTGCCGTCCACTTGGCTGCCTGTGGTTTCTCTCGAGACTGCAGGATCAAAAGCTTGCACAGTAACTGGGTCAGAGAGTCTCCTTAGAGGAGACTGTGCTGTGTTTCTCCTCGTTCCAGCCACCATGTTAACCAAAATTCAGTGAACAAGTGGAAAACGTGGTGTCAGGTAAAATAATCAGGCTTACAGCTGACTTTGGAAAATTTGCGAAATGAGGAGTGGCACAAAATTGACTGCTTCGAGAAATTTAGAACGGTGGATCCTAAAAGTCCTTCTGTAGCACAGCCCTGCCCCATTGCTTTGGTTTGTGTAATAGGATGTATTAGTATCCAGTTACAAGCCAAAGTCCACTAGGGAGTGGAAGTGTGAAGCTTAATACAGTATCACAGAAATGGAAAGCTTCTTTAATGGTACAGAAGGGACTTGCACTTGAAAGCATTTAACAGAGCCTTGGTAAGTAAACTGTAGTAATTGAGCTAGCAAAGGCATTTAGCTTGAATACCTTGTATATGTATAACAAAATCAAATAAGCACCAGGAAGAACTATTCTTCAAAGCAATAATTTGAAATGCTTCTATTCCCTCTCCAGACAAAGAGCACTTAGTTGTTCCAGTGTGCACACTTCATTGTGCCATGTAGCTACGGTGACTCCTGGTTTGCGAACACAAAAGGATTTAAAACACAATGCATTAATGTCAAGCTTCATACCTGCAGTTATTTCTAGTCCACCAGGGAATACAGCCCTCCAGCTCCAGAACTTCAAACTGAGAACTCAGCTGATCATGGCATCCTCTGGGACTAATCCTCCCTCTGCTTCTCTCAACTCCAACTCTCTGCTTTCCCTGAGGATCGCTGTTTATCTGGAAAAGAAACTGGGGTGCTGAAAGGCATGGGAGGGGAGATAGATAGACAAATAACAAGCATGAGCAAACTGCCAAAGAAAGTTTCACTGTGGTCAGTTGTATGTCAGAGACACAGAAAAAGAGAGGAAGAGAAGAATGAAAGCTAAGGACAATACAAGCTTTAAGGATCTGACCTCTATACCCAGCAGAATTTTAGTGTTGAATATAAGAGGTTGTCAACGGTCTTAATAACAGCTGGGTCAAAAAACACCCATTGGGATTGCTTGTTTTCCTTGAACTGAACCCTGGGATTTTCACTAACTAAAATTTAAGAAGGAAATGGAAGCAAAAAGCAGTGTTATGCCTTGGAAGCCGCTGCAGGGCCTTATGGGGACTGAGTTTTCCTCCATTCTCCACTGGGAGAGGGTCTTCCTTAGAGGCGAGTCCTAAGCTGAAGGTCTGAAGAACTGCCCTTGCCGCTGTGGCACCATATTAAGTTCTAACTTTGCAAGGTTGAAGTAAAATTTTTGAAGTGCAGTGTTTTAAGTGGGAATTGGAGATCCAGTTTGAAATTTTAAGTGGAGAAGTTTTTAATTTTTACCCTTTTTTGGTAGGAAAACTTCTTGTTTGGGGTCAGCTTTACGTGAAAAAATGTGGTGAACAGGAACTCACTAGACATGAGTTTGGTTTAACCTATTTAGGCTCCTTTGACACTCAGGAGAATTCCAGTTCAAGAATTTTTATCTGAACAGGAGGAAATGAGAAGAAATTATCCACTGAAAAAAAAAAAGAATAGAACCTTTAACCAAGTTTTGGGCACAGATTTGTATGTCCATGTGTGAAAGGTGCTGAGAAGTGAATAGAAGACAAGGCATGGAAAAGGATAAAAGCAAGGAGGAGAAGAGACGTAGACAACAGAGAAGGCAAAGGATCTAACATGATGCAAAGATGGAGGCTCACTTCAGAGAGAAGACTTCGGGAAAAGAATCAGTTGCAACCCATGTTGAAAGAAGGGAAGACGAGAGACAAAGGAGTGGCTTTATCAGACCTTCAGATGCTGTAGGAACATGTGTCTTATCAGCTGGGAAAGGCACATCTTCAGACCTGTACAGCAAACCTAGCTTTTCCAGTAAAGAGTATTCCAGAAAATGTGGACCACCAAGGAGTGATGTTGATGTCTGGAGAGCAGAGTGTCATAGCTGAAACGGTGAGAGCAGAGCTGAGGACGAGACACTAGCTTTGAGCCCCTTTATTTAAATAACCAAATAAAGAAGAATCCAGCTTAAGCTACAACATAGTGGATTATTCTTATACAGGTACATGCAACAAAACAGTGTGATGGGAGAAAAAGGAACACGAGATCGTTACTGCATGCAGCTCTCCCACTCCCCCAGTTAGCAAGGCATGCAGCTATTTGAAAAAAAAATTGGGGCCCAACTGTTCTTTCTCTCTTAGTGAATTTTCTTACCTCCACTGTCCCAACCCACCACCCACTTTCTGAGAAAACCAAAGCTCCAGTGATTTGTTTGTAACATTTAATTCTTACTTGAAGAGCTTATGTTACCGGGCTTAAGGAAAACAAAGAATGCTAAACAACTTAAACGGCCAACATCTGACAAATAGCAAATAATCAAAGCACTCAGTTCAAACATAAATGAGGCCAGGGATTGCCTATTATTCTGTCTTTGCACACTACCCAGAAAACAGGCAGAGGGGGTGCATTCTTGGTCAATCCCTAGGCACTGTCATAATAAACATGATTAATAGGCTATAATTTACCTGCACAAATAATTCAATGAACAAATACAAACAACAAACAAATTTGGGCAGCTGCGATCAGATCTTGAGCAGAATAAAGCAAATTCACTAAATAAATTGGTATCAACTAGTCCTAGTAATTGCATTCCATCTCCCAGAATGGCTCCTGGATTACTTACGGAGCCCAAAAGCCTGCCAAGCATTTTACAGGCTGTGTCCATTCGGTGCCTGTGAGAGTGGATTCACTGCCTACACCCAAATCACTGAGCACTTGCATTTGCATTGACATTTTTATGGGGCTTTCTAGCTTCGCAAGTGTTTTCTGAGGGGTGAAGTTTAAAATAGCTCTGGTCCTCTTGCAATATTCCTGATTAAGTAACAGGATCAGACTAGATTTTGCATTCTTTCAGCCACAGAAAGGACTTACCGGGGGCATTAAAATAAGACCCCCAGGAGAAACACATGCACAGGTTATAGATAAGCCCTCAGCACTGCATTAGCTTGCCTTGTTATTTGCTCTCCACGTGTCTCGGTTGTCCTGGGTTTTAAGCTTGAGTCACAGCCCAGCAGAGACCCTGGAAGTCTGTGCTGCCTTTAGCCAGCTCTGAGAGAAGCGAGGACCTCTCCTCCACAGACCAGAGCTCTGGTCTATTTTGTGACGCCCAAGCAGAGCTCTCGTTCTTTGGAAGAAATGCTGAACGCAGCTTTCCTGGGCCGTGCATGCTCCCTCCTCCCCGCCTCAGCCAGGCAGCAGTGCCGAGCGCGGTGGGTAAGCGCAGGTTCCACGACAAGGTAAGATAAATGGAGAAACATGCGCTGCAAGAGATGTTTATTGAGTGAGATGCTAAATGAATAACCCAATCAATGCTGTAATATTTAATTCGATACAAACTTCAGATTGAGAGTGTTCCCCATTCATTTTATGCTGTCACAGAAATTGTCGTTCGTTAGAGCAGCGCGCTATCATTAAGGGGAAGAGATTTCCAGCAGCGAGGGGCTGGCTCTGGGCTGTGCGATGGGTACAGCCTTTGTAAGATGGTGAGCGACAGAGAGTTCGCTACCTTCCTTCCCTGCTAGGGACTTTGGGGAAGGTGGGGGACGTTGTGCTCTTCTGAAATGCTCCCACCCTCTCTAAAGCCTTGTGCCAGCGCAACATTTTCTCCATGTGGCCAGGAGCCCTTTGCAGCTGTGTCTATGCCCTGGACTATTTGGACATGCCAACCATGAGTTTAAACTGCCCTATTCTCTCCCTCTTCTGGGCTCCCAGTTCCCTGCTGGGACACTGCCACCACTCGCATTCTCAGCAGAGAGCTGCGGTCAGGGATGGCAGTGGCGGGGGGGAGCGAAGAGCTGGGATTGTGTCCTGGGAACTCGGGCAGTGCCAGCTATGCAGCAAAAGGAGCAAGAGGAAGGAGAAAAACTCTTTTCCTGGATGAAGCCCTGGACCGTCGACCTGCCCTTGCCACGTGCCTGCTCGGTGTTCAATGTACACATCTCTCCAGCACTGTGAGGAAACTGCAAGGTCAGGTGCAGTGTGCCAGCACACCCTGCTTGCACTTGGACTAGCTTGCAGGCAGCCCTGCCTGCTGGCATGCCGTCGTGCCGCACCACCGGCACAAAGTGCTCACCCTCTAACACACGTGCATTGGGATGTCACGGCAGACGTCGCCAGCTGGCCGGGCACCCCTTGCTTGTGACAGGTGGCACGTTGTCTCTAAATCATCCTGGCCATCCTTATTCCGTGCACCTGGCACCCCGTCCCCCACATTTATAGCTGCCACTCTCATAGATCTCAAACCATCTGGTACAGCTCTAACTTGTCCCGTGCTTGATCGGATTTCCTGAGCGTAATACTTGACTGAGTGATGCTTGCAACTCCTTCCCTGTCCCATGCTGCCTCTGATGGTTGTTATTCTCTCTGGCCTCTGTCACTGGCCAGGTTGTGCCAAGATCAAGGATAACGTTTAAAGCGTGGCATGGCATCACTGAAGCCCCATTCTCTGAACTAGCCTAGTCTCTTTTTCCTAGGGATTTACATGAAAGCAGCCCCAGGTAGTTCAATATTGATTTCCATGCGGGTATTTGAGAAATGCATTCATTCCAGCAGGTTGAATACCTTCAGTGGGTGTCCTTCAAAGCCAACTTCACTCTTGAAGGCATCCTAGTTAGCTTATTCATTCCCTTCTCAAAGTCCTTCATTCTTTCTTCTGCCTCTCTCTTTGCTCTCTCAGGCAAGTCCTTAATTATCCCCCCAAGTGTTACTCAGGTGAAGCAGCTGAAAGCTGTGCTTTACATGTCCTCTGATTACCCGCAGAGGACTAATGAAATAAGGACAGATTTAGCAAGTCTGGATGCACATGTGTTTGCATGCTCATTTAGTTCTTTTAGTTCTCCCATCACAAAGGAAACCAAATCCTGCTGGCACCTGGTAAACTTCTCCACTGCTTTTGGGGAGCTGACACAGGCACAGCGTACGTTTCTGTCAAGCCTCAAGTGCTCTGAAGGTTTCTAAATCAAGATAATTTACGAGGAACTGTTTTGAAAGGAGAGCACAAAACCTCCGTATTAATTGGGGGTGATCTAGAATGTAAAGCTTATGTCAATGTGGAGATAACTGTGAATACAAACAGAAGCAACACCCTACTCCCCTTTCCTATCTAATCTATCCATCCATTCATCCATTCTAACTCTACCTCCTCTCCTCACTTCTCTTATTTTTATGGCTGCAAGAATTCATGTTTCATCCACATTTCAAAGGCTGGTGAGTAACCAGAACTTTGTCGGCATCTTCATTTTAAACTGAAAAAACAAACAGCCCCCCTTCAGCCCCCCTTCTCCCAGTCTGTTCCTGCCAGAAACATAGCAACCAGCATGCACAGCTTTCTGCAGGCAGCCTAGTTTGCATTTAATTAGTTCTGTGATATCCTAAACTTCTTTCAACCTCCGCCCCCAGAACATCGCTGTAGAAATCCTCACTCCGGGAATGGCATGATGGAGCTGTCAAAAACCCAGCATCTGTGCCAGGAAGTGTTTAGAGCTCTTGGATTCCTGAATTGGGACATGACTTGCCTGGAATATACTATGCTACCAGGAAAATGAAGCAATGTAACGCTCTGCAGAGGAACAAAGATAGATAGGAAATCTAACCCCCATTTTATAAGCTGGGACATATAAGGCAGAGATATGAAGCTACCTGCTCTCAGAGCATCTGTCTGGCGTATCAGTAGCCACTCCAGGACAGGCACCGGCTCTCCCCTGCTGGGAGAGGACAAGGGTTTTCCAAGGTGAGGAGGAATCTTGTGGGACAAGCAGTCCTAATTCCTAGCATCTTCTTTTCACAGCCATGCATCCCTGTGCCAGCTGTGAGTAGGACTTCGTGAGTCTCATTGCAACAGGGCTTATATTCTCATGGATCACCTTTAGGTACTTAGTCCAAGGGCACTGAACAGAAAAGGCAGAGTAACTTAACACTGGAGGGAAGGGGTTTGTATGGACCAGTATGGTAATGCCTTCTGGGCACCCTACACTTTGTCAAGTGAGAGTGCTCAGGGCCCTGATCAATAAACCCCCCTGCTTCACCTTGCAGAAAACACCGCTTCCAGCTCCATGCAATTCCCGTTAGCTCCACCGACTCCAGCCCAGACCCAGGCCCTGCCACTAAGGCTTCTGCTTGGACACTGCGCCAGAAATTACCGAAAATGGCAACGCGATCAGCAGGTGGCTGAATCGAGCTGGCTGCTGGGGATCCCTGTCCTTTCTATTTTCCCTCTGCGGTCCTGAATTTCCACCCATGGATCAATCATTCCCGTTCTCCCCTCCTCCAAGACAACAGGGGTTTCCCAAGATGGTGTCAACCCCAGTGACTGTCCGAGGTGGCCGCTGACATAGCCGCCTTTTCTCCCCTGAGCAAAGCCTCCCTTTTCTGTCTGCCTACCTCTAACCCGTAGCTGATAAATGCCAGCTACAGGAAAGCTTCTCACAGTTGCCTGCATTTCTGCTAGCCACAGCAAACCCGAAAGCTGGAAAGCAAGCAGAGCTAAAGCAGGCAGAGCTAAAGCAGGCATCGATATTTTTAATCACTCCATCAGCCCACTAACCCTCTTTGATGCTTCAACCAGGCTTATGGCTGGCAAGAGCGTTGCTGACAACGGTACCCGCACGTAGAGATGGGTCCTTTTTCTATATGTGACCAGTGCAATGGAGCTTCTTGCTCTGGCCATTCGCAACCTCTCGTCATGGGAGGCAGCTGCATTCACCACCAGGACTCTGCAAATTGAAGCAGAGGGAGCATTCGCCTCCTTCAACAGTTCCTCCCTCCCACCCCCTGCCACTCTGCTGCTGTTAAGCTCACTGCAGCTTCAGCTGTTTTATCATCTCATTTGCTTTCTGATCTGACACCAGCCTGCCATGCAGCTGATCAAAGGCAGAAACCAGAGTGCAGCCGGGCTGAGCAGCCCCAGAATTCAAACAAACATGTCACTTCCCATCTCTATATGTTAGACAACTTCACTTCTTTCTGTTACTGCCTCTTTTAATCTCTCCCTCCGCACATACACACACCCCTTTGCTTTCTCTTCATCCTCTACATTCATTTCCCATGCCCACATGCTGTCACCTTTCCCCCTTCCTTTCTTGATCTTTCCCATCACTTTTCCCCCTTTTCCCCTTGCCTCCAAAGTCCCTCTGTCTTCACGACTGCTCTATTACCCTCCTCCTCTCTCTTCCTACTCTTCTCAGCATGTTGACAGTTTTATTTGATTGCTTCAGCTTCTGCCTCTTCCTCAATCTTTTTGGAGACTCTATGCTGTTTCATAGGAGTGAAGTCACTTTTTGGGGTGTGGAAGTAAGGTCCCAGAAGGGGTGTTGTTTCCTTCAACGCCATGGGTAGACTATTACTAGTATCAATATTATCTTTACGCATGTCCCCTGAATCAGTAAATGACCTCTTACCATTAAGTCTTTCATGGATCAGAAACCTCTCAGCATGTGAAATCCACTGCAGGGAAGAAAGAAATTTGGAGGTTTGTTCCTGCAAGCAAGTGAGGAAGGAAGAAAGGAGAGAGAGCACAAAAGAGGAGACAAAAGAGAAAAGAGAAGAAAAGAAGAAAGAGAAAAACAAAATGCCAAAAGGTATTTTGGACTTTCTTGAGGGTGGGGATGACAGGCAGTAAATACAAGCAGTTCAAATAGAAAACTTTTCATATAATGTTGCTGAATTCCATTTTAAGGTAATCCTCAAATAACTCTTGCATCTCAGGCTGAACTAGTAATCCTTGGAATGTCTCTGGTAATTCTCTCCATCACCTGCACAGGACTACAAATTACTCTTAATTCTGGATTTGGTCTCACATTTCAATATTTCAGTCTGCAACCAGCTATCACTCCAAATTGGGAAGGAGACCAATTCAGACCTGTTTAGGTTAGGAAATGAGTGTTGAGTCTGATCCCTTAGGGCAAGTCCAGACTTTTGTCCCTGATGGTAGACAGACCACATATATTAGAGAAAGGCATAGGAATCACATGTGAGACAGGTGAGATAATTTTGCCTCTACTTACCTACCCATTAGGGCTCAGCTGAAGCTTCAAGAGTTGGAAGTGATGTTCCAAGGCTCAAACTAATCTGCAAAATATGTATTGAGATCTGAACATCTCTGAGGTCTTCAAGCAGGCATTTTGGTCTACACCCAGCTTGATTAAAGTATTCCTGGATTCAATTAACTGAAATATAATGGGATTATTTCACAACACGCAATCTGATTTTTTTTTGGTTACAGTAAAGTGAGCGAGCGGTGATTACAGGGCTTAATACAGCAGGCCTTGCTGTTCCACTGGAATCAAAAAGTGACATGAAATTAGGTCAATTTAGCCAGAATTTCTTGGGGGAAGCTAGGAATGGGGGAAAATATCTCTGGTTTTCCTTCATAAGATTATTTTTCATTAGATAATTCTAAAAATGTATTCCATTGCACATTGTATAACAGAAGAAGAAACAGTTTAAGTGAAAGACACTTCATTTTCATCAAAATACACATTGAATCAAGTGTTAAATACATACATAAAATCATTTTCCCAGAATATTCTCTAATAGAAGACATCTTACAAAAATTAGGGCTTTAACTCCAGTTCCACGTCAAGCCCATATTTCAAAAATCTGAATCCTGGGTGTGGACAGTCACGTGTTTTGTTTTGATCAGTACTGCCTTTTGGAATGATGGTCAGCACGAAGACCAGGCTCAGGGTTGGCAGCAGGCACCCACCTGTGTGACGTAGCTGCATCCAGCCTGGGAGTGAGTTCCAACACACCGATGGTCCATGGAGCACATTTGGAAATTCCACCAACCATCTCGCTCTCGCACCTTGGTGAAATGAAATGTTGCCCTCCACAGGGGCCAGCGAGAAAACTTCCACTTCACTCTGTAACTTTAGACCAGTTTTCGATTAAGTGCCCATCTGAGGGCTTTGCTAGCTATGGCAGTCCCAGAGCTGAACAACCGGCTGAGCTCCTAAACATCAAATTCTCTTGGTTCTAATCCATTAAGCGGATTTTATTTACAATATCTTTCTACGTCAGCAGCGCAGATAGTTCATTTTTGTAACCAAAACCCGCCCCTTACACATCTGCAGATGCTCCCACATGAATATGCTCTAAAATTTACCCTTGTCCATCATATCGGGGTACTTTAGCTTGTGGTGCTCCTTTTGAACCTCCTGACGTTGCCAACTGAAGGTGTCTCTTGTGCCACAGGACGCTTAAAAAAAACACCTAAAAGAAAAGAATTCACAATCTATGGTCCCTAAATCCCAAGTTCTCAGCTTAATAATACATTTTCAGCTGTGCAGTTCCAACATTCATAACTAGTGCTGAGAAAATAATTTGCAGCCAGTAATTTGCTGAAAGAATTTAGTCCCTTTCTCTGCTCGCAGATGGTCCCTGAGCAAAATCAAAATTTCCTCGAATGTACTCATTATTTGAAAATACTCAACACATTTTTGGCAGGGCTTTTTTTTTTCCCCCTCTTTAAAAAAAAAAAACAAAAAACCAACCCTTGCAGATTGATCACAAAAGCATTGCTTGTGTATTCCAGTTAGTATTCTAGCCATGAGCTGCTGGTTTGTTGTGATTAATCATAGGTTCATAGTATGGTTTCCATTCCCCCTACTGGAGTGAAAACAAAACCCCCGTAATTCTTACAGTCAGGTGTAGGCCTTGAAAAAACCCTGGGGCTCTGATTTCCCTTGGGAAAAAGGAGCAGGGAAATTAGACTATGGAATTTTAACCCTTTCAGTCTCTGGTTCTCCCAGGCTTTCCCACATCTTTCATAGTACCTACGGTTCCAGTTTCATGTGGCCTCCATACAAGGACTTGCAATGATGCAGCAGGGCCACGTATTTGGGAGCGTGCGTCCTAATAGCACACCACCACACGTAACACCCCCTCATGCTCCCCGGCCCCGTGCAGTGAAATCAGCTCACCCCCGACTAGAGCAAGAAAGCAGCCACGGAGAGGTTGCAGGACGCTGTGCTGGAAGCACGTGAGGTATGGGACGAACTGGAGGGTGCACAGGGATGGGGGTGGACATTGGAGTCATCTTCAAATTTGTGAGACCTGACAGGCTTGGATTTTTAAAGAGTCACTCCAGAGGACAAATAAATAAGGTTTCAAAAAGTGATTGATAGGCTGGGTCCATCATTTAAATTCCATTATCTTCTTGCACGCCAAGGAACTACATGCGAGGGAGGAACTTAGGATTGCATTTAACTGCGCTCATACCAAGACCTAGAAAAGAGGAGTGCTATTTACTTACAAGCTTGTTAAGGCTACAGTAGACCCACCAACTTCTTATTCTGTCCTCATATTCTGCTCACCCGCTCCCACTAGCTTTGGGTTGTCCTGCTCTGCTTGTCCTGCTGGGACACTGGAATTCATCCAGGGCTGGGCGCAGGCTGATAGCCTAGAGCTGAAGGGATGGGGCCACAACCTGGTACAAATCCTCTGAGCCATCCCTTCCATCCACCAATTGCCCTCTTTCTGTGCTAACGTGTGCTACTGATGCAAGCACAGACAGAATTGTGCCGCTCTTTGCAGCTGCTTCAGGGAAGAATCACATTTACATTACTAAATGCAGCTTTCCAGCAAAAAACACAGAGTGAAGTCAGAAGACAGCGTTTGATAAAAAAGAAAGAGACTTTAAAACAAATAACCCACATTCACTAACATGTATTCAAATACAGACAAGAGGAACAGTGGTAAAAAAACCCAACCCCCCTGACATTTCTGCTTCAAGCAGCCTTTATCACAGAGCATGCGGTTTTTATTTTGGCTGTTACCTTTCCTTTTGATAGTGTCTTCTAAATCACTTCTCAAACAGACATTTCTTCACTTCCCCACATGTCCTCTGTGGTTTTGCGGGATCCTGTCTCTTGCAGATTTATTCCATGTTAGCCTACCCCAAGCAATGACCAGCCGTAAAGGTGTAAAAGGCTTTTCTGCTTCTGGAAGGCATTCTGTGTCCACAGTGGAGCTTTGGCAAGAGGTCTCAAATTTGACTTATATCAGGAAGACAGGACAGAGATGCCTGTCTTGCTGCTGCATATATAGAACTATAACAACTTACAAATGTTTTGAGAAAAAAAAAAAAAGAGTTTTTTTCAAGGGGATGACGTTTGCATTCAAATTAATTTACTATATGGGAGATTCTGTTTATTAATCATATGTAGGAAAACACCTCACAAAGCCTTTGGGATGTATAAGGTGCACTATGATAGCCTGGCTAGATAATTGGTACATGTAGCCCTTACATTTTCAATATGACACTAGATTTATGTTATTTTTTGAATTGTGTGACAGGATGGTAGAAACCGAGGATTTTCAGCAGATGGAAATGGGCAGCTGCAGCTAGCCTCAAACAGAAAAGAAAGGATTTTCATGACATTTACAGCAACAAAAAGCAGAAGCAAACTAGCTGTTGAAGATGACATCAGTAGGTTTCAGAATTAGCTCTTTTTTAGAGTGGGTGATGAGATTCACGCCATTCAGAACTACTGTTTTTGAGCTGTATTCTGTAAAACACTGGAGCAGAGAGTTTAATAATAATAATAATATTCTGATAGTTGTTTCTAGCTTTTTTGATGGCAGAAAAAGTCTTTTAAAAAAATGGAACTGAAACAAAGAACAATTCAGAGACAGGAGGTCAATTCTGTGGCAACTTCCATGGCAATGGAGACAAAAAAATAAACCACTAAGAGCTTTTATAAAAGGTAGCTTTTTCATGGCTAGAACATTTTTCTGTCTATTATAAAGTTAAAAAATAAGGAATCTCCTCAATCAGAAAGCAGAGGCTGAATCACTCCGAACTTAGGATGTTTGAAATATAAGGCAAAATCTCAGTCCAAACTTAGGATTTCATTCCACCCCCAACACAATTCACCACAGACCTCTCTCCCCCAAGCATTGGAGTGTCTTGAGTTCAGATCCAGATGCAAATTCCTTAACTTGTTAAAAAGTCGCACCAGTTAGGAAGTCAGAGAAGGACAAACGTTACAGTGTGTGGGCTTAGACACCTCTTGAATCAAGAGGGTAAAAAAAGAAACACAATCTTTCCTGTTATTTAAGCTCAAGGTTTATGCCAGACAGTACATGATATTCTAACCAAAGGGAGAAGGATATAGCGAACCCAGGCTTTATTAAGGTCCGGGAGTACATGATTTACTTTTCATTAGATTTAGTTAGCAGCTAAATAGTAATTCAGGCAAGAGTTCTAGCCGTGCTTAATACTTTAGTCTTACAACAGAATAATATCTCCAGCATCACTGAAAACAAACATTCAGATGGGAACAAATTAACTCATCTCAATTCAGCCAGCTGCAAAGACCTCCTTTCTATTACTGCCATTTCAGAAAAAAGATGTCAGCCATTTCCAAATCACCTCTTAAAAATACGTGACTTTTGCATCAAGCCTGTAAGGCCATAAAATTCAGCCCCTTCAACCCAGTAAGGGAGTCACTCCCTGAGGTCCCCATGTTTTCTTGGAGAACGCCCTGCAAGTGGGGGGACCATCTCATCCACCCCTCCCTGCCACAGATGTGGCACCAGATGAGCGGTCATCCAACAAGCCGCTGTCACAGTTTTATAGGTCACCTAAAACTGCACAAAGCAACCTGCCCTAAACTATTCAGAGGCCCAGGTCTCACCCATCAGCTTCCAGAGAAGGGCACTTACCCCTGCAAATACACCAGGGCATCAAAAAACCCAAGGAATGCAGCCTCTGCTTTGACACCCATTTTGTTCATGGGTGATCAAATCCTTTCTATTCCTTTATCCACTGTGCTGTGCCTCGATAACGAGCACCTCCAGCTCCAGGCAATACAAAGCAAGCTGCAATAGCAACAGCAAAACCCTCACTTGCTGTCTGGGACTGACTTCTGTGCTAAAAGCTAGAGCAATCTCTCCTCTGCTTTTCCACTTAGAGTTTCTCTGATGCTTTCTGACTAAACAAGAACAAGCCTCATTTATTCTTAGAAAAGTTGCTGGGTCACCCATAAGCCCAAATTCAAGTTCTGGTGGAAAAGGCTTTTCTGCAGACTGCATCTGAAAACTGCCTACTCTCAAATCCCACTTCCTATCCCAAAGCACTTTGAGGAAGTTTGGATACACATCTGAACTTTTCAGCTTGATGTAGTCTCTCCCTGTGACTCATAGAAATGTTTCCATGAATATTTAATATTTTTAAGTTCCAAAAGGAAAAAAAAGGCTTAAATAGGGAAAGAAAAAGACTCAAACAAATACCATAGCTGCCAACATCTTGTGACAGAAAGTCAATAGCTTTTAAATCTGCATAAAATTACATACATTTCCATGAAATTACCTGCATTTGCATATAGTGGTGCTTGATGCTACAAGGGACTTGCAGCTCCTCCCCAAGACTCCCCAAATCCTGGCTTCTCCCACTGGCCCAGCAACGCATCAATTCCGCCATCCTTGAGCTCTGAAGGCACTGGGAAAATCCAGGAGGGAACCGCTGGGGCGTTTCCACAGCCCAGTAGAAATTCCTGTCTGACCAGGGACATGGGCCAGCAGCTTTAGGACATCTCCCTGAGACCTTTCTCCCTTTCCCCTTCCCTTCCTCTCCTCCTTGGCAGTCCCAGGAGATTGGGGAGGACAACTTCCAGCAGGTAGAAGTCTGTCCTCCTCCTTCCCATCCCTGTTCCTCACCCCATGCAACGAGGGGACAGTACCCATAGCATCACCTACTAGGTGTTGGCTCCAATCTTTGGGGGTATCAGGGGTCCCCCTCAGCCTCTCATGAGCTGCGGCAAGGCAACCCACCGGCACCCTGTGCAACATCATGGGTTGGGGAAGGAGGGAAATAGGGTCTGGTGGTAAAAATGACCAGCCCTAGGGGTTTCTGGAATGCATGGAAGGGGAAAAAAACTGGCCCAGAGAAGGCATGGCCAATACTGGCTTTTATCCCCAGGCAGAAGAAGTGGCTCTAGGGTATCACAAAGGGGAACCCCAGCTACAAATCATCTGATTGAAGGACTGCCATCCCAAAACATTTAAGCACAGCAGTTCCCAGCTGCTGTGATGGCTGCCATACTTTCCTGCCCCCCCCAGCCCTGTGCTGCTCCCCTCGGCTGTGTCAGTACTTGTGGGGCGAGCCCAGGAACCCCAGTTCACATTGCGGCCCTCACACTGGGGAAGCCAGCGAGGTTGTGGGCACAGCGTGTGGGTGGAAGTGGGAACTACCTGCCAGCAATCTTAGCGCAACTGGAAATCGCAGCCTTAGAGACAGTCTGAGTCTGGGGTTAGACAAGATATGTTGTTTTTTACTACCTAACAAAAACCAAGGATAAGTTTGACAAATAATTTCTTCCTGCAACAGTTTCCAGTTGTGTTTCTAGCAGATATGTATATTCTGAAGGCTATCCCCAGGACCAGCAAGCATCCCAAAGAGAAAGCTTCTTCCAAAGTCCTCCCTCAGGTTAGGGAGAGAGCAGGACATGAGGAGCTGTGGTTTGGTTTTTTTTTTCCTGCCCTGTCACTGCAGCCGCTCAACCCAACAGCCAAAGGTACTGTTTGACGTGCTCAGATTTCCTCTGGTAACATTTGTCCACCACAAACTGAACCCGAACCCACCAGCCTCCTTTCACAGAGGCCACGAGACAGGTTAGTAATGAGTTGGATCAAAATGGGGAGTGTTTTGTATCCCACCCCCAGGCCCTGGCCTCCCTGTGTGTAACTGCTTTTGAAATATATTTGGTAACACACTGAATGTATTTAAAGGGATTGTGGAACTGGCCAATTTTCATGCTAATTAAAGTGCAGGAGATGGAAGTGAGCTGTTTGAAATACATTACAGCACCGAGGAAAACATATTGTGCGCTATCTCATATTTTTCAAGAGCCCATATTCAAATCCACTTTCAATCTGTGCGCAGTGTGCTTCTGCTGCTGCCTGCGTTACCAATCCACAGGCAGCGGCCGTCCTGCCCCTGCGCTGGCCCAGCCTTTGGCATGGGGTGGACCTGGATGCAGAGCCTGTCCCTGGGGACAGAGAGAACTAGGTCAGTGGCTTGGAAGGAGCCGGAGAGCCAGGCTCCCGCATGGGGGGAGGCGGGGAAGGGAGAAGATTACTAATCTCCACAGACAGCATAGCCAAAGGGGACAATATTTAAATTTCCCACAGCGGATGCTCGCAGAGAAGAGAGCCCAGGCTCACAACGGTGTTTCTCTTGCAAGGACTTGGGGAAGTGTGAGGTTCAGTTAAGTGTCTGGGGGAAGGGAAATCTCATGCAGAAAGGCATTTGCAGAGCGTGTGAGCATCCTTTCTTCACCTCCCTGGATAGCTAGTTGGTCAGGTCACACACACTGTCCTGGGTAGACAAGAGCTAGACCAGCATCTCTGTGTAAGGGGCACAGGTGTAGCTCTGACCTGGATTTCAGCTGCTCAGGCTGCATGAGCTGCTTATCAAATACAGAGCAACTTACTTACCTGGCAGGTCCGTTGAGACCAATTGTTTTGTCCTGTTTGCCCAGATAAGTTCAGAAACCCATTTCTTTGGGGGATACTAAATGCTGCCCTTTTGTTTATACACAGTTCCTTCCTCTACAGGGAGAGACCCCTTCAAAGTGCACGTTCATGTGCGTGAGCTAGTTTCAGCGTCTGGCTTGGGAAAAATCTGCATGTAAATTGACGGGAACATCCTTGTGTACTTCCCAAGGTAGCGGTGCATGTCCAACAGCCCTCCGGTTCATCTCTGCACGTACCTTTGCCTCCCTGCAGATGGTGGCTAGCAGAGGGGATGATGTCTCTAGGCACACATCCCCATTCCCCCAGGAAGACTGCAGAGAGAAGGGTCTCTTTCTGTGTAGACAGACCGTCGCTAGAGCACTCCTGTCTATGCATGATTGCTTGTACGTGGGAATTACTTGGTGGTTTTCCTTCTGTTTTCATCTCCTTGCCCTCTCTCGCTGTCCTTTGGATACAGGGGCTGCGAGTCCCTGGGGCTGGGAGCTACCAGGCTGCACTGTCAAGTGCTGAGCAGTATTCCTTCACCCTCAGGAGGAAATCTGCTTCTTTAAATATTTGTCTGACTCCCTGACAGCTTTTTGACGGAACATCCACTCCCCTGTTTACAGGAGCATTCAGTGGCAGAAGACATCTCTATCAGGGCACCCTCTCCTTTTCAAACAAAGCCCTATTCCCACCTGGCAACAGATCTTCCTTCCCTGTTTCAGTTCCTATCTGAGTGTTGTCCCCTGCGTTATCTTCTGCGAGGGCCTCATTTCCCAAGCCAGAATTTGGAGAGACAGCTGCCCTGAGGCTGGTAAGCAGATTGCAAAGGTTAGGCAGCAGCAGGTGAGATGGTAAAAAAGAGAGGTTCTTCCCACTTCGGCTCCACCAAAGGATGGAGGTGGTGGAATAACAGCAAAAAGAGCAAACCCCTGTTCTTGTGAAATAAAGGCAAGTGTCTCTCTTAAATGTTAATTGAGAAGTTTTCCTTCCTTCAGAGTCTGGCAAATGATGTGTGTGGGGGTGGGAGGAAGACAGGAATTACCTAAGAATATCTGGGAACACCCTGCAATCCCAGGGATCGCGTGGTTTTGGAAGTGGCAGCAGCTCTTCGGAGGCAGCTGAAGTAAGCCAAGATGACATGTTGGAGTAGGGGAATTAGCCAGCTTTGATGCTGTTTCAGCTTTCTGGTGTCAGGTTCAGCTGAAGTCCTTGCCTTTGGAGAGAAGCCATCACCAGTCCATTAGATCGGTTTCTGACTTAGCTCTATCAAGGCGATGTGGCTGACTGGTCAATGCAGTAACGAATTTGAAGAGAGATGTCTGAATTAAGTCATCCCTAAAGAGTCTCTGAAAGAATAGCCTGGTTTCGTGAGCTTGTGGTAGCTTTTAATAAGAAAATGTGTTCTTTTAATAAGAACAATATCTAGATTGTCTTTGTGACATTGGAAATCATTGAGTGCTTAAACCCTGCTCTATCGGTGCCTGGCAGTTTACAGCATGAGTGGTAAATAGGAGTACTTGCAGGAATGAAGAGATTGATTAATAGATGATTCCCAGTGGAGCATGGACCAGAATATAACAGGGTTGGCATGGACAGCCGGTGCGTCAGGTGCACTTTGAGGTGTGGTGCTGCCAAGATTTCTTCTACGGTGTCTTCTCCATGTAAAGGAGAGCAGGACCTTTGCTGATGCTGGTGGTATTCAGGTTGGTTTGTCCTGCTCAAACAGAGGGTTGAGAAGAACCATCTATCTATGGTAAGCTGAGCAGCTTACAAGGTCCTCCATGTCGCAAAGACACTGAGAAAGTTAGGAGTCGCACAGTCTCAGGAACCTCACGGCAGCTATTCCCAGGTGTTCCTGCTCTTTACAATGCTCAGATTAGGAGCGCAAAGAGTTTTGCCTCGAAAAGCTGTCTCTTTGGCAGAACCACAGATACTTGTGTTCAGATGCAGCACTGCGCGCCGAGTGTCACCCAAAGGAGGGAGCGATGCTCTCCTACAGGATTTCTGGAAGGCACTGCCATTGTTCAGAGTGCAAGTGGGCTGAGGAGCTTAACAGATGGCTGCAGTGAGACATGGACTCTCTACAGATGGTGAATTCATTCCCTCCGAGATCAGTGGTGGGCTGGATGACAGCCCAATATGGTTGCAGACTCCAAAAGCCTGTATTACCCCCACACACCCTGTTATCATGACATTTTCCTCTTTGGAGAAGGCAAAGGGATTTAGAGAGACAGACATAGACACGTACATGGGTAGGGAGAAACCAGAGAAAATGACAGATGGCATAGAAACAGGTATGTATCCCTCTGAGAGGCTGTCAGCATGGGGAGAGAGGGCGGAGCAGTTATTTCTTCCCTTGGGGACATCCCTTCCAGTCCATGGACAGCCGCAGGATGAGACACCTTGGTTTTCAAAACATAACTTTCACAAGCACCAGATCCCAGTAAGCAAAAATCACTGAGGATGGCATCTCTGAGAAAATCTCCCAAGAAGCTTTTGTCCTGAAGGATTTTTTTCTTTGAGACCATGGTCACATTTTTAAACACTGGCCAATACTAGTTAGAATGATCTTCTCTCTGGATTTTTTGCAACCAGCTGCTAAAAGGCTAGAAGCCTTTTCCAGACTTGATGAAATTAGTGGAATTAGACAGCAAATGGCTTCCTGCTGTGAGCAGCCTCCGATTTGAATGGATCCCCACCTTATCCCTCCCATCCCAAAACAGAACATCAAATTTCCCATCAAATAAGCAGTTTATCAAGTTTTATCCAGGGAAATCGGTTCGTTTCTTAGCTTTTAAAAAGTCAAACCAGGAAAGTATTTCTAGCCAGAAATAGCATATCAGAGAGTTTAAATTCTTTCAAACATGTTTTTCTTTTTGCAGTCGGGTCATTTTTTTTTAAGCCAATCCTCCTCCAGGTGATATTTCAGCAATGAAGCACTGCAAGATATCACTGAGTCCAGGATTTAGGAAACCACATCCTCATTCATTTCAGGATGATCTTGGGCTATTTAGTGATTGTGGCGGATAATACCAGGAAACTGTCTGGAAACGCTCAGCTTGGATGCAGTTCCAGGTTCCACAGCAAACATGTAGGTCGGAGAATTATCTCAGCAGTCAGCATCCATTGACTCATAGGAAACCTGACTCACAACCATTCATGTTAAATGGTATCTACAAAAGTTCCTTTTATTTCTGTATTTCCCTATAAGCTTATAAGATGATACCCACAGGGACTAACGCCATATTATCTCAGGAACAAGCTTAACTTCAGCAGGCTGGCATTCAGCAAACCACCAAAGTTGGGTGAAGGTCTGGATTAGAACGCATCTCCTGTTAACTCCTCTGCCCACAGCCCCAGGGCTTGCGGGCTGAGCAGCACAGCCCTTGAAATTCACTTCCTTCCAGTTTAACAGAGCATCTGCAAGGAAGTTTCACAAGAGCAGCTATTCCAAAAGACACTGCTGCTAGTTCTGGTGGCAGAATAGATCCTGTGATTCAGCATTCAACACCTTCTCTGGAAGCTCTGAAGCAACTCTAGAAATAGTCCCTTTCCAAAAAGAAAAAAGAAAAAGAAAAGAAAAAACCCAAGAAGTCATTTGAAGCATGCAAGTAGATTTGTAGATCTGAAAAAAATACAGAGGATATGTCTTGCTGAATATAAACTTGCTGGTGCAAAGATCTTAGTCTAAAGTTGATGGAAAGGCCCCTTGTGTTACATTGCTTCCTTGCATTAAAGTGGTGTTAGAACACCTTGCAGGATCAAGCACAATATGAATGGTAAATCCTAGAGCTATATATATATGTAAGCATGGAAATACCACACTGGTAATATTGTTCCCAGGATGCTATATTTTGGGGAGAAATGCCAATGTAGCAGTGCAAGTTGATCCCCAGTGGCTTTGCCAAGAGGTTCTGGGATTATTCCAGAGGTATTACTTTTAGCTTGGTCTCTCAAGTCTGCTAAATGCTTCTCAATATGAAAACCATAGTACCATGTTGTTAAGATGCTAAACCCACATGAAGAGAGGGTGGGGCAGGGAACTTTGAAGCAGAAAGCGCAGAGATCTCCCCAGTCATGCTCTTTTACCCCTCTCCAGCCCTTTTGCTCCAGGGTATTTCCCACCACTTTCCAAGGTTCATCCTTAAGCAGCCAAGCACTGGAGCCACTGCAGCAAAGCACGCTGCTGTACAGCCACTAGCCCCTTGCTCTTCTCAGGGAAAATCCTCCTCCCAGAGGACTGCTTCATTTATTTCATTTGTCTCCTTTCCATCTCCCACCCTCTTCTCAGGGGAATACAACCCAGGCAGATAAGCTAATGAGACAATTAGCTTTCTGCTCCCTGATTGAAGGGCCCTTTATTTCCCTAACCAGCCAAGCCAATTCTCAACATCGTGAGTGCTTGACTTTATTTCTGCAATGTGATTCATCTTCCCTCTTGCTCATATATAAACCTACCATAAAAGAATATTATTAATGTTGCCAAGTCAAGCCCTTGCTTGTTAGCAAACACTTAGACCTAAGCCTGTTTGGGGAACCTTAATTCACCCTCTTCCTCTTCCCACCTCCCCACAATTCACCTTGCATCTGTATTTTACCAAGGCCTTTAATAACCCTATCCTACAGCAGTGTACAGAGAGCCCATTCCACACTCAGCACGCATATTGGGCAGTGATCTATGAGGACCCGTGAACTAGTCACTATTTTATTTTTCAGTTATACACCGGGTTGCCTCGCAACTTTACTTGCTACCTACCTGCTATCGCATGGCTGCAAAAGAGATTATTGCAATGCGGCAAGCAAAGGCTGGGTACAGCCACAATACAAGAATCATGGTGAAATGTAACCCAGCATGCCAAAATCACACCTTGAAAACCCATCACCTGCTGGAAGTGTTCACTGCAGACTCTGGCAGAAGGGGAAGATGGAAGGCTGAAACAAATTTAAGAGCTTCTCCTGTTTCCCTTCAGCCCAAGGACCCTACCTCCCAGGTGATCAGACAGCAGCCCCTACACTTCATCTCCACTTTCTTCTACCTTCAAGCCGGTACGGAAAGGAGATGGCTCAGGGAATTGCTCAGGAAAGACTGCTCTGTCTGTGCCCTGGCTGGCAGGGGAGGCAGCGATGCCCTGCTCCTCCTCTGTGCCGTGGAGAGAGGAGCAGACTTTCAGAGCCCTAGCTCCTCCGAGGTCCTAAACTGAGATGCAGAGCCAAGGTAGTTGGCTTGATTTGGTCTCCATACGTGGGGAAATGAAACAGTGGAGTTTAAGAGGCCTGCAGGATCTGCTCAGTAGCAGCACAAGGTCCCTGTTTTCCTTTTATGCCCCTGCCACCCACTCCCACTGACCTGTATAACCAGTTGTGACCATGTCACACAGTACTGTGGAAGTTGTAGTTGTCAGAGTATTAGGCACTCATTGGCCTTTCCTTGGGAGCACCCTGCCCGCCAGGCTGGGACCAGAGGACTGGTTTAGTTGCTCCTATTTCTATACCAAGTGGAAAAGAGGCAAATAGCAGATTACCTATGCCTGAAGCATCACTGCTAACTGTTGGGTCAATATTCGATGTTGGTGGCTGACCACATCCTTCAGGCCCATGAGATGCTTTCCAGTATTATATGACGTGTGCTCTATTCAACACTTGCTATTGCACGCTTGATAATTTAAGCTGTCATATAACTTATTGGTTTCTTGATAGAATGTCCCCCCAGATGCTAGTAAGAACGTGCAGTGTGGCCTCAGAGACACGTCTGCCTAAGAGCATCCATGTCCTCTCCCCTTTTGCATGCAGTTGCTTGTAAGGAAGGTTGCAAAGGGAAGAGGGAGGATGGAAGCCAATGTCAAAGTTCTTGCTAGAGCCATCTTTTGCTTGGTCAAATCTAAAAGGGGCCCCGAATCCAGGATCACCCAAATACTACAGATTACTACAGGCTAAAATAATGCCTGAGAACTCAAAAATGTCCTGCCGCAAGACAAAGAAGACATCTCCTGCATGCCCCTGCAGAACAAGATAACTGTCAGATTTATGATGTATCACTCTATCCAGACACATCAGCATTTTTGCCCCAAAATTTCTATCCAGGCAGAATTTGAAGGCTTTGTACATTTATCCAGAATTTACAAGGGCATGAACAGTTATAGAGCAGGCACAGGTCTACAGTTCATGCACCCTAGCCCTGGCAGCTCATGGAAGAAGGCTCAATGCAAAATACATTTGCATTGTTTCCACTTGGGATCTCCCCGACAAGTAGGTGGCACGCCTAGCTACCGCACCACTGAACCACTTCACTTTAAATGCATGCTTGAGTATATTTAATCTCTTCGGCATTGCAGAAGGCCAATAGATGCAGATGGACTTTTGTTGCAAAGGTTCCAAGAACTGGTAACTCATAATTGTGCAGTATTTTAAACAGTTGATTCTAAAGACCTAAAGGGGTGGAAAAGAGGTCTTGGATTCATAAAAGTACAGTACATTTGCAGATAGATAGATTCAGTGGCCTCTGCCCAGCCAGGATTATAGGGAATAAAGACCAAAAGTTTGCAGAAACAGTTAGATGGCTTTGGAGAAAAGCTCTGCTCTCTTCCACTGTTTGACAGATGCAGCACAGCAAACAGAGAGTTAAGGCTTTTCCCCTGCTAGACTGCAGCAAAAATGAGAGATTTAAATAGACTGAAAATGTAAATCCAACATTTACTCCATAGACAGAGTGAGGCAGAGAGGAGGGGAGGGGAGTGAGGGAGGATAGATGATCATTGGATGTGTGAGAAGAGAGATGCATCACATAGTATATATTTTATATGTATTAATATTCATACCAGTTCTTTCTTTTCTCCCTCCAGGCTCTGTCTGCTGCTTCAGTTCATCCATCCAGCTTCAAGAGGGAGATGGATCTTTCAGCCCTTTCCTGCAACTCTAAGCTAGAATCTAAGTCTCAAAGTAGCATGATGCTTCCTTCTCAGGAGCATTGCAGTGAGATGTTGTAGGGACATCTACAGTCACAGGTCATCCTAAGAGAAAGCAGAGCTTGCAAAAGGGGTCATCCCATGCTCCCTGGGAAGATCAGAGATGTGCTTGAGCTGTGACATTTAGAAGGAAGAAGCATGGAGAGCGACACAAGTTCTTCCTGAGTCCAGAGGCAGCACCACTGCTTTTATGGATACACAGAGCTTTAAGAACGGCTGTCCCGTATCATGGAACACCACATGGGGCAGGGTCAGCATGTGCGAAGTCTTCAGATATGGAATTGGGGAATGGAGATAATCATACTTTTGGAAAGAGGATGTGCTCTGTGATTGTGGAGAGGTGGTAGTGAAGTCCTGCAAAAAAGACAGTATTGTCTTATTTTGGTCTGGAAACAAGGAAAGCCCTGCTGTTGAGGAAGGATGGAGCCAGGTGGCTGGGACACTTGGTTGGGTCTAAAAAGACATCCAGCCTAGAGGCAACAGCATCAAGATCAAGAAGTAATATACAGGTGATAGTGCATGAGAAGAAAGTTTCAATCTGTGGAAAAGAAGATGAGGCCGAAGTTTATGCTTAAAGGCTGCTGCAGTATTTTCATTCCAACAGTGCTGAAGATTATCATGAAAAAAAATCTATTTTACAAACTGTGTTTGGAAGAGAGTCCTGGAAGACTGATGTTTTTCTCAAGACTCAGGTGCTTCGAACTAAGAAAACTTGATGGCAGCGCTTAAAAAGCACTATGTGCCCCAAACGAGCATCACAGCAGAGAAATAAATTGCTCTTAACCAAGTCAAGGAAAGGTGAGACTTAATAGCTTTCTTGCTGGTCTTGCAAAGCTCTTCTACCTGTCATGTTGGTATTCATGCCTAAGGACTCTCTTGGGAATTCTTGTTTTCTATTTGGGAATCAAAAAACCTGGACTTTGATGAGGGAAAAGCTGCAGAATATTTTTCACAGAGAGCAATTTAATCCAGAGGAAGAGACAGATACTGCATGAAGTCCAGTCCATATGTGTGTGGAGTCCAGCACTGAGGGGCAGCCCTCCTGGAAGCCGTCTCTATGTGTTGGGTGGAAGCAGACCCACGCCATGGTCTGGAGTCACTCCTGGGAACACCAGGGAATCAGATTTAGAGGCATGACATGAGCTGTACCTGTGTTTCTCCAGCTGAGCACAGAAGGTTTGGACATGAAGTACGTATTTGCACTGTTCTAAAATGCAGTGAAAGGAAAAGCCATTTTATATTTGCAAGGAGGAGGATACCCTCCCTTTTTCTTAGCAAACATTGACTCATCTATGTACTACAAAGGACTGGTCTTCCACTGTGGAACAGCTCCTCTGAATTTTGGGATGCAGAAGCTGGGTTTCGGTAATCTGGAATGAGTAAAAACCAGTGCAACTGTTTATCTTTGGACATAGCAACAGACAGATGTATTCTTATTTTTTTGGAAAAGTGTACAGAAGATTTACCGTCTTTCCTCCCACAGAAACTGACAGTGCTCACAAAATTAGCATCCAGGAGATAAAAGTTCAAACCACAACCGGCTGCCAATTCACATAGCACAATTTAAGTCGGTGCCACTTTACAGGAAGGCTTTTACAGGAAGTGCTCAGGAAGGTTTTTGATCTATGGATGTAAAGTAAGTACTTTTTACCCTTGCCATTATTTGGTACAGAAGGAAGAGATTTTTAGCCTACCATGGAAACACGGATTTGTCAGCGTTGTTTGTATTACAGTCACATCCAGGGCCTCCCACTGTGATAGATGCTGAATAAACATGCAAGTGAGAAGTCCACGCCACCTAACAAAGATATCCAAAAGGAAAGAAATGAAACAGCTTGTCCAAGATCATGAAGCAAAGCAGAGACAGAAAACAGCACAGAATCCTTAGTCACGTATACTACTTTGTTTGCGGAAGACGTCTATTTACTGAGGTTATAACTTCTTTACAAATGCACCCCTTCAGACAAAGGTACTCCCCTTTTGCTGCTACTGTCAACCAGAGATGTATTTCGCGGTTACTTCGTTACTCCTGACGGATCCCTTCAGTAGTGTCATCCTTACCTATAACTCCTAGATTCCATCCTAATTTAAATATCTGAAATCAGAGCTGGGTACGAGGTCTTTCTTGCAGTCCCAGAGCACCATGTTCACACATTTCATGAGGATTAGCTAAGTCTGGTTTCCTCTGGGCTATGCTCAGCTGCAAGCAGCTTCTATGACCTTTAGTAGCAGGTGCTTCACATTGCAGCCTTTGTATCAAAAGAAAGCAAAACTTTTTTTCTCTCCATACTGTTTCGCTAAAATTGGACTAGTTCAAAAGTTCTTGGTGAATGAGAGGAAGGAAAAGGTTCTGCAGACAGAGCATGCTCCGTTTGTCTTATATTCTAAGCATGCAAGATAAATGTCAGGCTGATTAATTTTTTTCCTCAGCCCAAAATGAATAGGAATTTAATTCTCAAATTAAATTGGAGAATTTAAAAATCCAAAATAAGTTTTACTGAACACATTTTAATCACTTTTAAAACCTGTATGAAAAAAATCAGCCCTTTGCTGTAGTTAGCGTATTTTCACCCTGACAAAAATCTTCTAAAAGTCTTTTTGAAAATACATTTTCCTTGAAATTTTTAACCGTACCAAACCAATCCCTCAGGCAAAGTTTTTCCCAAGTTGATACTTTCCAGTGGAAAAAAATTCCTGTTTTAACCTTCCTTTAACAAAACCTATAGCCTGACCGAGCACTCTTAGCTATGTTTTGAGTGAATAGCTCGCTTTGGAAAACATCAATCCAGGCCTGATGCACAACTGGCTTCTTCACAGCCTATGGCTGAACGCTGGAACAGACTGTGCCTGGAAAGAAGGTGTACTTCTATCTTTTCACTGCTCCTGAGCCGCGCGGTTTCAGTGGGCATGTTGGTGGTGAGGGCAGGAAAGGACAGAGCATGCATGCTCGGAGGAGAAGCACAGTTGAGTAAGTCATACACACGTGTAGGCTGGTAGACAGGGCGACTGAAGCTAAGCTGAAAATGATGCTGATGAAATTATGGCTAGTGGAAAAACGCTTCCGAGATACAGCTTGCAGCTGCGTGGCCAGATGACTATTTGCAATTCCTCACTCCCCCGGTGTTTGTGAAGCAAAACACAGCTTTCAGGAGATGCTGGTGCTTGCTGTTCATTTTGAGTTCACTAGTTAAGGGCAGTCAACACTTCTGAAAAACATGGCTACTAATAGATTCAAACATCTATGAAAATATGTAAATCTGTGGCAAGCTTGAATTTTGAAATATTCCTTTAAAAATATTCAGTGTCCTTTTAAAAAATATTTCTCCCCTTGCGTAAGTCAGAAATAGCCAGATCAATTTTGTCAAAAAAATCCAACAACTCCTAAACAAATCCTTTGGGCTTAGACTAAGCGTGAGCAATTTCATCCTGAAAGAAGAATCACTGGGAGAGTTCAGAGGAAATAGAAGCAGAGGCTTGGACGCTGCAACTCTTTCAAGCTCTGCATTTGGTGCGCACTGCTGGCAGAGACACAAAGGAATCCGCAGCTGAATTGGCCCGTTATCAGGGGATGGGATTTTGTTTCCAGAGTTGTCAGTACCACTAAAAAGAAGAAGACGGAGCGCCAGAAGCAAGCCTGCACGGGCGCGCAAAGGGGCTGGCTCGCTTGCCCCAGAGCCAGCAGTTCCCGGGGGACGGGGACTGGCTGACCATGGAGCCCCGGTTTGGCAGGGCTGCCTGCTCCAAGGGCACGTCCCCCTCTGCCACAAAGCACGGTGAAAGGTCCGAGCCCATCGCCTCGACGGTTGCCTGTCATCGGACTCATTTTTCTCCGAGAAGTACCTGCGAACTCGTGGTGCGAGCGGACAGTTACTTCAGATTGCAATAACAGGGTTTTCCTCTCTTGCTCTGCTCTTTGTACCTGACCTGGCATGACTCATTCGCAATACCTGTAAACAAAACACACTACAGTGCAGTTCAATTTTGTACTACACTGAATGATGGGGCTCCTGTAGATGGCCTAGTGATGTACTACAACCAGTGTTAAGCAAGTGACAGAAGGCAGCAAGACAGTGCCGTTGAAACCTCATACAAAGAATTACTTGAAGCCTTCATATATCAAGCAAACAAGAGCAAGGGGGGGGAAAGAGAGGGTTATCTGAGCAGGTGTTTTCAGATTAAGTTTGAAGGGAGATGAAAATGCGAGATTGCAAAGCAGTTAGCTCTCTGCAGCCGCAAGATTATGTGAATAGGTCTCTGTTTAGCACATGCCTCTCACTGTCCTGGCATGAAAGATTTCAAGTCCAGGGAGATCTCGAAGGGACAGCCTGCTCTGTAGCATCTGATTCTTATCTCAGAAGCCCAGATAAATTTCCTCCTAGTTCTCCAGACTAGTGGATCTTGATTATCACAAACCCTATGGCTTTTCTCATAAGCTATGCTCTTACCTTTAAGCATGGCAGTATTTGTGTGAGCTGCTGCTGGGCTAGTGTCAAGAGTTAGATTGTTCAAGCCTCTCCAATATAAGCAAGTCCAGAAAGCTACTCGATTTATAACAGGGTCAGAGCCAGCCCCCACTCCAACAAATCTGGACACCTCCGTTTTTCCTATCCCCAAATTCCGGATCTGAGCATCTGAGGTTGCAACAAACTGAGCCGTCCCACCCGTGTTAAGACATTGCTCAAGAAAGGAATTCAGCACCCGTCTGAGGCCTTTTCAGCATTCATTGCAGGATTATTCTTTCCATCCATAGCTTCGGGGACTGTAGGATGTGGAAGAGCTGATACTTGAATGAAGTGCTTAGTTTTGAGTGAACAAAAAGCTCATTTGCCTAAAGTGGGCGTGTTTGTGCTGCAGATAGTTTGAAGCCTTTGATGCAATAACTCGGGAACAACTTGTTCTGAAACCATTCGCTTAGTGGAGGCACGTGGATATTCAGCATCCTTGCTCCCGCTGTTTGCTGTTCTTCCCATACAGCAGTGAGCACTAGCAAGAACTGGAAATACTGTTTAGTGTCTTGCTAGAGACCTCATTCCTCCAGGGAAATGAGTATATTCCCATTTTCCCACATGTGTGCGGAGTACAGAAGGCAAAGGACCAGAACACCAGCGAATAGCCCCACACCGTGTCACTGGGAAATAATCACATTTTCTGTGGCAGCCGCGAAATCTCTCTCCTCACAGTCACTGGAGGAGAGAGAGGCGGGATCAGTGGGACTAAAGGAGACTTTCACTAGATTTAGAGGACTTCAGCAAAGCCCTGCTTACTGGCTAGTTCTCAGAGAGCCGGAGCTTTGGTGGTGGCCTATGCTGGGATATCAGTGGGCAGGCCCACATTCTTACAACCACATAGGAGATGGAAAAGAGCTGAGGACATGCCTGCATGGATTTCTTCTCTTTGCTGTGGAAACTCCGAGGCACCAGTCCTCTCTGCGTATTTTCCAAAGAGCCGTCGTCTCCCTGTGGCGTGGACTTTGTGCCGCAGAAGACCTCTCCCGTGTCTTTGCAACTCCTGAGCCATGGCACAGGGAGCTGTGGGTGGGAGAGCGAAGGAAGCTCTGTGAGTACGTGAGGAGGAGCGGCTGGGCTCTGCAGAATGTCTCTGACACAAGAGGAGGGACGTGGCATGAGAGATTGGAGTTGCACTCTCTCCACGGGACACGCTGGCAGGTCAGGGTGAATGGGGGAAGAGACCACCGAAAACCTTCACATCTAGTATACCTTTGACCCTCCAAGAGGGGAGAGCTGTGGAAGACACTCAGCGATTCAGAGAGTTGCACGTGGTAATGAGGAGGGAGGCAGCGGCTAATCTGCCACATTTGCCCTATTTACATCACGCAACGGATTTGTGCTGATTTAAGATCAACAGGAGACAGTGATGAGAGACCTGGCTGCCCCGAAAGCACTCTCACTTTGTCTAGACCACTCGGGGAGTACAGCACAGAAGGCACACAGTAAGTCACTGCAGATTACAGGCTAATGATATGACACCTTGTGTGTTGTCAAGTATATTGCCACTCCGCCTGCCCTTAGGCAGAGGAGGCAGACACGACCCTATATCCATCTAGCAAGTACACCAACTGTCCTCTGCTATCAAGGACAGGCGGCAGAACTAAGCAGCTCCATTCCCGGCTCAGATAAATTGGATCAACTCCCTTCTGTTGCTGCTGGCTTTTGCCTACAATATTAAGCTACTTTGGACCAGAGATCCATTCCCCTGCTCCCGTATTGCTCCCACTGCTGCATCCATGGCAACATTAGGAGCTTAACCGCGGACGACTCAGCCAAGGCCACCAGCCACTTCAAAGCACACTCCCCAGCTTGAGGATTCTTCTCTATTTCGGAGTCCCCACTCTTGCTATCATCAATGGGACATCATGAGTATGGACAACAGAGAGCACAAGGAACAAAAAGCCTGATACCATGCCTGTGTCAGTTTACTGCTAGTCTCCAGCCTGAAGGCAAACCACTATTTCATCAAGGAGGAAGAGCACAAGAAGCGGCTGACAGCGTTCCCTTACACGCACTCCTTTTGGCAGGAAATTCGAATGAGGAGGAAAGGATGGGGTCATGAGAGAAAGTCTGGTGGAACAGATAAGAGCCAGAAGTCAAAAGCCTGAGTAATTTCACACGAATAGTCCAGGCTTGCTCCCAACCATGCAAATGAATGCAAGGAGTATCTCCTTTCACTAGCAAAGCATTAACTCTTTAGCCATTAGTTACCATCATGCCAGCCTGCACAGCTCCCAGCCACCTTCAGTGAGGAATTATGCTTATAGAATTTTCTTCTCCAATGAAATGGGATACTCTCAAGGGTAGGTGACTGTCCCAAGCCCAAATCTTTACTACCCCTTTGCAACACCAGGTATCTTGTGTATGTATATTTTGGGACAGCATCAGTGCAGAACAGGGAATAGTATAGGATTATATGCCGCAGAAGGACTTCATGTCCTTCAAGCCCTGAAAACAAAGACAATCGGGCACCAGATACCAAGCTTGGAAACTTCCACAAGAATTACTATTTTCTTAGTATACTACCCTACACACTAATAGCCCTGAAGTATAACTCCATTCCTCTCAAAAATACTTAAAGAAACCATGAAACCAAAGATGCCAGCAACTTGGACTTTTGCAACATTTAGACACATAAAGTGTAGAAGTCTCTAACAAACATTTTCAGTATCTTGCAGTAGATGTGTGACCCCTGTGTAGCAAGTCTATTGATACAGGTTTGCATTTCTCAGTCACTTTTTGCAAGTCTTTTCAACATAGTTCACAGACCTCCACCACTAAGGTTTTTCAGGCCAAGATGTCCCCAAGGCATGATCCTAAAACTCCATGTCACTCAACATGGCAAAAGGAGAAAGTGGGTGAAAAAAAGCCCCTTCTAGGCCCTGTCAGTGAGTTGGATGAAATCTTTCTTTCAGCCTCTAATTATTACTCCAGCTCTGAAGCAAGACTGTAAGAACCAAAGATTTTTTTTCCAGGAACATTCATGTGCTCCAAATAAGCCATGAAACCTGAAAGCTAACTCAAAAGCCAAAGAGAAAAAGAAAAAAAAAAAAAAAACAAAAAACCAAAAAACCTTTTTCTTTTTCAGGAGAAGCACAGAAGCACAGATTAAATGCAGTAAGTACAGTTCAGTAAAGTCTCCCTTCAGACTCCTCCCAGAAATTAGCATATCTGACACTGCAGTCTTCACATCACTAGTTTTAACTCTGGGTTTACACCTGTGCTGTCACAATTATTTCCATGAATGTGTCAAAATCCACAGTGAAATAGCTGAGGTTCCATACCTTCTCTATTTTTAGAAGCCCAAGCCTCAGAGACATTTTTCTGTTGATTAGAGGTTTTTCTGTTCAGTTCATTGATCACAAGGGCCGTTTACAAGACTCTGAGTTATCTAAAGCTGATTTCAAGTCCACAAAGCACTATCATGTTCTGAGGTGAGATTTCACATTGACTCTGAATACAGACAAGCTGCTCTGGGAACAGAGGCAAGGAGAAAAGTAACTTGTCTAGACAGACTTGTCATCGAGTGCAAACCTAACCAGAGTCCTGAGCCAACCTTTGAGAATATGTCTGACTTCTGCCATTGAGCCAGGCAGTTACTGCCAGTAAAATCACAGTAATAGTTAAAATCAGGACCTTGATTATAAATGCTCTGAAACTGGTTAAAGCCTGGTGCAGCTACAGCAGCCAGAAAGCCAGCAAGAGGTGACCTTGAGCAGAATTTGCACATTCTTTGGTTCTGCAAATGCTTGCTAGACCACAGAAGCAAAAAGACCATTTCATGCTGACTAGGAGGTCACAGTTACACTAGTGAACTACAAAGCTCACGGCCCAGGGCATGCGGTGCCTGATGGTGCTGAACTGTTGGTGTGCTCTGGGACTGCCTTCTTAGGAGTGAGTTCAGGCTCAGGACCATCTCCAAGCAGCAGGTTGGAGGCAGTCACCCTACTCTGTATGAAAGCTGTCCTTGCCATACCAGATCATGTCAGAGGGAATGCCTTGCTCCTCTTTTATTTGCCTATCCCACTTACAAATAATAATTAAAAAAGAAGAAAACATCATCCTAGTATCCCTTCTGAGATATACCAAAGAGATTTCTTTGGTTTTCAGTTCTCTTTTTCGTCTTTTCCTCTGTAAGCGTTGGCAATACTTGAAGGTACAACCAAATCCTCATATAAGATCTAAGCAGACCTAAAGCATAGCTAAAACATTAAACCCCAAATACTGCCACTCCATCTTGATTTGGTGCTAATTCACAGGTATTTCCTATGCATAGCCTGTAACTGAAGATATTGAGCTCTATTATTGTTATTATTTTTAATGATAGTTTAGGGGATTGCTAATGGGATAATAGAGCCTTTCATAGCTTGGGCACAATCCACACTTGGCATAGAAGCGGCTGAAAGTCACTAAAGTCTAGTGTCTGGAAGGAAGGCACAGCAGGGTTAGAAAAGGTATGAGAAGGGATCACCCACAAAGATCAAAATCCTCTTGCCTTTTTTCTCCATCACATCTCCATGAGAAGTCATGCCAGAATACAGAGATTGGAATCACAGCCTTGATCATAATAACCTTTGAGACTCTTGCCATAAATAACTTGTGAGATTCTTGCCACTCACTTTCTCATTTATACCTTGCAGCTGAAAGATCATACTGTATAGTACTCCAGATAGACCTCCTTCCCCAACCTCGAGGCTGTGCCAAACACCCACAGAGAGGGAAATATAACCCAGAAAAGTACAAGCCCAAAGCACCCCTCTTCCCTGTTAGTTATTTTGCCAGTCCCCACTGGAAAACATCGCAGCTGGGACAGCAACTACTGACAGAAGCCCACACAAATTCGTGGTGACTTCTGTCTGCTAAACCAGAAAGATGATTTGACCATCAGAAAAAAAGAATGAAGCTACAATATACATAGCAAAATTTTCAGAGAGAAAAGACATATCTGCTAAGACTATTTCTCACCCTTTCCTGAAGAGCTCTCTCCAAACTCTGCCCCACTGCCCCCACAAGCAGGAGAAAGTTTCCTGAAGAAGCCAGCCCCAAACTAATCTCACAGCCTCATTACTCTTTTCCTTCCCTAATTCAGCGGGCTCTGCACATACTGCCTTCCTGCAAAGCCCCCCCAGACCCGATCAGTTCCTCAGAAGAACTCCCCCATGCCCCTCCATGCTCCCCCCCTCAGCTGTCTCCGGGTGGATTCGGGATCCCGCTCCTGTCTCCAGGGTGGCCGTTCACTCTGTCATAAACCAGTCAGTGGTGAGCTGGGCTCAAAAGTCCAAGTTCCCTCATGACAAACAAAGAAAAATGGCCTGTGGGCTCAGGCTGTGGAGGCTACATCTACAGAGCAGACCTCCATCGCAGAACAGCTATGCTGGGAAGCTCTTTCAGAAGACAGGACTAGTATCTTATTGCAGGATCCATGCCCAATTATTAACCTTGTAAATATTTCAGGTTACATAGCATATTATACTTTTAGTTTATTGATATGTCCATTCACTATTAAAATTAATCTTTCATTACACTAATTAATTATGGTAGTGATTTGGCAATTATCTTCTGTAAAGTTTGGCTGAGACCAGTTGCAGCCTCTCTCAGTGCCTTTAAAATGTGCTCCAGATCCTGACAGAATACCAGATGAAAGATATGGCTTTATTAGACCAAAACTGGGCTGCTGACAACTCTCCCGGAATATGTATTGACAGCCTTGCTGTCTTAAAAGGTACAGACTGTATGGCACAGCCTATAAAAACCTTGGACGCAGGAGCAAAGAAAGATATAAAGTTTAACACATACCACTATGCCCTTTTCATATTCCCACAGAGACTGGAATTAAGGCAGAAATTTCATCACAGAATCTGGTTTATGGATGGCCTGGAGATTTCATGGAGGCATTTGTTCCAGAGACACGACTAAGTCCTTTCTTTGACTGGAGAAAGCTTATGTCATGCACTGCGGAATATGGTTTACTAATCACCAGTGCTAGTTTGAATGGCTCCATGGATCAAAACTGACTTTACATAGTGGTGCTGAGCACATTTGCCATTCTCTTGCATTGATCATTAGGACACTTTGCTTGTGAGGATCATACTGGGAGTCATTTCTTTGATGTGTGCAAACGCGGGCAAGAGCTGAGGCTTTTACAGGGAGCTGCTTGGCTACAGGTAAAGAATGCCGCAGCTTCGGGGAGGGCCATTCAAAGACAATGAAAGCCTGCTTATTCTGCCTTCTTATTTACAGGATGAGCATAACTCATGCTGTTTTGGCAGGGTGAAGATTTTGTTTCTGTGCTTTGGAAAAGCTCATCCAAGTGCAGCCATCACAGGTCCTTTCAGCAGGAGCTGACTTGAAGCTCTGTCCTTTTGTCCCCTATCTTTTCCGCTTTCTTCACCCTCGCTTAAGGTAAGCTAAACCTGTGCCTTTGTGACGGTCAGTATTCACTCTGAGACAAACCTCTAGTCATTTTGAAATCAGTGTGAACACTTCCACCGACTGAAATTGGAAGAGGATTAGACTTCTATGCAGTCAGGTCCATTGAACCATAGCAGACGTGGTCTGCTCATATTCACCAGTTTCTCAAAAACATGTGTAATTATTAGGCTGCCTGCGATTGCCTCATTCTCTTGCAAATGGCATGCCCCAGGGGGAATAGTGCACTTCCCACTCCTGCTTACCTTTCTACAGTGTGGACACAAAGAGGGTTCTTGCTCTAGTCCTCGGAAGAACAGCCATTGACTTTAGTAGACTTTGGACCAAGTCCTCAGCCTGAGTTTTATTCCCGGCAGCATCCACATTGCCTGTAAGCACCTGACAGTGGATTCATTATGGACTGAGCACTGCACAGCCTTTGCAATCCTACAGTCTTTAGACCTTCTGGGCAAACGTTCAGCACACTTGGAGGGTATTTATCTCCTTTCATGGCTGATCAACAGAGAGGACATGGCCAGTGAAGCAAGTTCATTGTTCTGTGCCCATATGAGGTGGCTAAACATGAAATGTGTAGCTCCGTTTCTGGCTGATGACCGAGTTCCACAGTCTGCAGCCAAATGATTTGCTGCATGTGCATACCGCACCACTCCTTCCCTATGCCATCGTCCTCCTTACCATCTACCAGCATCATCCATCCTCAGTTTGCATGACAACACACTTATGTAAAGTCCATAAACGAAAATGTGCTTGGCTACAGTGAATCAAAGGATTGGCCGTGGATGCAGGAAGAGGACACAACAGAAATCTATGGCGAGGGTAACCTCGGATTGAGCTATCTGAGTTTCTGGCTACAGCTTTCAATTGTGAAGTATGCAGCAGCATCCTGGGGAAGAAGGGATGCTGCTGGCAGCCAAACTCCTGGCTGCAGCTTTGTGCTCTGAAAGAGAAAATAAAATCCCTGGGAGATAGAAGAGCCTTGGAGAGACTTAGCATTATACTGAGATGAGGCATTTGTCTTCAGGACAACTTATTCTGGGATTTTGCTTTTTCAGTTTGGTAACAAAGAAACTCACGTGTAAACAACACTGTCTGGGACCTCCAAAAGCCTGTACAGGTTAACGACGACTGCTTTGTCTCTACAAAGTTAGGCAATGCTGGCTCCACTCATGGTGAGCTGAAGTTCTCACTGTACTAATGTAACACGTAAATATTTGAGTGGCTTTGCTTTTTCAGATGAACTCCCACTGCCCTTCTCAATTTTGGAGGCAGAGGCAGCACATCTGGCATTTGGAAAATCAACAACAACATCAACAAAACCCCCACATTATTAATATTTAAAAACTGTCTCCTGCACATGAATAGGGAAAGTTTATTATCACTTCTAATTGCATAGGCCTGTGTAATGGGTTTATGTAACATGTAGGCTTTTCTACTGAGCTCACCACTATAGGCTTTGAGAGCCTTGGAAACATTAAATAATTTAGCCTCAAAATACCCCCCAGTGGTATGGTTCAGTATCATGTGTCTCCATTTTACAGATGGGGAACCAACGTAACAAAACTTGCAGTGCTCTCCCTAAGGTCACTCAAGGAGCTTGTGGCAAAGCTTCAAAATCTTTTGCCTCTACCGTTTTTATTTTTTCCTCCTGAAAAAAAGACTCTGGGCCAAAGCAAAACTCACAAGTACTGCAACTGGGTTTTGGAGATGTTACAACCTGCAGTCAGATTTCACCTAGAGCTACAGAAGATCTATACAAAAGAAGTCTTAGGCTGGACTAAATTATGGTGTACATGGCAGAAATGTAACTAGGATTTAGTGCTTTAAAAAATGAAGACCCAAATGATGAACTGATAGTCCACCTTAAAAGAGGAAAATAACATCATGGGGAATGGTAAAACGGCTTTCAAAAATAGAGACTAGGGAGAGCAGAATACTTCCCCGTTTCATCCTGATTTAACAAATAGTTTTGACTAACCCACCTTTTTTAGTATTCTACCCTGTCCTTAGGGGAAAATCCTTGCAATAAACAAACAGAAAAGCTGGGTAATGGAGAAGTTCTAATGACATATTTTCATAAAAAAGTTTTTAATACACTGAAATGTTTCACTTTGACATTTCCTAAACAAACCTTAACCTTTTCATACTCTTTTAAGAATTGATCAAACCTGCAGAGAAAACAAGAAAATTTATGTATATATTTTAAAAAGGAATAACTCAAAACAAAACATGACATTGACATTCAAAGGAAACACTGACCACCTAAATTTAACTTCTCAAGCTACAGTGAAATAAACAGCTTATTTCCTGATCCATGCTAAAATTTCCATTCCAATCCAATCCAGACCTCTTTTTCCCTGCACTTCTGGACTGGCCACCAAATGAGACAACAATTTTCTTTTCACTCAGTTGACTACTTCTTTTAAACTCAATTTTAACCCTTCAAACATTGTCCAGCCATGTCCACACATTTCATAGGAAGTCTCTTTCTTCACGGCAGTTTAAATTGAAGGCTTATATTCAACTTGCTGTCCTAAAATTATACTGACAGTTCAGATCTGGACCTGAAATCCATGGATTGCTGCACCTCAGAGGCAGCGGAGTCACATATTTCAGTCCTGATGGATCTGCTTGTTGCAGCTCGTGAAGTGTAGCAGTGTGCCAGTCCTATAACTGCATCTGAATCCCACCCTTTCTCTTACAAAAGCCACTAAGACTTACACAACAGATGCAATCACATTAGTTCAAGGTCCTACAGCAGAAGTAGTAGGAGAATAAGCAGACAGCTAAAAGGAAATGGAGTAGCATTAAAATGGACACAACACAGCCTAAATATCAGAAAATAAAGAAGAGTATTTGGCTTGGGAATAACCTATCCCATTGTGTGGAATGTGTAGCCTTGACAAAGCACTGGTAAGTAGCCTATAGATCTATATCAAAACTCTTGGCAGTATCAGAATGTTTCCAGCCTTTATGGCTCCACTCACAGAAACCCATCGGAGCAGTTCTCAGTCTGCTCCTGCCTAATATCTGGTGGAAGAATATGAACCCAGGTACCTCGGTTTTAGACCTAGAGAAGCCTGCTTTAATTTCACTGCTTTTGATGAGCCCATTAGATCGGGGTGGTTCATCTCTTAGACATGATGGACTTGGTGAATGAAGAACAGATTGTGCAAGCTGAACCCAAGGAAGATGGAGATTATGCTGGCAGGCAAAAGAAGGCACTTTGAATAGTTTATGGTTCCTCTGTGGCAGCCTTTACATATTGTGAACAGCCACAAACGGTCTGTTCAGGCAGTGTTCTCGGAAAGGTCCCAGAGACCTCTGTCACGGACAGAGCATGCCGAAGCAGAGCTCTCCGTCATCCCCATTTGGCTAGAGGACTCTGCTCCGTCTTGGCACTTCATGTCCTGGCCTCGGGTAGCCAAGCTTTTGTCACCTTCTGTTTGTATTACAAGACTGCAATGACCCTTTGAGAGTCCAGCTTATACAGCTCCCTGCAGCAATATGAACAACTCTGAGCACATCTCGTCCTCTGCTGCCTATGCTGGCTCCCCACAGAACTCATAGCAAAATTCATGGCCTTGTTCTTTATCCTCATAGCCTGGGACCAAGATATTAAAACCACTGCAGAAAGCTCTTGGTTGTAGATGCTGTTCTTTGCCGTAGTGGGAGTCTATCATTAAGGGAATACTTCCCTGGTCAAGTGATGGAGCTTTCTTGGTGCCAAATGTTGATATGGTGACAAATATTGATATTATGATTTCTAGGGGTGGTTCTTCCACAGACTACCCCAAGCCTTATCACTTTTCATTCCTGGTACCAGGTTTATTTCTTTAACAGTGCTAATCTTTGGTATAAATGTGAATTTGCTGCCTGTATGTATTTAAAAAGGAGGGGGAAAAGCAAAGTGAAAAACATATTTATGTTAAAGAATCTTAAAGTCCTAAAATCAGCTGGAATACTATTGAATGCACTGTTCTGTCCACAGGATTAAGCCGTGCCTTAATAGTGCCAGTACATGGTCTTCTAGAAAGCGCCTAAATGCTGCAATGAGGATGGAAGCAGAAGACCAGCACAGAACAGATGCTTGGATATTAGGCTGATATTTGTGTAAAAGTGCTCAGAGGCACATCTGTGTTTCTACAGTATCTCTTCTTGACTGGTAGCTCACTGGTGCAAGGAAAACACATTAGCTCAGTCCACTTTGACAGAGGCTTAAAGACTTGTGCTTTACCTGGCATTTGTTGTACATCAGAGATCATACAGTTAGTTATCAAGAGTCAGCACAACTTGTTAAGCCAATGTCTTGTGATTTCCTAGGCAAGTCCACAGAAAACTGCAACTTCACAAAGAGCCCCTTCTCATAACACATAGGGTTTGCTCAGGCCCAAAGCCACATTCAGTATAACATACAGAGGGTGCTTTTCTCCCACTTTTTCGGCAGCATATCCTGTCCCTTTCTTAAAATTTAAAGAAGTTCTGGTTGTGAAGGGGATGAGATACACTTCTGCTTGAAGGAATGTGTACTGCTAAGCAGTGCAAATTGTCCCTTCCAAGCATATCAGATGATTGCTTCATAAGAGCACAATCTCATTGTCTTTCTTTGAGGCATGGAACTATGGTAGATGCAACTTAGTCCGATCCACTGACCTTCCAGTCTCAGGATTTGGGGAACTGGTAGAAAACAATAAACCATCTCTGACTCCTTCCAGTGACAGCTCATTCTCTCTTTCCACTCCTGTATTATGAAATGTCTTTCTGGAGAGCTAGAAGATATATATTCTGTAGGTAGGAATAGGTGTTCACAGCAATGCCGGGCATTGAGAAACTAAGAGAGATGGATCTTTGCATGGCAGGAGGGAAATATATCCTGACAGAATGGCCTCGAATAAAAATGACAAGTGAGGTCCTCTTCCAACATAGAGAAAAGTGATGTCCCCAGAACAGGAATGACACAGTTAAGCAGATCCTTAAAGCTTGGATAATGCTGCAGAAAAAGATAGCCACTGACGGATATGTGGTTGGTTTTTTTTTTCCCTTACAAACTCTGTCTTTCAACACAGGCACTTTTCAAACACACTTTCCAAGGATGCTGGTGTAATCAGTTCTTTGTTGTTTGGTTTTTTCCCTTTCCCACCCCCGAATACTTAAAAGACCAAGTGTATTTCAATGTCTTTCAAAGCCTTTCACATTGTGAGACATAACTGCCTATTTGTGCAAACTGGAAATGGATGAAATATCACGTTTCATTGGAACAACTGCAAATAATTAAAGCTGAAATGAAAACCAAATATTCTGAAAAGACCATTTTGACCAGTAGTTGTTGTTCAAAGTAACACAGAAAAATAATTCCTACAATCCATTCTGAGGAACAAAGACACTGTAGAAATGTCAAAGCCTTTCCCAGATATCCTTAGGTCTTTTCAAGGGACGGACTAACCAAGGCAAAATTTGTAGGGAAAGGTACTATCTTTTACTTGGCAAATAGGAAAAAAAGGGTGAAAAAGAGACATAAGAGTTGTTTTTTCAGGTTGGAAGCAGAAAATTTCAAGCTATATTGTCTCTCTTAGATCTAAAAAAATCAGTCTAAGAAAAGATCTGTTTCAGTCTGTCTGATAAAACTTTGCCTTGCTGATATCCTTAGGACATCACAGCTACAACAACGTTCTTACTACATGGAAGGTATCAAATTCTTTTGTCTTATTCAGAGGGCTGGAAGGGACCATGACAGGTCATCTAGTCTGTCTTCCTGACTTCAGATCAGGATCAAATACACCCATGTCATTCCTGAAACTCATTCATCCAATGTGTTCATAAGGACCTCTAATGACAGACACTGCACGACCTCCTGAAGCAATCTTTGTGTTACCTCTAGTACCTTTCTTACTGCAATTTAAACCCATTACTTCTTTGTCCTATCCATCATGGCCATGGGGAATCACTTCCTCTCTTTGTCTTTTCCACAACTACTTATGTTCTTGAAAACTGTTATTATCCTATCAGTTTTCCATTTTTTAAGTTAAATAAACCCAGTTCTCCTACAACTGTGTCACTGGTCTTTTTCTTTAGGCTGTTTCTGACTCTGACTGTTGTGTATTCCTAATTATTTCTGTTGCTGTCCTATAGGCTGTGTTCGTTCTGAATTTTTCTTGATACCCCAAAGTACTATTTACTTACCAGTATGGAATATGGAGCAAGATCCCAAAACAGGGAGAGCACAGAGACTGATTTCACTCTTTCAGGAACAAGTGACCTTTCCTGCCTCAAATTAATAGCCCTAGAGCACAACAGCATGTTGGAACACAAACTTGAGGTGAATATACGTTCTTTTCTCTTTGGGAATTTTCTTTTGATCCCAAGAGAAGGTAGTTACAGCAGACTAAGGCAGTGTTTCATTAAGGGGAACAGTTCTAAGGCATCTAGCAGAAAATAAATATTTTGTAGCAATAAGAATTTAATTTTTCATATGGACATGTTGCAGGCTCTTAGCATTATACAGGATGCAGGGGGTTATTATTAGCATCAACCCTACTTATCAGATGGGAAAAGCACAGTACAAAGAAATAATGAGATGAAGCTCAAAGCCACATAATGAGAAATAAACATAAGGCAGACTAGAAAAGAAGATTTCCCAATTTTCCTTCTTTTCTTTTCTCCTCCCGCTCCAGATTCTGGCACTGAAATTTTTTCTGACCTTAGGGGAAGATGATTAAGCTGAGGTTCAGGCTGGAATCCACTGATGGAGCGGGGCAAAGAAGCCAGATGAGCAAAGAAAGTGAATTTTCTTCATGTACCATGACCAGAGTAATGCAATCTATTCTGCTAGAGCTGTATCAGAGCAATGTGACGGCATTCATCTTCCACCCAGTGCCCAGGTAATGCCTGTACCTCTTTGCCTTCCACAGAAAGGCAAAAGGATAAGCTCAGATTAACTTTCACAGGGTTTTGTTGCAAAACAAGTATGTAAAAAATGATTTTAAGTGACCTAGATGATGTCTTTTCATATCAGTGTTTAGCAATATCTGCCTCTGTAGATGATGTAGCTGTTAGTACTGTAAGGATCCCTTAGGACAAACTCCTATTGTAACACATTTTCTCTGCACCAAAGCCTACATAAATGTTAAATGAAGCCACTTTAAACAAATATAGGTAACAGAGGGAGAATAAGCCTGTTAACAGAATCAGCATTGCAGTCACTAAGTCATAATATTTTATTTATTTATTATCTCATAATACCTACAACAAAAGTAACTAGATGCTATAAAATAATACTTACAGACATAGAAGTTGAAATGACTTACCACGTCCAACCCTTCATAAAAGCTCCTCTGACTCACAGTACCCAATGAAAGAAAGAAAAGAACGTATAGCCCCTTTCCAACCCCAAATAATGTTTAGTTGAATGCCTGGCTGAGCACAACAGCCGTAGCACATGATGCTCAAAAACACAGCCTCCAAAAGAGCCTTAGACCATCACGCAGTACCCAGGGTGTAGACCTTCAAGCTATAAGGGAGACAGAGGAGACAAACACGCTTTTTTCCAAAAGTGGTGAGCTGCTGGACTGAGCCAAGCCAGGCAACGGAAAGAGCGATGGAGAGGGCAAAGGGAGCAGGAAGAAGGTTCTCAGCACACCGAAGAGCAAATGTAGCATGGTAAAGGGATCTGAAACACTGTACCTTGTGCCATGTGAAAAAACCAAAAGATATCAAAAGTAGGGAGTGTTGAGAGTTAAGGTTAAGTAATTGCGAGAAAACCACTATCTGGTCAGAAATAAAGAGAGAAAAAGCTGTCCGTGTTATAACTAGGAGCAGCAAGGGAATGTAAGAAAACTTCCTTGGCTAATACCAAGCTATACTGGAAAAAAGTGGCATCGAAGGGCTCTTAGCAGAAAAACAGCAAACACAACTTTTCTGCATTACTCTCAGCAAATCACCTGATTTCCCCTCTTCTGGCACTTGTGGTCCACCTCTCCCAAACTCAGCCTCAGCAATTTCTTTAACACTTAGAGCTTGAACAGATAGCAAGGGAGAGAGCAAGGACAGAACAGCGTGGCCAATGAAAAAAATCAGCACCTTCTTTTGAGCACCTCTTTCCTCCATATCACATCTTTTTTTTTTTTTTCTTTCCTTCCAAACTGAGACACAAAAACAGCATAATGCAGAGGCACTCAGATGGCACTGCCAACACAGTGCATAGGAAAACACATTCTCTCCCTGACTGATAATTTAGCTTTGTTTTAGTTTCAATCTAATGAACATTTATGCTGTAGCCAATCTTCAATTTATACCCATCTAGTCAAAAGCACAATTGTATGCCGAGCGGAAAATGCAGCTTTGACTCATAATAATAAGATTGGCACTGTGTCTGGCAGTTTTTCACACTTCGTTTTCATGCTTGCAGCCATATCAGTTGGGCAATGATTTTGCCATATCACCTAAAAGAAGGTCAGGCTGGCAGACAGAAGGGGAAGACTGGGGGAGATGTAATATTGGAGTAGGACACCTTCTCGGATACCCAGCAATCTCCAGAAAGGGGTATGGGAGAGGCACTGTCTCAAAGAATTGTCTATGTTGAAGAAAAAAACAAAACATGCTTTTCACTCTGTGTTTGCTAATCCAAATTGCTCTGTCTTCACTCTCGCTTAGAGCAGAAGTCTCTGGTTCACATAAATCCACTGGTGAGTTAGACCTTTTCCAGTGCAGACCTAGTCCTATGGTGCATTTGAGTGCCTGATGGTGGCAAGTATGCTCAGAAGGCCATTTTCACCTACTTTAAAAACAGAGGTGTTGTCTATTCAAGACTCTCTGGCAGAGATTCTCTGGCAGACTTTCCATTAGGAAAGGTGATCTTCTGCTTAATTTAGAAAGTCAGGACCTATCAATAGTATTCTTGGCTCTGCCTCTGACTTGGTATGAGATACCAAAGCCATCACTTAATCTCCCTCTCTCTGCTTCACTTTCTTCATCAGTAAAATAAAGTGAATGATACCCAACTCCCCAGGCAGCAGACTCTAGACTAGCCAATGTCAACAGTAAATGCGCTTTGAGATTGCAGAGTGGAAGGTGCTAAAAAAGAGTTGAAGAAGAAATAGGTCCCCAAGCCATCCTCTGGAGTCCTCTCACAGTTTCAGCCTATAGAGTTCTTTCATTCCCTGTCTATGTCTCGTACAGAGTTGCTGCTGCTAAGCAAGGTACCAAAACAGCTCCTGGTAAAGAAAGCTGTTGAGCACAATGGTCCTCATTCTGGCTGGAAGGTGGCTATGAACAGATGGATTACTCCTGTTTGGCATCCTCCTTCTCTTGGCTTAATACCAGACCCTATTGCATTTTCACCTGCTTAGCGTGCTGGGAAGTCAGCTCGTCCTTTGTGTAACTTACTTTCCCATTGTTGAAAAAATAAAGAAATAAAGGGTTCTTACCTGGCCTCTTTGGGGGGAATTTCATGCACAGTTGGTGGTGCCCAGAAGGGAGAAGCAGATGCTGTTGAGATATTCATGGTGTCCAAAATAGAAAGCAATTTATATGGACAATTAAGAAGAGCCACACGGGACTTCAGTGGTTGGAAGCTACAAGTCTGTAAGCAGGCAATTTCTAGGACTTAAAAAAAAAAAAATTGAATTCACCTGAGGCCATGCAAGAGAAGAAAAGTTATAT
Organism: Haliaeetus leucocephalus; assembly: GCF_000737465.1. Taxonomy (NCBI): domain Eukaryota; kingdom Metazoa; phylum Chordata; class Aves; order Accipitriformes; family Accipitridae; genus Haliaeetus; species Haliaeetus leucocephalus. The sequence continues at coordinate 20,072,545 of NW_010972664.1, forward strand.
AGAGAGAACAATTCCCAAGTTCATTCACCAGGGCATTAAGCTCCTGATTTGCAGTGGAAATGCAATATGTGGTGTCCTGACATCAACAGGATTTAGAGGACAGAGAAAGCAGTCACCACGGAACAGGTACGAAATTGTCACAAAGAGTAAGGCAAAGCAAAGCAGAGCAAGCCAGGGTCTTTCAAAAAAATTCAAAGAGGATCTCTAAAAGGCTGTCTGTCCTGACTGTCATCTGCCACTTATGCCTACCCTCCTCTGATTCTCTGTGCCCTAGCAACTCCAGAGTGTTTTCTCATTCATGACATTACACAGGAAGAAGACCTGACGAAGGGACAGAAATATGGCAGAATGGGTTATACGCCTGGCATTTATTTTCTTGTCATATTTTTTTTTTCTCTTTTGGCATTGGGCAGCTAGAGAATGTCAGAATTTTCTGTTGACCTGACATTTTTCCTGATGCTTCATCAGTTAAGGAAGTTTCAGTTTCAGGCACAAAGGAGTTAAATCAATTTGCTTCAGAACAGCCCTCAGAAATCACTCAACTCTTTAAAAAGTCTCTGGAGGGGAGGTTGCTGTAGCCTGAGAGATGCGCAAGCTGAAGGCTCAGCAGCCACATTGACATTCGAAGGCATAAATGTTTCGGAGAAGGGACAGAAATTATGTGATTTTGTCCCTTCTCTAGTTGACTACAGAGCTTAGCGCACTGCCTGCACTTGCCTTTTCCCCAGACATTGCTTTGGGCTGTCTTGTTAGGTTCAGAGTCCCTCTGAGAATATACTGCCTCTCAGCAATACGAAGAGCCAGAGGACGTTTCTTACTCAGCTCTCCATAGCCAGAATTGGCAAAGGCTGTGCAGGAGCACTGAAAAATCACTCGTTGACTCACTCGTCGCTTATTTGCACGCGAAGCTGGGCCAGCTCAAAAATCCCCTTATGAACCATCACCCTGCAGGATGGTGTGAGATTCTCCTCCAGTTCCTCAGCTGCCGAACTGAACTGTTTCAGCTGAGTAGCTCCAAGGCTTCTGCTGCATGCAGTGTGGGATCTCGGAGGGTATTTCTCCTCTGGTTGCTTGATTTAAGTCAGATAAAAACTCTGGAAACAGCTTTCCTGAAGCAGCCAGTCTCTCCACAAGACTGAAACTATCATTTGACAAGAAAGAAGGGATGGAGTGGTGAGACTAGATATAGGACCCAACTTACTCCAGGTACCGCTGAAGTCTATATTTTCCCTGCCTTTTTCATTCAGATTTCTATGGTGAAAGGAAGTCTTACCCATCAAGGAGCAAAGGCACCACTTTGTTTCAGCATCTCTTACTCGTCTACTTTCACCACGTCCTGTAGCCTGAAAGCCATCAGAAAGCTATTCTGCATTCTAACGTCCTTTTCCTGGCTGTTATGCTGCTAGCTCTCGGCATTGTCTGAGCTAAAGTGCTTTTTTCTTTTTTCCTTTTCCCTCTTGTCAAAATAGTATGTGTCCCACTCATTCTTTCCTCAGTACTGTTTCTGACACAACATATACAGACCTATGGTTAAAGTAGATGTCTATGTTTTATGACATCTTAAATTTCTTGCTATATGATACATTTTGTCATTCTGAATAACAGTTTAGCTGCTCACAGATAACACTGTAGCTGGGGAACTTCTGTGAGATGCAGTTCACGCAGAGTTTGAGTCCTTGGTCTGAATCAGGAAGAACGGGGACCTGAAGTTGTCTCTCTCTCATAAAATGAGCACTTGGTTAATAGATACTCTGCAGGAGAGCTCTTTCCTTTCCTGAGAAAATGTTCTAAACAGAAGTTGCATTGAACCCTGTTCATTACAAGAAAAACATCTGGTGTCTACAAACTCAAAACTTTCCATGGAATATAATAGAAAGGTTTTTGTGGAATAATTCAAAACTGGTTCTGCTGATACGGTCTTTGCAATGGGATGCCAAGATAGCCAGCAGGTCCCTTGGATGCTTCTTGCATTGCTGCTCTCCAGAGGAGGCACTACAGAAGGAGGATTTATTCCCCAAAATAGAAGGCTAGCATGGAAAAGCAGAGTTCATTGACATCGTCAGAAGCCTAGCATATCTAAACCCACAGCTCCACCATCTTGGCAGGCAGGGGAGATGAATAAATACAATATCAGCCTGTTGCTACTGAGCAGAACTTCTTGGCATAAGAACATCAAGCGGGAGATCCAGAGTCTTCTCTGTCTGGTCCTTGTTGTTAGCCAGGACACATGCACAAAGATTACTCCTTGTTTCCCTATTTGAGAACTGCCAAGACAGATGTGAAGGTCAAAGGAATGACGTGGCAGTGGTGTGGCACACCTCCACTCAGTGTGCACACATTAAAAGGCTTATTTCATAGGGATGGGGAAAAAAAGGAAATGAAAGGTATGTCTTTTTTCTTTCTACTGGGTGTCAGGAGCTATGTTTTAGCTGCAACTGGAGACAATTCTAGAGGAAGGGGCTGACTGGCAGAAGGAGGGAAGAAGGGACAGTGGGACAAGACAAGATTAACCTGCAGAGAATGGGTGAAGAAATCAAAAGAGGGCGGTCAACAAAGCAGGAAAAAAGAAATAGGAGAATAAAAGCAGAGGGAAAGACCCCAAATAGTCCAAAGGTAGTGGCAAAAACAAAGAGGAAAGAAAATATTCGCTGAACAGACATAGAAGAAAAGGCAACCAGATAGGTTATCAATTCCAGCCTCCAAATACTACAGACAACAATGGAATAGACATTAAGCTGAGAAACATCCATACCCTCTGCTTCAATCCCCATGCCAATTCTAAGTCAGAAAACACGGCAACCTTACAACACTTGATGCAAAAGAGCAAGTGCTGCAGTGACTGCAACACGTCCACCCAAGACAATGGGATGGATGAAGAGCCTTGGGAAGACCTTAGACTCATGCAATTGCATGCAGGTGGGCACACTCAGATATTTCTTGAGCATGGATCATGCTCCACATGGCTACAGAGGAAGAACAGATGAGCAATCACTCTAAACAATGCTTGCTCTTCAGTCCAGAAGAAAATTCTTTCCCGATCCCACATCCAATCAATGCTTTTAATTCAAGACACATCAGTCAGGCATTACCACCAGGAGCACCAGCATAATCCACCTACTATCCTGTCTTTAGCCTTGGCCAATTCCTTGTTTGGGCAATTTAATGCTTCAAAGGAAGATCAATTTGTCCTCTCCCCACTCCTCATTCCTCCCACCCTTACATACACATCCCAGAGAATAAAGGACTAGGAAATGAAGGGACTTCCTTCTTTACCCCAATAGTGGTCAGTGGGAGCTCTGAAGCATGAAATTAATTAATTAAAATATAAATGCAGTGTAATTCCTTCCATGAACTCAGCAAGCTCTACTTTTTAATTATTTAAGTTCCTTGCCCTTGTTATCCTGCATGGAAGGCCAGAACTTCAGTCCTTTGAAGTTTAGAAACCTTCTCCTGATTTCCAAGCTAATTTATACTCATCTGATCTTTCAGCACTGCTTTTCTTCAGCTGAAACAATTCTCCATCCTGGTATTTACAAAGAGTGTATTTATGAAGAAAAACTGTACTCCTTCTCATCTTTCTTTTGCTAATCTAACCAAGCCTCCCACACACACTTTTTAAAGGTCTGCCACTTCCCCTAATCACTCTCACAACTCTTGACTATACGTCACTTTCCCTTTTTTGATCAGAAGTGACCCAAATTGCCCACAATATTTTAAGCGAGGCTTCCTCAGTCCCTCATACGAGTGTACTACTAAAATACTTCCCTTTCTGAAAATACCCTTGCCAGAATTGCATTAATCCTTTTCAAGGCAATGTCATATTCCAGCAAAAAGGCAAAGAAAATGCAAAGCAGAAAAGGGAGATGCTGAACAGAAAAATGAAAGCGTCCTGAGGAACAACAGACAATTCTGGAGGGAGAAACCCCCCCCCGACTGCCCTGCAAATGTAAAGACATAATCAGCTTTGTAGAAAAGGTAATTCAAAGGAATAATGGGAAGTCAGAAAGCTGAGGCAAGGCACATCTGTACAAAAATCACAGTGCACTAGCTTTGCACGACCTTTCAGCTTCATGCCAAGTCTCTGACACTGCTTGCTAATGTCAGCGTTTTGGCAAAAAGCAGGGCTGAAAGTGTCACGCTGGTGAGGGGGGGAAAGACTCTGAGTGCAAAGGCGGCAGGGCGAGCGGATCAGGATCCTGTGACTCCTGAACAGGCCCTTTGCAGCAAAGCTTGGAGATTTTTGCCTAGTAATTTAAGAGTTAGCAATCCCTGCCTGCTTGTGTGTGCATGTGTGTGTGTTTTATGTGTGTGTGTGTTTGACGTACAAAACCTACGGTGTCTTTCTTGAGCCCTAAAATTTTAAGGCTAATATTTTTTAATAAAAATATTTCACTGTCCCATAGACATGCAAATCTTGTCCTTTAACCTGTGAAATAATATAATGGAAGATCTCAAAGTGCTTGAAGAATGTTAATGAGAAGTTACAATAATCCCCAGGCAGTGTATGCTTATGTACCTTCTGTGTATTCCACAGGGAGGCAAAGTAAGTCCTGCACTAAGATGCCTCACGCCTTCCATAGTGCAATGTGATTATGCCTTTTTTTAGTTATTATTTTGAAGAAAAACTTCACACTGAAGCATTTTACAGAACTTTAAAACAAAAGATGGGGGGGGAAGAGAAAGCTCTGCATTTTGCTGTTATACAGTAAAGTTGATGGGGTTTGCCTTGTCAAAAGACAAACAAATAAATAAAACCAAACAAATTTTCTCATGGGTGGTTTCTAGAGCAGCACCTTTGTTACTGCCAGTGCAGAAGGAAACTCGACTTGCAGCAGACACGCGATATGTCAATTCATTTCCAGTGTATTGGCAAGAAGCAACACACACAAGACAGATTTATCAAGCTATCTGATAGTCTAAGAGCCAAGAATTATTCTTCCAGCTCTCTCCTCTCCTCTCTGCTTTCCTCCATACACACACATGCACAAATAAAGGCAAATCTGCCACTCCTGCAAGCATAACACTGTAAAGTTCTGCAGTTTTATTGTGGGTGTTTATCATAAAGCATCCTTATCTGTTATCTGCTTATAGAGGTGGCTTTGGTATGTTATTTCAGAGTAATAGCCGAGAGCGAGTTAAATTGCATTAACCTTTAAAGCTGGCATTAATGGGTAACCGTGTCAGGAGACTGTATTACTACACAATTTCCTTTTCCTATTCTTATGCTGGCTCTGCGTTTAGAGTATTTTTTGCTGTTAGTGCCAGCCTTACATCACAGACTTTGAGCTCTGAGCACAGTACTCATGCTCTAGGGAAGCACCCAGCTAGAAGAAACGTAGGACTGGCTTTTCCTCGCCACCGACAGACATCAGGAGAGAAGGCAGGTTCTTGTGACAAAGGCTGTGCACCTTGTCCTTTGGCGCAATGAACAGGTGATTCGGTACACGCTCCATAGCCATGTTTTTCACCTGCATTAAGGTGACTTCGGGGCTAAACTGCACTCAGAACCTGATGCTTGTAGGTTAGGACTTGCTATTGGACATAATCAGTGCAGTACACGAGAGCCAAGTCCCCTCTTATTGCGGCAGAAAGTTGTCAGCAGATCATTGGGAAAGAGAAACCTTAGAACTGAGATTTTTAGATGTGGGGACTAAAATGTATGAGCTGTACTATGTTCTCTGTTGTTCTGACAGGGAAGACTTCTGCAAGGTATTCCGAGTGTGCAAGCCCAATTTAACAGCAGCTTTCCATGAACAGGGACAGCTGGAGCTACTCCAGATCTATTATGGTGTAAATGGAACTGGAATGTGGCCTACCACTTATCAGATATTCTCTTCTATGTATTAATTATACACGTAAAAGTCCTGTATTTAGGAATAATCGCAATAATTTATCACTTTCAGAGAACTGTAATTGCAAACACAACATAACCATTTGTCAGCTCTTTCAGATGGAAAGGAGTAGGCTGAGAGAAGGCAGCAGCCTCTTTGATCACATTTTGATTGGGAAGTCTCTTCATTACAGGTTTGGTTCGTGGACCCTCCTCCCCCCTCCTAACTCTTCAAGCCTTCTTCACAAGCTGTTTATCCAGAGAATACCCGCACTTGATTCACCTCCCATCGAAGTCCCTCCTGAGCTTTGGAGGGAGAGCTAGCAGGACAACGCTGTGAAAGGACACAACGTCCCCACACAACGGAGACCACGTTTCTGAAAACATACAGCTGACAAAAAAATGCAGTCAGCTTGAAATCTTTCATAAATTGGGAGCCATCAGACTTAGCATTTGGCAAGCCTACCTTACCCAAAAGACCTTTCTTTGGGAAAGGGGAAGAGGTCCAGAGACAGTTTTAATACTTCTCAGAAAAAGTGCCAGTAAGAGCAGACTTACCTACTCCCTGGGCCTCTACATACAGGACACACCTCGGGTGATGCCGCAGAGGTGTATGATACTTGGCTGCCATAGAGATGAGTACAACAGAAGAACCTAAATAGAAGACAACATGTTTTGTTTGGAAGCACTGTTGCAATAAAGGTGCATGTTAAATACAGAGCTGCTAGATTTTCTCGCTAACATTAATTGTTTAAATTAACACTGCAATTAACATGCAGCTGAAATAAATACATTCTTTTTTCTTTTCCTTGCTTCTGAAAAGAAAGCCATAACTGATTGCTTCATGAGCCTCCCCTGGGAGCACATGTGCTGCCCTTTAAAATGGAGCCGTGCAGCCTCTTCTCAGCTGATGAGCAAGGCTGGGTATTGCAGGCTGGGGAGGCTTCCAGGTGCTGCCAGCTTTGTGCTTTCTTCTGAACCCCTTTTTGTCCCCAGTGGCATCTTTTTTGCCATCTCCCTAGAGAATTCTATTGCAGCCCCTATGTAGGTAACAATGTTCCCCCCTTCAAGCTGTAGGGATTTACCATCATAGTGCAATTCAGCAAGATGGGAGCTTGCACATCATTTAGGGCTGGGCTGGTACTGTGAAGTTTTGGGCAGTTTCCTAGGAGGTGAAACACATGCCACCTACAGCCTGACCCATTTTTGCCTGCATGTATCAGTACACAGCCCTAACAGAGTCTATGAAAAGCCCTTACTTTTCTTATTTCAAACACCAGAGATTCACCCTATTAGTTCCAGAGGTGCCAGTTACAAGCCCCAGGGTGTCAGACAAAAATAGGTAAGCACGTATCTGCATACCAGTAAGCCCCTGGTTTGGGGGGGAATGACTCTGGGCCTGCAGCTCTACGGAGGGTTTTGAAACAACATGTTGCATTTGGAGCAGTAATAAGGATCTCTTGCTCCCTAAGGAAAATAAAAATGACAATCACTGGTAGAAATGGTGTTGATTTTTCTTAATGATAAATGAAATGAAAATTTGGATAATAATGATGGATGCCGCCAGTCAGAGTTCTTCTTGTTACAGCAGCCAATACCTCTTTATGCACCCGTCTCATGAAAGTGTCAGAGATATTTAAAAAGAAAAAAAAAAAGAAATATGCTAAAATTAAAATGGAGAAGAAAAAGTCATTTCACACATTTAATGGCATAATGAAGTCTTTTTAATGTAATTTTCTTTACTCTTCTGATTACATATTCACAAAGAGGATCTTCACTTCCATCTTTATTAGGCACTGTGTTTGTCATCATTATGGGTTAAGTATTTTCATAAACATTTGATGAATATTAACCATTTAAAATAAAAAATAACAGTTTACTCTCACTGCAATGACTGCTGCACATGGAGATATTAATATTAGAGCAAGTCACATGAAATTACACACCCCTGCAGCCCCATCCCTGCGTGCAAGGAAGCAGTGCAGACGCTGGGAGAGGAGATACTCAACCTAGCAAAGACGCAGAGGCGCTTGCAAAGCTGCATCCTAGCTAGACCTATAGCCTGGGCTGACAGTGATCCCAAAAAGCTACTGAATCTTCCCGTCGGAGACTTGGTGTTCCCGGGTCCTTTCTACAGGTCACAAAATCACAGGCTGTTTCTTTGCTGCTTTCCCAACACGACTGCATTCTTCTTATCCCTGTGCTTGCAAGGGGCTAATCCAGCCCAGGCTTTAGTATAACATCCTTCATTTAATTTATATGTCATCTCTAGCTGGCGCAAATGTCCTAACAAACACATTATTAAACATGGTCTGTTCTCTACAGCAGGGGAATGGCTTCCTAAAACAAACAGTTTCAGAGCCAAGTGCTGCAGAAAGAGGAGGAGGAATGAACCCCACCGAAGAAGGTCCACCAAAAAGAGGTTGCCTGGAGTTGGGTAAAAACACAACCTGGTTAATCTGTTTTTAAGTAGAGCAGAAAAATGCAGACGTAACATGTTGGGTCAATAAGAGCAGTAGTTATAATGAAATTATAACTATATTTCATTTTGATCCTTTGTTTTCATTAAGAAATGTTTATTTCTCAATGACTGAGGCATTTTAAAAAAGGAAAACAATCATGTGTACTGCTTAAACATTGTCTAATCTCTTTCCTCCATCCCGGTTCTCTTTCATTTGCACTTTTATCCATTTCCCTCCCCCCAGTCAACAAAATAAAAATATCAGTGATGACATCCTAATTTCAAGACATCACATGGAAGCTCATTTCTGACAGAAGGCTATTGTAGCAAAAATACCTGACCTGTTTCTCATCAGAAGGCACCCGTGTTCCTTTGCTTACCCAGAGGAAACAGGAGGCAGCTGATACCCTGGGGGCCTTCCCACCTGTAAACCAATTTTAGACAGCAGGCACTGGCTCACTCTTCCCCATGAGTTCCCATGCCAATGCCAGCTTGCCCTGAGAGTAAGAAGCCATAAAGCACTTCTTTTTTGTTTTAAAAGAGCGAGCAACATGCAAGAGGTGAGGGGAAAAATGTTCACTTGCGGCTCTTACAGTGCCTCTCCCCACCTCCCCAAAGTGCAGAGCAATACTGCCGGTGCTGTCAAACGTTATTAGAAGGGTCAGCGTGGAAGGAGCAGAGGGTTACTCTTCGTTGCCTTCCCAGCCATAAACTGGGTCACTTTTTCAACCCTGTAGGTAGAGGATCGAGAGCAGAAGCGTAAAGAGCCCAAAGGCCCAGTTCAAAAGATCCTGACTCAGCCCTGACTGGCGAGGGTTAACAGGAGAATTACGGGTGGATGTTTAATTAGGATTTGAGCGATGGGGATTGAGCATTAGGCTGGGGTTTGTTTAGGGCTCATGTATGCTCAAGCGCCGAGGTAATTTCACATTGTCCTTCGCTGAGCTCAGCCAGCGCCTTGCGGGAGCTCGAGTAAAAGCTCCACCTGGAGCCAGCAGGAGCCCGCCTGCTTCCCCGGCTGCTCGCAGCGGATGCTACCAGCCAGGATTTGCTGGAAGAGCAGGGGGCCCAGGAGCACTCATCCCCAGAATTAGCTCCTTGCTTGCTCCCCGGCTGCAGCTCTGGCACTTCTCATCCTTCCAGCACTTAGCACCTCTAATTCCCCGGCCCCGCGGGGAGCCCGGCACACGCTGTGTGGGAACGCGGAGTACTTGCAGGTCTGCTGCAGGGATATGGAGGAGAGGGAGGCTAAGGGAAGAAGGAACGCTTGAGCCAAAACCTTCTGCCACCCCCTTGGCCACCATCCGTGGGAGAAGGCTGGTGCCTCAGAGCTACGTTTGGATCTGGACCGCGCACAGCCTTGCTGCCGGTTACCCAGTGTCACAGGATTAGGCAGCCACCCCCTTGCACAGCATGCCCTTCCAGCGTCCTACAACCTGCTAGTAGCCAACATGATGCTATCTCCAAGCGGAGGATCCCACTCTTCCCTGCAGTTGCATGAGAGGCTTTTCTGAGAACATAGAATTAGGTGTGATTCTCCGCTTCGGTTTGAGGTGCCTTTTCTAACCCCTCTGACTAATTTGCATTATCTCAACGGACTGCTTTCCCAAGAAAGCTGCTGAGGTCACTGGTACAGCAGGACAAGCAAGGAGGAGAGAAATAGCTCCTGGGAACCATTCACCCATCCTTGTCTAGGGTGGATTTTGAAATCCTGAGCCTGAGCAGAAGTTCGCGGCTTGGTATAAAGTTTCAGTGCCAAGACCGAGGTGCAAACTGGTATTAAGCCTCAGGGTTCTGGGTGCTGTAAAGCAAATGGATCCTCTTCTTTCTGGATAGTGACTTAAATAGGCACAAGGACCGCTCCCAGTAACTGGAACCCAGCTGTCCACATGGTCAAATTGCTGGCACAGCCCCTGGCATGGTTTTGGCCCAGCCAGCTGCATCCCAGAGGACTCCTGAGCACAACCCATGATTTAGCATGGGCTGGGGATGCTTTCCCACAGGCAGCTTGCACACAGCCGCCTTGGTCTGGAGGGAAGGAGAGCTTTGTGGCATGGAAGCAAGGCACTGCAGGCCAAGCAGCCTCAATATCAGGGAACTTTTCTGAGACGTATCTAATTCCCGGGTACAGAAATAGGCTTTTTCACCAAAAGTCTGCTCAGGACCACTCAATAGAAGGCAATCCCCTTCTGAGGCAGGCTTTCCCCAGCTGGGCTGAGCCCCATAAAGGTGTGAGACCTTCTCCTGGACTTGGATAAGGTCTTTCAAGCGGGGAGAGAATAAACAGAGCTGGTTGAGTTTAGCAGTGGAACAAAGAGTCTAAGATCTAGGGAAAAAAGCCCTTTATGCTGTTAAAAAGTGGGTGCTGTAGAGCCTGGGTGCCAAGAACAGAGGTGACAAGAGAAGCATTCAGCTCCGGCTTGCATGCCCGTGTCTGGGAAGCAAGGTTCAGTATCTCTAAATAGTCTTAAACTAGACTGGCTTGTTATTAGTGGAAACCAAGCCCTTGCATGTTATTAGTCAGCAGATGGTATATAAATGTGATGTCAGGAACCAATCTAGCACGACCCACGGCAAGAAGGAGGATGATTAAACAAGGAAATGAAACAGAGCCGAGGCATGTCACAAGAGTCAGCACAGAGGGACTCAGATCCCCAGCAGAACAGGGGCTTTAGACCACAAGGAAAAGCTTTGCCAAGGAAAAAAAGCGAGAAGTGAGTCTGTAAACAGAGCTGACCATGGGGGATAAAGATGAAATGGAAGCAGACTTTTTTACTATCTCAATCAGGGAGAAAAAAGTGACAAGAACTGACTGAGACACTGAAAAGTGAGTGATATGCTATTGCCAAGAAAAATGCTCAAAACACTGTAACAGCTGATAGAGGTACTGAGCATAGTGAACCCAGACAGAATAAGACTTCAGAGACATCTCTCGGTTAAAGGAAAAAAGAACCAACAAACTAACCGAAAGCCTTCAGCGACAGAAAAGGGAGCAGATGTTACCGCCGAGAGCACTAGACTCCACAGGCAACTTTGGAGACTGCCATCAGTGACTCCTGGTGAAAAAGGCAGGTGCATCTCTCTCCTGGAATACAAATGCAGTAGAATCTGTCCTTACCCCAGCATACTCACAGTGAACCCTCACCTTTCTTTATTCTTATCTAGGACAAATGGTATCCCCCAAGAACTAGCCCAGAAGGGCCAAAAAATCTCTTTCACTTCCCGGCCCCTCACATCTGTGCAAGAGACAGGGTGTTTGCCCTCCTCTGCTTTACCACTGTTTCTCTGCTCCAGTATCCTCATTTCCAACACTATTGTTCAGACTCAACCCAACAGGTTCTGGATTGGTCGTTAAAAGAAACCTGTATCAGACTCCTCCCAGAGAGAATAACAGGTATTTTTTTTTTTCCCAAGGAACTCAGGGCAGTTTTCTAATTCTCCACTTAACTTTCAGCTTCCAACTTTTGCTGGCCCATATAACCTGCTTGTCCAGCTGGCTTCACGCAGAAGCCTCCTAACCCTGTCCTGGTGGGGGAATCTTCAGTTCTAGCCCCTTCAGGCAGATGGAGAAGAGGACAAACCACCTCCATCAGACCTGTGCCATGGAATGTGCAGATGCCCAAGTTATATCCAAGCAAGCTCAGGTATCTATACCAGTGCGCAGCCATGTAAAGAGGCACTTTTGGGAGATTGGCCCTGGCTAGCTATCACACCGTGCTTGCAGCGTGGTACCCAGGCAGCTTGCCATCTTCTAGAACTGCCTGGCTCGGCTCTGCCTTGGGCATCTCTTCAGGATTCAGCCGTGTCATGCAAACACACCTGCAGAAGGTGGCCCTAAGATCAGAAGGCCAGAAGATCTACAGCCTCCAGCAATCCAGCGCAGTGCTTAGCGCAGGCTTGAGAGGAGGTTCTTCTGCTGGTGGTGGGTGTATTTTTATTTTTCCCTTTTTGCATATATACATTGTCATGTATAATTAATGTTTCCGCAGTGTTTTTTTTTGATCTTGCATGTTATTTCTATTTTTCCCATCGCATCTCCCTCACCTTAGCATGTGCCGGTTTATTTCTTATTTTTCTCCTCACAGTCAACCATCGTCCTTCCCCACCTCTCTCCCCCTTCAGCTTAGACCACTCTCCCACCTCTCTGCAATACAGGCCATCCTCCCCTGGCTCTCTCTCCTCCCTCCATCTTCCTCCCTTTCTCCTTCCTCAGTATAGGCCATCCCCCCATCTCCCTTTCCCTCTCCTGTCAGCAAAGCAGTTTATCGGCAGTTGCAGTCTCATCTATCAGTCCAATTCATCTTTCCCTGAAGCCTTTGGGGGAGAGCGAGAGGAAAAACCACAAGCTGCCTTCCTAAAGAAACCAGTGGCAGCCACGGGCATTAATATGAGAAGCTTGGGAAGGTGTCGTTTTTCACTCAAGCTGACATTTAAGCTGTTTCATAAATATGAAATCAAACCAAGGGCCCAGATGGGCCTCCACCCCCTCCTCTTTTGACTAAGAGCGGCTGTGATACTCTCTTCACCAGCTTAAAACAAGGGGATGACAGGAGCAAATCCCTGGGGGATGAAGGATAGAAGGAGCAACTGTTCTCAGCAATGGCACCTGTGATGTTTACACTAGTTTCAGCAAAGAGCCACCGACCAGTACAGGAGAGCCATCAGTCACTATTGCTAGTGGCAGATTTTCTGAGGTGGGATTTCCCTCTGAGTGCACAAGGCAATGGGGTGGATATTTTCCCCGCTATCCCCACAAGGGATGGTGGATCTCTCTCCATCAGCAGCTCTCATATCACCATAACTGTTTCACACATGTGCAGAGCCTGATTTCACGAGAGGAGGTATAAATCTCTATTCCTGGTCCTTCTTAGCAATCTGGCCTGCTTACACCACCCCAGTCCCTATGCAGCCTGTGGGACCATCATGGGTGTGCAACACCTCAAGCACAGCACATCCCAGGGAACCAACACCATTTTTAGGAGAATTTACCGGACCAGCTGGGAGGGCTGAAACCTCACCCTCCCCTCCACTCCCATTAGGAAGCAATTCCTTTCACGTCTGGGATGAGGAAGAGGTGTCACGGGTACCTGTTAATGACCACAGATCCCAGGAGCAAGGGAAAGGAGGTAGATCCTGCTGCCTCCTCCTCTTGGTACGATGAGGAAGGTGTCTGAGTTTGTCCGCGGCGTTTGCTTTGTTGCACCCACCCTGTTGGCACCGCTTCGGACCACCATCCACCCCGCTGTCCCTACAAATCCACACAGCACACACAGGCAAGGGGAGAGGGCCACAGCCCGGGAGAGGAGACACGGCTATGACACCTTTATATATGCTGCTAGATATTACTGGCAGTAATACAGCTCCTTGGGATCCAGGCATTAATTACAACTGTCCTGAAATTGCTCGCCAGCCTGTAGAGGATACAATAGCAGAAAGTGACCTCCCGAGGCACTGAGCTCTGCCTCTTGATTTCACTATGTCATACAGTCTCATCCCTCAACACGGCATGCTCATAGCACCTTATACTGTCTGCCCCTCCTGTAACCCTTGAAAAGCTATGCTTGGACTACTCTCCTCTGATGGACAGAAACCATCTAATTCCCAGTACAAGTCTAGCTAACCACTTCTGCGAAAACAGTGAACTTCAATTTAAATCCCTTTTCTCCTTCCCTCGTGTTTGACCCAATTATGTGTTTACAGAGAATAATTGTGTCCCCCTAGTCTCCTTTTGACTAGACTGAACAGAGCAGGCTCTTTTCCTCTGATGTGATGGGCTTGCCATTCCCCTGATCATACAGGTTTTCCGTGGTGACATTTGCTCCAGCTTTAATTCTTCTCGCTTGAAAATGATTGACAAGAATGACACCGATGGTTCCAGGTGATGTCTACACCTCCTTTGTACAACCACCGTGGTACTCCCCTGTGTCTAGCGTGTTCTTCTCCCCTCGCACATCCTAAGATCTCATTTACCTCTTGGATGGTCATTTCAAGTTGTGAGCTCACAGTTGTACTGTGATTGACTGCTACAAGCAAGTTTGTCTTCTGTTTTGTTGTTTCAAACTGATAAGCTTTCAGTGTGCAGGTGAAACTTGCTCACAGTGCCCAAATCCGTGGCCTTGTATTTCATGCTGCTGCATTCCCTCACATATCTGTTAGCCCAATTGCCACAAAACCTTGTGTGATATTCTGGTGATTCTAGGCATTGATGATAATGCCTGTTAACCCACTCCTAATTTTAGGCCAAAAGTCATCATTGAAAACATTGGTCCCAAGACCAAGGCTTAAGAACTTACCTAGCAACCTCCTTACAGCACAGCTGCCTCCTTCCCTTCTTTCACCAGTTCCCTACTCTTCTCACAATTCTTGTACTAATCCTCATCTTCTCTCATTTAACTAATAATTTCCCAGGTGGCACCATACCAAATTTTAATGAAGTACAGATAGAGAAGATCTACTACTTTTCCCTTGTCTAGAACATCAGTTACCTTATCAAAGACAGATATCGAGTTAGTCTGGCACAATCTCTTTTTGATAATGGCATATTGCACTATATCCCATTTTCTATTCCTTGTCTTCAATTATTCTTTCTGACATAATTTGCTCTGAATCCATCTATGCCCTTGAGGCCAAAATAACAAGCCCACAGCTGCCTAGATAGCTCTCCTTCTCTTTCTTAAATATGGGTACTACATTTGCTATTATCCAGGCAGAGGAACCCCCAGCGACTGGATAGATTTATTAAAAATCCCATCTACCAGACCTGTGATTTCATGGGCCAGTTCTTTTAGCATGCTGGGGAGGGTGATTTCCCGGCCTCCCTGGTCTGAGCACAGTAAGCTCTCTGAATTGCTTCCATCTTGCATACAATCATTGCCTTTTCAGGACACTTATTCCCATTAGTCCACCTGACTTTGCCCCCACACTCTATATTTCTGCTCTTAGGGGCAAACTATCCCTCTAATTTAGAGCTGTGCAAATTTTTCTCACTACATACAAAAGCTCCACTTATTTTTTCATTTATAGTGTCAAGGATCCTTCTGTTGTTTCATTTCCTTTGCAGGGACTAACTCAGTTTGACTTCTGGCAATTCTCGCTTCATCCCTGCATTTTCTGACCTCCCAAGACATACTTTCTTTGTTGCTTAATCCCCTTTCCAAGGCTGCCTTGATGTGCAGGTGGACTAGGCAGTTATCAAGTGCGGCAAGCTGCTGGGGGGGGTAATAAAAGGGCCACAGACCTACGGCTTTCTTGGCCTACGTCAAGCGCTGCAAAGCTAGCCTTGCTGTGATTGTCAACACAGACAGGTCAGGGTGGCTGCCGCTGCTGCAGGAATATGCCCTCTGAGCAATGGGAATGGCTGCTCCTACCCTTTGCTCCTCTGGATGACAGTCAGAGAAATAAGTTAGACTTTTCTGTCACATTCCCATCCCAGTTCTGATTTTTTGTTTCCCCTCCCGGAGGCACGAATACCCCTTTCACACATGGCACCACAAACAGTAGCCCGAGGGGCACAGATGGGTGGCTGCTTTGGGTTCAGAGTAGAAACAGGGCACTTATGTAACTCCTTTGGAGGTGGGGGGAAATGGAGGTGGATCTGCATTTTGAGATGAAGGTGGGTATTGAGTGGTGGAGGGAGAAAGGAAGACTCCTTTCTCTAGCTACAGTACCTGGAAAACCCATAACTGCTTTGCAGCCTCCCAGCTCATCTTGTCTTCACTCACCTCACATCTGCTCTGCACTGCCACCACAAATGACTTCTTTGATCTTCATATTTAGGGATGGCAGCATTCAGGAATTTGTTAATACTGTAGATAACGTGCTGCTTCTGCCCTCCTCTGTTCCTTCTAGGCTCTCTGCTTGTGTCTGAGATGTTTTTAAAGTTAAGCTTTTAGAAGAAGTTGGCCATTCATCTCCTCCAAGTTTGCTCCCTTTTCCTTGGATACAAATTCCAAATCATTTTGCACTACCCACTCAAATGTATTCCCCCACTCCTCCTCCTTTAAAGTCTCTGAGTTCCCAAGTCCAGCTGACTTACCAATTTCTTTGCTTGCACAAAGTTTGCCCTTTGGAAATAAAAGGAAACTCTCAGTTATGATTCATTCTTATTTATCCAACCACTCAGTTTGAACTGAACAATATAGCTATAGGACTTGAAGGGACCTTGAGAGCTCATGTAGTCCATCTCTGCCCCAAGCGATGATCAGCTGTCCAGACCTCCATCACTCCTGACAGGCATGTGTTTAACCTGCTCTTTTAAACCTCCACTGGCAGAGCCTCCATAACCTCCCCAAGCAATCTGTTCCTTGTATTACTCTCCCTGCCCTCAAAAAGTGTTCCCCAATGTCTCATCTGAATCTCTTTTCCTGCAATTTAAGACCATTATTGCTTGTCCTCTCTACCACGGACACAAAGAAAAGGTTATTGTCTTTGTGGCAGCTTCCTCCTTCCTCATAAACCCTTTCAATCTTCTTTTCCCAGGCTAAGCAGCTCCCAGCTCATTCAATCTTTCCTCACTAGCTGTGGCTTCTACATCTCTGAGCATTCCTGGTTTTGTTTTCTGGACTAAGTCCAGGAAACCCGCATCTTTCTTAAAATGTAGCACCCAAAACTTGATACAGTTGAGGTTAAACTGAAAAAGGATTACTTCACATATCTTACACGACACTCCTATTTATACATCCCAGCATGATGTTTGCTTTCTTTGCAACAGGTGATTTACTATTATTGACTCACAGGCAGTTTGTGATCCACTGTAACCCTCTGTATCCTTCTCAGCAGAACTATATCCAGCTGCTCCCATTTTGTGCTGGTACTATTGATTGCTCCTCGGCATTTTGTACTCATCTTCACTGATTTGCATCCCATTTTTTGCAGATTATTTCTCCAATCCATCTAGATAATTTTGAATTTAAATCCTGTCCCCTGTACCATGTACATGCTTTTCAACAGGGTATTATATAATTTATTAAGGGCGAGCATTATTCCATAACAGAAGTCATCAGTGACGACAGTACCCAACTTGATGCTTCCTTCTAGTCACTCAGTGAATCACTGATAACTGTTTTACAAGTATGGTTTTCCAAACAGTTTTGAATCCATATCATAGTAATTTTATCCAGGCTGCATTGCTCTAGCCTGCTAATGGAAGTCTCACTTGAGGCAGTGTCAAAACCTAACAAGTCAAGGTGCTTTGTCGTTATCTACAAGGCTTGTTACCTGTCAGAGTAGGAAATCAGGTTGGCTTTATACAATTTGTTCCTGACAAAATCAAATTGCCTGTTATTTACCATGTTGCTATCCAACTCATGATCAATCTATTGTTAGGTCCCACATAAAGCTCTTCTATAAAATTCTCTCTGCTAACTGAAATCAAGGCTACAATAGCAGCACTTTTGATGAGGCTCAGTGATTATTTGGTGATGAAGTCTTTTAGCTATCACATTCAAGAATACCCAGGCCCCACTTTTATTAATAGCACTTATTTTACAATCTACATTTCAGAAAATACAGCCTTCTAAATTGACTCAATTCTTAGTTATATTTCCCTCTCTCTCTCTCATACATGTTGAAGTGCTTTATGATCCCATGGGCTAGAGCGGACACCCAGGGGTAACATTTTTCCAGTTCCTCCCCAAAGTGGTTTTATCCCAAGTCAATTCTCTTTTAGCTTTGCTACTACTTATTTGACCAACACACCCTTAATGCGCATAATCCCAGCTAACTTTATCTTTGTTTCTGCCTTTTGTGAAAACCATATACCCTTCAATACCTATATTCCAGTCATGACTGTTACTCTAGCATGTTTCTATAATAACCAGTCAATAACAAATAGGTATTTTGCTGGTTTTTATGTTCCTGGGACTAATGTTAATGCACCTTGGCTGTTTCAGTCTAATCTTGCCCATTTTTCTAGCTAAACTGTGTACCAGCGTTCCCCAGACAATACCACTAGTTTCACGACTGTTCCAGTCAACATTTGTACTCATGTTTTCTTTGCCTTTTTGTTTTATTCCTTGCTATACATCCATCTATTGCATGGTGGGATTCACTGCTGGATGTACCAGGGACCGATATATCTGTTAAGACAAAACAAAACCGTCAGTCCTGGGTTGTGTCTGTGGAAGCACACACTCTACCGTACAGAGGCCACATTTTCAAAGATAAGCAAGTTGCCAAGGTGAGCAACTTTCTGTGCCACGGCCCAGGTGGATGCCTTGCAGAAACAGCCTGGAGAGGAAGGCACAGCATTGCAGGTAAGTGTTCAAGGGCTATTAGTTCCCTTGACTCAGCCACTTATGATCCTTGCAGTCATGCAGCAAGCTGCAGCTCAGAGGAAGAGGAAGGAGACAGTCATTCTAGAGAAAGGTAGGAGGAAGGGGAAGGTCTGGAGTGTCTCTGCTGTATGAGGCTCTATGCTATGGGTGCTATGTAGCCTGCTCCGAGAGGTGCGCAGACCAAGAAATTTATGCTGCTTCAGACATCCCTTGGAAAACAGAGCAAGCCTTTGGGACTCGCGGCAGAGCACTGTCCTCATTTGCTAATTCTTCTGCTGTGGGTCTTTCTGCTTTCTCTCACTTTCCTCTGTGAATGACCCTTCTCTTTCCTTTGTGTCCCCAGCTATGTCCATCCTTTTTCTTTTCTGTGGATTGACTGATACGCTTGCTATTCCACCCTCTGCCTCTTTCTGCATTGCAGTCTCCAGTGCAGCAACCCTGTTCTCCATGCCATTTCTCCTCCATCACCCAGTCTCTTCCTCTGCACATATCCTCACCTAGCCTACACTCAAGGTCCTTCCATTCAACTGGGATCATGGATCTGGAACACTGCCATATAACCACATCAAACCCTCATGGAGAAATCTTCACTGAACAGAAGTGAAGCCCAGTGGTAGTAGGGGAACTGGTCTAGAGAGAAGTTTGTGATAATGTGGAGAGCAAAGTATGCAGTCACCTGAAGAGCTTCACCAAAAGCCTGGAGATTTAGGACATCAAGAATTTTGAAGAGAAATTATAAATATTCTTGGGAAAAAATTAAAGGAGGAGAACTCTTCTCTCAAAATGCCTAGTCTCACAGATTATTAGAAGTTATTATTATAAGTCAGGGAAAAATGACACAAGATCTCTTGAAACATATTTTTGTAAGGAAACCAGCTTATATTCCTATAGCACCTGGAACATGATATCCATAATCAACCAAAAAAAAAAAAAAAAAAGGAGAAGGAGAAGAGGGGGGAGGAGAAATAACAGAGGGAGATAGGGCCCCAGAGACATGCTATTAAAAAAATGTATTTAGAATCTCTGGGTCTCCAAGGAACAGCAGACGCAGAAGTCAATTATACTACCTCAAAGGGAGATTTCCAAATACCATACCTAGTGGGAAATTGCACAGACTTGACTCACTACATGCTTGCAGCTCCCATGATCTTTTCCATTTCACAAGGCAATTGTGGATCTCTACCACTCTGGGGTGGCAGTTTTTTGATATAAGGTGTGAGGATAACAAACATTAGCTGTGTACCTGTCTAATCCAGTGATTTAATAGACCTGAACAAAAGGTCTGTTGCCTTTTGCCTCTATGCCAAAGGAAGTTCTGCAATTTCAAATTTGCCTCTATTGAAAAAGAAAAAAAATAAAAAAGAACAAAATGTAGAAAGTCTTAACGAAAAATTGTTCATTTTAGGTCAATCAGAATGTTTTGCTTGTATCTTAACTTTAATGTTACATTATACTGTAGTTTTAAAGAGGAAATAGGAATCCAAGCAAGAAGTTATAAAAAAGCCTAAATGAAACATTTCAACCTACTGGAAGTGTTGATGTGTTTTCTGAGTGAAATTTCATCAAACGGGGCACATTTCTACAGACCCTGAAGCTTTCATAAAATCAGCCTTTACAAATGGAAAATTGTTATACTCAAAAAAAAAAAAAATCAAGTACCTCTCCTATTGAGTTTCTAACCTTCAGCACTGAAAGTACAATCACTGTCGCTTGTGTCGCTAAACAGCCTTCTAGGTATGAACGGCAAAAATCTCAGCAGTTCCTCTGGCCAGACACTCGAAAGAGTACGCTCACATTCATGTGGTTTCACACTTGTGACCTGCAGACCGCTGCAGGTCCACAGCCTGTCTTTTAAGAGTCCATGTAAGACATCTACGAAACACAGTGTCTTTAGCTAGGTTTGAACTTGCTACGCGAGGTGAAATTTCTGCTGGAAATGTGTTTGGTTGTTTCTGATTTTGAAAAGGGTGGCTGTCCCCAACGCTGTCTGCCTCACAGGGCAGCAGAGGATGAAGAGTCACCGCATCGAGCCTTGCCCTGCCGCAGGAGCAGAGGAAAATGTACTGGCTAGTCACTCAACAGCCCCAGGGAAAATCTCCTCTGAGGAAGAGAAAAGCTTTCCAAAGGAGGGAGGTGACAGCCGCAGCTTCCTTTGAAAGCCACTCTCTTCCCCAGGACAAGCACAGATCCGGGGTGATTCCTCTTTTTGGCTTTCCTGGTTAATCTCCACTGCATGTCTGACGTTACTCTTCCCTTGTATTTCTGGAATTACTCTTCCTTCTCTGTTGCGCAGTTACTCTCGCCTACATTTCTGCAGAGTGATAAATACGTTAACAAATGCAGCTCTTTGCCTATCAAATGTGGAAATCAGGAAAGCTGCAAATTCAGAAGATGACACTCTACAAATCCTGGCTGCTGCAATGCAGCAGGTGAAGGGCTTTGAAATACAGCAGTTGTATTGGACAGTTATCACCTGGGTGAAACATTTGGGCCGTTGATGCATCAGATCTATCCTCCCTACTCAACAGGTCATGTACAACCTAGGAAAAATTCTTGATGGATATAACCCAGTGCCCACTTTTGTCACGGAGACCTTTCTTGCTTCATTTGGTGGCAACGAAGTCACCCCCCTTATCTTTAGAGAGAAGCATTTCACTTCAGGTCAAGTAGTGTCTAGTATCAGTGAAGCGTGAGTAGGACCAAAAAATGGTCACTATCTAGTAACTAATGAATGGACCTTCAGAGAAATCACTACAGCTTGCACTTCGCTGCCCATTTTAGGCTAGGAGAAAGATTAATTACAGCACGGACAGTGGGATTTGCCCAAGTAAATACAGGGACATGCGCTGTAGAAATTTGCATCTGGGGAAGCCATCCTAAGCTTCCCTTGTAAGTCAGTAAAGCTCTAATCAATATAACTAATGCTGTTTAGGGTGCAGTTCATCGCATCCTAAAATAAACACCTATGTTTTATCTGCTGAAGCACTCTCCTCCGTATCCATTAACGATAATGACATACAGATGTCTATAGCAGGGGTGTGTCTAGGATATAGACACCTGCATTGTAGATACCTATCGCTAAGCAAGACAAATCCTCCCCTGCTTTCCTTTCCGAGCTATAAATGGGGCCCTGGTAAGCCAGCGGGGAATAGGCTTGCATTATCTGTGCACGATTTGTTGGGGACTTTGCTTCTATATCCTCTCATAGCTAATGATCTGTTCCATTAATTCTTAAGGTTAAGGTGACCTTGTAAAGCTAAATAAGTGCATTTCTCAAATAGCACACAGCAAATATATGTATGCACACATTTAGATATTCGTGAAAGAAATTAACCCTACCTCTCTAACTCATTTCCCTCTTTCCTTTCAGTGGCAAAATAATCTACTTAGAGTTCCCAACCTTTCTACAGGCATAAAACAACATGAAAAACATGGAAAGCCCAATCTGTTGGTTCCTTTCCTGTTCATGGAATAAAAAGAATAATTAATTCCTTATTAAAACAAAATTTAAGTATTTTCTAGGGTTTCATCCTGTCTTGTCTCTATTATACCACCTCTTAAAATAAAAAAAGAAACACAAAACTTAATAAAAATAAACCAAAATTGATGCAAACAGAATAATTGGCAAGGCGTGAAAATACTGCTGGTATCCTGGAGACAGACTGTGTTGTCAGTTGTTTCTTAATTTTCACTCTATTAAGGTAATATCCTGTGATTGTGGCTTTTTTTCCGGCAGCCATTCTCACACACTGTCATCCCTGCCTTCTTCGCATGCTGGGTGCGGGGGGGGTGGTTTTGGGTTTTTTTCCCTGATCAGGCAAGAAAAATGCATTTATCAGGTCCACTTCCCAGAAGTCTAGAGGCAGACATGGCAGTCTCCAAGTCCAAGCACATGGAAGGGAGCAGTGGAAGTAAATTTCCAACTGTAACTTCCACGTCACTGTAATATCTGCTCAACAGCACTTTTATTGGATGTCTCTTACAAGAAGCCAAGGTTTAAAGCAACGCTGCGCACTAAAAACTTTGCCATTGTACCCAGAAAAATGTCTGCATCACCACTGCACCCTGACTTGGACCCAGATCTGGTTCTAAATTTACAGCAGACTCATAGCAATTTGTAACCAGGCAAAACCTTGTAGTATTTGAGTTTCTGTGGCCAGCCTGACAGCCACATGTCAGTTTTCTTCATTGTTTAGTTCCTCCCCTTGCCTGTGACACTTCTCCCATCCTCCTCCTTATGAGCTGAAGATGTTGGTACAATCCATCAAGGCTATTAGATGTACCTGCTGTAAGACGCAAGTACCCTGAGGAAGTTTATAACTAAATCCAGATTTTGCAGAGAGCTGTCCCAGCTTGAAACGAACAGCATGTCTTCAAATACGTCAGGAGTGACATAAGGCCAAATTAAACTGATTTTAGAACCACAATGAAATTCTCCTATTAAATAAGACTAAACCCTTTGTCAAAAACTCTGACTGCTCCACCTGAAATAATTTTAGAATGCTTTGGATATCTAGGAGTGGAAAATGTCTTTGGCTTCTTCACCTCTTCCGTTTTTCTCCTTGCTTCCAATCAGAACCAAATATGATGGTGTGGAAAAGTTTTAACTGGAAGCAAGAATTATCAGATGTTCTCAAACTAAAATTTGCTGCCTGTGATCAGAACCTGGCATAGCTCTTCCATCACTGTTTATCCCTCAGCTTCTGACACTGTTCCTCTGCATTGCTGTGTTTGCATGTGCACATGACTTCACAATGACTTTGAAAATCCAAATTAATTTTTATTATTTTTATTATGATGATATAGATATCCTGTGAATAGTTCCCAAAAGTATGTTGGAGGCTGTACACAAACTTCCCTGCAAATGAGATATTTTCCATAATACTTGTGTTCACCTTCACGGGTGCAGAGGGGAAACTGATTCACAACCTATTATTTGTGGTATAAACCTTTGGTGACCAAGTAAAAGGTACTCTCTTTCTTTACTAGCTTTGTTCATCGGGAACCTCTCAGCCTTTGAGCCTTGTATCAGTGCTATCAACAGCTCACGTTCTCTTTTGAACCATTGGCAGGCACAAAATAGCCAGGCTGATATTGCTGAATCTGATTTCTGCTTCAGATGCATTTGACGATAGGAGACAGTTCTCTTACTGTTTGCTGCATGTCATTAGGAGCAGGAGTGATCTGGATGATGGCCCAAAATGAGCGAAGGGGGAACTGGGTTCCACAAGCAGCTCTTGCCACAGAGATAAGATCCAACCTTGCAGAGGTACTTCATCCCTCTGCCTCCTTTCTGTCCTGCACAGCAGCCCCAAGTGAAAGCTCACTGGCTTTCTATATGGCACTTTCAGTTTTGTAGGTCAAAAATAATAAATAAAGAGCATGCATCTGCTTACGGTATTGCCCAATTCTCTCTCTTCTTGATTTTCTGAGGGGCCAGATCACTTCCACACTCAGGATTATAGGCAAATGAGAGATTAATACCATAGATATGTCTACAACATCCAGCAAAGCAGACCTACACGGAGCAGCCTGAAAGGAATTGCTTTAGGTTAGAGAAACAAGTCTAACCATGATGGTGAGTGGAATAAATGAGCCAGTGAGGAGGCTGGTTCTTTTCATTACCCGAGGTTTTAGAGGTAGCACAGAGGTCTTTTACTGTATCACATTATGGCATTTCACTCACCTGTAGCCATTCCTTCGGCTCCCCACTCTCTGCTGGGAGGTTCCATCTCTTTGTGCTTTTTTATCACTGAGGACTAAAGCCATTGGGGGGAACCAACAGCCTCCAAACTCTTCAGGAGGCTATACCAAACAGAAGATCAGCCATACCGAAGACCAAACCACACCAATAACTACAGACAGCCACAGGAAAAGAGATGAAAAGACTGAGAGCATTGCCCAAGTGGTAAGTCCCAAATGAAGCTTAGCAGAGAAGTCAGGAGACACTTAGATGGTTCTCAGAGACCCTACCTCATGCTATAGGAAAACAAAAAACATATCCGTGGGCAACTAATAAAATCTGTTTTCTTATGTTAGCGTGCCATAGTGTGGCCATATATTGCCCGGAGTGTGCAGATGCATTGTCTATTTTTCCTTTTTATTTTCCCTCTCTCCATTTCTGTCCTGTATTTCACATTCACTCTATTTGTTTATTTGTTTTTCACTCTACCTTATTCCCGACTGCCTTTTCACCTCATTTTTTTTTCAATAGCTGTTTTCTCTTTCTCACCAGTCTCTCTGCTTTTCTCTTTCCTAATGGGAGCATGGACTGGGAAACATCTGAATTAAAGTGTGTGCACATCTGATGCGTGCAAGAGCTTGATATGAGGCATAAGAAGTTTGCCATATCCCTAGCAATTAGCTCTTTGTCTGCCATCTTTCTAGCAGCAGGATTTTCTTCAAGAGGAAGTACCTGGTACAATCAGCTCAGTTAAGGGAAGTTAAATGAATTTGGAATTGAAAAAAGCCCCACACAATCAGGTTCGGAAAGAGTGAAGGGAGATGTGTTTTTTGGTATCTGTCCTGACTCAAATTGCTTTTCAGCAGTGAAAGTAAAACATATCCCATTTGCAAAACACAGGGAAAAAAAACCACAAAAACCAGAACATGATATCTCCTGGACAACTAACATTTAAAGACACAAATACGGAACCAGTGCAAATTCAAAAGAGTTCTCTTATTTCACACAAACAGTTAATTACCTGTGTCAGGGAGTAGAGCAAACAGCATGGAAACTGTCCACTTATTGAAATTAACTGAAGTGAAAAGAAAACAAAGAGTGAGAGAGAAAAGATATATATTTTTTTTAACACCTGATAATGAATGGAATGCTGTAAATTAGAGATAAAGAGCCCTATTCTGCCAAGAGTTACACCGATGTGTAACAGGGGACAGAGCCAGGCCCAACTGATGCCGCAGGGATTTTTGCTGACCCCCTGTAAAGTGGAGTTGCTGCTGTCACCTTGTATTCATGTTGTTTTCCCCTCCCTTGCCTTCCCCCAAGGCAAAATCCCTGAATCAGCCGTATGTGATCAAGGCATTTTGCCATTGTACAAGCAAAATGGGGAGCTCTTGAACGCTCTCATGGCAGCCGTCCCACATCCCGCTAGTATATTTCAGCTGTCAGGTGGATTAAATATCGCCCTTTAAGCAAACTCATGAAAATGTAAGAGCCTCGCCATTTTGTCTTTCTCAAGATGAGTTCGCTGTCTCAGGCTAAGGGTGGGCAAGAGACAAGTTTACGTCATTTGGACTTACTAAACACCCAACGGTCTAAAGGCCAGATATTCAAGAGTCCAGCATCCAGTGAGTGACCCAGTAAGGGTCTTTCCAAAGGGCTCAGACCCTATTAGGCCTTGGCAGGAGGCAGCCAGGTTTTTGGATGCTCCCGAACTTCAACCCACGAGAACTGCAAGACCCGAGGGCTTCTGAAGACCCTGCATGCCTTAACCACTCAGACAAGCAGTGGTGTCAGAAAGCTCACTCTGACCAGCAATCATGTGCCTTTCTTTAGCCAAAAATACCAGAAAACTAGATTGTTTAGTGTTGTTCTGCAGATCCCACACTCAAATGCTGACAGCTCAAATGCAGCTGTCACTGAATTTGTGCTCAATTTAAGTCATTTAGATGCGTAAGTACTTGATTGTGCCTGAAAATCAAATATTACAGATCTTCTAAAAGGTCTGACTTTGGGTGACAGTGAGAACTGCCAGCATGAAAGCAGACACTCCAGCTGAAAATTTGGCCCTTTGTTTAAAAACTTTTTCAGAAAAGTCCAGCGATGATGGGAAGGTTAAATGCCTGCACCACATTGGGATGTTCTGTTTCAGTCTAATCACTCAGGGATTAATCATCTGCACATCTAAATGCTGCCCAGACAAGTTGCTCCATGCCTGCAGGAGCTGGGAACTACTTTAAAAAATTGCCTCGGTACTGTCTCCAGCTCAGCATCTGACCATGAGCCTGACGTTCTCCCCTGAGCCAAGAGAAGTCCTTAAGGACATCACATTCAACACTGCTGGAGAGCGAGCCCGTAAATGTGACAGCCTCCTGCCACGGGCCTGCCCGGCCAAATCAGACTTTGATGTTAGTCTGTGGTGAGATGGGGTTTTCTATGTCCCGAAGGAAAGCGAAACTCACTTGGAGTTACAGGCTTACGGTCTCGGAATCTTTCTGCTTCGGCTGATATATTGTCTAAATCTAAAACTTATTTAAAAACCTGTCTGGATGCGACGGCTTTTAATTAATCTTCTCTTAGTTTTTATACTATATAGTACCTTGAAGACGCAAGATCAATCACTGCTGTATTGTAATGTAGAGTTGGGAGACAGAAAGATAAATGAGCTATCAAGTTTAGCATTTTGATAGCTAAGTTTAATTTTAACTAGCTCGGGAACATACTGTAGATAGGTGGATAAAGTCATGAAATGGAGCATTCGTCGTTATGACCCAAGCTAGAGTCCATCAGAAAGGAACAGAAAGAGTTCCTTAATGTCTGGTCAGTCTCAAACAGAATTTTCAAAAGAATAAGCAATTGCTGAAAACGAGAAACATCATCAAACAGCAAAAATAAAAATCGCACAAGTCTGATGGGATGTGACTATATTTGGCACCTTTCATCTGCATATTCTACAGCTTCCACCCTCCGAACGCTCATTCATAAAGGCATTGGGACTACTTCCAATGCATAATATTAGGCATACGTGAGAGTCGTGGCAGAAAGAGCTCTCAGTACTTTATAAGGAGGGGTAAATACAGTGTCATGCGCATGATGGGGAAGAGAGAGGGAAGCGTATCACTCAAGGGTACAAAATGAGTCAGCAGCAGAGCTGGCGCAGAACTGAGGAATCCTGACTCATCATTTACTCCACCCGTGAGGCTATCCACAGCGCTGCAAGTAAGTGATATAACAGCCAGCCAAGTCATTCATCCTTTTGAACGTGCCTATGCAAGGATGAGGCATGTTCAGGTCCTTGTGCCTTTCATGACTCACGATGACTCAAATTCTGATGTGTTTCACGGGGTCCAACTTTAATTCCGGTGTTTTCTGCTTGGTCCATTGTAATGATTCTCATTCTAATGGGTACTACACATCCATCACAGTGACGACTTCTAACGTGCTCCACCCAGTCCTACTGCAATGACTAATGCTAATGCACTGCGCCAGTCTGCGAGGAATTTCCATCATGCATCATTTTAAGATCACATTGTATTCAACAGGACGTTCAAATTAAGGTAGTTCTTGTACATACAGTTGGTCTGCATCTTAACTCTGGCCTTTTTCCATTAGACCAGTAAAAAGGTTGAGCAGGGGGAGCTAAATAAAAAGCAGCTCTCTTTCTGTCTACGTCTCCAAGGAATTTATAAAATACCCATGGCCCAAGTTTTCCACAAGCTGGGTGAAAGTGTCTTTTTGCCAGGGGTTTATTCTGATCCACTGGGGTGAGAATTACTGGAATTCACAAAAATCAAAACAAATGCTAAAATCATTGCTTCTTGTTCCATCAGGTCAAATGTAACAGTTGGATTTGTTTTTTGTTTTTGTTGTAGCTGGGAGGAACTGCATACCTGTACCTGCTTTCTTATGTAGTAAAGAAAGTAGATGCAACTGACATGACTGATAATATATATCTCACCCAAATAATTCAGTTTTCAGTTACTCCTCTGGTATGATACTGAGGCTCTGAGCACACAGTAATACAAAGTATCCATTATTTTACCAATGGGTCCAAAAGGCTGTGGCTACATGACACAAAGAACCAACCTGGTATTAATTCATTCAGCCGGCTGAAAATTTGTCCAGAACATTTTGGTCGTTTAACTTTGCTCCAAAGGACTGTATATGGTATCAGATACCATCTGTCCTCCACTATGTGGCATTAAGCCAGCATAAAAAAAACCCTTAAAAGCCACCTTAGACTCTGTAGCTTCTGCTCTTGCTAATTCAACAGACAGGTACTTTTTTGCCCACACCTGACCCAGAACAAAAATATAGCAGGCATGCAGCAGGGCTCGTGGCCTCAGAGTTGAGAGATGCTGTTTTCTTCCCAGCTCGCTCCATCTGCTTGTCAGTGCAAGATTATGTGCCGCTGTTGCGTTGGTACAGGGATTTTAGCCAGTCTGTTCCACGCTGTGGTGCTGCAGACATCCTGGGAGGACCTGTCCCAAAAGAGGGCTCGCGTTCTGCAAAAGCAGGCTCTCATTACTAAAGCCAAATGTATAGCAAAGACATGCCGCAGGTCAACCATTTTTAATAACTTAGAAATAGAATATGACTCTGGCCATTCCTATGCTCTGTTTATACTTGCTTTAGAGAGCCCTCACACGTGCTAAGTCCTGTTGGAACAAGAGTTCACAGGGAGTAAATCTCAGGCCCGTAGCTTAGAACCACTTAATCACACAACAGACTTCATTTCTGGCAGAAGTAATTAACAAAGGTTCAGCCATCTAATCAGGGAACAAAGGCACGGCTCTGTCACCTCATTGACCAATCATCCCACCCGAATATCGAATCATGAATATTGATTACTCACAGCAAAGGGTTTGCAGGTAGCTCCCAGACCAAAACACGCATAAACGGAGGCTGCGGGTCAGTCAATGCAAACCCACAGCGTAAAACAAGTACTGGCTGAGCGCAGACAACTGGCAAACATGGGGGCGGTGGGGGGAAGAAATGGGGAAGCAAAACAAAGCAGCAGCTAATTTTGCCAACCGCTGCAGATTCTGCTTGGCTGCGTATAAAATAGAGAGCAAGAAAAAGGGAGTGGGAAGAAGGGTGGGAAAAGAGGATGGTCCCTGCGGCGTCCTCCCAATAAACACTGTCCAAAGGAAAGTTCAGAAGAGTGGGAGCACTCAAGTTTGCACCGGGCATGTCAAACAGCGG
Organism: Haliaeetus leucocephalus; assembly: GCF_000737465.1. Lineage (NCBI taxonomy): Eukaryota > Metazoa > Chordata > Aves > Accipitriformes > Accipitridae > Haliaeetus > Haliaeetus leucocephalus. The sequence continues at coordinate 20,101,995 of NW_010972664.1, forward strand.
TGAACTCTTGTCTAAAAGCCTGTCTTGCAGGACTCTACACCATGTACCAGTCCTCCCAGACAGAGCATTCCTCATTCTCTTTGCTTTTCCATATGCTTGTTTTGACCGGTGCCAAGCAAGGGCACTCTGCCAAAGTGGATTTTTTCTGCCCTGCCTGGGAGCTTGCTCCTTTGCACCGTGTTCAGGCTTCCTTCTTCACACTGAGGTGAACTCCACTCTTCTGCAGTATGAGAAAAGTAAAGGGTGGGACAGGGAGATGGCTAGGGCTCAGTACTAGGTTATTCTGGTAATGGCTGGGGCAGAACTGAGACTGTGAGCAGCCTGAGACAATGAGAAATTTCTCATTCAGATCATAGCACCACACCATGCTCCTGCCTTTGCAGTGTAATGAATAATAGCCCCATCATCCAGACACCTTTTTTATGGAGGAGCCATCAAAAATGGAACCAAACTGAAGAGCTCAAGCTCATTCTAACTTATCATGTAAGCCTGACTCCCAGACAAATACTGATTTCTGAAAGGATTCACACCTTAGGAAAACAGCCCCAGCCCTGCTCATGGACTTTAAAAACCAAACCAAATCTAACGAAACCCTGAAAGAGTTGGAGTGGAAGAGTGCAACAGTTCACACAATTCAAAGGGATGTCATTTAAGCAATGTCTTCCAATATCTTCCACCACAGTGATGCCAATAGAAAACTGAGGTATGAAAGAGGGCAAATAGAGTGTAAAGAGCTAAAGAGAGAATTTAAGTTCATACATTCAAGCATAGCAAGGCAGGCAATGAGAAATTCTAAGGCTAACCCAGTCTTGCAGTCAAAACACTATGCAGAGAAGCTGGAGAGCTAGGATTTATTTTCAGCCCTGGCACAGTTTTTATGAACGACTTGGGTACCATCAGTCCACCTTGTTCCAAGTCTTGATTTCCTTAATCCTAAGGGAGAGAAATAATGCCAATAAACTACTTCAGAAGAAGCAGGAAGGATATGGTAGCTTTTGCAAGGTGTTCAGACACTAGTTTGACTGAGGAGACAGGAGAAGGCAGGAAAATAGGGGCTTCCCTGGTCATTTGCTGTGAGAATGCAGTCAGGCATGGTAGAAGGTGTCCAGCTGCCCTCACAGAGATGGACGATGTTGGGTCCAGTCTCGCTGCTGTTGGTCACGCAGGGTAAAAGCTGCAGGGAAGTCCGGGCGCCAGTCAATTCACCGAATCTGAGGCCCAATTACTTCGCTATTCAACCTAGGTCTAGGTGTTTATCCGAGTGAGGCTGTAACATGCTGGGTTACGTTCAAGATCAGGAAGGCTTCAGCGAGAAGGGGGTGAACTGAATGCACAAGTGAATGTGCAAAGCCAGGAGACCAGGCCAAACTGAGAGGGGAACCAGGGAATCAGTGCATGGTTTAAAACCAAAAGCCTTCCTTCCACTTCTCTTCCAGCCCCAGCCCAACTGTTCTATAGAAAGAGGACCAAAGCAGAATGTGATGTGGAGATGATTACAGGGCCATTACCCCTGCCATCCCTTCCCAGCAATGACCAATATCATGCTGGGATAGTAAAGAAATAAGTCAAGAACTAAGACAGTTTCATAGCAAAGAGGTCTGAAGACTAAGTTAATTCACCAGAGTAATCCACCAGCCTCCTGTAGGATCAGTCCTGGGTGAGGGTGTCCACATGAGTATGTGTATGTAGGCAAACCTCCCATGAAGCTGTGAAATCAGCAATTAAGAGGATGTAGCAGAATTTGTGCAGCACTGCAGTGGGCACATGTCAGTCTCTGAATCAGTGCAAAGAGACGGCCTAGAGGTGAGAACTTTTCCTGGAGCACTTGCAGCTGACCCATTGCAAAAGACACACTGAGCCATTCACATGAGGACTTCACTGTTACAGACTGATGTTTCTTAGTATACCAGTCACAACTGTTCCTGAGGTCAAAACCAACGTAGCACCTTCCTTCCAGGGTGAGAAGAAGTTGCAATTACTTTCCCCAAGTGATTACTCTAACCAGGGAACTGCTAAATAGCTTTAATTGCTGGCAGGAGCTCAGCTTCTCCAGCACAGGCCAGTGAATGTTGACAGAGTGGTTACCACCAGTTCACACTCCTCTGCCTTGGAGGAACGGAGCTTTCTCCGTTTGAGGTATCACATGAAGAGAAATGAGGTAAATAAGAAGGGGTGCCGTTTGCAAAAAAGCAAGAAAGATTGGGATAGATAAACAACGGCAGAAAAGACACACCAATTATCTCAAATCGCCTGGCAGAGGAGATTAGACGAAGAACAAATTTAAGCAGGTAGGGCGAAGAGAAATCAAGCCAGGTACTCTGCCTTCCCTTCCCTCCCTGGCCCGCATCTCCCGCTCTGTTTGCTGTAGCAGGAGTGCTGCCACATTGCCGTGGACCAGAGAAACCCCAGTGCTGCACGGGGAGGGCAAGCGATGCTGAAGCTGCTGCAAGGGAGCTGGAAATGGGCACCAGCGGGGAGCTATAGGTCCTCCTCGGGGCCAAAGCGGCGGGACGGCTCTTGCTACATCGGCTAGGTCTCAGTTTAATACCAGCCCGCGGCAGCCAGGATGGCAGTGGGGAGCCCGGTCTCCGGCTGTGCCAGTCTCTCACGTTCCCATCAAGGAGTGTGTCAGCCCCTGGGTTACCCACACATCCGAATAGCCGGAGAGTGAAGGAGAAGCCGTGTCTTGTTGTCAGCCATTTGCTACGTGCCAAGGTAGGGCGGTTCAGAGGCACAGCTGGAGACGCTGAGGAAGGGAGGCAGAGAGCTGCAACACTTTTCAAGGATACAGCAACCTTCATAGCCAATCAAACCAATTGTCCAACTGTTGTAACACCTTGTCTCAGACAGCGGCTAGCATCAAGGATAGATGTAAAACACTTAAAATGGGAAATAACTAACTAATATGTCCATTGGGGAAGTTTCTTTATAACCCCAGGCAGTTAGTGGTTGGATTTATGCCCTGAATCTCAAGGGCTGATATTTCTTATAAATTTTTTATTTTCTCTAATGTAACTGTGAATGTTCTCACTATCCACAGAAATAGCTTCCTTTTTTTTCTCTTTTTTTACTAAGCCTGTGAGCTTATTGGGTAACACCCTGCAGCAGGGAGTTCCACAGTTGTATGTTCTCAACACTTCCAGATCTGCATTGCCTTTTAATTTCAAAGGATACCCTTTTGTCCCAGTACTGAGAACCTTTTTAATAATTATTATTTATACACTTCTAACATACCCCTTCTTATTCATCTCTTCTCTGAACAATATCTTCCTTCATCTTTTCCAGTCTCTCCTTATCTGAAAATCCTTCCAAGCCTCCAAACCATTTTCACTGACTATCTCCAAGTCCTGCTATATTCTTTTTTTTCAGAGAAGTTGATGAGAAATTAGCTAAGTATGAAAGGTGAGGGTTTATCAGTAACTCCATGATGGTATTATATCTTTAATGTTAATTTCTGTCCTACGCTGTAGATATTTTTGCTGTGCATCTAGTTATGCTAAGTTCAAGGAAAGATGGGGGGGTCTAACTTCTCTGAATAAGCATCTTCATGCAACAGCTATCTCCTGCTGTTCCTCATGCCTGTGAATACAGCTCTCATCTTCTGTCTTAGTGCGTGTTATCAGGCTGTGTTTCTTGTTGGGGATTGTCATTAGAATGGCGACCTGCTAGGGTTATATAGCTGCCCAACTCCTATCAAACAAGAACTTGAAACATTTTTCTGTTATTTTTAAATACAGCCTTGTACCGCCTCGTTTAACTTTAATGTTCTGTTTGAATGCATTTCTCTGTAGTCATCTAAGGGAATGCTCCACAAGGAAAAACCACTGAAAAAACTTGCTGGGGTTTTTTTCTCTGTTAAATTCTGCTCTGAAGTGATGTTCAAAGAGGAAGGATTGCCTGGGTGATAGGGCTAGTGCAATGCACTATGGTAGAAAGAGTCAAATCTCTGTTCTGCTCTCCCTTCTGCTCCCTCATGTGATCTTGTCACTAGCAGAGGCTATGGATAGGCAATCATGAGTGGTCAAATTTCTGATGCTTAACTAGTTACTGTTCATCAGCTGAACCGTAGAGGCAAAGATGTCCACATTTCATGTCCATAGAGACAGTAAAATAAAATCTCTTCACTTAAACTACCTTCTAGGAGCACACCAAAGGGCAATAAAAGCTGACCAGCTGTCACTCAGTCAACTATGAAAGCACATCCATTCTCTCAAGATTTTCACACCTGTAATGATTCCTTAACTCACAAGAGAGTGGGGAGAAAGCAGCAGGAAAACTGTGAGGTACATGTAAGAAAAATCTGTCACAGCACTGCAGCCACATGGCTATGTGTATACTGCATGCCTGACAATACAAAGCAGCAGTGGCTGTGGCACTGCACAGAAAAGTGGCCTCTCTGGTCCCCGGTCTTCCTTCTCTCCTGCCCTCAAGAAACCTCATCTGAGGTCAGTAGAAGGATGAGCCCAGCCATATGGGCCAAAAAGAGAAGGTGTAGTGGGGGAGGTCTTGGAGCCAGGGTGATGCTCCTGATACTGCCAGGGCGAGGATGGCAGCAAGCACGTGTGCTAGGGTAGACCAGCACCACAGCATCCTCCTCTGCCCACCGCTGTTGGGCGGTGAGAAAGCTGAAGCAGACGCTGCTGCTGAGAAAAGCAAGTCCTGCATCCTCCAGGAAAATGCACAGGCAAAGTAAGCAGCGTGACTGAGGTCAGTGCTTGGTTAAGGTAGTGCAACAGCTCCAGGAACAGCCCATTTTGGCTATACTTGAAGCCAGCTCTGAGCTGTCGTGACACAAGTGCTGTTTGGTGTGAAAGAGAAATACGGAGTTGACAAACATTGCTAATAGGAAGAGGGGAAAAAAAAGCACCTTCTCCTCATTGCTTCACATTACCATATATTTTCAGGGTTGGTTTTTTGCGGGTTTGGAAATAAACGCTGAGCTATTTTGCAAACCCCTCATATTCAGTGCAAACATCTTATTTTATTATCTGCCTTTTTGTTGTTGGTTCTCTTTCTTCCCCCCCCCCCTTTTTTTTTTTTTTTTTTTAATCCATTCAACCATTTATTGGATCCTCTATTCTCCAGTGTGCATTTCTTCTTTGCTACACTATCTCCTGCTTTTCACAGATAAACACCTCACACCTGGGAGACAGGCTCCTCTAATTAGTATTAAAACCTGAAGTTTTTTTCCATCCCTCTTTGAAGCTTTCTAGGATGCCTTTTCATGAATAATAATGTCCTCAATTCAACATAATGCAATGCTCAATCAAAAGGCGCTGTAGCAATCACTTCCCAACAAGACACATCGGCCCTTCCTCTTACTCTGCACAGCTGCCGATGAGGCAATAAAAAGTCCAGCCTGGAGGAGGTGCTCAGAAGTTGAGGTTTCCACTTATGGCAGCCTGTTGCCCTCAACACACTCTACGCAGAAGGCTTGTGTCTTTTGTCACCTCTCCAGCTCCCCATCGCCATTCTCCAGCGTGACACCAGTTCTGGCTGCCTGACCTCCTGCCAAATAAATCCCTGTTCCCTTTCAGCCAGCCAGGCCCCCTGCACAGCATGGGACACCCACAAATCTCTTCACTCTTCCCTGCAAATCACTTGTGGTCTAAGTCCCAGACTGCTGCCCCGGGGATGCCAGCTCTGCAGCTGCCTGCTGAAGACACCAAGGTCCCAGGCGCTATGGATGCCCACACACTGCAGACCATTTCCAGTGGGGCCTTCCTTCAGAAATTCCCAGTATCTGCTATCTTCCCACAGAGTATCTAGGTTTCAATGGATGGAAAAAACAGCATTCTCCAACAAGAAGCTGTTTCCTAAGCGCTTCTATTCAGAAACTAGCTAGGATCACAGCCTCTGCTCCCTGAAGCCAGTCAAGTAGTACCACAGCCTTCATAAATGGTGCTGCCAGCAACAGAGAATCCCTGTAGCCAAGGCTAGATAATGGCTGTTACATGGGTCATCTAATCCTACAATCGTTAGGGTTATTATTCCTCATATTAATATTTTAAGAGTGAATTTCTTTGCTCTGTGCTTGTGTGCAGATGCAAATGCACAGAGAAATGTTTGCAGGCACATGTTAAAATGTTGACAGTGGAATCTGAATGCTGTTGTAGGAACATCTATAACTTGGCACCCTTGCACAGGGACCAGTCCTACTACCCTTGCTCTTATGGGAAGTTCAAAGGAGCCTGAGTGGCTTAGGAGCTTCAGCCTTCCTCTTTCTGGCAATTTTCATTACAATTGCTCTTCCAGTTCCACTCAGCTGCTTCCAAAAAGCCCGCTCTGAGTAAGACTTTGCTCTACATAGCACTACTGAACTCTGTGGAGCAAGCTGCAAAGCGCTACTAAGAATGACAACAGGTAACAAATAGCTATGTTTTTGAATAAAATGGCTAATTGAAGAGAGTATTCCAATGTCAGTCCCAAGCAGGGCAGGGTCACTGACAGGTTTTATTTCCACAGAACGTTTGGAAAGCTCTCTTAGTTTGCTACTTCAGCTGATCTCAACTAGCCACATCAAGGTAATGCCATAAACATAAAGGACTGAAGGAAAAAAACCACACCTTCCCAATGTCAGATCCCAGCTTCTCTTGCAAGTCATGTAAAATCTCTGAACAGCAGGATCCGTCCTTCCTTTTTTTAGTCAGTCCTTAAGCAGATTCCTGCTGATTCCAACAGATTTTGTAGTACGATCTGAGATGCCCCAGGATCGCCGAGATGTCTGTACAGGACAGGGGGATGTGACAAACAACCCACGGGAGAGCCCTGCCCTTCTGGAGACGCAGCTGGAGTGGCTACAGAACTGTCTGTGGGTGTCTTTAGGCAGTCAGCTGGAGAAAGGCAGTCTGAATTTAGGCAGCCAGACCTGAGTTCTGTGGGGTTTCTTGTACCTCCTCGGGCATCTGATACTGGACCCTGTCACAAGGCAAGGTGCCAAGCTGGACACGCTGCTGGTCTGATGCACAAAGACAGTGCTGGATGGCAAAGATCCCCACCCTTGGTTTAAAACATCAGAGGAAACACGAGAATGCAGCATGTAATTACTACATTTTGCTTTTCATTAAATGTTTCTTGCCAGTCTCCCCTTCCCCCATCCCATCCCCTTTCTCCTCCCCCAAATAAAGAACTAGCTAGACTCAGTGCGGTTCTGAACATTATCTAAATGCCCACTGGGCTGAGGGGTCAGCTAGTTCACCAACCATATCAATTAAATGCTGGTTATTACCCTTTCATTATTATACAAACTAATCCCATATATCTAGTGAGCTGGTGTTGAGGTGACTTCACGCTCTTTAAAACTCGTACCATTAATTAGAGTGCAGTCAGCTCTCCTCTGATTTGCAGCTCCCCTTCTCCCCACCACCTCTGCAGCCCTGTGTCCCTGTACCCACCGTGCTCCTGGTACCCCTCGCTCCTGCCTCACAGCTCCCCTCAACCCCAGAGCTGGGGTCCCCAGTAACAACTGGGCCTGTTTTCCTTGCTTTTCCCCTATTATTCCAGCCCTGAACTCCCCCCACACAGTTCTGCCTCTTACCCTGAATTTGAAGCCTCTCTCTCCACTTTTCTGAGACACTTGCCTATTAAACCAGCTTTTGCTTGAACAGAACCAGCTAATCATATTGAATTATGCCAGATTTTAATGTGGCTTCCTAACATAGACACATGCCCATAGGGATCCAGCCTGAGAACACCAAGCCCGTATCATCTTTGATCTAAGATGCTACAAGATATAAACCCTTGATCATACTCCTAATGCTAATTAGTCATCACCTTCCCCTTCTTAAGATATATGTGTCTAAGAACATTGTTGCTGATTTGGTCACGGACAAATTAATCATTGTATATGCGGTATGTAGTGGCGTTTCTATAAGAATGTTTAATACTACTGAAGTGGTTGCATTGAATCAAAAATTATAAACTTTTGCAGCTTTCCTGTAATTGCTATTCAGGGAGTCATTCTAATAGCAAGCCTCCAAAAGGAAATGAGCAGCAGCATTTTTGTAACGAAAGCAAAATGTCTTCAATGAAAACCATAGTCCCCCTGTTCCTGGAAAAACTCTGCATTATATCCTGAGAGGTGCAGACTCTGATCTAAAACTCCAGCCCTAAAATACCTTATTACTTTTTGTAATTTCTACACTGGAACTACTATCATGTAAGCCAACAATTACAAAACCAATAACGGTGCAGGTTTCCCCACTCCCATTATTTTCTCTGAATAGTAGTGGCAACATATCCCCTAGCCACTATTAGGAATCACACTACAGTTCATGCTCTTATGCTACTGCAAAATGATCTCACATAATGAACCACGTAGGGTGTAATTGATGGAAGCCCTATAACTCATGCAAACAAATAGGTGCCTAACAAATAAACATATCCAAAATGAACTTGCACTATTTGTGTGTTCAGCTGAGATATGAACTGCATCTGCTGCAGGTGACAAACAGAAAGTGACAGAGACCGGTAAAAGAAAATGAAAACCTAAATATTTACTAATTTAATCAGTTCTTCCCTTGTTCTTTACATCTGGTGGAATGTACTGACTAGTAGTCTTAATTTTAGTCCTAAGTGTTAATTCCAGTCCTAAGATTTTGTGGAATCCAGTATACAGGCATCAGAATTGCTCCATAGCTAAGGTTATATATGGAGATTTCCACTGGCTGATGTATAATTACTGAATTCAATTTTCAAATTTGGCACTGGGGACAAATGGATTTATTAAATAATTGCTTCAGTTGAAGATTTAGAAACTCTTACAAAGTAGACATTTAAAGATGCCCATTGAAATTCAGGCCTGTTTTTCTCATATTTCTTTGGGTTTCACTATCTTAAATCATATATGCTGTGCACACATCACATTTCACCCAGTATCTCATCTTTACAAGCTTTCAGACATAGGGCAGGTATTGGGACTTGAAACGAAGACCTTTAAAAGTTATTTCTATCATTTTTTGCAACTGGATTTAGCCTGGCAGAGAAAACCAATAGATGCGCGAGCTGTCATCAACACCATGCTCTGCTATGCATCAAGGTGAGAAAGAGACCTTTGTGCACAATGTAGTTTATGGACATTGCATTTCACTTAATGAAAGGGAGTAAAATACAGATGCTGTTTCCAAATAGCAGTGTCTTCTCTTGCTTCCCTTTCAAGCATATTGTCAGTGTAAATGGAAACAAGCAAAACCCAACCCCAAGTGGACCATGTCTTTGTTAGGAAAAAAAAAAGTTAGGCTCTTAACTCATCGTCACTGCATAGGTGCAAAAGCCTTGTAAAGACAGAGCCACTTTCAGAAAGCGCATAGTAGGACTGGATCCTAGCTCCTTACTCATGTGAAAACAACAACTGCTTTCTTTCTCCTAAGTATTTTCTCTCAGGTTAGCTGCTGTCCTTCCTTGCCAGGAGAAAATACTGCCAGGACGTCTGTAAGCTAACAGCAGAAAGTGCTGTGGGAATCTGACTCGGGCGCATGCAAGCAAACAGCGGTGGTGGTCTCAGAAGTCACCTCCTCCCAGCTGCCTGCTCCCAAGTCGGTCTGCTTGCCACTACTGCGTGCAGAAGAATTTGCCTGGGCTTTAGGTGCTGCCATACACAGCGGCAGCCCAAACCCACCTTCAGCAGCAGGTTCTGTTGGCGTACTGGGCTGCCAGCTGCAGTGGCTTGACAGCAGGGATGCCCCCTCTCTGCTTTTTTTGGTTTCAGAGGCAGATACGTCCAGCAGAAGAGTGGGGCAGGCACTAGGGGGTGGCTTTGGTGGCAGTAATATCTGCCAAACACCAAACACCAGGGCTGCCAAAACCATTAGCTGTTAGCCACATCGAAACAAGAACCCAAAGTGCCGTCTGAGGTCTTGCCTGCAAGGGAAAGCTCCAGCAGTCGTGTCAGCAGGGATGCAGATACACAGTTTAGCAGAATGAATCCCAGCATGAACACCATTATCCCCATACGAGACAAGGGGGCTTAGGGACAGAGGGCTGGGGTTTTGCAAACACCTTCCCAAGTGACATCAGCTAACCTGAAATAGGTTCCTCTAATAGCCAAAACCTTGCACCTGCACAAGGATTATACCTGTAAACCTTATCAGTTTAAATCTACCTCTGCAGTCATATTAGAAGGATGTTCCCATCCAGGCAGAGGGTAAAGAAGGGATAAAACACACACCAGGAGGAGCTGGGGACACGGCAGCCAGTTATGCTGGGTCAAGGGGAGAAAGGCTGAAGCACAGCTTGAGAGGGAAGTCGGGGGGGCAGTCTGACATACCAATGGTTACAAGTGTGAGGGAAGATAAAATGCCCTTCAGGAGGAGGTTCTTGGGGATTAGAGCTGTACACCCTTGAGCACACTGCCGTAGAGCAGTCATGGTAATAATTAATAACAAGGAAATGATTCTCGCCCTGTTCTGGTCACCTTATTAAAGCGAGGATATTGTGGAAATGGAAAAATCCCAGCAGGACAGCACCTGGGATGATAGATGGATGGGATGCATTTTTAACAGAGCTCACTACATTTCAGGAAACATATTTCTGAGGGGAGAGTGGCTGCAAAGCTTTTATATTCCTTTCCTACTCTGCTGCTACCAGCTGCTGTCAGAGACAGGACAGGACGAGGCGAGGTGGACCCTTCCTCTGACCGACTGGTGGCCAATTATGTTATGCTCTGTGGCCCTAAAATGCTTGGCTAAACGAGTAACCTTGTCTTTATGTTTTTGTTGCCATTCTCCTTTGCCTTTTGGGTTCTTACCGAGATAAGGAACAAAAGCTGTTAAAATAACGTCAGCCAAGATGTTCTTCCTGCGTGTCCAGAGTGGCCCACAAAATCTGGAAGAAGATGCTGTTTGCCCTGAAGGACTCCTAAAATCCAGTTTTCAACTGTTAGGCCGAGCTGTAGTTTCTAATTTAATAAGGGATGCTCTCGAGTAGTCTCAGTGCACAAGAAGTCAAAACAGGCTTTGGGTGCGGCAAAGTCGACTCGAACATAAACACGGCACTCTGACCTACACAAATGCACAGGAGGCGACAGATTTTGGCAAGGCTGCACCAGCCTTTTAGCCACAAACATTCACCCCCCCAGGGGCCCTGTAAAGCCCAGAGGTCCCTTCCCTTGCGTGAAAGCGAAGCAGGATCCCAGCAGAGAAAACTTTCCATGCGAGCTTTTGCAAATGCAACCCCACGCTGCAGGTCCTCTTGTCAAGGCTTTTAGGTGACGTGGTGGGCTAACAGAGAATGGGCCATTCACCCCGCTCCCGCTGAGCCACAAAGGACAGACCTTTCGCAAGGATCTGTGTTACAGTTTAAAGGGGAGGGAAGAAAAAGAAAGAGAAAGAAACAAAAGAAACCCTTAGCCCTCCAAAACAATTGAACAAATATCTCCCCGGTTAATAAATAACAGGCTCGGCTGGGGGATTGTAATTGTGTGTATAATGCATCTCAGATCTACGGTATAATTACACTCTGGAAACCATTGACTAATAAAAGGCACCAGCCAGGGGAAAGGATGCCTTCTTGCCATGGGTTGACAGGCAAGCAACAAACAAGGTGCACTTTTTCACCTTCTATTCAATAAAATCAGTGTATTAAATATGCAGGCAGAGCACCTCCATTAAGCAATTCGCTTCCTTCCTTTTCTTTCTCTTTTTTTTTTCCCCTCTTCTCCTCCTTTTGTTTCCATCAAGACAGGGAAGGTTAAAAAAAAAAAAAAAAGCTATATATGAAACCCCCAGCTATACGTGAGCTGTGTTTTAATGAGGCTGCATCTTGGTCCCTCTGCTGTACTAAGTAAACATGTTTCTCCCCCTGCAAAGAAAGGCTTTGCTTGCCTGGGCCGAAGGGAAAAGAGCTTGGGGAATACTAGGAGGCTTTTTCTCTGCCCACACCCCTTCCTCCATTCCCACTAAAATAAAACCCTTCCTTACATTATAGAATGAATGCTTGTTCGCAGAGTAAAGGCAGTATAAGCTATTTCCATATACTCACAACGCATTTGGACCTTTACAGGAAACCAGAGACCAGGGGACTCACCTGAAGCTTACATTTCAGTTTCTAAAACTTACGGAATCACACCTGGATTTAAACAAAACAGCCAGCTCCTTTCCTCCAGCATGCTCTGAACTGAGGCACTCGACTCAGTGCATACCTCCAGCCACTGTGGCCACTTACAATTTCAACCCTGACCGGAGAACCGAAAACCAAGAGTTTTACGTGACTACTTTGAGGCTCTGGGAAACATCTGGCATGGTGCTTTGCTACGGGACGCCCAGCATGATACAGAAGGGGTAGTATAACAGGTTCGATAGACAAGTACAACATAAGCCCCTTTTCAGCCCTTCACTGCAGCACCGAGCGGGACCAAAGGACTGGCGCATGGCCACACCGGGAGCCGAGCGCTCAGCTGGTGCTGCCACATCTTTGCAAGGAAAGAGGAGGTGGCGTGAGCCCCCCCAGCTTCCAGCTGCCCTGGCACCCAGGAAGGACAGCGCTAACATGAATCCTTGTTTTCTTTGTTCCTTACCTGCCCATCACAAGCCCCTGGCATGGGCGACCGCTTGGGTCTCAGGTGGGTGAACACAGCGAAGCGGGCTGGGCTGCTTCAGCCTCCTCACGCACCCTCTCCGCCTGCAACTGCGGTGAGAGGTGTGTGTCTGTAGGTGTTTGCTTCTCCTCTACTCCCGAGGAATTAAGCAGAAGAGACACTCTTCCCGCAGACTGAGGAGTCAGATATTAAAACTAGAAACCCGCATCCACATGCACAAAGTGGGTGAGCTGCTAATTGGGGAAGCCCACAGCTGATTAGCAAGCACTTCTGGTTTCAGATACTTCCAGCCGACGCACCTCATTTCCCACCCGTGCCTGCAAGAGTGCAAGTCCAGTAATGACCCCACTGAGCTCCCCGGGATGTGGAGCCTGGCCTTGAAACACGCAAGGGAGAGCAATTGAGCTGCGTTCGCTGTCACTGCCTCCCTCCTGGGGCTTGGGGAGGGAGCAAAGAGAGAGGAGTTGAGTTTGGGAACGTTTCCTGACTCAGCAGTAGTGCGTTCATTCGTGGAGGCACTGCTGCTGCCACTGCTAATAGGTTGTGGTAATGGAGAGGCGTCTCGCAGGCAGGACGGTGGGAGGCTGATCAGCTCCAGCAGAAGAAGTGAGGTCAGTGGTAATGAGCGACAGCGAAGAGGAATGCAAATTGCGGGAGGATTTATGGAGCAGTTTCTGCTCAGTGAGCAGATTCCAGATAAGTGGACTGTTAATAAGGCAGGCAAGCTCTTCGGCTGTGCCAGCTGTTAGATGGGGACTGGCATGCTTTTTTGAACTGGCATTCACACAAGGCTGGGTGCAAGGGTGCCCACAGTGCAGACACCGTTGCACACGCGTTCCCTCACCACGCACATGCAGGGGTGCATATGCCGATACGTGCTGCTGTGCTCTGCTGCTACGCGGCGGGTTATGTACTTGTGCCAGGACCAAGAAAAACTGAAAGAAAGCAGGGATGGGTGGCAGGGGACTGCTTACCAGCACACCAGGGAAAGCTGAAAAAGAACGTAACTTAGCAGGCTCAAGCCCTAACCAAAGCCATTTTTATCCTCTCTTCTTCTTTCAGTCCCTCCTTCCTTCCTCAATCTCAGAATATGCTATGGTGTTAGGTGAGTGTCTCTCACCAGCCCCCCAGAGATGAAGTGACCTGAAGGCAAGCACAGCAAATCTCAGCAGAGCTGGGAAAGGCAAGCTTACCTTGCCCACCTCTCGCCTGCTCAGTCTTGAGTCTCTCAGAAGCATTGCTGCTGTGAATTAGTAACGGTAGGTGTCGCGGACTCTGCTGAGGAATGCCACTCTTGGGCCAGTCTGCAGTGTGTTGGTAACGTACTGGGAATCTTTTTTCTTTTAGAATTATTCCTTTTAACAGCTGTGGGATTTTATCACAATAAGCCTCTTGGCATCAGGAGAATAGCCAGTTTCTCAGCCGTAGCAGTGCCACCCTCAGCTGCTTGGTGTGGTGACACTCCAGAGCCTGCAAAAATTCCCTTCCCACTGCTGGCCTTGCACCTTTCCTCCAAGCAATCTGCCTGCCTGCAAATTGTTAAATCCTAGTCTCCAAGTTAACGAGGCCTCACGGACTAGCTGCCATTGAGCCCTCCTTGGTGGTAGGAGCAAGTCCACGCCAGCCAAGGAGGTGAGCTGCGAAGCCCCATTCAAAGTGCTTGTTGTAAATCCTGAAGCTGGGGCTGCCCCACTGGACTGTGCTGGGAAGGTCCTGCCTCAAGAAGGAGAGGTGATGGGAGCACTGGACAAAGCAGAGCAAGGTCCCAGGCTAAGGTGCCTCCCCTCCCATCCCTGCTCTGAGCCAGCACACGGGGCTCCCACAGACACGCACAGACTGGGTGACGTGACAAGGCAGCACGGGTGACGTGGACAGGGGGATCATCGGTCATTCTGCAGCAGTCACTGCACAGATAGCGGTATTTGCAGGGCCCCAGCAGCCACATGTGCTCCTTGGCTTCCTGGCAGAACCAGACCTCCTGGCTCCGTGTGGACACGTCCTTCTGGAGCAGCAGAGGGTCACGGCACCGAACATCTGCATCTTAGCAGCTCCACAACAGGGGAGTGAGAGACAGGAACCAAATGAGCTAATTTCATCCTGAATACATGAGACTTGACAAGTCTATTAAAGGGCTGGAGCCTACTGTGTCTCATTATGAAAAATTAGTGCTGTCCTATAAAAATACTGGAGACAGTGTGTCACTTAAGGAAAGGATGTCTTGAGGATACGGTCTTTTCTTAATAGGCCCTACATCATCAGGGACATACATACCTCAGGAATGATCCAAGGGGATTTGAACCTGGGAGCTGGTACCTCTCAAGTCTGACACTTTTAGGATACTCTAGTTTGCCCATCTCTTTCTGCTCAAATGAGGAGAAGCTGGAGTAGCCAGGGGTCAAATGGATCAAAGAAGGATTTTTCTTGTTTCTTGCAGCCTCTCAATGAAAAACCCAGTAAGAAAAACAATAGTTTTGATTCAAACAGAAACAAAACTGTGTAAAGGCTTTCAGCAAAATAAAGTAAATCACAACCATTTCATCTTGAGCCAATCCCAAATTGGGTCAATCCAAATACAATGTTTTATTTCTTCTCTGGGTTATTCAAGCTGCTGCCTAATCTTTTCTTTTAATGTAGATCAGTGTTAATGCCATTTCAAAAAACCAAAGATATTTCTGTGAAAAGAACATCAAAATTAAACATTTGAGTGTTTCAGAAATGCAACACTACAGTCAAACCCAAGATGTTTTGACATTTACAATAATTCTTATCTCTCTTCTCGCCCTGAGTTTTTGGGGGGTTTGGTGGCTTGGGTTTTTTTGCTAAAAGTCTGTGCCAGATTTGGACCAAACGTACCCACAATTTTGGCCCTCCACTTCTCTCCTCATCCCAGACCCTGTCCCATCTCTTTTAGTGCTTGTTAAAGGCTTTTGCCTAGCTCTGTTTGGAAGGTTGAAACTTCTCATGGCTCTGGGGACTGACCCAGTATAAGAGAAAACATACGTTTCACTATGTCTCTTCCCCAGCATCTGGGAAGGACCCCAGGAACTCAAACACCTCTGTGCCATCTAGTACCTTGCTAGCTTTGCTGACCACAGGCAAACAAGCACATCAACTCTATGGAGGCGAAAGATCAATGGAAAAGCAGGGATGAGTCCCACTAAGCTGGGCATCTTTACTGGAGGAATGCGTAAGCCTCATAGGCAAAAGAAAACTAGCTGCCCCTGCTGAAGCACAGTAAAGCCCTACTAGGAGAGCTATGGCTACAATGGAGAGAAGGGCTGCAGAATCTCATGCAGTAAAACAGAGGCATGCTAGATTGCTCAGCACCCTCAGACATCAGATCTTCACATTGCAGGGATGTTCAAACAAAGCTTAACTCAGTACATTTTTCTGACCTCTTTTCTTATAATTAGAGTGAAAAGATTTCTCCTGCCAGCTACCTCTCTAGGAATGTTGTCTTCCAGACAGGCAGAGGAAAGAACACATATGACAGCTGGAAGAGCTCAGAGAAACCAAAGTGCTTTGTCTCGCAAAAGAAAATACAAATGAGCAATCTGAGAGCCATCAAACCTGCTGTGAGAGAGAAAGAGAGAGAGAGATCGAGGTAGGATCAAATCCCTTGTTAGACCTTAAGCTCCCTGGAATTAGGCCACTTTAAGAAGAAAAGGGACTAGAGTTTAAAGGATTGAGAGAACTTCCCATTTCTTGAGACAACTCTGACCTTTGCAAAGAAAACTACAAAGAACCCAGAGCATAAAGGAATGAGACTTCTGTGTCTTTCCTTTCTTTCCTTTTCTTTCCTTTTTCCCCCCCTCTCTCAGCTTTCTTTGTAGAAACAGATAATTGTGCTGCCCTTTCTTGGAAAGATGCAGCTCTCCCTCAGTTAGAGGCTCATACTACAAGTGCCAGTACTGCTGCCCCTGGCCTGACGGGAAATTTGCATGGAGAATACAACTGTGTGAGGCTCATCATTAAAAACCCTGCCTCCACAGTATGCTCTTGAGCAGAGGCAGAAAAGATCCAGAGACTGGGCGCAACCCTAGCCTAAATCCGTCGACGTTTTAGCCTAAATCCACTGACAGATGTCTAAGACAATTGCCCTAATGCAGATGGACGTTTGCTAGCACAGGTTACTACCTCTATTCAAATGCTTCACAGCTGCGCAGGCATGAAATGGTCAGCGGTGCGTGTTTGAGTTCTTCTGGGAGCTGGTACCTTGTGTCCACTGATGCTCCACTCAGATTTGAACCTGGGTGAGGCACATCCACCCTTTGATACGTACACTGTGCTTTTTTGTCAGTCTACCACAACGGTTTACAGGCTTGGAAGAAAATCCAGCCATAACTGGCTATAGAGAAGTAACTAGAAGCTAAAAATCAACAGCATAACACCAGGGCTGAATTTGGCCCAGCGTGGTGTTTTGACAAACCAAAAAATTAATTAACAGATATCTCCCCAGCAGATCTCTTCTTGCGGCAGAGTATGCAAGGAACACGCAGATCCATGTAAGAGCTCTATCGCCACCATTACATGCTGGAGAATAGCATCTAATTAATTATGATGATGGCAAAGATTAGATCCAAATTCCTCTACACAGTGTGTACACAGCCCAAGCAGACAAAATAAATCAGAGTGCCGTGCCCTAATCCAGCAGCTTCAGAGGATTAAATAGGTGCATTCTAATCACAGGCTCAGAGCAGCCCCACTCAGTATGTGCAGAGCTGCCCCCGTATGCGACCATGTCTAAGGGATCGCGGGAAAGGTATCTCACTTCAGATGAAAAACAGTTTAGGCCTTGCTCACCTGCTGTCATTTATGATCTCCTGGCTTGCTTTCCCTCCCCAGATCTTAGCCTACACATCCCAGGCAAATTCCAAGGGTAATAATTCATCTGTCTCTTAAGCCTCTCCTGCAATGTCAGCTGAGGAAGATAGTAGTTTTCATTGCTTTACTAACGCGCTGCTGTGCTGTGCTCTGTTGCTTAACAGTAGGTGCACCAGCCTAGAGGTGGCAGCATTGCAGACAGAAGGAGGGAAAGGGTTCCCCCCCCCGCCACCCCGTCCTCTGCCATTTCATTGAAAGGAAGATGCTTTCTTTTTCTTAATTTTGTAATGTGAACTATATGAGAAGGCTGGGGTTACGCTGCTCGTAAAGCAAGTAGGTCTATTCTCTGTCCATCACAAATGATTTCCAGTTTCCAGGGAAAAAAATTACTTCTCAGAATGCAAAAAGAACAATTAAAAAAAAAAGAAAAGAATAAAGAAACACATCTTTTCATACAACGAGGGTAAAATTCATTAATTGTGTCACTAATCATTGGGTTAGCTCCACCCCTGGGGTGGCTGAGACTGAATCAATCCTATTACACCTACTGTGAAACTGAGTTCTTATGCTAGCTAAGAATAGAACTGGGTGGTCCAGCCCATGAAAAACACCACAATTTGTTGGAATGAAAAGCTTAATTAATACATACTTTTCCAAAGGAACAATTTTTTTGAGAAACACAAATGGAAATACAGTCATTTTTCCACTTCTCCAATCTAAACAACGTCTTTTGACATTCCTTGAAACCAAACATTTCATTTTGGGATGTTATACTGAACGTTTCACAGCCTTGTTTTCACCTGTGCTGGAACTGATCTTCCATAATGTCTGGCTGCTCTCTGACTTTCACCCTGCACTATTCAGCTCAGTCAGAGTGGATCTGCAGTATATTATTGGAAATGTATTTCAGACAAGCAGACCAGTCCGCGAGACCGCTGTATGTACAATACATCCCAACTACAACTCCCATGAGGCACCACAGCCCCATGGGTAGGTGCTACTTGATGTCAAATAAATGTACAGCAAAATGCTTTGATTCATTTCAGCAAGTGCAAATGTTTGAACCAATCCAAGTCAAAACATTCTGTTCAGAGTCTAACATTTTAAAGCTGTCAAATGTTGCCGTATTTTATTTATGATAGTAAAGAAAACGGTGTTTTCCCTTGGAGAATCATTTCTATGGGAAATCTCATGCCCAGGGAAGCTCTGGAAGCTAAAAGACTTGCTAGAGGCTCCTTTTGTCTTTCACACAGGGTACATCTTCACTGCAGTTAAATTGCAGGGTAAATTTCAGGAAGTATGGACATACGTGAGCTAGCCTGATCTCACATGCTGTTGGAATGAGTAGCAATAAAGCTACAAGAGGCCTGTGTAGTTCATCTGAGAAGCTACGTAAATAAACCGTTAGCCCACGCTAGCATTCATGAAGTTCACCACTACTTTAATTTAGCTAGGGTGGTTATTTCTATTCATCCTGAAATCATGCCTCTGGCTCCAACATGGACGTCATCCACAGGCTCGCTCTGTATCTGATAAAGAACAAGGCACAGTACTTAGGAACATCCGAAATGGGTGAAATGAGATCTCCCAAAGGAATTTTCCTGAAAATAGTTATGCCCCTCCACGGCCTTAAAGAAAAGGTGGCAGGATACTACCATAGGGTGAAAAGAGAGTATGGATCCTTAGGGCTCCATAACACACCTGAAGAACTCCATCCACCTCAGGAAAAAAAAAAAAAGAAACTAAATCCGCATGTTCTTGCATCTCTCCCCCTCTCTTTTTGTCCTTCTAAGATAAAAGGTGTAATATAACCTTCCATCATTTCATCACAGCTTCATGCTGTGAACCAGTCAATACTTTTTATTATCACTTATTATCACAAAAGCTGCAACACTCTCTTATCCATCAAGTATGGAGCAAGGTCCCATTCCACCTGGTGCTGTACAAGCAGAGAACAAAAAGACAGTCTTTGCCCAAAGGAAAATCTAAATATAAGGCAAGAGAGTGGGTGGCTAGAAACAGATGGGGAAGAAGGAGGCAATGAGACCATACATCTCACCGTAACAAGCGGACCTCTGTACACTGAGTGCCTAACAGTTATCTTGCTTTTGGTTTGGGGTGGGTTAATTTGGCTTGGTTTCTTTGAAAGGGGTGAGGAATATGTGTTACAATAAAGCTGGATTTGAGAGCCAAACACAGAATTACCTTTGCAGCTACTGGCAGGGAGCAGGGAAGAAGGCAGGAAGATGCTCTTCTGCAAACCTGACGTGCGTGTGACCGGTGCCAGCACAGAGAATTGACCACAGGACAGAGCTGACCTGCCGCGGCTGGGCAGGGAGGCCGTAATGGACCTTGAAAGAAAAGCAAGCTCATTGTGTTAGAGAGGGGCTGAGAAAGTCGGACAGAGGGTTGTCAAACCAGAGCAGCAGAGGGTAGACTTTGCAACAGCCTCCTGCAAAGTCTTACTCAAGGTCCAAGCAAAATGTGCTGTAACACCCAGGGGAAGAGACGGCTTAGCTCTGACCTGAGGCCCTGGCTTAGAGATGCTGTTCTTGAGAAAGGATCTGCAACTGTAGAGGTTGGGGGCAGGGGAGAGGTGTGCATGTGTTAAATTTTGCCTTTTAACCATTACGCTGGGCCTGGCTACTCACGAATACCAGCTGGAAGCAAGGAGAGAAAGGCTGAACCCTGATTCCAGCCCAGCCCTGGGTTTCAAGGGTGCTGATGTGTGAATCAAGCCAAAACCCGTGGCATAGAGGATTGTATTCTGAAATCCGAAATGCATTTTAAACAGCAACTTTCTCAGAGCTTTCTCCTGAAGCGAGCAGAGAAGCATTTGGTCTGCCTCCTTTTTCGTTCTTTCCCTTTTCCTCTGTATTTTTTCCTTTGTGAGGAAACACTGAAACCAGAAGGATCTCTGAGACACCAGACCTGACCAAGCGTGGGGCAGAATCTGCTCATTCCAATTATCTGCCAGCCTAATCATAAAAACATCACGGTGCACGCTCCATATGTCATTTTTATTGAATTCATTCAGGAGTTTCTCGATTAATCTTTTATTATTCCTTTCCAAATCCCAAGGTTCCCATAACAGGGGCTGATCAGCTAAAGCAATTCTTGCACAGAGAGGAAACGGTGAGAATTATCTTGGCTCTCGCATCCTTCTGTCACGTCACCAGAATTCCCTATGGCCTCTCTTCGAGCACCTCCTGCCTGAAGAAGCCCCTCGGCCCTCGCCCCTCCAGGTGAAAGAGCCTGACCCAGCCCAAGGACAGTGTCCAGCCACAATCTTAGCAGGACCCCATGTGAAGGAGGAGAAACAAACACTCTCACACAGAATAACCCCAAACACAAGAGGTTCACTCTCAGTACCTCTGGGGAGATGCCTGGTCCAGACAAGTAGCATTTTGGTACTTGTACCAAACTTAGTGGCACTGGGCAGATACAATGCAAGGAAAAACGGGACCCTTTTTCAACCTAATGCCTCCCCTTTGCCTCCCCTTCTCTGAGAAACCTGGATCTTCCATGGATCTAGCAATGGCATCCCTACCCACGTGATTTTTCATGACATCTCTGTTTATGTTAGCAATTCCTACGTGGCCACATGCAGCAGAGAGCCTATAGCACTCTTGTTCTCCCCAGCCAAAGCTGCTTCATCTATTCCAGCTCAATAAAACAGGCAGTAAAGGAGCTTTCCATCCCACATCTGGGATGCATCCCACCTGCGCAATTCCTTTCAACTAGGCAGAATGAGACCTAAAGGTACTGAGAGCTTCCCCAGGCAGTAGTGTTGCTAGTGAAAAAAATACTACTGGGAGAATAGCAGCTAACTGTTTGTTATCTCTGGGGTGGGGTATTCCTGTCCCAGTATCTTGTTCGGCATCTTCATCACCACCTCATTAAAGCTTCAGTTCATTAATTAAATATTTAATACATTAAATGAGGTTCCTATTGTATCTCGGAGCTGAGATCTTGTTGCTGGTGAGCGTGATGCTGTGTATCCTCCTGGGAGGCTCCAATTTGCCATACTAATTGCACAGAGGCTCTTCAAAAAGCCCTACGCTGAATGTTCTGCTGCTGAGCAAATTGTACGCTCCATCTCAGCAGGAGAGAAGCCTGAGCTGGAAAAGGCACAGAGCAGCAACTTACTCTTCTCCATGGCCCCTGGCAGTCTGGGGAGCTCACCCATCTGACAGGACACAGTGCAAGGCAACGAAAATAACCTCCAGTCCTCATCTACTTTGGTGTGCAGGGTGAGATGCAGCAGTCCCCAGCTTTGCTAAATCCAGGAGGAGCCTTGCTAATTTGGGCTGTTAGGTGGGAACCAGTTAAAAGCTTTCTATTAGCATTTTAAAAGGTCCCATTACTGCACCAGAGATTTCTGCTCCCTTGGTTATATATATTGCAGCTGTACTGCCAGTTGACTCAATGCAGCAAAGACGGACAGAAGCCTCTGGTAAGAGCCGAGGTGCAGAAATGGGAGGCTGGAAGAAAGGAAAGGAGGCAGGAATCTCCCAAAGCAGATGGGCTGCTGGTGGAACAGAAACTTGGACCAGCTGTAAAACCGTATTGCTGCCCTACTCTGCCCTCATCTACACTTTCTTGTCCCCAGCCTGCTGTTTGCTTCCACCTCTGTCACTGTGGTGAGAAATCAACTATTCACCTGGCTGAGCTGTGATAGAGAGGGTTGACATCTCTGGCAAGAGAGGGCAGAAAAGCTAATTATTTTCGTAAACCTTTGTTCAGCCCCTTCCCCTGCCTCTCTCATGCACACCCATCCCTGATCATCCCTATATGGAAAAATTAACAGCCTTCCTTCTATTGATATCCAGATAAAGCTAAGAATCCAAGTTCCCTGTGGAAACTGCAGTGGCCTGAACATGTGGTTTACCTTGTTGGTCCATTTCCTAGATTGAAGGAGGGACACATCATTACCGTACCATTGAGAACAACATCATGTTATAGCCCTGTTTGAAATCCAGTAGCTAAACTGCAAAGTCTATGTACAGTAGAGATTGGGACCCCAGACTTGCAGCATCAGAAATGTGGCTTTTGTAAGATAAATAAATCCCCTATGAACAGGTGGCAGAAGGAATTAGAAGGGGCTTGGCTCTCCATGGGAAAAGATGGCATCTACATGTGTGAGATTTTTAAGAACATCTGCCTGGGAGGATTAGGTAAGGAAGCTTAAAAAGGATTTTAAAAGGGTTATTGGGCTTGAGTTTTGAGGTGGGAGGGCTTCCCAGGAAGGTGAAAATGCAGGTGGGTTAAAGCTTTACTCTGGGAAGGCAAAGGGGGGGGAGGAGGGATGGCAGAGAGAACAAAAATTACAGTAACAGGCTGAAGTACTGAACACTGATGAAGAAACAAGCAGGAGGCATTAGATTGTCTGTGTCTGGTTAGGACACTCTTTAAACAATGAAACCAGGCTGCTAAACAGGGCCAGCAAAGCCCTATCTTGCACAACGATAGAGGGGTCTTCCTCCCTGTGACAACCTGCAGCCTCACAGTAGGTTTCTCTTGGCCACAAGGCACTTGCCCCAGACTGCTGCTTCTGCCCCTGCTCTTCAGTTGCCTTTTCCAAGCTGGGTTCCCCACAGCTTGAGCGGGAAAGGCCCTCACGTGCCTGGATCTTGACTACGATCCAGCCACATCATGTTAAGAAAAGGAAGCTCTATAAAAATAATTAAAAAAAAAAAAAGCTGAGAGATGGGGAGAATATTAAAAACTGCTGAAGCATTTGGGGAAATACAGAAGGGATTGTCCTTTGGGATGGGGAAGCCACCAGGTGGAACACCCGTCTGAGAGACCCTTTGTGGCAGAGAAGGGCTGCTCTCCCCAGGATGGGATGTAAGGGGGGGTGCTGGCTGCTTCTTTCTGGACACCAGAGTGGAAGCAGAGTGCTCAAGCACTGGGCAGCACGCAGGAACCACCACAATGGATACAACGGGTGAAGAAATTCGTCCACAGCTAATAAAACACCTCTACGGCGTTAGGTACCTCTTGGTGCTTAATAAATAAGAGTTAGTACACTGACAGTGGACAACTCTTCAAGGGCTATTTGGCCATGGGTAAGGACCATTAGCTCCAGATGTAGGAAGTAAATTACTTAGGTAACACAGGACTCATCCAAGATCATGTTACAGATCAGTGATGAAATCAGGGATCCAGACCAAGTCTGCCGACATTCGATCTCCTGCTCTGCTCAGATCTACACCACCTCTCACTAAATCAAGTGCCAGGTGCAAGCAACCAATGCTGTTACACTGTCGCATGTTTTGTAGAACTGAAAAGGAGTTAAAGGACAGAAGGTCCTCCTTAGCCCCAAAACCAAAGTGGGGAGGGAAAAGGCCTATTGGCAGGGCTAGGTCTGAATAAAGGAAAGTTTGCCCGTATGAAACTTAGTAGGTGGTAATATGAGTCCATGAGTCTTCACAGTCCTTGGTTTGGCCCCTTCCACAACACTAAATTCACCTGAAACCATGCACACTTGAAAAATCTCAGTAGTGTCCAGCCAAGAATTTATCTTTCTTTAGCTTACTTTAGAGAACATCATCTCCCATGACAGTCAGAGATCACTTTTCTTCATGGAGAACATTCTTCTGTTAATTAATCTAGAAGGAACAGTTCTGATGCTGCAGATCTTTCTCAAGTAAAATCCCTGGTGCAGCAGAGTATAAATACCTGATCACATATAAGCCCGATCCACATCTCATGGACATAAATTGCAAGGTCATCTGTAGTGGACTTTGGAACAAGGTCTGAATGTCCAGGATCACAGAATGAGATGAGTTTGTAAGCAGTGTCAAAATACCTCCATTACACGGAAATGAACACGTACCCAGATTTCCGTTTGTCAAAGCTGCTGTGAAATGTACTGTCCAAAGCCATGTTTTACTGGGGAAGGGGGTGAGGGTTTGCCAAATATATATATATATTTTCCCCTGCTAGCTCTAAAATAAATAAATAGATAAGGTTTACAGTTGTTACCACTTTGGATTGACACATTCTATTTGCCTGGATCTAATATTTTTCATGCCCTTGCTGCTGATGCTGCTGCTGTGCACTAAAGCTGTAATAAGTTAGGTAAATCCCAGACTACTCTTAAACAAACGCAAGCTCTGGGTTATCAACATTTCCTTCTCAGACTTTTTGGGGCAGGGAAGCAGGATGGTAGTCTCCTTTGTTCCAGCTCTCCTTTCCTATAATACTGAATTGTTTTGAAAGACACCCACCATCTGCTTTTTACACTCCTAATCGCAATTCCACCTTTTTTTCCCCCCATAAGACTCTTCCTTTTAAGGCTGTTTTCTCATAAAAAACAAGAGGCAAAATTTTCCCAAGGGTGTAACCCAAGGAAGTGACACTAGTGGAGCATTTGGTCATACAGGATTTGAAGCCCATCAGATGACCAGCTCCAAGTCTGGGCTGGGGTTAAAAGCTATGCAATCCGTGCCTGTGCTGAAATGACAGCCATGATACTTTCCCATCAACAGCCCACACTCTAGCAATTTATTGCGTTTGGATGCAATTGCTGGCAATGACTTAACTGCCAGCATGGACGCGACAAATCACTTTCAGCATCGTGTCAGCTCTCTGTGATTAAATTGTGGATCTTAGAGGGCCCAGCCTCGTGGGATCTGAATATAAGGACAGACAAAGCCAGACATGGGTGTTGCCAGGGCCACATCCAGGCATGAAATGGATCGGGGCACAGCTCTGCACAGCCACGCAACCATTCCTGTGCCCCATGACTTGGAGCATGATGTCAGGCAAAGCTAATGAGGGGGAACAGACCTGTCTGAGCCCTCTCCTTCAGCCTGTGCATGAAATTCATGCCTGAATGTCACATAGCGAGATGCCATCTGTTTAGTCTGGGTCAAGGATATGCTGCCCTTCGATTAGGGCAATTCTAAGCAAGGTAACCGAGGGAGGTGGAGGCTAAAGCCAGAAGCAAGGAGCTAGAAGGGAACAAATTTTCATGCCTGTGGGTCTGGTCCGGGTGGGATCAGGTGGGAGGATGAGGAGGAACTGCCAGCTGAAGTGAGCATGGAGATACGGGCTCCCAGGACCCTGCCCGGAGAACGGGAGTGAGGAGGGGTGGGAAGCTCCTGCCAAGTGTGGACCAGGGCTATGCCACAAGAGGAAAGATTAACTAACAGCTGAGGAACTGACTGTAACGGCAACAGCCAGTTCAATCAAATCACTTCCAACACACAGTAACACTATTTATCAGGTGCTTACAGGCTACCCAAAACCATAGTACCTAAATGCTTTCTACAGATGGTGGCAGATCATTACGGTTAGCCCCGTGCTTGTTTGCCCAATGTACCATCCACAGTACATTAGCTACCCCACTGTACAGATGCCTAAAGAAAAGGCAGAGCTGTATGAAACAGCTAGAAAACACACTCTGCAACAGAAGACTGGTTTAAACAAGCCTGGCCTTCCCTTTTGTGTCCATAAACACCTTCTGTGATTGTTCTGCATGTGTCCATGCAGCGTCTTGCAAATCCAGAGTGGAATATGTTTTACAAATGAACAGAAGTTGTAAATTAATGACAGACTAAGCAAAGATGGTGGAAGTAGCCAAGAGTGATCTCCCCTTCTCCCTTGCACAGATAAGATGCAGCTAAAGGCAGAGAGAGGATAATTCTCATCTCAGTTACACAAGCACCACCCTGAAGGCAGTCCACGCTCCTTCAGAGGGCATTGGTATGATTGCGATCAACATCTGCCCAAAGGCTGCTAAAAGTGAAACTAACTTCTGTTCCTTAAATATCCCAAATCTCAAAGAATAGCTGCAGTAACAGCAGAACCATGGTCCCAGGTAGAGCGTGCAGGATTACCCAGATTCCTGTATCAAATCTACCCTTAGTGTAGCTCTAACACTGTGTATTAACCTAAGAGATCTGTTGGACAAACGTTTCACAGAATTTGCCCAGGGTCTTTTCTGCCCCTTCAGCTAAAAATAGCGAACTCCACACCCTTCTCTTGATTTCATTTTCATTGCATATAATATGAGGATTTATCCCAAGGTCTACAAAAGAGAGAGGCTACAGCCTTTGCACGGTACGAGTAGAAGATCTGTGACTCACTGAGCTGTCATCTGGTGACTGAAGGTGTAAGACAGACCAGATGTCTACTGAGGTTACTTGAAAATGCTACTGTCTGCAGGGCCTGCAGAGCTGCCTGTTACCAAATGCACAGGGGAAGGTACCACCTTCTCAGACCTGCCAGTGAAATTGCTTGTGTCATCATTCCCTAACCTGCGGCAGTTGAAACAAAGCAAATTAGAGCTGAGCGGGATCATTTTGACGGGCACTGCTTTGGCAAATGGCTCACGCTAACATCTGTGTGGCATAGCTGGCTGTAAAGGGTAGGCAACCTCTTCCACTGCTCCAGCTGGATCCAGAAAGGGACATGCACTCTAAATCAGACTAGGACTAATCTTCTTATTTCTAAAAAAAATCAGAAGCTTCCTTTTGGCATAATCCCTTCATCTTTCTAGCTACTTTTCTGTCTCCCAGGACGCGCTGCTGCCAGTTTTCAGAGGAACGGTGACGCACTCCTGCAACGAAGCGGGGGTTTGCAGGAGAGGCCTCCAGACTGCCTGCCACTGTGCTGAAAGGTACAGAAGCTACACGGGGAAATCCCACACCATCTTCCCCTGCAGAGTCTAAGGGGCTCAAATCAGTTGCTTAAACACAGTCATCTAGAGCCATGGGACAATATCCACACGACCTCAGGCTACCACCGCAGGGCACAGGTGTCCTACAGGTCTTTGGTAATCCGCAGCTGTCTCAGATACCCTAGAGCATCTTTAGTGGGAAGAGGCAGCTAAATTTACACAACTGAACTGAGCTATTAACTCAGAAATTCACAATTTTTTTTCTGACAATGGTTATGGCAAGCGTCAGCCAGAGGCGAAAGTTGCCAGGCTATATTCAACAAATGCGTTTGAAAATGTTATGCAAAATAATGTGGGCACCCGAGGAATTGGAGCCTGCTTCCGAAAGGCCAAAAGATGCAGCTAGACACATATTGGGATTTTCAAAAGTATTTAGCAGCCAGCGTGAAGGATCCTAACTTCTGCTGAAACCAGCGCCAAGGCAATTTCAAGCATCCTGTAAGATACCTTCGGTGCCTTTCAAAACTCCAGCTCCTCACACCAAATAGTAACACAGACCTCCAAGCAGGAGCAGAGTTTACAACCCCCCAGACAGAGGCCTGGCACAAATGCAATCAGGCAGAAGGGATAAGAGCACACAACTACCTCTCTGCAGCTAGTGCTGCACAACTCTCTGCTAAAGGTTGCGAAACACATGCGGCTAGGCAAGCCAGACAAGGACAGAGCCACAGCTTTGCTACCAATACTATGCCTTCAGCTCTGATGATTACTTTCTGTGAGTGCAACAGGGAAAAATTATTTCGACTCTCACCCCAGCATGTAACTTCTTTTTTTCCTGGTAGTGGGGCCTTAAGTTTAAATCCAATTGCCAAGAGAAAAAAAACAACCCTAATTTCACTCTTCCTCACACCCCAAATTATTCATTCCCTCTCCCAAAGCACAACGACTTACCTATGCCTTCTTCATTTTGTTAATTACACTTACCCAATCAGAGGCAGGGAAGGAGGAGGCCAATACTGTGGCGAATGGATCTGACCAATCGTCTTTCACCACAGCAATATCAAATAACAAATACACTTAGGAAATCCAATTAGTGGGGAATCCACAGGTTGCAATTTGTTCATAAGCAGCACTCATTGAATACGTTGGCAAATACATGTGTAAAATTAAAATTTGTTCAAGAGCAGATAAACAAGCTGCATTGATTAGACAGGCGGTTGTTAAAACTTTGTTTGTCTCTCCCACATTAGTCAAACGAGAGGAAAGATAGACAAGCAGATACGCTGACAGACAAACAGATAGATAGAATTGTTCCTGCAAACCCGAAGGTTGCATTTTCAGGGAGGCAGTTTGGGTGAAATCAATAAACCAATTTCTGGAAGCTGAAGAGCTGCTAGTAATTAGAAAAAGGCCTCTGCAGCCACCCCATGCTCAGCTGTGAGATCTCCCTTCATGGGTTTCAATGAGAGTGAAATTGAGTGACTTCAATAATTTCATGCCGGGTTATGGGAGGGAGGTGAGGAAGGGTGAGTTCCCAACCATCTAATAGGTCTCTAACAGCTCGATAATTGGCCCATCCCGTGGGTGATTAAAGATGAAAATAACTAATTTCCGCTCATCTTACAGACTAATCAGATCACCTCACCCCTATCATTTTCTCCTCTATTTAAAGAGACAGTCTCTTTCTTTCTGGCATCAAAGGCTAGCAGGATGCAATCATTTAAGTTAGTGAAGAAGCTGGTTCAGGCCAGGCTGGAGTTCGTGCATTTAAGATACCAGCTCTTCAATTGGTTGCTCCGTAATAAACCTTTCACTTCTGGTTTCTGCTGCAGTGCTCCAGCCTCACATGCAGCATATGAATCCTGCTACACGAACTGAGTGCTGTGTGCTGGAAAGGGGGAAGGATGGGCTCAGACTTCAACCCAAATCTGGATGTCATAATGCTTGGGCATCTTCCCCAGTCTTGGCTTCCTAGCCACGCTTTCAAGAGTTTGCATGGCAGGTGATTCCTTGTCAGAAAGGCCATCTTTCAGCACTATTGCTAGCCCAAATTTTCTGTATACAATGGGTTAGATATGAGGCGTGCATCCTGTGCAGCTCCAGTGAGGCTTCTCGGCCACCATGAGGAGGCAAGAGGCTACAAAGATACGATAAGGGCTGGACAAATCCCACTTGGACTGGGGATCGCATTGTACTCCTTGCATCGGAGTACCAACCCCAAGTGTGTTATTTCCCACCTTACTCAATGCAGCACTAAATGTTTTCTCCCAGTTCAGACAGTCCTCGTCTGGATTCATGGTTGTGCCTCTACAGACCCTGTGCTCTTTGGGCGATTCACAGACATGGGTTCTTCATGTCCCACCTATATACATCGGTCTAAATAAGTGTCCTGGTTTATATGGGCACTAAGTATCTCCTGGTTCAGTGCTAAACTGAATACTGGCAGGGAAGACACAAGGGATGGGAAGATTAGTCTGATCAGCACTAAAGAAACAGCTTTCCTTGATTAATCTGAAGTATCAAAGAAGCTGTGAGGTCCTTCTTCACTAGAAAGATTTGGACCTGCTTTTACCAGAGACCTTCATGGCTCCTGGGAACAACTCACAGAGGCCTCAGAGAAGCACAGGGAAATCCCTCAAGCACGTGTCTCTCTCCCCACACGAGAAGCCTGCAGTACACTGCTTTAAATCACAAATTTCATTCTCCAGGCCCCTCTGCCGGGTGCCCTGGAACAGTCCAGTCTCAGGAGGTTACAGCATGGTGTAACCCATGCCACTAAGGAAGAAGAAACCAAGATTTTCCCGAGGCAGAAGAAGAAAGAAGAGGCTTGGCAGAGAGAAGAAAAAGCTAGTTGGCAGAACCCCATTCTATCAGGCTTG
Organism: Haliaeetus leucocephalus; assembly: GCF_000737465.1. NCBI lineage: Eukaryota > Metazoa > Chordata > Aves > Accipitriformes > Accipitridae > Haliaeetus > Haliaeetus leucocephalus. The sequence continues at coordinate 20,131,861 of NW_010972664.1, forward strand.
CCATTCTGGCTACCAAGCATGCTCTTCTAAAAGTCTGTAAAGAGCAGAATATGGTTCACACAGAAAACTCAAGCACAGCTGTTTCAATCCCATGAGTCTCTGTCAGGAGAACAGAGATCAAGACGACGGAATCGAGACTGAGACCTCAGTGGTGGCCTCGGCACTGCTGTTCCTTTGCATTGAGCAATTAAGCAGTATTTACAGATGGAGAACTCCAGCCCTGGAGCTGAATCAGGTCAGCTCACTGGCATAATCCTGATTATTTGCAAAGAATGCCAGTGTCAAGCCCTATTTCCCTGAATATAGCAGAAACCATAATGAACAGCAGTTTTCTCCCTCATTATTTTCAGGTCTGCTTCTCCAGTTAGTTCTGCATCCAACATGTCCTATCTACCTGCTTGTTTTCAGTGTCACATTCACAACTGCTTCCCTCCCTTCATTTTATCTTGGCCCTCATAAGTTTTGCCTCTGGTAGCCTTTTCTTCTCCAGAACGGACCGCTGCATTTCGCCTGGAAGGAAAGATCTGAGTCACAGCCACCGACTTTTATCACATCTCTGCCAAGAAGGATGTCACTGTTGTGGCTTCTCTATGGGACTTCTTTTCTAGGTAGATCCTTCGTTGTTTCTACTGTGGAACTAAAAAGTCATCTCCTCCCCAGAAGCAAGCCATTGATGCCCACGTAGCACTACAAACACTCTTTCACAAAGATGAACAAAGCTATAGGTATGACAAGCCGAAGCTTCCTACCACTCATCCTGCTCTCATCAAAAGCATATCTTGTGTTCAGGACATAACAATCCCATAGCAGAAATATCTGCTATTATTCCCTATCATCACAGCTTCCTATTCTCACCTAATGTACCCCGTCTCCAGCCACCATATGCAGCCCAGGCAGGCTGCTGGCTCATTTTGTGTGTGCTGCTCTGCAATGCTAGAATTTTGAATCAGGAGCAGGTCTGGCAGCTAATGGCAAACATGCCCATGCAAAGACATCTCCCGCTGTCTTGAACTTCAGCCTGGGCTCCCATGTGTTTACTAACACCCTCAGACAGCCCATCAACAAAGATGATGGAATACCAGTCATTTGCACAGGGACTGAAGGTTGGATTCAGCTTTACCAAGGCTTTGGTGCCCATTATAGTATGCAAGAACATTTGTGGGTGCCCTCTAAACAATTGTTTCAGGGAACCGTAACTACGGGGCTGCGGAGCTGTCACAACCTGAATGAGGGAGAAACACATGAGTGAGATTTTAAGCTTCTCATCCGAAACATATGGCAAAAGTACACCTCAAAACTACATCTCTGAGAGAGGTGAACCCTCCTGCCCCTTTCAAGGGCTCCCATGTCTCCCCGGCAGTAGAAAGACCACTATCATTAACTATTTCACTACTCATTGATAAAAGGAGAAAACTACAGCAGGGATTTCATCTTGGCACCTCAGCATGGCATTTGCAGCTCACAGGTGAAGCTTGGAAAACATTCCCATTTTCATTCCTTTAGGTTTTATTCTGCCTGCAACATTCATGTGAGTTTGAAAGGAGACCATAAGTGGGCTGGGGTCCCCTGAATTAACCAAAAGGTTAATTCACTTTTTGACAAACTAAGGCAAATGGAGCAAATTATTAATAACAAGTATTTTACTCAATAAGCCTTTTTCTCCTTTCTGTCCCAGCTTGTGGAATAACCCTGTGCAAATGGCAGTTTCCTTACATCTATGTTATCAGAATTTATGTGAGAAATACCCATATTATATCATATATTTGGAGGGTGGAATGACCCCAAATACTGAGTTTGTGAGCTGCAGTGTTTAGTGCCAGCTGGTCACACTTGCCCCTTGGTAACTTCCTGCTTATCTATCAGGTGAGCTGATGAACATTTCCAGTGTGAAAACCTACTTGCGGGGTTTTCAACTAAATTCTCTCGATTGCAAGATCTTTCTATGAGTCCTCAAGTTAAGTGAATTAGCAATTAACTTTTTTGGATCAGTAATACTTAACACCCCTTACGTTCCCAGACAGGACAGTGGGAAGAGAAGGAAACCACATGCTGAATGCACCCATTTTACACGCTGGAGGAGAAATTTACACATTTCTGCAATTGCATTTTTTCTTAATGTTTTGCCAAGCTCCAGGGTAGAGTCAGCAGCAAGATAAATGCAGGGAGTCTTACATACTTTCAGGTTTCCTTGCAAGTATCTCACACAGCTCTGGTCTGCTGTTCAGTACACACTTGAGTACGCACTTGGAATTATTTCTAATGCCCAGAAAGCTATTTCCAGCTTTTCCATGAAGTCCTGTCCTAACAGTCTTCAGCGTATGCATAGAGACACATGCTTATATCCATGGCTGAATAAAGGCAGAGTGCTGAATTGAGGTCTTTGTTACTAATGTACGCATGTGTACGCACACACACATACATGCAGGATGCATGGCTCTGTCTCGCCTGTTCTGCTACGCTTTCCCTTGAGAGCCATCACTGCAGCTGGGCTTGCATCCCTTCTCCAACACAACGCGCCACGTTCACTCACAGAATTGATCTGCCCTGAAAACCACTTCTCTCACATTTCTAAATCTCTTGGCGTAAAACCTGTTATTCTCTTGACATTAGGCTATTCAATACCTGTCACTTCCCCCCCTTAGAAAAAATTGACTTCCGAGTGACATTATATGATAAGCAGTTATATACTGAGACTTCTAACCAGATGGAGCCCTTCCATCACTGGAGACAACACAGAGCATGTGGGATAAATGCTCGCCGTCACATAGTCCCTCTGCTCGCTGCCTCGCAGAAGGAGCTGCTCCTTGCCTCGCAAAGCCCTGCTCTTTGAGCCTGCTCCACAGCTCTGAGCAACAGACTCTCTATATGGACATCTGCAATAGTCCCCGTGCTGGAAAGGCTGGTGCTCTTTAGGGCATATTCACAGCCAGATTCAAACCCTCTTTTTTTTTTTCTTTTTTTCTGCCATCCCATTTTATCGATTTATACCTCATATCTCAGCCATTATTGTTAGGCATAAATCTGCCCCAGCAGCTTTTGGGACTGGAGCAAGACCCCACAGACTGTTCCAAACCTGGAAATGCATCCATGGTGTATCTCACCCTGAGGAAACCCTCACCTCTTTCTAAATAAAGGGGATATAGGTCTTTCACCAGAACAGAAAACCACACATGCCTCCAGACTGCAAAGCAATGCAGACCCATGGTACACAGGAATTTGGGCTGAAAGCAGAGTTAATTATTCCCTGAAAGTGAACAGCAAACTGCAGAGGAAGACTGGGTAGGGGCAAGACATTAGGACTCAATACCTAGTTTTCTGGTTAGTAGGTCCAAGAGCCCCCAGGACGTCACTCATGCTTTGCAGCTGGTTGTAGGCACTTCTGCCAGCCCAGTGCTCTGCCCTGTTGTGCCAGGACAGAGCGCTTCTGGTTAGGACTCACCTCGGTCACCCCAAAACTCCCTCACCATCTTGGGTTTTCATGGGAGTTGCAGGACCCCTCAGAGGTCAATAATAACTAATCTTATTAATGTAAAAGCACTCAAAATACGGAAAAGGAACTCATACTTTCAGCATCTTAAAGTAAGAGTTTTCTGGGTTGTAAAAACAGCCCACCCAGCCAGCCGTTTGTCATGGAGCTTAGTTCTGCCATAAAATGCTAATCAGCCTGAACAGTCACGTCCCCCCTGCGCCATATCTTTTTATGAGCACATTAACATGGTCGTTAGGAAGAGGGGACTCATATGGACACAAACACGTACCACAATCATTTATTTCCCCCTCAAACTCCATCCCCAGTGACTCTAATTCATTTGCAGGAAGCAGTTTTCCTTCCCCTCCATTGAGGTGGTTGCTGGTTTCCAGAAACCCAGACATGCCCAGGCCACCAAGCTGTTGTGTCGCCATATTGCAGCATTTATCCCCTGTGACAGATGTCACGGGAGCAGGTAGAGCCATCTCCTCCACAAGAGAGAACACACATGTTCTCTGGGATCTTCACAAGGAGTCATGTCACACATATCACTAGGTGCAGCTAACTGTTGTTTGGAGTAAGGACCTGGCAAAGATGTGATAAAAGTCACCTTTTTCCTTCAGACACCAAACCCAATCCTTCTATATGTGATATAAAGATAGAGCTGGGAATAAAGTTTGGTAATTCAGATACAGAGATACAGGTCACTGCCACTCAAGCTAAGAGACAGCTAAAGCCAATTTTAGGAGCAGATAGCCAATCTCTAGGGGGCACCTTCATCAACACAGGCTGTGTGATGCAGAGTAAAGGAGAGGAAATAATTCAGAGCAAAGAGCACAAGGATATTTGTCTTGTGGGTGTCACCCCCTGACTGGCCAGGGAGATGACGACCCCCACATCTGCGTTCATGGCATCCAGAAGAAAAACACTGCAAACAGACCCGGGGTGTCACTGCATCCTGCCTGCTTAGTCCCCTTCTCACCAGTTAGCTACGTCCACTTGGGCAAAACGAGAATAAGGCAGTAGTAGCTTTAGTGCAAACGATTTCTTTTTTCCTAATTCTTACTTTTTCCCCCACCAGTGAATTGTCCCCTCCTTCCATCTCCTATTCACTCTCTATCTCACTGTATGCAAACCACAATCCCCTTTTCTTCTTTCTGCTTTATTTTCCTGAACACTCATTAACTACTCACAAAGGACCGTGCCTGGCGGATCGGAGCTGCAATTATCTCCTGGTTCTGACCCGTGTTCAGCGGTCAGAGATTAGCATCAGCAATAATAATGGAGTGCGAGATGCAGGCAGCTGCATGCTGGGGATTTGACAAGTATCCAGACTGCTAGAGCCAACGTGAGGGGAAGGGAATCCACACAGGGGACCGTGTCCTCGGGAAGGTGGATGTGGACATTTCGATTTTGTCAGGGGGAAATTCCAACACATCCCTTACGCCTGCTGAGGGAAGGTGATCAACTTGTTCTCCAATATTCCAGCTGTAAATCCTGCCTCTGCTCCCACTTGTTCTGGTGTGCCTGTGGACCTAAGGCAAGCAGAAGATCGTTCCTGCTACAGTTACCCTCCTGACTTCAAACTTAACACATTTTTTCATTTGCAAAGTGCAAAAAACTCTGGGAAAATAGATTACCAAACCATGCACATTAGTGGGGAAGTATCTCCTAGGCTGCTAAAGTAAACAGTCCTGCCTTTTCCCACCCCCAGTAAAGGATAGGGAAAATATTAGACTGACTTTACTGACTTCTAGAGTGCCTTCCCACTGAGGGTTCCCGTGCACCTTTCATACTTTCTGTCCACCCACTCATCTGTTTAAGGCATCCATCCATCTCCACCGTCTCAGTGCACCATACTGCAATTAAGATTCCACAGCAGGCTTCAGTGTGGGTCTCCTTCTCACTTCTCTTAGCTTTTCAGCAGCTTTGTTTGCTAAATTCTATGGGATTGTTTGTATATGGGTTTATGATTTCTCATTTTCAGTTACTGCAAGCAGGCTCTGACGAACAGGCGAGTCCTGTAATATGCTTGGAAAAATAGTCGATCTTTGGCTCAGACTTATTTCCTCTATCCATCAACACTATTAGCGCTGTCTCTATGTCACATCCTTGGCTGAACCTTCATCACAAAAAGTCCAGGGTGTCAAAACCTACCAGGCAATGTTGGAATTTGCTTGTCACTTAACGCCTTCTGCATACTACTATTTTTTTCCCCTCAATGGGGAATTTGTGGACAAGATTCCTAAGTTCAGGGACATACAAAAGTTCAGGATAAAACTTCATCTGTTTATCTATTCGGGAATAACATTATAAGCTTAGCTGGTAGACAGCAAAAAACAATAGATGCAGGTACAGCTATTAAAAGACTGGCTCTGGACTTTGTTCATACCCCTTTTCCAGTTAAGATGCTTGATCCACTCCTGACCTCATTTGAAATATCCAGTCTTCTGGAAAACAGGGACAGAATTCTCATCAGAGCAAACTTTTTCAAGAGAAGACTTCAAATTCATCCTGCTTCTGGTTAGCTTAGGAATAACACAAGAATAGACTCTATCAGAGCATATCAGTGCTCCCTGAATCTGGTATCTGCTGACACCTGGACATTTGGAAGTACAGTGATAATGAAAAAAAAAAAAAAATCCACTAAAAAGTTAATTGAAACTTTCTGAACCTCAAAAGCTGTTCAGCTTCAGATTTGGAGAAAGTTCAGATTTGATTTTTATTGTAGCTGACTAACTCTGTCCTAAAAATATCCCTAACTATATTTCACAGTTATAAGACATCTGAAAAATGACACAAAGAAAATTCTCAAAAACAATTGCTTGAGTTGTTAAATGTTTGCAATTCAAGTGGCCTCACACCCACTTTTGTACACTGCTTTAAATATCAAAATGATTTTTTTTTTTTTTTACTGGCACAAGAACTTTCAGCATTTAAATTTCTGTAGGCAAGTATTTACAGCAGGAGGTCCTACCTGCTTGCAGCCCTTAAGTAAGAAGCAATATTGTGCATTAGATGACCAATCACAACTGCAGATTGAGTGAAGAGAGAAAGAGCTATGCGGTAGAAGGAAAAAGAAAGGGGGGGGCAAAGTAGCAGCATTCCACTTTTCTAAACACAGAATATGAGTTGAACAACATAATCAATTCCAATCTGCCAATTTCAAAGGCAAAACAAGTTGAAGAAGAAGTGAAATCATTAATTGATCATTTATTGCCCCCTTAGAAATCAATGAGTAAGTTGCCACCTCCGCTCTCGTCCTTGCTTTTGAGAAGAGAACAGGATTTTGTCACTGAACGGACCAGAGAGATAACCCTAGTCCTTCACATATATGCAACCTTCTAGCTATATTAAGTCCAAGGCATGCTGCTACTGCTGAGTGAAAGTCTGCACTCCCACGCATTAGTTATTCCCATTTGGTATGCGAACAGAGGATGCTGCTTTGCAGGGCTGTCGATCCAGCATGAAATTCACTTTGGAAAACTGTTTTTAAAGAAGAGAATATCTGCATGAGGGAGGGGAGAAGGTGGGGAAATAAATCTCCTGGTACTTTCGTTCATTATTTAAAGCAACTGTTATTTGCTCTCTCATTTTTGCTTTTGAATTTGATATCCAAGAGACAAGATTTCTTCTACTAGGCACCACTGGGGGAAACAGACCGTGCGATCAGAGTTTCAGAGAATGCTTCATTTCGGCATTTCAGGCAGGAGGAAGGTCCAGAGGAGATGGAACAAGCAGCAGCGGGGAATCTGAAAAGACTTCAAAATACAGCTCTGATTTCTGCTGGTTCAAACCTCACATGAGCCACTGCTTCAGGTGCCTGTGTACCTCATCTAACATGACCAAATACAGAATGCAAGGAAAGGAAATCTGGGAAGTGGGGTCTGTTAACAGGAGGGAATTTATCAGGGCCAAACACCATTATAGGCAGCCACCGTAATGAGCATCCGACCAGCGCACTCAGCTCCCCACATCTCTGAAATGGTCTTCTTGTGGTTCATCACTGACTGCTCTGCTCAGGTCAGGCCTCACCAGGCTGCAAAATACAAACATTAAAGAAGCTGCAATGCCTGACTGCATCCGCCAGTTTCTTCCAGAAGCTAACAGCCCTGTTCCTCAGAGGACTTCAGGTGGTGCTGGGTGGGTAACTGTCTTTACCAAAAAAACCGCAGTCTGGGCTCAGACCTAAACTTAGGACCTCAGAGTCAGCCCTGATGATACTTGGTGCAGTGTCATAACTGAACTTTGCAGCCGGTCCTCTCCCTGTAAGGAACCAAACACGTACCTGGATCCAAACATGCTACTTTGTGCATTTACTTTTTTGAGACCAGCAATTAGCCAAGGGTAACTCATGCACTATAGAGAAGGCCATCAGATAAATGCAGACTGCATAACCTGGTATGCCTTTATGAGACAGGGAAAAACCAGTATATCATGGGATTTCAGGCAGCGAGTACAGCATCAGCAAGCTGGAGGGGAGAACATTATTAACGAAGCACTTTCACTGAGCTACTTGATAACTTTAGATGAGGTAAGCGGAGTCTGGAGGATACGTTAACTTTGTGCACACACAGAATGGGCAAGCCTTGTGACTGTTAATGGCTTTGTTAAATCATTTCTCTTAGCGAGTCTGTCTGTAATAAAGGATTGCTGCAACTTCCCTCATTTTTTAAGCTGCTTTGAATCTTACACTTGGAAAGTATTAAGTGCTGGCATTACATCTGTAAAATTAAGGCCCTAAAAAGGTCAAAGTCATCAGCTTAATTTTTGCAAAGAGGATTGAGCAACACTGGGATCTCAGGGTATCTGATTAGTTGGACCTTACAGGGTTTTTTTCTGTTGTCTACTCTACTTTACTTTGACTATGATTTCTCTCCCACAGGTTTGTGGATGTTTTAAGTTATTTTTGTGGTAGCATAAGGTACCAGACTGCCCAACTGCAAGAGTAAAGGGATCCTACGCGTTTAGATCTGCGAGCAATATCGGCACTAGCTTCTCTATCCATTATCCCACCTCTCTTTTCCCTCACTTCTTTCCTACCCTAAAAAAACCCTAGCAATTAAATTGAGAAGGGATTCACAGAAGGCAGAAGAATTGCAATCTTTGTGTCCCATTGTCTCCCAGCCATCTCTGGCTAACTGCCCAACAGGAAGGTTATTTATACCAGCAGATTTTTTTCAGGTGGTGGGTGAAGAGCTCTGCTGTATCTCATCTACCCATCTGATAGGTGACTAATCAGCTATCATAGTGATTTTCAGATGCAGAGGAGGGTCAGAAGCCAAAGGTGAAAAGCATTGGACATCCTGCCAATTTGCATACATGTAGCCACATGAGTGCTTAAGCTCTGGAGGGTAAAAAAAGTAATATCCACCAAAGCCAGCGTGAACAATGAAACTTGTGAATGGAGCAGCCTCTGTTTTGACCATCAGCTCTCTTTCCAAATCATAGAATGGTTTGGGTTAGAAAGGACCTTAAAGATCATCTACTTTCAACCCCCCTGCTATGCGCAGGGATACCTTCCACTAGATCAGGTTGCTCAAAGGTTGTTTAAAGGAAGCGGAGATGTTCAGGTTGGCTAGCAAAGGAGACGACATCCACTCCAGCACACTGTCACTGTGCCACAACCATCCCAGCCTCAGAGGAGAAAGCAAACAGTTAGCCAAGCCCTTTTAGTGTGTTACAATTACAATACCAATGATTTTTCAGAGCATGCTAAACCTAAACCCTTCAAAAAATCTATGGACTCTGTCACCTTGGAAATCCCAGCTTCATTTGATCAGTACGGGGAGCCCTTGTGTTATTTATCACGCAGAAAAACATTGCTCTGCAGGACCATCAATCCAGCCTGAAATTCAATGTGTTGAAAGAAAAGGAAATCTGCATGGTGAAAAACAAAGGCAAACCAAAAACCTTCTGAAGACAGTTGACACCAGGGGAAGCAAAGATGTGGTTGTTCTATCTGAAGGCAGGGGAAAGGGTTGTCTGTGGTGGGCAGAGGAGGGGAGAAACAAACATGCTGGAGAAATGGTTCTGCCAAAAGTATTCAAGGTTAGGTTTCAGAGCAAAATGAAAAAAGTCAATTAAGATGAACAGGGCCTCTATATAACCCTTCAGAGGCATTTCAGGCTGTCTCCAAATGCAGGTGGAAATCACTACTCATCAGAGTTATTTACATAGGTTTAGATTTCCTTTCCCCTTCCAGTAGGAAGACTGGAAATGGACAGGGCTTTCCATTTCAGTACCAAAATTTATCACAAAGCATGTTTTCAACAACCAGTGGGCCGTATAACCAGTCCAACCACCTTCACACTCCTTTTAGCCACACAGACCTTCTCCCCGCTTGGGGCCCACTGACCCTCTTTCTTCAAATCCAGGTTCAGAATCTATTCCTTCTTGTAGTCTCCCAAGAAGCTAGTGTAAGAGTCTTTCCTCTTAGGCAATAAAATGTGGGAAAAATCTCCTGATATGGAAAGAAAACCCCAAAACCCATACATAAACACCTAAGCGCTATTCTAATGAACATCACATTTGTCAGAGAGGAAGAGCAATCATTTGCTCCCTTCACCTATCATGCTGCTGGCTTCACTAGCCTCTGCAGAAAGACTTTTCTATCCATAGCTGAAGTAGTTTTTCTCTCTCTCTTTCTCAAAGAGGATGACACAGGAGCAGGAGGCCTCCTACCTCCTTTCATCAGGCAGCCTGGCTGAAGAGAACTGCCCTTTGGCAATGAGAATTACAGCAACACTCCACAGGGTGGCTAGGGTGAGGATTTCAGACCTAGACATCTGAACTGTAGATGTTTAAAGTCTTAGTAGATGAAGCTCAGCCTCTATCTCCCATGAGCTGCCAGCTTGCAAAAAACGCCCATGATCTCAGGGACAGAGTTCATTTTAGGAACCCAACTTCACTGACACCCAAACTACAACTTTCTTGTTACTACAGCAGCACTGTAGCATCAAACTATCCTGAGGCTTAGACCAAATGTTTCATTTTCCTCCTCAGAAAACTGTGCTTTATATGACTGGCAAAAAAAAAAAAAAGAGAGAGAGAAAAAAAATCCCTATTTTTGCAATCAGCTCTTGGAGAAAAACCGATCTGACAGAAGTCAGTAGGCATAAGGGTTATTTTGTACATCTTTATCTAGCATGTAAAGTACCATACACATAAACACCCACCACAGAGCAGACAACTGAAAATTAAGGGTAATTAAAGGAACAAGATGAATCTTGTGGAAAGTTGGAGACTCTCAAAAATTTCTAATATATTCAGAAAGCCTCATTCAGGAGAAAAGGGAATCAGTGACCTGTGACTCATCTATACTTGCCTCTTCTCTTGCTGTGACTTACAGTTTGATAATACAGTGGAATTCTATTTTACTGAACTTCCCTTGAAGGGATCATTTGACTCAAGATATCAAACCTGACTTCCCCACCAAAAAATAGTCTATGTGTGTGGGCAGATGTCTTTGCCCTGTTGATTAGAGAGCCATCAAATAGATTAGATCAGAGGTGATTTCTTTCAATACTTTCCAAAGATAGAAAGAATTTGACATCTCTTATGTAAAGTGCTAATTAAAGCCAATTAGAACCTGACCGACCCATGATGGTATTAAGATACCTACAGCAGAACCAGCAGATCCCTGCAAAATGGGGATTTTGTATTTCTGCATACAACTCATGGGGAGGGGAGAGGAAAGGAGGGAGGGAAGTTTCCTGCTGTGCAGGTCTTCCACCCTTTGCCTGAAATGATCCAAACAGGTACACCTGGATGGCATGAACCCTGACAAGGGACTTCAGCTGTCTGCATATTCCACTGCTTGGATGGGGGATTTCACGTGATGAGCATCCCTCTCATGTAACACATCAGAGGAGTCACTCTCAAAATGACAGTCAAAAGACTAAGGGCAAATACACACATCTGCCTCCTGAACACTCATCTATTGTTTATATAATTATCTACTTTTTAACTATTGAGCTAGCCTCCACAGCTTCATACCAGTCACCCTCCTAGACCAAAGTCCCTTCACAGTGCCTCTGGACATGTGCTGATCGCTGCCTTTCAGAAGTAGTAGGGCCACGAAAAGCCATGCCCTGTCCTAATGCCACTTGTACACTTAGAGAGGAGACACCAGGCTATAGCTGCTGTTTAGTACTGGCCAGAATGGTACACGTGCTCCGAGCCGCGTGTCAAAATATGCTTAAATCAAGACTCTGAAGTAAAGGCGCAGGATGTCTCTTCTTTTTCAAGGCGGCTATACACCAGTTTACAGGAGAAGCAGGACATGAGCTGCGATCTCTTAAACCCTAAGCTGACAGCACTAACTGCAGGGCTGCTTTTTTCCTCTACTGATTACTTCAGTTGCTACTTGTGTTGCTGCCGTTCTAGTTAGAGAGGAGGAAAAACAGTACAAAACAGTACCTGAAAACTTTAATCTGAATAAGGTCAACCCAGCCTACTTCTAGGGATTCATGCGCCCATATTCTTCATTTATCTTCATTTCACACTGTTGTTCATGCCAGATAAGTTGTCTCTGCCAGAAAGCTTTTGGAAAGAGGAAGTGTCATGAGAACCACTGCAATTATAGATCCAAACCCACACCAGCTGGGTCAGCGCAGCCATTTCAAACACTTTTTGTGGCTAGGACCATGTGTTCACATACATATACCTCTATTTTCATGCATATCTGTTTCTTCTACTTTTCTTTGTTAAGCAAAGGCTACCGCTCTGCAAATTCACAACAGTTTGCTGCCAAACTCTAGATGATTGCAGCAATGCGATGTTTGCAGCAGACTGAAACCAAACTTGCCATGCAAATGCTGAGTTCGTGGATGGGTGCATTTTGGAGCAGTGCTCCCTGAACTCTGTGCAGGGAGGTCATACAAAGGAGTCCTCAGTAGGCCCGTGAAATTGCACTGATTTGTAGCATGTACAAATGCAGCGGATAAGGTAAAGAGATAAAGGGGGCTCCTGGTGAGCTGTAGGAAGAGCTGTTTTGCCAGAGCATTGTCATAGGGCTGGCTGTAAGCAGCCACTTAAACATAGGATTTCACCTGTTCCTTTCTAGGAGACCCAGCTTAAAAAAAAACAAACAACTATCCTGAAAAGGTGCATGCTTGTCTCCACTAACTACGCATGGTGAACTGTATAGTCTAGCTCTTAATCTACCATCTGGTTCCTTCCCACATAATCCCATAAGAGCTGCTCCAGGATGGCAGAAAGGGCATCACAAGGGGCAAGAATTGCTTAAAATCCTCACACCTTGTCCATACACAAGGACAGCCAAACAGCCCTGGGAAGGCACACCTCTTTATTTTCTCTTTTGCCTGTGCCTACACATGCCTCACCGTGAGGACGGAGGGGTGCAAGAGAAAATGTGATAGGTGCAGTTTGGGGCAGTTCACAGCCTGAGCAGGGGCCAAACGAAGTTAGCAAGGCAGAAGCAAAGGGTGGAGGAAACAGCCTGCTCCAGGCTGACTCTGTCCCCCAAACCACTCCACATCATCTAAGCAGTGAACAAACCTTGAGCCAGTTCAGGTCTACTGACTTAGAACATCTGAGGGGCATTCTTCTGGAGCGTGCTCTTGTGTGTATCCTGCCTTTCCACAGCATTACGCAAGCTCGCCATGCGAAGCTCTCCTGGATTCTATCACAAAATGGAAATTCAGGGATGAAAAAAAAACAAACTACTGCTTTCAAAAGGAGTCAGAGCTTGATTTATGGCTTTATGTCCAGCCAATACTAGCTTGGTTGGGAGAATCAGAGTTTCTGCAAGAAGGTCAGTTTGAAACCTCCTGAACTTTTCTGAGCCCAAAGAAGGTCTAAAAGAAAGCCTTATTTTATTTTCCTGGTGCTCTCTGTGACAATCCTCCAATGAGACACTAGCTAACCAGCAGGAACAGGGATTCAGTCTCTCTGCATCAGCGCAGGATACAAAACCAGCACCAGTACGTTACTGCTCGGGCTAGGTCAGGGCAGGCTGGGTGGACCTGTCACAACAGAAGCAATTTGCCAGGCATGCAATGGCTCGAGGGTGCAGTCGCACAATCTTTGCAATAACCTCTCCACCCCAGACAGTGTGCCAGGGGAGATGCGGCAATGCTATACGCAGAATGCATGGCTGCACAGACCTGACAGAAATTCCAAGGCGGGTGAAGCAGGACTAGGGCCCTGGCACAGCACGAGGACTTTTTGGAGGCTGGTTTGCCCACTCATGCCAGCCACCGCGCTCTCCTGCTATGCAACAGGCTAGACAGAGTCCAGAGCACCTGAAAACATCCATACCCCTCCTCCCACGTATTAAACACTATGGGTTATTTTTACAGCTGCCTTTATTTTTTCTATTACTCCTTTACCTGGTGCACCTGCCTGCTGTGTTCCACCTCTCAAGATCTCATGCTGCATGCTTAGAGGAGAAAGGCTGCCGTGCTCGTCTTGCCACCCCTTCCAGCACCGCTGCCTCTCTTGTACCCTGCTAACCATGAGGAACCCTCCCACATAAGAAAACTTCTCCTCAGGATGCTCAGGCATTGCAGTAGGTAGTACCTTGCACAGAGTACAACCTGAGGGACATCCCTGGCTGCCTCTGTGCAGCGTGCTGTCCTTGCCTGCACACCTCCCAGCCCAACCAGCCCCTGCACAACATCCACACGGGTGGTCCAGTCATTCCCATCATTCTTCTAGAAACTTTGACTTACGGGACGACAGGCAGAATGCACCTGTGATTGTCCCCTAATTCCCACAACCCTCCCGCTTTCTGCCCCTGCCAGGCATGGATGATGTGTGGTGGTTTCAGAGCGCTACTTTAAAACCTCACAAGTCAAACCCTAGTATCCCTTAATATTTGCTCCCAGCATGTAAGTGGTGCCTCATGCTGTTTCCCTCCGTGACCTCAATATCCAATTCCTGTTCCCCTTGGTTGCTTCACTTGCAGGAATAATACCATCTGTGGCGAAGATAATACCCTGTAGCAGCTCCTCAGTACACGTGGTCGTTCTGATTTCTTCCACCAACCCCCCTACAAGGCAGAGCAAGGTGCCATGTGTAACCCACATGTTCAGCTAACACAAAAAGCCTTTAACAGCAACTCTTTTAAAACCTCAGACTAATCCTATTAACTCCTAACAGCAGGTGTGAAGGGGTTGATACACCCAGTCCTATGCCTCCCACAGGTACAGAGATGCTCATGGGGTGCTCATACCCTCACAGGCGAGCACACAAATGTTCTCCCACACGCAGACCTGTTCACACACCCACCCCACGCAGCACTCGCATGCAGTTCTGCTCAATAGCATTTTACTAGGAGAGATAAGCTGCGCATACGTTGTTATGGTGTAGAGAGAAAACAGAGCTCCAGGTCTCCATCAGAGGTAGGCACAGGCTTCTCAGAGCAAGGCTTCAATGCACGGCTGTGATTTTATCTCCCATGTCCATTTGTCGTTAGCATCAATTGCTGATTTGGTGGCACACGGATAGCATGATGTGATCTCTGTTGTCTCTCTCCTTTCCCCTGGGGTTAGGCACCGCTTTTTCTCATTACCTTTTTGCTGAAAAGTGTTTATCTCGGCAGATAATCTGAGAGAAAGCTCCTTCCTGAAATCATTTGTCTTTTAGCCATGGGAGTAGGAAGTGTCTACAGTTTCAGTCTCTCCTCTCATTTTAGAGAGTCAGTCTTCTTTCTTACGCTACTGTACTTCAGCTCTGGCCACCCAGCTCTAAGTTGTGGTCTGTATTTTTGCACATGTAGCCAAAAGAAAAAAAAAAAATTATCAGACTTGGCACAAAAATTTGGGGGTAGGAGAAGCAGCAGAGGGGTCACATTCCTTAGTTCAGGCTCCCTACCTGCCTGTTGGACGAAGTCTATCTGCCTTTACCTGGCAGGTTTGGCATTGGCAGAGTTACAGATGCCCTCATCCCCAACAGTGGGCATCTGCTCCACTGGTAGCATGGTTAAGTGAGTGGGCAGAGCTCTACAGAAGACAATGCTGCTTTCGCTTGGATTTCGGTTTTGAACCTCTGATGCTTTAGAGCACAGAGCTGGCTGCTTCAAATCAAGTGGCAACAAGTGCAGCAGCATTTTCTGCGCTTTGGTTAGAAGTGGGGAAGGGAAATAATTTTGTTCTGTAGATAATTTTATGGGAGTCACTGTGTAATGCAGAGAAAAACTTAGTAAGGTTTTTTTTTTTTTTCATCTCTTGGGAAATCTGAAGATTTTTTCATCATAAGCTGGTGATGAAAAACTGAAATTTCTTTTCTTTCCCATGGAATAGAAATTCCAATTCAGAACACTGACATTTTTGATCAAAACAAAGCTTTCTTATGATCTCAAAATCAAAGCATTTAGTTTTACAGAAGTAGCATGAAATGTTCTATTTTAAATTGTTTCAACAAACTAAATGTCCCTCTAACCCAACTGCTTACAGGCATTGCTTCCTGGCCCAAATACAGCTCCAGTAACACACCGAGACACAGGACTTGCACAGGGTGCTGCCTCAAGTTGACCAAACAGAATTCACTGCGTTGCCTTACGGGTTTATGGGTCTTCAGCTACATCTAGCACGTAGTGGAGAAGGAGGTGTTGGAAAGGCAATTTGTGAAAGCAATGCACCCTAGGGAAACACAGTTTTAATCAGTTCAGAACAAACCTGCATTTTTTCCGGGGGGGGGAGGGGGGGGAGAAGCATTTGTGAGGAACATTTTCACGCATGC
Source organism: Haliaeetus leucocephalus (assembly GCF_000737465.1). Lineage (NCBI taxonomy): Eukaryota > Metazoa > Chordata > Aves > Accipitriformes > Accipitridae > Haliaeetus > Haliaeetus leucocephalus. The sequence goes on from NW_010972664.1 coordinate 20,148,038, forward strand.
AGGTCTAGTACGGATGGCACTGGGGAGGGAAGGGGAACAGGAGGGGTATCACGCAGCTATACCATTATAGAATTTTGCTGCTACTGTAATGACACGTATAGTTTGTTACCTTTTAAAATTAGCCCCACTCTGTGCCCACGTGTGGCAGATTGGACCCACATGCCACTTCTTGTGCAGAGATCCACACACAACAGCCTGCTTCTACATGCACACATTGTGATAGCTCAAACCCACAACACAGAGAAACCTGCAGGATTCAGACACTGATGCAAAAATCAAGAACAGGAGTAACATACCCTGATATCCTATATACACATACGTAGTCTTATACACCCATGCAACACAAGACTTGCAACACCTTTTCCTATATGTTCTTGGAATTGCCATAGGACCAGAGACGCTTACTCATCAGTTTAATCCCAAACACACAGAGCGTTCAGTCCTGCCACTCACAAATCATCCCGGCTCCCTCAGGAGAGCGGAGCTGGCAGCCCTGTCTCTGCCGAGACAGAGGCTGCGGTTTGTGCCAACAAGGAGAGAAATCCCGCCAAAACCTTGAGAACAGCCCTGGGCTCATTCACATTTTCTTCTGTTCCTGAGGGGAAAGAAGAAAAAAAAACCAAACAAACAACCCAGCTGTGAATTTATTGACTCTCCCTTAAGAATCTCTGGAGCAGTAAATTCCACCTTCATGGCGCTGGCTAATTAGGCATTTATTTAACTCTGTTGCTGTGGTTTTTTTAATGACTCTCCGCTGTTGTTTGAAGTTCGCTGTCTATTATTTGCAATAAAACCCTCTGTCATATTTTTGCCTCATTATTCCTAACAAATAGTGCATTTCCTGTGTGTCCCCCCCCCTTCCCCTCTCTCTCCCCCTCCGCATTGCTCCCTGCCACCCTCACCTCTCCGACTAGCGCTCCCAGAGTTTCAAAGACCAGCTGTTATCATTTTGTCGACAGAGTGCTTTTGAGAAACTTCTGTCACGGGCTCCAGCGCAGCAGGGGCTGCTGAATAAAATATCAGCCCTTCAAAAGGGAATTAAGCCAGAGAACAAAAGCAGCAGGGAGAACGCGGAGAGGAGAGGTTGGTCCTGCGGTCCCCTCTCACCCAGCAGTTTGAAAGAGCGAGCCCTTCGGTGTCACTCCGAGGCAGTCACCTGCAGATGCATGGGACAGCTGTGGTGGCCAGTTACTCGATGATAATTGTCCTTGGCATGAGAAAGGGAAGAAGTAGTGCAACACTCTTAGTTTTGTGTCATTGAGTTCTTGCTGCAAGTTTTAGCTGCTCCTGACTACAGCTTGCAGGATCTGACTCCACTCTCTGACTTCCTTACACTTGCCCAAGCTTCGCTATGGAAGCATTTCTTCCAACCCAAGAAGTGTCTTTAAAACTTGTTAATATTTTTTCCAGGTAAAACACAAATTTTCCCAAATCAAGTGAAAAAGGGAAGTGGATTGATGCACTTGGTTTCCACTGATAATTTCCAGATCAAACACCACTCCTATCTTCAAGAAGGGCAAGAAGGAGATTTGGGCAATTACTGGCCCATCAGCCTTATCATGATTCCTGGGAAAATGATGGAACAAATGCTTCTGGAAGCCATTTCAAAACATATTAAGATAAAAAGAGAGTAACTGGGAGTAGTTAGCATGGATTTATGAAGTAGAAATCACGCCTGACCGACCTGATAGCCTTTACAATGAAATGACTAGTTTAGAAGATGAGGGAAGGGCAATAGATATTGTTTATCTTTACTTTAGCAAGGCTTTCAAAACTGTCTTCCATAACATTCTCAGTGGCAAACTGATGAACTACGGACTAGGTAAGTGGAGACCGAGGCTGAAACCTGAGTGAAGTGCTGGGCTTAAAGGGTTGTGATCAGTGGCACAAAGCCCGGCTGGAGGTTGGTCACTAGTGGTGTACCCCAGGCAGTCCAATACTATTTAACATCTTCATTAGTGACCTGGACAATGGGGCAGAGATACAATGTTTGGGGTGCTGTGCCCTGATCTGGGCTCCCCAGTGCAATGAAGACATGGACATACTGGAGTAAGTCCAGCAATGGGCAACTGAGATGATTAAGGACTTGGAGCATCCGATATATGAAAGGCTGACAGAGTTGGGATTGTCTAGCCTCAAGAAAAGAAGGCTTAGGGTGAAACCTCATCAATATAAATACCTGACGGCAGTCAGTAAAGATGACAGAGTCATACTCTAGTTAGTGGTATCTAATGAAAGAGCAAGAGGCAGCAGGTACAAATTGAAATACAGGAAATTCCCTTTAAACATAAGGACAAAATTTTTTTACAGTGAGGATGGTCAAACACTGGAACAAGTTGCCCAGAGAGGTTGTGGAGTCTCTAGCCTGGCAGCTATTCAAAACCCATCTGGACACAGCCTTGAGCTACTTGCTGTACTTGACCTTGCAGTCAGTAAGGGAGTTAGACTAGACAATCTCCTTCCAGCCTGAATAATTCTGTGACTGGAGGTTCTCTGAACACCAACCACGCTCCAGAGAGATTTCAGAACAGTCTGATGAGAACTAGGAATCCAGAATTTTTCATTTAACCTAAAAATGAGATGTCTCAACAAATTGAGAACGATTCCAAGTTGAAGAAATCGTCAAAACTCACCCCTTTAACCACAACTTCTCTTTGAACATTTGTAACAGAAAAGTGACTCAGCTTCCTCTGCTTATGCTCTACCATTATGCAGCATGTTTATCTGGAAGAAGAAATATTGGCTCACTTTGAACGGTTAGCCAGTGCAGGAGAGTTTCCACAGGGAGGGATGCGTATCCACATTCGCTGCTGCTCTTTTCAGGCACATTAGAAAAGCCCCACGCCACAGGATGCCTTCTGTCTCACCAAGGAGACCAGTTGGCAAGTTAAGACATCTCACCATCGTGCGGTTTTCTGCCATCCATTGTAAAATATTAGCTTAGGTGGTTAAGATGCCTTAATCAGGCCCATGCTTTCCAGGCTTTCCAGCTCTCCAAACATCTAGACAATTAATGCAAATCCTTTCTTCGTAACTTAGCCAAGCTGTACATATTTAAATCTGTCCTTGTAAATAAGGTCACTCCAACCCTCGATTACATTCTTACTCTGCACTCCATTCAACCTGCCAGATATTCTGGAAGTCTGGTGTCCAAACTGCAATGTTGCATTTTAAAAGTGGTTGCACTAGAGCTATGTAAAGAGGATGTTCTTCCCACCTCCATGCCATGACACTTTCACACACGAAGTCCTAAACTGGAGCACTGTTATATTTACCCTCTGCTTAGCAGCTCCCATAGCCACTTTCAGCATGACCAGCTGCTGCTTTTTTGCTTCGTGCAAAGTAAATGCATGTTTTGGATGTGATAGGTAAACTTTACATATATGTTACATACACCTATGCTTGCATATATATATATTCCTCCTACTTCTGAAAAGAAATGATTTTGAGCAGAACATTTCTGGAACTTATGTCCAGCTCACGCTAGTTTACTAGTTAAAAAGCACTTTCAAATTTCACCACATCTCACTTCAATGTATTAAAAGCAGAATAACATACTTTGAAACAACAAATTTCACCACATCTCACTTCAATGTATTAAAAGCAGAATAACATACTTTGAAACAACACTTTGCTTAGAATTCTACTAAATTTTCTCAGGAGTTTAAAAACAAAACAAATCATTTCACTCAGAACAAAAG
>NW_010972664.1:20151966-20246505 GCF_000737465.1 Haliaeetus leucocephalus
ATATATATATATTCCTCCTACTTCTGAAAAGAAATGATTTTGAGCAGAACATTTCTGGAACTTATGTCCAGCTCACGCTAGTTTACTAGTTAAAAAGCACTTTCAAATTTCACCACATCTCACTTCAATGTATTAAAAGCAGAATAACATACTTTGAAACAACACTTTGCTTAGAATTCTACTAAATTTTCTCAGGAGTTTAAAAACAAAACAAATCATTTCACTCAGAACAAAAGAATGTGATCCCCCCCAAAAAACCCGAGATTTTCATCAGCTTCTCTCAAAAGATCAATAATTTCTTTAAAAAGAGAAAAAGCACAGACTTTTTGCAGACCTAGTTCTGTCTTCAGCCTTAGTCAATTACAATGGCTTATATTTACCAATTAAATGTCATCTCACTGGTTGTTGTTTTCTCTAATGATCTGGCTCCTCGTTAGTGAGTTTATACTAACTTTTCCACCATATTCAGTGCTCTCAAACTATTTGCAGTACCATACCTAGTTTGGTGACACCCTACCTCAGACAGACACATCAATTACAACTGTTCCAGTGGAGAACTGGCATGACTCGAGGTCTACAAAATATAACTCTGACTAAACATCAAGGGTTGGGCTCGTTCAGCAAAAGAGAAGAGAAAGGGGTGTGATGACATGTAAAACTTCATTAAAGAGTGGAATTATTAAATATTCTATATGTCTGTGGTAGACCAAGCAAGAACCTCCAGGATATAATTGCAGTAAAAGAGATTTGATTTAAACACTAGGAAAAGCTCTGTTCCTGGAAAGCTAGATGGAGACTGAAGGTGCTTCGCTAGAGATGGCACTGAAGATCGCTAGAGATCTGCACAGTGTAGTGTTGACTCAGCCTTTGAGAATGGTGGGGCAGCAAATGAAGTGGCAACATCATGTGCACGGTATGAGAACTCAGAGGAGAGAGTGCCTCTTTCAAAACCAAAACTGATGTACTCACACTGTCTTTCCTACCTGTTGACAAAGCGCTAAGGAATACGAGTAGAAGCGGTCTGTCCAGCAGTCAGGCACCAAGACAGGAGTTAGCTTGTCCACTTACCTTCCTTCCACCATCTCTCCATAACTCGGAGGCTTTCCTTTTTGCCTCCCCTTGACCTCGGTGTCCTGGGAAGCTGGAATCAGATGGGCTGGGATTTGAGTGACCTGCTACTCCAGGTGCCGATACCACATGCCACTCTTAACTGCCCACCTTCTGGTCATTCTGGTCCTTCCACATCCAGACCTTCCCATCACTTCTTCATTCATACCAGTTTTGGCATATCTATTAGTTCTCTTCCATCCTTTTCAGTTACGTTACCTTTAATGCACCTTTACTGTAGCTCCTCGCATTCTAACATAAGAAATGCACATTATTAGCCTTCCTCTTTCCAATTTCCCCTGGTTCCCTCAAAACAGCTAAGGAAGTCCACTGTGAGGACATACGAGGCAAGTGTCATTGTGAAGGACAGACTGAGAATTACCCAGAAAGCAGTGGGGAACCAGTTCCTCAGGCAGAGACGAAAGCAAAGTACCAATCTAAGAGTCTTTCTCCTAATGTTAATAATCTGCAACATATCAGGGCCCAAAGGCATTTTCACACCATTGCTTCTGGTTTAATAACACCAGAGCTGAAGAGCTACACAGAGTATTTTCCTTCAAAGAGGGTTAGCTGAAGGAAGTCTGTGAATACCGAACTATGAGGGATGCCACCCTCACATGAGTAACTGGGTGGGCTTGCGGCAAATCGAGACGTGAAGTGTTGCTCCTGGACAAAGCAGACAGTATGGACAGAGAGCAACATTAGCACACATGGCTCTGTGGCTAGGTTTACCAACCTGTTCTCTGTGAAGAGGTGTGATAAAAGGTTGGGAGATGCAGCTGGATTTGGGACAGGTAAATAAACAGGAAGCTGCATTTCTGCCTAAAAGAGATAAGCCTGGCACTAGGGGACATATAAACATCAAGGCAATCCACACCATGGTGAATGGATCCTTTTGTTGCAGAGCTTTAACACCGTGATGGGAAAGGCAAAGTGGAATGACCATATATTACCTCTACCTATAGTCTAACAGTACTTTTCAGCTCGATCCTTGGAGCTCTGGTATAAACTGTTCCTGGGGGAAATCTGAAAAAGGTGACTTTGAGAATTAAGTTTATTACCAGTGGGGGCCCAATTCACTGCTCTGGGATCTAAACCACCCCTGGAACAAACACATCCGCAGTGCCCACGAGTGGAGAGGGGCTCAAAATTGCCACACTAATGACTACACTTAAATTGCCGATCAGGTTGGGATTCAGAAAGCTAAAACTTCAATTCCAAAACATAGCCTGAGGCCACAGCATGTCTGAAGCGCAGGTTTGACAGAAGGGGCTCTCATAGCACTTCACCGACTAATGGGATTAAAGGGTTTTCATTAAACCAGTTGTAGTTATAAGGCTTTCACCTTATTGCACTTGCATCTTAAAAAGGTAAGTGTTACTGTACAATTTGATACATTTGACTCGGAAAAGATTAGCAGCCAGTTTGAAGTTTTCCATTCAAAGTAATCCAGTATCAAAAGCCTCACTTGAACCCCAAGAGTTTGGGAGTGAGGCTCTTTTGAATTTTAGTGTTCGGACGTGGACAGAGATCTTGCCTTCTGGCTCCTGACCAGTTGAAGTGCTTTTCAAATGAAAACAGCCCATATTCAAAGTTCTTATAGGTCCATCTATGAAGACATTTAGGTCCGTAGCTATCCAAAATTATGCAAGCAGGGGTAATTTTAAGAGTTTTGAGGCATAGCAGGTCACAGGCAGGAATCTGGTAACAAAAGTAGGTAGAAGGCAGCTGATGCAAAACCCTCGCTCATCAGTCAAACACTGGATTTCCTGCATTTCTGCTACACTACACTTTCCATTACAGCCAAGAGATCATCTACTGCCTGTTGGTAGTCTACCACTGGCAAAAATAATTCCAGAATTTCACAATGGATTTGATGATCAAATTCTAAGAAAGACACTGAGCGTAAGGAAAAAGTACCTTGACTACTGGCTAACGCAGATGAGGAATCAAAGGACACAAGCCCAGACCTCAGAGCTGTCAATCACTTGGCACCATCTCAAATCTGTATCTTCATTTCTCCATTGCACCAGAAGGGGGTGAATTAGCTATGCACATTAATAAAAAAAAAGCCTCAGCATTTTGAGGTACCTCATTAAACAAATGTAAGGGGGAGGGGGTGCAGTTTATTAACATACACATGCACATTTCCCCCAGTGTATTTCCTCAGGTAGGAGGACGGCCCTGTTGCATCTACATAGCGTGAAGTTAACGCCTGCAATGGGAAAGATGTTCAGCATGACAGCTGCAGCCTGACTAAGCATCTCACCCAGGTTGTTACTGAGCTACTAGCATTAACAGAATATGATACCTTTTTCACTGTAGTCTCTGCCTACTGAAGCATTTGCGAGACACATTAGAATGCAGCAAGATGTACATGGAGAAGGCTTAATGTTATATTAGAAAGCGCCAAGATCTCCTCAGGCAGTCATCAGCAACTGTATATTATCACTATACATTTAAGGAAAAACAGTAAGTACCTTTTGCCACAGTCCCCCATGGTCACAGCATTAGCTGTAGCTGCTAGTCAGAAACTACCCAGACTATAAACTACCAGCAATTGTAACCCTACCACCATCCTCCCTTACCCCACCTTTGGGCAGCTACAGTCCAGATTTTCTGGACACCGAGGTAGTAGGGCAATAATCTTAAGCCACTCAGGAAGAGCACAAATCTCAAAGTGTCAGCAGATGTTTTACTGAGCATCCTGAGCAAATTTCACAGTACATAGATGTTACAATTAGCGGCACGGTATTAAAACAGAATATGGAAGTATTTGGAAAAAAAACCTTACTATGTACAACAGTCATGCTAGGATTCCGAGTTAGTGATCCAGTTCAGCTGATCCGCTCCCTGCTCAGGATGGCAGGATGCTCCCTGTGACCTATTCCACTCCTGGTAATTGCTGTATGAAGGACCCCCAGACCATGGGTCTCTGGGACTTCATTTGCCACAGCAGTAGTTGGAGATCACCTCAAGAACAGCCACAGTCAATATTTGATGCTGCAAATAAAAATCGCCCAGGATATTCAGAAAGATCATTTTCCAAAGGAGAAGCCTATGGCCTCTGTGTCCTGCAGAATTTTTTGTTGTGTCAGCAAGACCCGCTCCCTTTCTTCGCAGGGAAGAAGATTGCCCACATTATCTCCGTGTTCACTGGAACAAGGGTGTGTATCTTTTACAAAAGAGCTGTACATGATGGTGTATCATGCTCCCAGAGCTCACATAACCACAGGGAAAAGCAAGATTAGTAGCCTTTATTGCCTGGGCCATGCCTTTCCTTCTAACCAGGACATTTCTGAAGCATTACTCCAAACACTTTAGTTCAGCCACTCAATACTTTCATTGAACTACTGCGGCCTTCTCTGGAAAACAGCCTTTGTCAAGGCAGAGTGAAAGACTGACCAAGTTAGTAAAGGAAAGAGGAACAGCAGGAAAATAATCTTGAGATTCTTCTGCACATACAACCACTCCCCTTTTAGAAAGGTAACCAAAAGCAAGCCATTGACAGCAGAGGTGAGAGGGAAGGAAAGCATATTTCAGTGAAGAGATTTATTAAGGCCTGTCTTTTCTTTAACTGCAGCTGTACACAAGATTGACATATCCTGTAAGCTACCTTTGATAAAGTTCCTAGTCTTGCTGCAGCAATGCAAGAAGGCCATTTCATCTGCAGTGCATTTACAACTGTAGTTTACAGGATTTTCTACTTTCATATCACAGCCTCAGTTGCTACCTGTCTCCCAGGTCAGTGTTTTACTAGCTTGTAGTTTGTCAGCTAGTGCCTGCAGTACCTACTTCCTAACAACTCTTCCAAGATAAAAAAACAGAATAACAGAGCAGGGTAGAGTTCAGAAAGCAGATGACTCTTGAACCCTGACCCTGAATGGGAGACCTGCAAGTAAGTTTGAGTTACATTGATCCTGGAGACAAGGAGAAAGATGGGCAGAGACTGTAAATTCTGGCTATGCCTCCAACACTAGTACCCTGGAGGACAGTCTTGGCACTGTTGGTCCCTACCCAGCGAACACAACTTGCAAATAGAAAGGAATAAATGAGGAGCTGGCATGGGAAGGTCCCAAAGCCACTACTCATTTTTCTCAAATGGCAGTTTTGATTTAGAAATTAAGAATATCTTCTCTTGAGGTCAAATGAAGTAGTCATAATCTGATTAATCACTGACAGATCATGAAAATGTAGGGCTGGAAAGCCCCTCCTATCCTTCCTTAAAAAAGTAGAGACAGCCCTACCTTGGCTATTTCTGAAGATCCTTATCCAACCACTTAAAAAATAAAATGAGGATGATTCTAATGCCTCCTTGAGGCATCTATTGGAGTGAATTGTCTGCCCTTGCTTCATACTCTCCTCACCCTCACAGAGGGTAAGTTACTTAACATTCCCCCCGTCCCCCAAATCTCCAGTAAATGAGCCCTCTTATATTCCCATCTCTCTGTACTTTAGTGCTTCCTCTGAGAGGCTGTCCTCACAATGCTCCTTTTTCCTCAAGCCCGTTTCTCCAAAGCTGTCACCAAGGCTGAGCAAAATGCTCCAGCTAAAGCCTCCCTTAGAAGTACCCCGCTCCTTCCCTATATACAAGCATTACTCTAATCCTTCCTTCAGGGCTCTTTCTCCCTTTCCCCTTTTTTTCCTTTGAAGGTGGAATAAGACTCCCCACTTGCAGATCATTTAGTCCAACAGGTCTCCCTTAGCACTGCTGCTGTGGGAGTCATCCCCCATTTGTATTCACGCATTTGATTTCTCCTTCCTAAGGGTAAATCTCTACACTTGTCTTGAATTCCATCTGGTTCATTTTGGACAGTATCTCCACTTGATCAAAATCCTTTGGAATTCCAAACCAATCTTCCCAAGCCCTCGCAGTCAGTCTCAGCTAGCCAAAGTAGTGCCAGAGTATAAAACCAGCATGGAAAGAATAGAGAAGGGTTGCACTGCAGTGGAACTAGTATCGCTAGGCTGCAGGATGATCATACAGTGTCACCGTAACTAGTCACATGTGGCTTGAGTAGCAACAAGAAAGAATCATGCTCAACTGCTAGCACACAAATAGCAACACATTTTGTTGCTATTATAGGTAGAGTTTCTCAATATTAATGTTACTTTGTTTTCAAACTGAGATTAACCTTGTGGGAGAAACAGTACTTGGACTTTCCAAGTTGAGGCAAACATGTGGTCAAAGGGCTACAAAAAATTGTAGGGGCTGTCTATTCACTTACACTGACACGTCTTATGTCACCTACTCACACAAAAGTAGAATTCATCCGCCTCCAAAGAACAGACAGCAGAAGTGCTTAGGATGCAGTATGAATTTCAGGGACAAGCATCAGCATGGCTCTAAGGGGGGCTACTCCTTTCTCCCCAGCTGCTTCATACTCAGGAGCTGCGAGATCTCTTATTTTCCAATGCCTCTTCAGCAGTTTTGGGACCTGCCTTGTCTCCATCACATTTCTGTAAGTGTCTGTACCATATTCCGTACCTTCACGATAACACAGGGAACAGTTCAAACTCAACTGCACCTAGTAAGTACCTTGACTTATACATGAGGAAATAACACTAGTTACAAGCATAACCCTGTCCTCCCATTCTGCCTTTGACTTCAAGTTCCAGGTTAGTAGCTGGAGCCTTTCCATTTTTCAGTGCTTGTTTCAAGGCTACATTTTGAGATAATCTCTCCAAAAGTAGGGTTGGGCAGAGGAGGAAGGGTGAAATGGAAGAAGAAAAGATTTAATTCTCCCCAAAACATTTAATTAAAAATTGTGTCCTATCTTATAAGCAGGGGTCATTATTCAGAGTGTACAGATAGGCTTCACACTGAGTCTTAAATTTCCCAGACACAAGTAAATGGTATCATGCCCCGCAGACAGTTGACTTGTTAGGGACTTAACCAGGCCTTAGAAGAAGTACTTAGTGATCACAGCAGGCAGGACTTTGCCCCTTGTCCTGACCAAGGAACAGAGACTGGAGCCCTTTCTGCTTATATTCATAAATATTAAATTAATAGACCAGCAAGAATCTTAGGTTGTCAGAGCAGATGAGGGCAAGAGTCTCTGTAGAACGAAAATGCACTTTAAAGGATGTAGGAGAGAAGTAGTTTTGAAACAGGACAGGAAGAGAGGAGGGAAGCTACAGAATCAGAGCCAAAAAAATCTGAGTACAGGAGAGGCAGGAAGAAAAAAAACACCAGAATTTTTTTAATGTTCATACAGATAAGATGAACAGACTTTGTCTACAGAATCATCATGTCCTCTAAAAATATTTTTAATGTTCTAAACACTTTAAAAATACTTCACATACAAGGTAGCAAGAACAATTCAAAGATTGTCAGAGCTTTGGTAATTCAGAGGTAGGGATCCAGGCACTGCAGGTATCAGAACTAAAGCCATCACTTCAGAAAATCCAGAAGCAAAGCAATGCTTAAGAATGCTTACCTCTAGAGCAACGTAAGTCACTACGAGAGCTGGTGACAGAAGCCTTCTAATGAAGGCCAGAACTGCAACAGGAGACAGAGGATCATTCTCCTGCTCCTCAGTATGGCACTGATGTCACAAATATTGCTTGCTATCTCTCAAGCTCAACCCTTTGTAAATATCCACCCTGAAGTCAGTATTAAGGCAGACACTCTACCATGGGAGGACTTGTAGTTACTTAACTCACTTGACTCTACAGAAGGAATAACAGCCCATGCAGACTCACAATAAAGAACTTGCAAGTTAACCCCAGCTATAATGCTTTTCAAACTCCATAGCTTGCCACAGCTTCAGGAGGAACACAAGGATTTGGGGACATCATTAAGTGATCCTGTGTTGAGTGATAGGGTGGGCCAGAGTTTCTCTAAGATGGGCTTGGATCCTGATGTGAAATAGGAAGCAGAACACAGATGGGCTCAGCCATTCCTTCTCCTTCCAGTCAGTTGATTAGAAGCACTTACCCTCAAAAAAAGACCAACTAAATCCACCAATTAGTTAAGCTCTCCTGTTCATATATGAGCTTTTGCAAATGCTCATAGCTTTCCATGCAATCTCACATTTTAGACGCCATTTCATTCTCAAAGCATATAGTGGTTGCCTAAAAATCAGTACAACCCCATGTCTGGTCTTCAACCATAGAGACTCCAGAAAATTCAGAGAAACTTCCTGAAAGGCTACTACAAGCACACAGATACATAGATAACCTTCAATTTTTGACACTGTATGGCTTAAGAAATCCCTGCACAGATTTACCTACATCCACAGTCTGAGCTGGTACCCTAGACTTCGCGGCACAAGGCATTTGAAGCCACACCTTCACTGCAGAAAACAGTGTTGGTGCCTCCTGTTTTTGTACTGCCTCAAAATAAAAAAATAAAATAATAAAAAAAAGCTTTTACCTCTCAGGAGGTCAGTGAGGTATGCAGGATTTCATAGTGTCTGCGACACAGGCTGATGCACTACAGTGAAAGTAAACCTAGGAGGAAAGAAGCAGAAGGAACTGAAGTGAATCCACATGGGCTATTAGCTCCACATTAACACTTAAATAGCTCATTATTTCATCATTTGCCAAAGCTCAGATAAGCCCTAACTTTTAGCAGATAACTCAGGAGGAACTAAAACTGGGGGGGTAGCTAAGATGGTTTTAGCCATTTGAAACACTGACGTGAAAACAGCAAGGTCTGGATCAATAGATAGAAGTTCAAGGATAGTCTTAAAGATCCAATTTTAAAATCAGGAACTACCTCAGGCTGTTTTCAACCCAGAGCTCCACAGAATTTCTGTAGAGGAGTACGGTGCACCTCTATGATATTATAAGTGACACAAAAGCACAGAGCTTATGTCTAGAGCTGTGCCACTTCCCCCAGGGAAAAAAAAAAAAAAAGCGTTACTACAGAAATATCAGAGGGGCCCTACTGAACACCCTCAGTTTCTGTGTGGGTTTTCTTCACAGCCAGAGCAGCAAGCCTTATGCAGATGGTGCAGAAGCTTCACACTAGATGAAGCTTATCAGTCCATTAAGAGCCTGCTGGAAGGGAGAATCCACCAAAGCCAAACTGCTAACAGTTAAGCACTTTTTAGAAGAAACTTGCAGAGAAAAGTGTTTGTCAAGTCACCTGTACTCTTTACATCTCCAGAAGGGCAGAATCATCTATTCTTAATGCCTCTCCTGTACAAGTCTGCCAACAAGGTCTCTGAAAATGCTATGCTGTGCAACAGTCCCAATGTTCTGGCTTCTCACACTACTGTCTGCCACCAGCTGATTCTCATATCCTGTGGTCTCCAGCCTCCTGCACAGAAGGAAGAAGAAATAAGTATTACAGAAGTGTCAAAAAGGCATGACTTCAGATGGAAATTCAAACCCCCTCATGAGCATCCATTCCTGAATGTCTAGTGACATGGGGAGGGTGTGGGAAGAAAGATGAAAGGGGACACTTTCATGACAGTCTCACTAGAGGAGTCCAAGCTACAGACTTAAGGAAAACTTAAATGGGAATGAAAATTTAAGAAGTACAGCTGTAAAAGATAAAGGTGATTCTACTGCATTTCTTTCACTCATCTGACTTTTTTAATCTTAAATATCTGAAAGAGGAAAGAATCTATTTTAGTGTCTTTCTCAAGGGAGGCTGATCATATTTTATATGACTTACTCCAATCCTAGATTACCTTGAATGTAAGAGTTAAGATTTTATAGAATAACCTTCACCAATCCCTTCCTACCCAGAATAGGGTTCCACCAGCAGACTGTGGGAATTGTTACTGAACAAAGGCATTATTTTTGATGGCTGGTCAGCAGCTCTCACCATACCTCCTGGTTAGATGCAACAAGTCCAGGTTAGCGGTGGCATATTCATCCCTCTAGAGGCCACAGAGAAGTGACCATAAGGTGTACGCTGGGTTGTCACAGGAGGACAGCAGGCAGTCCTTCTAAGTTACCATTTGAGAGCTGCCATCCGTCCTCTCCTCATACTTCCCTTTGGTCAGGAAGAAGGAGAGCAAAGCCACCTCTGACTTCCCTCTTTCTCAAGGATCTGTTTTACACATATGCTCCTTCCCCTCAGACAATTTGGTGTTTCCTACTACTAGCCAACAAACAATCAGGCTACGTTCCTATAATAGGTTTCAAGAGAGGGAGTGTTAATTGCCTGCAGCTCTTCAGGACAGAAACTGTGTTCTATTAGGATGAGTTACACAACGTAGGACCAGGAGTTTAACTAGGAGCTGTAGCCAACAACATACTGAGTCTGCCAAGTCTGGCACATGTTAAAGGAATCTCTTGCTCATCATCCCTGAAGTCTGCAGGTGCTGCCAATGCCCAGTAGCAAAGGGCGAGGTGATATCAGGACTACCACAGCTGGTTCTGATGAAATTGTCTCATTTAATGACATCCTGGAGTAAGGGCTGGAAAGCTGTCAGAAAGATGACAAAGTTTTTTGCCAAAAAAAAAAAATTGAATTGCATATGTGATATACATCAGTTTCAACAGGAGAATATTTCTGTGGTTTAGAAGGGAGGATGGGGGCATAGGGGAGGATCACACCAGAATAACCAACCTTCCAGGGACTGCACTTTGTGTATTGTAGTTAAGTGCCCCTGCCCTAAGCCCCTGCTCTACCAAGTTCAGAACTGAGACATTGAGACTAACACGCTCAGCAAGGCAGCACTGCCTTATGGCAAAGGCAAGCCCAGAGGTCTTCTGCCCGGACTGTTTCATTACAGGGTCAACACGAGGGGTACAACTCGCTCAGCTGCTTATCTGACCTTTCTGGAAATGGCCATAGCCAGCAGGTGACTTAAGTACAGGGTTAGTTGGGGTTTTTTTGAAAACCAGCGGTTTATTCTATTACTTTCTCATTTTAGAGAGACTTTAAATTACTCTGCTCAAGTTGTGGGAATACAAGAGTGCTTTCTTGCACAGTTCCAATCACTAGATATTATATTTAATACTGCCTCCCTCCCAGGAGGATATTGAACCAGCTACTTCCTGAATCAACATGAAGTTCACAAGAAAGGAGCCCTCTGCATTTCAAACCCTAGTTGCAAGCCTGCTTAGGGCAGGAGGTGAACAAACATATGAGTGGCTGTAGTTTGCTTTCCATAGACAACGTGCCTTTTAGGAATTAATCCTGAAGGCTTTTTTTGTTGATTTTGGGTTTGTTTTGTGTTTTGGGTTTTTTTTTTTAAAGTTAGCTATGAATACTGTCTAGCTGCGGCCACCACAAGGGTCACAGAGATGTCTTAAAAAAGAAAAGATTGCTTGTACCACAGAAACGGTACAAAGAAGTAAATTGAATTCATGAACTCTTTAAGGATGTTCTAGAGCTATGTCGGAGCGATCTTCTTACAATGAAGGGCACAGACTACGAATGGCTTTTTGAGTAAATGGCATTTTGTTATTATA
The DNA here is from genome assembly GCF_000737465.1 of Haliaeetus leucocephalus. NCBI lineage: Eukaryota > Metazoa > Chordata > Aves > Accipitriformes > Accipitridae > Haliaeetus > Haliaeetus leucocephalus. The sequence goes on from NW_010972664.1 coordinate 20,163,454, forward strand.
GCACAAGCTACTAAATTAGGCACAAATGTTACCTCCAGACATTCCACTTCAAGTGCAAAGGAGGTCTCCACAGAAGTCCCTCACAACATTTGCAAGTGTTTCTCTGCTACGGATGTTTTAGCTGACATAGCACATGGTAAGCTCAGAAAGAATTTCAGTTCCTGTTCTTGGAAAGACATCTTTTTCCTTTGATCCAAAAGGTTATCATAAGATATTCCAGAGAACAGAGAAAAACCTAAGTCAAGGCAACTGTGTGTCCTGCCTAACCCTCACAGTATTTCTAAGAGAATACTGCTGCCATATTCAATGGCAATATTTCTCAAGCCTTCAGAGTCCTTTACCACCCTTTACCTGTTTTAGAGCCATTTGTTGCCTAGGTGTCCCCACCCACCTCCATGTAAAGCCAAAGGAGGTACCTTTCTCCATCAGAGCTTTCCCCTTGCATGAACCATCACAGCCATCTCTTCAATTTAGGAGTTGGCAGCTTTTCTCTGAGGTAGTACCTTGTCTTCACACACCAAGAGTCACACTGAAGCTAGTCAGTCATGCTGCTACCACGCTGATCTCCACTTCTCAAAGGAGGAAACAGTAATTCTGTTCTTCCAGAACAGGGAGCAAAGGAAAAGCTAGAATTACTCGCTACAAGTATTTGTGCTGACCAGGGAGCTGCCGAACACTTTTTATTGCTGCCATCAATTCCATTCCTCCAGGACAGGGGTATACATAGCTCTTTTGGCTCCCAGTGACCACAGCTGGTTTCTATCCTCTCACCCTGGGCTATTGAGTTCTTATCTTTAGAGAAACAGTGAGTTACTTCACAGCAGCTGAGACCACCTTTAATTTTTTTTTTTTTTTTTTGAGATTCTCAGGAGTCCTATTGTCCAGGCAACATTATATGATAACATTCATCATGTTTCCAAGGCAAAAAAAGACACAGCCAAAGCCATCATTCCATGGTTTATAGGCTTTCATTTTCAATGTAAATGAGCCTGGAGTTAAACTGTGACCAAGCAACACAGTCAGCCAAAAGGTTAAGAGCCAGACCCACAAAGGAGATTCTTAACACCTGTTTTCTCTATACCTTAAGGGGCTTGACTTGTGTCTCCTTTTGATCCAAATGCTCTAGAAAGAGGCAATGGGCACCAGCAAGACTAGCCTAAGCAGCTCCAGTGCCACCACACCTCGGTCACTTCTCCTCCCCAACTCAGCGCTTAGAGGATGGCAAAGCAGCACAAAAAATTCAAGTCAGCAGTGCCAAACACTGTCATCCAGCCATTGACAATGGATGCATAGCATTTGAGATAGTTAAATGTACAAGCCTGGTAGTCACGAGGAAAAGGCTATAATTTTCTCTAGCTTAAAAAGCAGGAAAGATGAAAACGCTTTGACAGAGGCTTGAAGCTTTGCTTCGGTTTCAGAAGCTGCCACCTCTCCTTTCTATCTCACAGTCTAATACCTAACAAGTAGTGTGTCATGTCACACTAGGCAGTGGTAGAAGGTCTCTTAGCTCAAGGAAAGGTCTACCTTCCAGGTCATTTAACATGTAGGAAGGGGAACAGCAACTATCACAGTCCTCCTGCTGCTGAGAGCAGACCACCACCAGCAGCATTACGCAGAACATCCAGGCAGAGAAGCTGGAGTTAAAGTGCCTCAGACTCCAACCCAGGTGATGACTACGAGCCAACAGCCAAGTTATCCCCCTCCCCATCCCTGTTCCAAGGGGTGCACTTATAAAGCCATTTCATACATCTAATGATCTTTTTAGAAAGCAATTACTGTTTCTCACTCAGGTTTTTGCAATCAGCTAGCTCTATGCAGAGAACAGGTTCTTTACCATCAGCTGCAGGTTTCAGTTTTATCATTTCCACCACATGAGCTCAGAAGAGATACCTGCAGAAGAATCCCAAAGCCTGCACATACAAGTGCAGTCAGACAGCAAGGATGGTTTTGGAAGCTTGTGCTTGTCCCAGACCTTTCTTCCTTTCACCCAGAAAGGTCACAAGCTGCTGCCCCCTGTCATGCCAGTTCTAACTGCTCACACACTGTGCTCAAAAACCAATCTCTGGGGTAAGAGCATAAGAGTTGTTCCAGGAGAGTTTTCACAGGCAGACTAAAGATTGCATTGCAGTCCTGGATTGGAAAGAGGTCATTTTTCTGACCCCCATGGCTAGGTTGGTTTTACCGCTGAAGCCTCTATAACATAGAAACTTGTTACAAACCTCCATTTACCTACAATGGAAGCAGAGGCTTAGTTTAGCAAGCTGGCACACTACCCCAGAGCCCAGTGTACCCGTATGTTTACTCCCCCCTCCAGCCACACAGCAATCATAGGCACCTTCCTTATAAGCTTTAGCTTATCCATTTCTAATGCTGGTTCAATGACCTCTAGAATAACTGGGTGAGAGATAACCAGCTTTTATTCCTAGCTGCTAATGTGATGTACATCCCACCAATTGCCCTTCTCTTAGGGGAAGGATCAGGTCTTAAGGGCAGGTAGGATCAGGTCTTAGAGAAGCTTATAGCAATCAGAAGCTTAGCTGCTTTAACCAGAGAGGGGCTGTTTACCGACATGGAGTCTGAACGTAGCTGTGAAGCGGGTACCGAGAGCGCGCAGAGACCTTGCAGAAGGAGCCAGATGCTTCACAGCTTTGTCCGTGTGCGTTATGGGCTCAGCCTTCCCCTTAGAGAAGGCACGATGAGACCTGCTGCACCGGTGAAACAGAACGAACAACAAGGGCAGAAAAAACCTGCAGCCCTTTGGGCCACAGCTCTAGCAAGCAACAGCCATCTCGGTGGGACAGACAATTCACACTAAGGAGCTAGCAATCTCTCTTTTATGCTGCCTTCACACCATTTTAAACTGCAGTGAATCAGGCCCCACAGGTAAGCAACAGAGAGGACTAAGGGAGGGCAATGATAGATTGGGAAAGCAAAGTTCTCTCAATTTTACACTCGGTCACCCAGCTTTATCTAGAGACAAGAGGAAATCTCATTCCATGTAATTCACTTACCCGCAGCACTCAGAAGGGAAATCATTGCAATGCTGTTTGTGGGAAGGGTGAGAGGCATGCTTTTCCAGTAGCAGCAAAGGACACGACGGTCTCCCAGCATAATCACATCTCAAGCTATCAGGAGCCCGTAGGATCAAAGAAAAGCAGCACCAGAGCATCCAAAACATACTTCCCAAAGGAGTCCCTTTGCACTTTACTAGCTCCATCCTGTTCTTACTGCCCAACAGTTCATAAAACAAAACACCTGCTGGCAGGAGAACACTTTTATACTCTTAATTGAGCTGCAGTTAGACAGAACTAAGGCTTGTGTCCTGCCCACTTGAGGTAAGGCTGCTACATCCTCCATAGGGTGGGCAGTGAGAAAATATATTTGCACCTTGCAGCCACTCCTCCCCGCTTAAATTGTCAGCACCTGCTCCACATATATCCACTGCTATTTGTTCTGAAATTAGTTGCCTAAATCCACCCCTATTTCCTAAATAAAAATAAACAAATTTCAGAATGGAAGTAGAGGAGGCAGCATCTGAAAAATACTTTCCAGTACCATTACCGGGTAAGAATAATATTATATGTTAAGTCTCCCTCAAAAAAAAAAAAAAAAATAGATGAATGTGTGCAGAGGGAAGGGAAAGATCTGAATCACCCAAAAAGCAAAGCTTTTTATTGCCTGCTCACACAGCACTGAACAATAAAACACACTACTTGACAAATAATGCAAATGCTTCCTATAATCTTACATGCACGTATGTGCAGCATTTTTAGGTTTCTGTGTAAACAGAACAATTAGTGATCACATCTCAAAAAGAACTTACTGCAGTGCACGTGTGAATACATAGACATATGCATGAAGCGCAACGCATAAGGAAATCAGATGCATTCATTGTAAGAATTTGGGAAGTAACTCCACTACTACAGCCACACAGGCAAACATCTACAGCCCTTCCGAGCCTCTGTGGCCCCAGGGTCAGAGGTGCACAGAAAGCGAGGTAGTTACCCCACCGGGACTTTGGATCCTTTCACTTTGAGACTCAGACTTTACAAAACACAGCAGCGGAGCAGCAGGTTAAAACTTTAAAAGCTCATCTGAACAGAAGAACAGTCCCACGCAAAAAAGACCCGACTAAAATAGAGAAAGCCTGAGGTGACACAGAAGCTCGAGGAAGGGAAAGAAACTCGAAGCAGAAGAAGATCTCGGCTTATAAATACTGCCTTCATCCCTGAAGAAGCTGCTTTGCTTCTCAACCCCTTCCCATCCAACGGGTAGCTGGTCTAGCTACCTGAAGTGGATTAATCCTGCAGTCGCTAATCTGTGGTAGCCGCCCAAGTGCACACTTTCACCTCAGTTTCAGGATCACTTCTACACGAGGTAAGCACAAGCACAAAAAAAGCTGCCACAGAGCAGTTAACGCACAGCAAATCTACGCCACAGCTTATCACACAGTGATTCATTTCTGTTGACGTACTCCATAGCCAGCTCAGCTAGACGCGAGAATTGAAAATATAAAAAGGTGCTTGCTTATACAGCCAACTTACAAAATTGTCTTGCTCGTGGTATGTTTTGGGTTTCCAGGGTATCTCTCTGCCTACAGAACCGCAGTCATTTTGTGAGACAGAGCCATGAAGATGTCACAAAGGACACAGATGTTTTGATCTCTTCAACAGAGACCTTTTTACTTTTTTTTTTTCTATTTTAATGTAAGATAGAAACATTTTAGATTGAAAGGGCATGGGAAAGTCAAATAAAAAAAATCACTAGTTTAGTTATATTGTCCAAAGGATGGAAATACAGCAAATAAACAAATGACAGATAGGAAACTGTGGGAATTAGCTTTTTTGGAAAGCTTTCTAGTTTTAGTTATCTGAGATATCTTTTGTTTATTTCATTAGTTCATTTTGTGTCTTAACTGCCTGTCTTGTTTGGATAAAATCTTCACCTTGGGGATCTACTACTACAGATTTTTTACATAGTGAGTGGGATTTTTCAAAACACTTTAACAGTAACTCAGTTCTGTTTCCCCCTGAAGTCAGGAAGTGGCATTTTATCATCAATGGCAATGAAAAGAACATAAAGCTGATCTAGAGTTCTTCTAAAAATTACCTTCCCACACATAATTTTCCTCTTCTCGTGGTTTGCACCTGTGAACATGCATGTACCAAACATGCCGAGGTGCTTAGGAATTTGGGACACAAAAATAACATTTGTGGTTCATGTCCGCGTTGAAAATACATTTCAAGGAGGAAAAAAATATATAGGAATTGTACATAAACCAAAAAGAAGTTAAGAGCTTTTGTTCAGAACTACAGAAAGTGTCTCCATATGAAAAGCTAAAGTAGCAATAGTCTGATCCAAGACAGGCTGGTTAAGGATAATAGGATAAAATGAAACCAGAAGACATTTAGTCTGAATGAAGGCAAACTTTCCTGCACTGAAATTTGTAAGCTAGCTTTTTCTTTTACAAGAGGGAGTAAAACAAACACAGTTCTGTCCAGTTTGACAGTTGCATCCAAAGAGAGTGGCACAATATTTGTTATCTGTAGTTACAATTCTGCATCACCAAACAAGCTGCTGTGGTGTGCAGGAGCCTCAGAGTTGCTTTAAACTATGCTGGCTGCTTGCAGAGAAGATACGATGCTCAGCAGCACGAAATAAAGGAATATTATGAATAATGGTAAATTCCTTATTTTATGTCTGAGAAAGCTGGTACAGAAAAGGGAAATGATGTGTCCAACAGTCTAAACTAGATCCCAGGTCCACGGGTTTTTTCTGCTCCCAGTAATGAGCAGGGCATTTGGTCCCGTCAGACTTGCATGGACAGGTTAGTACTGGGATTTTTAATTGCTGCATCCCTGTGCTTGATGCGGTGGAGGAGGGGTAAGGGACAGGAAAAAGTGGTTTCCAGGCTTGTGCCTGAGAGAGGAACTCAGCTTTGTTGCAGCATGCTCCTGCCCCAATCCTTCACAGCTCCGTTTGCACCGGCAGCATCCTTAGGGGACAGTTACTTCTCATTGTAAGCTCTCCTTACACTGCTTGAGCAGCAACTTGGTGCAACAGCAAGTTGCGCTTGTCATCAACATGGATGCAGGATGAGGAAAAGCCCTTGCCGCTCTGACTGTGTGGGTCTGGGGCAACGGAGATCCAGCCCTACAAGCCTGACATGCTGGTCTGTGTATTAGCAGCGACCGTGCAGCCACAGCAGCAACCGAGCCAGGCCACGGCACTGGGGCTTGTTTGACGATGTGTTCTTGTGATACAAGCTCTGCATTGGAATAGGGCACCTCCGAGGCAAAGGGGATGAGCTGGAAACACGTCTTGCCTCTCCCATCGGAGATCTCAGCCTAGGAATGAAAGTGGGGAAAAGGAGGAAGTGTTCTCTGGCACCCCCAAAAGAAGAACCTGAGTGCCTCGGTGTCCGGTGAGCCATGGTCAGCAGCACAGAGCACTGGAACTGTCAGGAGGCAGGATAAGGAGAGGGAAAAAGAGGCCAGAGAGACATTTGCTGATGTTGCAAGCATCTCCTGGACGTGTGCGTGTGTGTCTGCCACTCCGCTGCGAGGAAAGCAGCCACTGCCCCGTCTCTCTCCCTCGCTCTGATCATGCAATATTCATCAGCTTCCTTTCCCCTTCTGCCCGTGGGGATGTTGGGCTCCAACGGCAGCGGCGCGATCACACACTCCTCCAGCACGGAGGCCTGCCGAGCAAATGGAAGGGAGACAAAAACTGAGGGGATTGGGAAAAGCCCAAACTTTGAGGGCATCCTTCATTTGAAGGACACGGTATCATCTTCTGCACTGGGACTCCTGGAGCATCTCTGCTCTGTGGCCTTGTGCCAGGTTCATCACACGGGCTGCTTCCCTGATTTTACTCCTGCTGAGCGCAGACCACAGGCATGTAGCATTGCACCAGACCACTCTGCCGGCACCACTGAAATTGCTCAGGGTTTTTCTTCAGCTGCCTGAGACTGCAGGGAGCAGTGGTATGAAAGGGCATAGGTCTCAACTCATTTGCTCCACATCTTCACGGAGAAAGGCAGGCATAGATTTTCCTTGGGGCTGCCAACACGTATGCTTTATCCTCAAGTTTAAGCACAGCAAAGGCAGAAGCCTTTAGTTTTGCAATGGGACAAACCTGCCAAAGCTAGACTGATGCTTTTGCCCGGGGTCGCTGCGGTAAAGTCAAAGTGCTGTATTTTCATTGCTTTCCTTTTTGGCATACTCATGTGCATTATTACAAGGAGGTTTAAAAATCCTTTCACAAAGCTATTTTTGACTCCGCGCGTGTGTGTGCATGCGCGTGTAGACACACAAACTTAAACTTAGGGTTGCTCATCCTCTCCCATTTCCTCCTCCCCATGGCATCTGTTTTCCCTCTTACTAAGGCAGGAAGATATTAATTTTTTGCTCTGCTAGTCAGAAGATTAGAAGTATTAAGATGTATGCAGCATAACAGTGTTTATTTAGTTTGTTTTTTTTTATCTGAAGGCCAAAGAGAACTTAATTTAATTGGTGGGAAGATAAAATAGGGCTGCATTTACAAACAGGTTATCTTTCTGCTGTCAACTCATCTCGCCTGGTCTGTCAATCGGTTGAATTTAATTGTTCCAGGCCTCCTAGTTTTATAAAGCTCTTCCTCTCCTCTCATTCCCCATTACCCTGTCTCTGCATAATATATTCTCTTTGCAGGTGACTGTGGGTCTGTAGGAAAGCCTTGAAGGAGTGCATGATTAAAAAAAGACATGTTAAGCAAAGCTAGAAAAGCCCAGGGCCAAATACTTGCACATACTATACTAATATATTACTTAGAAGGTATAGCAGACTCTCCATCTGCAGCTATCACGTCTTGAGACTGGTGATTTTCCCAAGAGCTGCATACAATTTTAAATGATTGAGGGGAGAGGTGGTGGGGTCTAAGACTGCCTATTTTTGAACATGGCCAGATGAGATGGACCACAATGGTCCATTCTGGCTCTAACTCTGTGATGCTGTGGATAGAAAAGTGTAGACAAGATGCAAGCAGTTAGCTCTGCAGCAAAAAGCCCACTCTGGCATGACTAAGTGACAGAAATGCCAAAAACCCTTTTTGCTCCAAATTCCCTTGAGTATTTGACACAGCCTGCACAGTGGATTGAATTCTGTCTCCACTGTCTGTAGCAGAGTCATGGCAGTACAGAGCTGAGCGTGCACACTTTCACGGGTAGGTTTTGCAGCCTGGTCTCACCTCTGTGTTGCAGCAGCTACAAGCTAGCAGTATGTAAGCGGGCAAATGCATATCTAATTCAGGTACAGCTGTAGGAGCTACAGCCGTATCTTGATTAAAATTAGATTAGCTTACCCTACATTAGGTAGGCTTCAGCCAACTCACATATGCTTCAGATAGCTATTTCCCCAGTCTCTCTTTGAGCCAGCACCACCACCATTATCAAGTTTGTCAGTACTTTTCAGAGATTTTCCTACATTTTTAATGACTGTACCCACACCATCCAAGGGGAGATGCAGCCTGGGCTAGCACATGACTTCTTCGAGCCTTCAGATGAAATAAAATAACTCACCAAGGGACTTTTTAAGGCCTGGATGGGCTCATACATACTAGTAAGCCAAACTGATACTTTGACCTGTATTTTAAACGTACAACAGTCCCAACACAGGACAGAATAGCAGCACACCGGGACTTTCTATCTGCTCTCCTCTCTGTACTTGCATTTAAAAATAATCATATCAGTCTGCTTCTCTAATCTTGTTTGGGGCACTGGAATACATCCATGATTACACAAGCAATTACACCTTAGTTTGCATCTAACGTCAGAGGCTGACTTCACCACCCTGTGCTCCTGATCAGTACCATCCCCATACTCAAAGCTTGAAGCTTGAGCAATTTTCATGCTTCTTCCCTTCTCCTATTGCTCCATCGCTACCACAAAGACAACAGATGTTCGCAAACAGGGTCTTACCTCGCAGTGAAGAGTGAAGGCAATATTCAACATTTAAATGGGATTGGTGGCTGAGAGGCGTGAAAGCTGAAAAAATCCAATGTGTTAGTGAATGTCAAATGTGATAGATAGAGCCTGAACTAGTCAAAGCAATTCTTAAGAGTTCAGCAATACTCTGCTTATGAGCATGCAATATCTTGATCTCCGCCTCTCAAACTGAAATGAAGAGGTATGCTGTATGTCTTTCTGATCCACTTGATTCAATTTACGTGGCATTATTTACTACAAGGAATGTACCTGGAATCTCCTGTGAGAGTTAAATTCCTCTTTGTCTTCCTTTTCTCTTTTTCCTTCTCTTCCTAATTCAAGTTAGCCTAAGTAAGATCAGAGGAGTCCTGCCTAGATTCCCCTGGTGATTCAGCCATGTCACAAGCACAATGCAGAGACCACTGAGTCAGCACGAAATGAAAAAGAACGGTTCACCCACCCTTTTTCTTACCATCCCTGTCTCCTAAGCCTCCTTTGCCCATGAAGAAGCTACAGCTCTCTCAAGAAATCCATTAAGTGGAAGAGCTGTTCTCCCCATTGCAAAAAAAAGATTAAATCCAGCTCAGAGGTAAACAGGTGGGAAAGGAGGAAGCATAGAAGTAAATACATCCTTCCAAAACATAGCTACTTTTATCATGCAACTTCACATTTGCTGTAATGGAAGTTGCAATGTAGCGCTAAAAGAGAAAAACTGACGATTCATTTCCATCCTGGAGATGAAAAAGACTTCAGAACATGATACTACAGAGGTACAGAAGCCAATCCTCTCCCATTGCAGGCACCATGTTAGATAAACACCTTTCTCAACTGGTCAAACACCACCCTAAAAGCAGTAAGAGCATTTGCCTCCACTGTAGCAAGAGGAGTCAAGCCCTAATCGTAATGGGGTGGGGGCAGAGAGAAGGAGGGAGAAGTCTCAAGCACAAGTCTCAAGCACAAGTCTCAAGCCCAGTCTCAAGCTGTGGGAGTGCTCACCCATCACTAATGGGGGGCACAGGCACTCCTCATGCCTCCTTCCACCTTTGTAAATGTATGCCTTATCTACACCAGTTTTCTAGGCTGCTCTAGAGCCCTGTTCCTCTCGCGGTTAGTCACTCTTCTCTAATTTTCTGCCTATTTTTATTCATGGCCAGTTTATACCCATTTGCTCTTGTGCCAACATTTTCCTTTAGCATAAATAGCTCTTCTCCCTCCTTGACGTTTATCCCCTTAACGTGTTTATAGAGAATAATCATATCCCTTCTCAGCCTTTGTTTTGTTAGACAAGTGGAGCACTTTTGTAGTCTCCTCACATATGACAGGCTTGCCATTCTCCTGGACTCCCCTACAGCCTTCTTCAGCATCCATTTCTGCTGGAGCTCAGCTAGGCACATGACCGACCGGCGCTGAAGACCATGTTCCAGAAAATGCCTCAGCAAAGCCTCATACAGCGACATTAAAAATTCCCTGTCTGTCTCAGAAATCCTTCTCATCCTAAGATTGCATTTGCTTGTTTCTCACCTGCATCCCAGAGGTGGCTCGCGGTTGTACTAGCTGATCACAGGATGGCTAATACCTTGGTCCTTTCTCCCATCTGTCATTTCCAATTTATGAATTTATTTATTCTGGCACATAGCAGAAATTCTCATGTTAATCCCGAGAATGTAACCTTTCACTCCGCACTATCTAATTTCATCCTGTTTCTATTATCCTCAAGGTCACCCAATGCTTCCTTCACAGTATCTCTTTTGTCTTGAAAGTCCCTCAGTTTTGTTTCATCAGCTAATTTCATCAGCACACTCCTTTTTTGCAATTTTATTCCTAATCCCTGTCTTCTCCAGCCTTCGGTAGTAATTTCCCATGGGGTATCACCTTTCTGAAGTCCAAAATAAATGAGATTTGACACAGTTTTTTTCTCTCTAGAAAGTTGGTTCTCTTCCCCAAGGAAAGTACCTGGTTAGTTTGTGGTGGTTCCACTTCAGGAAACCTGGACTGCATTCGGCCTGCTTACCTCCCTGCCTGTAATTATTTTTACCTTCACAACTTCCTTTGGTTCTTTTAAAAATGGGCCTACACAGAATATAGACATCTGCACACTGTTAAAAAGGAGAATAACTTTAAAAGCACCAAATAACTGAAAACAGACCAAAAAATAGTTTCAAGCTCCATCAGGTTATTTTTCTCTTTTTTGTTGTTGTTGTTGTTGTTACTGTTTCACCCCTCTTCTCCACCCCCTGAAATCAGAGAAATTCTTACTATGATTCAACCCAGATGAATAATTCCCCATCCCTCTCTAAATTATACTACACATTGTTAGCCTGACACTGCTGTAAAACCTTCGGAGTTTCACAAAGGGGCCCTTAAGCAGATACACATTGCTCATCAAGAGGGCTGCTGGAGAGGGCCAGGTTTGAGGGGTGGGCTTTGTTGGTTAGGAAAGGGCAGAGGGGGGTTGGTTATCTGCATACAGCAGGTATTTCCATCTCCTTTGAAACAGTGGGAATCCATATGCTTCATATGAGCCAGGAGCGTGTTCTCACAAATAATGACTTGCATTAATAACGTTGTCAACCCCCAAGTGCTGGTGGCCTCTTTCCAGGTGCTAGTGGCTGAATTCAAAAGGGCTGATTCACATAACAGTTGGAAAATAAAAATAAAAATCAAGAGGCTTATCAGAAGCTTTACCATCCCTTTTCAGCAACCTCATTAAGCTAGCCAAAGGAAAATGTTTAAAATTCTAGCTGCCACCGGAGACACATAAAATCAGCTGGTCAACACAGAGGTGAATAGGCTACAAAGACCAAGCGTACGTAGCCTGGTAGGGAGCAACAGGATGAAACAGCTTGGCCCTAAAACTAGTGCTCCTATACATTAATTAATTAAACAAACCCTAAATTCCAGGCAAGACCCAGCGTGCATCACCGACTGGTGAACACCCACTTCATGTGTGAGGCTATGCTCTCCTGGACAATGAGGACTGCAAGGTAAACTTGTGTGTCCTACCAGCACAGCCTCTCCCTGTGCTGGCATCCCAAAGAATCCCTAAGATCCTAAGGCACTCCCCACCAGAAGAGGTGACTGATGAAAAACGATCCTGCTCACCTGCAAACAGCACCTATTTCTGCTTCATTTTATCCTGATTTTCTTTGGATCGTGTGAATATACTGTCTGTACGTGAGTCTACCCTAATAGCCATTGAGACAATTGGCTATTTGTTTTGCAGCTTGTCAGAGGAGCACAAGTCTCAATGATATTAAGCTCTGAACAGTTTTGTGCAAAAAGCCAGACAGGTAGAGGAGGACCTTTTAATGTCTTTATGGACAGAACAGTTGTCGTGTGTGTGTGTGCTTGCCACTTAACAAACACTGGAAGACCTACACGGGGACTCAGTCTTGAGACGCAAATCTGCAGGAGACTAAGCTTCTTCCGTTTCACAGAACTAAGGTTTACATTAGACATTCAGGTCTCATCTGCCCTGAAAAGCTGAAGAAGTGGATGAATTACATTTTTATATGAGACAATAAAACAAAATTCAAATGATGGCAATAAAGAAAGAATTTTTGGGCAGGGGTGAGACTCTGAATGAACCCCAAGTCATTACTTCTGCCCTTTTATACCCACCTATAGGCATAGTTCTGTTTTGGATCCTATAGGACTGGGAGGACAGGAGCTACATGACAGCCATTAAATTTTTTTCACAAGCCCTCATATAAAAGATGCATTGGGTTGCCCCAGATTTTGCTGTCGAGATACTGGATGGGAAAGTGCTGAAGAAGTTGCCGTAAGTTTGGTGTCCAGACTACAGTCTTCGTGACACAGACATTTCTCTTGACCTGAAGTAAAGCCTATTCTTACCTCCCAGTTTCAGCCTGCTTCTGTCCTCCACACAGCCAGGAGGTGCTTGAGAGACCCTACTGTTGAAGGAAAGAAATGTCCCTGTATCCATGCTGTGAGCTATATGGCTAACTCCTGGAGTCAAATGAAAACAAATGGGCCTTGATTTACCTAACCACTACCCTGTGTTCTGCTAGTTCTTCTCAGCTTCCTACAAACGTCTTACTTTTCCTACCTGCCCTTTTTCCTAAACAAGTATTGACAAAATCACATTTAATTTGAGGAGCTAGTTAACATCTTGGTAAAAGGAAAACCTTCCTTAAAGAATTCGCATCTGTATCCTGCAATGCTTACGGTAAACATCCTTGAGGTTTTTCTCTACTGAAATCGGGCAATACTAGCCAGAACACCTCTGACATTTCTAAATATTTGCTCACACTAGCATATACATTGCTTTAATGCTGGAAAAAACAGAACAGCCCCTTAAGGCAGGCTCATTTCTATTTGCATACAAGTAATAGTTCAGTTTGAGTAAGCTACACAGCTTTCCAGCACTTTTACATTAGTGTGACTGCATCCACACTAAGGGTGGCTGATAAAACAGCATAAAATCACTTTTCTAAATGAACAATTAGAAATGGACACAAAATTTGCATAGAGATAGCAAGCTAGGGAGAGATGAAACCCTTCTCCCCTTTGGGTTATCTTTGTACAGCAAGAAAATGAAAATTGGTGCTAATGCTTGTACAATTCTATAGGCATATGAAGTGGTATAAAAGTATTACCAAAAAGTCAGGTATCAGTGTTAATATTTCAGCACATAAATAAAAAAACCCAACATTGTGGTTTCAGGTGTAGTGTAAAGCAAGAGGGCCATCACGAGAGCCAAAGTAGAGAGGCACTCATTGGAGTGAAGCTGGATGCTGTCTCTACCCTGACAATTTCCTTCCTTATTCAAAGCGATTGTTTCTGCCTCCCACTTGCATAAGCACTTTGCTCATTAACATGCTGTAAAAGGAAAAATGAGCTGGGGGTGGGGAGAAGGAATGGGCCACTGATAGAATAAAATCCATTTTAAACCAGGGAAGCAAGAAGGTCACATCAACCCCAGGACGGTAAGAGCTGAGGGCAGTGAAGGCCATGGCACCTTGCTGTCAAAATAGCTCAGAAAAAAGAGATGGAGCTGACGCTTATTCCTCACGCTTCTATATACACGACTATCTCCCCTCTCCGGTTCTCCTTCCCTCTCCTGCTCCCTCCCACCACTTTCTCTCCATGCTGCTGCCTCTTTTAAGCCAGAGCTGTTTGGGCCAATTCTGCTCCCTTCCCAGCTGGTTTCCATACGCTGAGTCCGTTTTCATCTCTCCTAGCAGAAAAAGAACCAGCCTTCCAGGTTTGTTGGTAACTGCCTTTGAGGGACAAACCCCCAGCTGGTGTAGAGTGGAGCTGAGGATCCACCCCCAAAACAGCCCCCGGGGGGGTCACAGAAGAGGCAGTTCGGTCTGGAACAGCAGCTCTGCTGTGATACGTGTTAAGATTTAAGATTTGCACTGGATTTGTGACAGCCGTGGCAAGCGCGCCCAAGGGGGTGGAAGACAACAGAAGTTTCTGTCTGATGCTGCGGGCAGGACACATGGACAGCTCATGCTCTCAGCCAGTGGATATTGGCTCATATCACTGGCTTGAGACAACATCTGGCTTCCTCACTTTTGCTCCTTCCCAGTGGCTCTCTCCTATTACAAGGACAGTTTGCTGCTAACATGGCTTCAGCCCAGGAAATAACTCCATTTTCAGGTCTGGCCAGACTCAGACTGAACAGCAAGGAAGCAATAGAAGGAAGGAAAAAAAAAAAAAGAATAGGAAAAAACAGAGAAGCGGGATGAAGCACTGTGTAGTGCCACGGATGAGGCTGAAAGGGACATCACAAGATCAAGGTCCTTTCCAATGTCCATTCTCACCATACTTGTCTAACCATGTTCTTAAGAAAACACCAGACTGCTCCCTCCCTACATGATCTGCTCCAGGGAGTCTCTGCCCTTACCATCGGAGAATCTATCCCAGTGAATCTCTCTTGTAATAAAAATCCACTAATTTTTGTCCTTATCAACTGGACAAGGAGGAGATAGTCGCCTTTGGTTTTGCAGCAGCTTTCAGTATTTTGGAAGCTATTTTCACCAGTGTTCATTGGCACGCGTTAAAGAAACAAGATTGCTAGGACGTAGCATAGACAGGACTCAGAAATAATTGGTCATGTAAGTGCAACTGACAGCAAATACTTGAGACAGGAATGCACATTCATGTATTGTTTATATTAGACTATGGAAAAAAATGAGTACCATGCGTTAACGAGCACATAGTGAGAAACAACTCATAAGTGCCTTCTGTGCTTTTGCAGCATAAATGACACAAATGGAGGAAGTACTGATGGAGAGCTAAACCGGGGAACCTAGAACTCCTGTACTCTCTCTCCTCTGCCTTTCCTACACCTTTTGGGTCCATTATTCCGCTGCTGGAACTCAGCAGCAGGTAACAGAGGTCAGGTGAAGGCTCTTGAGCTGGTATCTCAGCAGTCTTTCAGCAGTCACTATAGGAATGAAAGAAGAACCCCCTCCAGCCACTGTCAGTGTCCACAGAAGCAGCACCTCCTAGAACCCAGCAAAAGTGTCCAATACAGGGTGACTTCCAAACTGTGAATAAAGGCTTCCTGTCACACTCAGAAACATATCATTTCAATTTATGAGTTTGGAAAGAATCAAAGGAATGTGGCTCCCATCTTCATGAGCGACACTATTAGCCTAAACACAGCAGTAATAGTTCCCACCTCTACGAACTTCATATGCTAGAGCAAAATATAATTGCTTCCGTGGTCAGTACGATCTATACACTTTCCCAGCCTTGCAGCTTAGAGCCCAGTCTGCACAGAAATGGCTAATTAACATAGCTAGTCTACACCAGGTGTGAAATGATAGAAAAATCCCCATCCACAGCAGCGTTGGTTTAACTACACTCCATATAGGTGTGATTACATCATTATCGCACCACTGACGGTGTAATAACAGCACATACAGACATGCCCCTGTTCGATTTCAATGAACAATGAAGCCAGTGCAACGGAGCTCATTGAGAGCCAAACACCCCCCAAAATACTCA
Source organism: Haliaeetus leucocephalus (assembly GCF_000737465.1). Taxonomy (NCBI): domain Eukaryota; kingdom Metazoa; phylum Chordata; class Aves; order Accipitriformes; family Accipitridae; genus Haliaeetus; species Haliaeetus leucocephalus. The sequence continues at coordinate 20,179,400 of NW_010972664.1, forward strand.
AGTGTTTAGAAGGCAGCACTGAAGGCTATGCTGTACCATGGCTGTTGGTACCAAAGACAGTTTGGTAATGAGCAGAGCTCACCATGCAGCTGTCAGATCTCTGTGAAGACACAGCAACCCTCCAACTTCCAGGTAAACCAATGCAAGTTCTCGTGGCCTTGGGAACTGATGCCCACGCCACTTAATTCGGCAAAGCTCCACTGCACTCAATCGAGTTACGTTATTTGCAGCACAAACCCAGCCTGTGCTGGAGAACCAAAGCCAGATATTTATTGAATAATATGAAGGAAGAGTATCATCCTAGAGTAGACAGAGAATTACTTCATTTCTATAGGCCACATTATTATGCAAATAATCATCTTTGCCGTCATAAAGCTTGATAGATCAGGACATAAAATTTAGGAGGTGATGAGCTTAGCATGCTATTCTCTGTAAGTGCAGGTGTAGCTAGTGTGCCTGTGGTTTGTCAAGGCCATGGGAACTGTGCTCCTCATGCCTCCACAAGAGATTTTCAGTACTGCCCTGCAGCTTTGCTTTTTAGGCACTGTCTCTTTGTTTTGTTTTGCAAAGGGTCAGCAGCACGCTGTGCTCACAACAGCAGCCTTCAGGCAGCCCATCACCCTGGTGCTGCTGACGTTTCAGTACAGAGTGCTTTAAAGCTAAGAAAGTATTTTTATGGGGTGTTAATAGTCCCACGCAGTTGACTTCCCCAGTGACCCAGGCAAGGTGTAGCAAATGAACTGAGTTGTTTTACTAGACACCAGCAATTGTGATAGAGACAGTGTCTAAATCTTCAGAAGTGTTTGATTGGAGAGAAATCTTATTTGGCATGTAGTCAATAGCCCAGTGAAAGAATAGACCGTTGTCCAGCAACATCCCCAGAGGTATCTAGCACATGTAACAGAGGCTGGGGATAATCAAAAAAATCCCCAACTTGGATTTTCAGAATGCTAATCAGGTTTACATTTCACTGGAGGGAAACAATACTATCTGTTTTTGTCTATTTCCCAAGGCTGTTGAGAGACCCAGAATCTGTCAACTAGCCACAACAAATAAATTGAGAAGTGTAATATTGCAGAGGAAGGATCTTATCCTATGTTGGGCAGAAAAGCCACCATAAAAGGGATTAGACAAACTCTTCAAGTGGAGCTAAACAATACGGAGTATCTGTTCAGTGGGCTGAACAATGTCTGACAGAGGTAGTCCCTAAATTGTCAATCCCTGGAGGCTAGAAGCACATCCCAAAGAAATAATTTCTCTATACTTGCCTGTTTTTCATATGCTTCCTGGAAAAGCTTGGTACTGGCTACCGGCTTATTTATCTGGGTTTTTTTATTTAAAGATATTTTATTTAAGATGTTGTGTTTCAAATTGTTCTGTTTCAGGTCCTTAGTTGTGCCTAAATGAATGATTGTTGTTGTTCCTTGGAAAGAAGTTTGTTCAACAATCTCTGTTTTATTGATAGATTAGTTGTGGCTCAAAAATAATGGCATCACTCTCTTTTGTGGCTTTCTCAAATACCTGGATCAAGTCACAACAATATACCCAGCGGCATTCCCAGGGGATAACAGCTTTAAAGTTTGTAGAGTTGGAACCAGCTTCCAAAGAGCATGGTACACATACACATAAACTCTTGCTTAGGCCGTATCTCTCATTTCCCCTTGTGTCTACTTCACTCTCAGGTTTGAGGCTGGCTGTAGCCAACGTGCAACGAAGATTCACTCCAGATCTTTGATGCGTCCCGACTGCAGCTCCGAGGAAAAGGCAGCCAGGGGCCTACAAGAGCAGGGAGCAGATTTCACAGCAAAATATTCCCAACAGAGCTTATAGGCAGGGCCATATGGGCATTTTTACTAATTGATGGACTGGCAGCACTACAGCGCTTCAAGCTATTAAAAAAATCACCGTGCAAGCTTGGATGGAAAGAGGGGGGCCATCTATCAGCCACAACAGAGTTGTGTACACAGGAGCTGTAAAGAAAGGGATGGAGCAGCTGGAAAGCATGTGCAGAGGGAGGGCAGACAGTGAAATAACACATGAAGGGAAAGACTGCTTTGCCCTATCCCTGAGTAGAGTGTGCCATCCTCTAAGTCTAAGGGTGAAAAATACAGGCATGGCTGCAATCATGTACTTCCTGAGCAGTGTTCAATACAAAAATGGAAGCAAGAGTGAAGGAATTTGAGGCAATTTCCTGGAACCCCTCAGGAGAGATTGAATTTAGCTTGGCTGACTTGCCCCCTGCTGAGAAAAAATTATTCTTCACTCAGAATAATGGTAGTAATTATTATTATTATGACTGCTTACATAATAGCATTACCTTTCAGTCACCACTGAAATCCAAAACTTGTCAGGCTGCATGTTTTATGTACTGTGAAAATCCTTTTCCCACCTCCATGAGACAAGATGGGATAGGAGAAAACTTCTCATGACTCATGATGCAAGAGAGGTAGTAGAGCCAGTCATACTCTTCCTCTGGTATCTCCCAGTGCAATTACCTATCTTCTCGAGTCTTCTGTCTGTTCGGCTGGGCAAACTCCAAGCTGCATTGAATTATTTTTCACCTCTTTACTCACTGAGCCATTGAGTTGAAGGAAATGCATAAGGCTACAGCAAGCTTTAAGTTTATCCCTCCATTAAACCCACTCTTTTGTCACCTTGCACCATGAAGTTGACAGTGATGGGTTTAGTTTTAGCCTAATGTGAAGAGGCCATAAGGTGGTACTGAAGGTACAAATATCCTCTATGAAATCTAGTACAGTGGTTCAAGTTGCCAGGTTTAGCTCTGTTACTCCTTTTTAGTAGAGGATACAATCCCCTCAGCTGGGACATGGGAACTGGTCTTTGGTGTCCCCCTGCTCCAAATCCTGCAGAGGAAAAGCTTTGTTTAAGCTGCCTGACTTTGCACTGAAACAGATAAGGAGTGCACACAAGCTCTGCTGCATAAACTCTGAATAACGGCTGGAAGCTGTTATATCTCTAACCTTCCGGGGCAGATACATTAGAGATCTTCCTCTCGCCTTTGAAACACCTGGACTTTCAGCTGAGCAGTTCTGAGTCTTGTGATGCTATGGGTTTAGCAAAAAAGTCTGTGGGAGCTTCCAATATTAACTGAAGCTGTTTGCTCACCAACAGTGTATGATGTGCATTACACATGACAGACAGCAGGGCCTGAAGACATAGAGCTATAAGAATCCATAGCAGTCCAGACATTGAAAAAGCATGCAGACCCTAAAGAAGTTAAAAAAAAATTCCCACTGGTTCCATTTCTTTGTTCCCTGGGGGGGTCCTCTCCATTTTTATTTTGTGATGTGCTTTGTTGCTGGCCGGAGGGTGCCACAAGGCATCCAAGACACTAATCTTTCTAATAAAATATTTCCTTCTGGGTACAGAAAGTGCCAGAAGTTTAAAAAAAAAGAGAGAAAGAGAGCAATCTCAAAATCAACTTGCAACTGATAACAATAGAAAGGTCAAGTTCTTCTCAGCATAGCTGGTATTTGCTTTCATGTTCACATCTCATTGCCTCGCATCAAGAATAAGAAGTGAAAAACTAGTCTCACGGATCAACAAGCGTCACCTGCCATGAAAGAAGGTTCTGGGATGGGAGTCCAAGTCTGTGAGCCAAGACAATTGGGTTGCCCAACTGCATCTGTCACTGACTTGTAAATCACCTTCTCTAGCAATGTCACAAGTTTTCAAACTCTGAGACAGAGCCAGCAATGCTTAGCAAGCTCATGAGGCAAATACTAGTTGCAGGAAGAAGAACCAAGGACTTCAGGTAGCTTCAGCATCCAACTCCATCAAGCAACGGACAGCCAAAACCTTGGTGGCCTTTTATAACCTTCCGGAAAGGTGTGTTTAAACAGCACTGGTCAACAAAAGAGACAGGAGGAGCAGCAAACTGGTTAAAGTGCAAGTCCCTGCAGGTCTACAAGGAAGTGGCTCCCTAAGTTGTCTTCTTAATTTTGCCCAGGGCTTCCAATTTCAAATAGAAACTATGGAGAGCAACTTTTCTAGAAATCAGATCCAGAGTGCCTCAAATTAGAGATGTACTGCCTCCACCCACCCGCCACCTCTAAATGAAAATGTCAGCCTTAATTCATGAACGGTTTTTAAATCCTTCAGTGGAATGGACTTAAAAAGCAGCGGGTATTATCACAGGCATTCAGCGCTGGTATCAGACACACGGCTATTTTACGAGCATGCAGTGCTCTCCCCCATCCTCCCACCCTGGAAAGTTATAATGTATCTCTGGGGCAGGTTGATATTTGCACTTTGTTGACACCCAATAAATACTAATCCAAATATTTGCACACATGGAATATTTTGTGACATTATAGAGCTGACAGACCCTGATTATTCGGGAGCTGCTTTGTGCGCAGAGCTCCCATTGGTTTCAAAGTAAGTGCGGAGTTCGGAAGAGCTGCAGAGTAAGACCCGTGACATTTATGTTTATGAAATAGGAGAGACCTTATCATTTGCTGGTTCTGTAGTCACAAAGCCAGAATAGCTGATGAGGGCCTTTGCCGGTATCTTCAGTATAATCACAGTGTACACAACTGAGGTGTCTTGGCAAGTAGTAAGCGAGCTAAGGAAAACAAAGGGAGATTAGCAAGGGGTGCTGCAAGGCGGGGAGGGGGGGGACACTGGCAGAGCTGGACTGGGGAGCCCAGGACTGGGAGATACTGGGGGGCTGCAAGGCAGGAGGGGGCACTGGAAGAGCTGGATGTGGGGTTCTGGATGGAAACAGCAGGACTGCTTTGTGGGGGGCACTGGCGCAGTCAGCGTAGAAGCTAACAGAGCTCATATGCCATCTGCTGCTACGCTATTAACTGCTATTAGTCACTGAGCTTCATGAGCATGAAATTTCCTTAGTTGCTGAAAAGGAAGGAGAAGAGCCTAGAATGTGGCTTAACTTTGATTAAGCACCAACAAATTTGGGACAATTTAAACAAGAGGGATTTCAAACATCTCATTGAAGCATGTTGCAAAATTCCTTCCTTGCCTGGGGGAGGTACACACACCGAGTACAGCCCATTGTACTTCTCCTTCCACAGCACTTTTGTCAGCAAGATAAGGAGAAAGTATTTGCATGTGGTTAGGGAAGGAGCTATGGATTTGCTAAATGGATTTGTATCCTGTTCGGTTAGAGTGATATGGTTCAGCACATTCCAAAAAAGATGGAAGTAGACAGTAGTACGAATAGAAACAGCTTTCTCAATTATGCTAGTTAAGATAGATGTTGGTAGACTTATTAATCCTCATGCTTCAGGGCTTTTGCCGATCAGCAGCTTGGGTCAGGAAGAAACACCCTACACCTTGTCATGGTGTAATGCCACACAATTAGAATTTATGTCTCTTTCTCACCCACTAGCTTTGGCTGTTTACCACGGTAGGACACGAGGCCTCTTGTGACCACACAAGGGAAGGTTCAGCTCCCAGAACTGCTCTGGGGATACAAAGGCTACCTTAACGTATGGAAAGAAGGATGCAAAATGGAACTGTTGTTTTTCTTCCTGTGAGCACTCGCCCTGGAAGCCAGACTTGCGCTCCTCCAGTTGAGTGGGGAGGGACACGGAAGATGGGAGCAGAGGCAACCTAATGTGACTGTCACCCAGCCACAACAGGGTGACACGGCTCGATTTAAACAGCAGGCTGGAGAACTAATGCATTTGCAGATAAAGGCTGAAGGCATTGCTTTGAGAAAATTATCATCTCCTTCCTCAGACAGAGGGAGAAGTGAAATGCATCTGCCAGATTATTAGCTGTGAACGATTTGCTCAATCTTACTGAGAACACAGTATATAGCAAGATTTGGCCACGACATGGGACCAGCCAGTATCCGGCAATCCTATGCAAGTAGCAGGCCAGAATTTGGTGACAGCCACACCAGCCCACCTGGGTGCCAGGCAGAAAAACCAGCCCATTTTGTGCCCTTGAGAGTCGTAGTAGGTATGGTTGGACTATGCAGTAAATCTGATCCTGAGGCTATTAGGACCAGATCAAAGGCTCTGCAGCCATGTCAGGTGAACTGCTGAGCTGGTGTAAGTTCACTCTGTTGGAACAAATTTGTCCAAAACATTTTGATGATGTAAGTTTGCGCTCAGCTGGTGCTCACCAGTCCTGTCCCGTAAGAGACCCTTTGCTTCCCAGCGGCTCCTTGCGTCTCTCTCGCCTGCACCAGTCAGGATTGGGCTCCCCTTGCCTGGCAGCCAGGCACCCTCGGTTTTCGGTACAGGGCGAGGCGACTGGGAATTCAGGCTTTCCCAACTAACCACATCCTAGCTGAGGCACTAAAGGAAGCTGTTCTCTCTTCATGACCATACATTACAGCCATTGTTAGTCAGTCATTGTAAAGTGCTCTTGGAGCAGTGGCAGATGTCCTATTACACTGAGAGAAGTAAGACACCTGGGTTCGTTACCACCTAATTAGGTTCTCCATGTGATTAACTACTTGTGCTGCAGACAAAGAAGCAAACTACCCAAATGAATGCCAACAGAAGACAAGCTGGCATGGCAGCAGCAGGCACCTGACAGGCACACACAGATCTGTAACTCATCTGGCTTCCTGATGGAGAGTGAAGGGTTTTTAGTAAAAGTTGTAAAACTATAATCAGAAACTCTGATAGCACATATTTCGCCTGAGTCACACTCAGGTCCTTTGTGCCCCCCACAAACCCTTGTCATCGCACATACAGAATCCATCTCGATACCTACCTCTGGCCCACCTGAGGTACCTAAACCTTTATGCCTCCTCTGCAGAGCCCTCAGCATCTCCTCCTCAGAGCCACCTCCACCTTCCTGGCAGGGGACACTTCTCTGTATCTTTCTGTACTCCTCTCCTCAAAGCCTATGCTGTCCCTCTGCGTAAGACCATTTTTATACCTTTGTCCCGTAAAAGAGTTCCGTTGGCGAAACTCTGTTGGCTAGTCCTGAGGTTTGGCTGTCTTCCTCTTCCCCCCATTGCCTAAACCCAGCAAAGTAACAAAGCAAGTCTGCAAAAGCATCTCTCTGTTGAGAGTTTCCCAGCCTGCTAGAGCTGAGGCTGCTGTATTCCTGCGCAAGCCTGAAGGCAGCAGGCTGGATTTCCTCTTGAGCGCCTGATCCAGCCCAAACACAGATCCACATTCAAACTGTCTGAAGCCTCCAATCAATCAGTGAATTGCACTGAATGCCCTTAGGAAAAAAAGATCTTTGATGAGGCTTTGCTGCTAGCAACCAATCCAAATCCATTAGCTTTCACATCTAGAGTTCCAACGAACAATAGAAATGAGCTTGATGGCCTCAATCTTGTCCTCATTTTTCAGCATCGCAATAACCTGGCTCCACTAAACACAATTCAGCATGATTGCCTGACGCTGCTCCGACTTTGGGGATACCCAGAACCGCGATAGCTGCCAGAGAAGAGGGTCAGGACAGAGGGTGCTTTGGCAAAACTCTCTGTGTGTGTGCATATATGCATAATTAGGGGAAGATAAGAAGAACTGGAATTGGAGAGGATGCTGCAGGGTAGGATCAGGGGTATTGGCAGAGCTTTATGACATAAATCCACTCAGTATTTTCCCAGTCACACATGTGTATCTGTGCAGGACTATCGCTTTTACAACGTGGCCACCTCTTGTCCAATTTCCACCACTTTTTGAAGCATAATTGTTACTTCCCCCATTGTGGACACTGCTGCTGTCCCTTCATAAGCCCACCCAAGCCTGCATCTCCCCCCCTTAGGCAATGCAGAGGGCTTGCTCTGCCTCCCAGGACTCCCGCAGGGAGGACCCAGCTGATTCTAGGCGACCTGAAACGCGAAGAGGTGGCAGTGCAGAGCGGACGGAGCCTGAGATAACTGCATGATTTGTGCTCGTGATGAAAGCTGTTCTGACACCAGCCTGGGCCGCGCGCGCTTGGACTAGTCCCAGTGTTGCAAAAAGCCCAGCATGGCCCTGCAGCTGTCAAGACAGTTGCCTGGCAGGTGGGCAGAGCCTGCGATCTGGAGTACCAGCTCTTAGATGCTTCTCTTGGTTTTTCCAGGAGCTTCCTATACCGCAAACAGTGATTCTGGTTTACCTTTTTTTTAGTTGTGTTTCTGAGGCTACGTTGGTGCCAAAGTGAGACAGAGAACCTGATGGCAGCTGTTACATGCGGGACTCTGGTCCTTCCACTGATTCATAAGGAACCAGCCCTGACCCAGGATTTACCTGGTTTAGTTCTGCCTTATTTCCTATTACCTTGCCCCACACACATACCCTCCAAGAGGGCTCTCCCTCTTGTGTGAAGGGCAGTTGGTAGTGGCAGTGGCTTTTCTCCTTCCCCCTTTTCTTTCACACTGCAGCCCTGGTCCAGGCTCCTTAACCCCACCTCTCTCTCCTTGCCTTTTACAAAGAAGGAGCTCATGCTGAGACCTCTGTGTGAAACCATCAACAGCATCTGCTAATGGGCAGCCTAATAGCCATTTAATGGGGCTAGTAAAGCTAATAGATTTGTAAAGAAAATATGAGAGACAATAGCCTAAGAGGAGCGCTCAAAAGCAGGCAAAAGTGGCAGGGTCTTTCCCACCTGGACTCAAGTAGCTGAAGCAGTGCCTGCAGCCAGGCAGGAGCTTAGCTGACTTTCCAAAGCTGCCACACATTCCCAGGAAGGAGACTTCATCCAAGAATGACGCTGTCTGCCCAGCCTGAAAGGTCATATGAAGGATCCCCAGGCGGCTTGTAAACAGCTCTGCCAGATGCTGCCACATCTGGGGTGGAGCAGAGCGGGCAGGCAGGAGGTCAGCCTCCCCCAGGCTGAGGAGCCGGTCACCACTGGAGTCACAGCTTTTAATATACTCACAGTGCAGAGAAAGGTCTGTTCAGGCCTCATCCCACAGACTCCTCTTCCCCAAAGGCGGCAGAGCCTACCTATCCGAAGCAGCCGGATTTATTTGATCCTGCCAGAATTTATACCTAAATCTTTTAATACTTATTTTCCTTATGTGTAGCCAAAAGTTTTATGAGACACACTAACCCCTGCTCACGAAACAGACAATATATTTTGAAGGATATTGTATCTAGCTGACATATCATATAAATTCCCCTTGCCACCCTGGTGCCCACCTCTAGTTATACAGTCACCATGGAGCGAACACCAGCCCATATCTCTCTGGGGCTCCTCTAAAGGCCCTTATCACTCTGCACATATGCTGCTCGTGCAGGATGCCCGTGCCTCGAAATAAAAGCTGAGCTGCAATGAGTCAGGTTTTTGTCAGATGCTCTTGCTGGTTTTGGTGTCAGTGTTAGTGGCACCGCCAGGATAGGATATGCATGATCTTGACAGACTTTTCCACACCTCCGGAAGATGTGTGGGGTCAGCGAGGAAACCACATGGTCAGCTCGAGGACAGCCCGCCCAGGTGCTGTGAGATGGGATGTCTTGGCACTGTAGCCTGACTGGGCTGTTCTTCAAAGCTGTGTATGCAGCAGTGGCAGGAGATGCGCTCACACCCCACCAACATGTCCACTTGAAACATACACCAGAGTTTATCAAAAATGTCAGGTACTGTCTCAGTACAGCATCATGATATTAGTCTTATGCACAACCCTGATTCTCCACCTGCTCCCCCATCCCAGCACCAGCTCTGTTTCAAAATGGGACAGCAAAAAGGCAGGCCTTGTTTCCCCTCATATTTGCCCAGCCAGCAGCTCTCCACCCTCTCTCCAGGCAAGTCCAGCAGCAGAGCCACGTGTCTGGGATTAGTGTGGTCTCGTGCACTCTGATCCCAGAGCAGGTACGGTTAAGGGGTACAAGATAAGTTTACCATCTCTCACAGTATAAGGGAAAAAAAACATTTTTCACTCCTTTTCATCATAACGTGAAATCTCTGAAAGACAGGTCCTGGCCCTCAACAAGATCAAATTGTTCGCTACATTGGGAATTATTGACAGGAGAGAAAAAAAAACACCTCTCTCCTCTCGCTGCACCCTAAAAGCTCACCAAGTCCTTATTCAAGAACTGCAAAAGCACAGCAACGGTGTGACAGATGTGACTGTTTGGCCCATTATTAACAAACAAGCACCTTGAAGGCGATTGCGTTTCCTCTTGTAGCTGAATTTAGTGAACTATAACTGCCCTCTGGTTAAAATAATGCTTCACTGCTTCAAGGGGTAAAAGCACGTGTTCAGGTCCTGTTAAACCTGGGAATTGGGGTTTGCTAGTGACTTCAGCAGGCTACTTGGACCCGATTGCATCTTGGTGGTCCCGGAGGAGGGATTTTTGCCATTACAAATACTAAATGCATTGACCAAAGCAGATCCTACAGAGAGGAGCACAGAGGCTGTCACTGCCCAGGAGACCGCTTGCCCATCGATGCTTGAGGGATACGTCCCCTGTACGCCTGTACCACCCAGCCCTGAGCAGCAGCACAGCTGGCTCTTGGGCTCAGGGAGCCTCTGCTGTATCCAGCTGGCGTGGCATAGAGACCTGGAGGACACGGAGCTGGCCCTTCAGCAGCAAGGGGGAACATAGCACCAAGGGTGCCCTTCTCTACCTTTGCCTTGGCAACCACAAAGAAGACCGGGATTCATAACTGTAAGAGCTCCCTGCAGCCAGGAGTTTGAATAATTCACTTCCCAGCAAGAGACATCAATCCTTTCCCCGCAACCCCTTCTACCACCTCGTAAGATGTATGAGGGGAAGGCGGGAGGCATTTTTATTATTTTTATTTAGTTTGTGGATGTTTAGTGTTCCTCACTATGGGCTATATTCAGTCCTCACGTGCGTGATATTCTCAAGACCTTTATCAGTTAACTATCCTTGCTTTAATTTCCCCCCTGTTCTCACCCTTACTTTTCCCTCTTTATAAATTACAACATTCAGGCCTTTGCTGGCGGTAGAGCACACTACATTGTTCTGGAATAAAATGGACTTTATTCCATTATAATGACTCTGCTTCCAAAGGGGAGTAGTTATACTGGAATAAAAGTATTTTTTATGCTCCAGTCTGGAGCATAATTCAATCATAAATTACATCAGAAAAAAATAAAGCATAATAATAAAATGGCAGTTTGTGCATTGATTAAAGTGAAAACACTCTTCATTCTGGAATATTCTGCGTATAAAGTGAAGTTAGTGTGCAATAAGCAAGGGTGTGATTTTTTATAGCACACTAACTACCCTTCATTCATTCCCTAATGGATACCCTGCCAGAAAACACAAGTGCCTTTAGGTGAGGCAGGTTTGAAAGTGGAATAAACTATTGTGCATTAATGTGCACTAGGAGTATTTGTAAGGGAGCATGGGGAAGTCACCAGTGAGCTGAAAATCCACCACTAACTACTCCCCCACTGACACCCCCAGAGAAGTCCAGGCAGGTCCCAAGGCTGGGACAGGTCTAGTGGAATAATTGCTCACATTTTTGCACGGTAAGAGATTTTTCCAGGCCCATTGGTTCTCGCAGTCTGGGTCTTAAAACAAGTTGTGGGGCCTTGAGGAGTGAGGGATTTTAAGTTGTCCTATTCCTGGGAATAGGGATATGCCACCAGGAGATGTGCACTGCTGAAACCATCCCTCCTAACCCTGCATCGGGATGCAGAATGTGTTTCAGGCCCCCCAGAGCAGCTGACCAGCCAGCTCAATGAAGATAGGGCTTTGTATCTGTGCTGGTACCCCAGAAGGATCGAGCAGCCAACATCACACGTATACAGCCAGGGGCTATACTTAGGGCAGTTTCTGTTCACTTCTCTTGTCAGACGTTAATAGAGCATTTGTACCCAGCATCAGTTTGTATCAGCCAAGAGCTCTTGATCAGACTTCAATGTACCCCATAAAGCAATCGTTTGCAGGGAGCAAGGGAAGTGATCTCCTGGCTAGGAGACTTCCCAGGGAGTCTGTCATTCGCTTTGATTCCGCTTTATATTTTTCTTTGTAAGAATTTACAGACTATGAGAGTTAAAGAGTATTCACATTTGCTAGTTTTAGCTAAAGAACAGAAATATGCTATAAATGCTCTTCAACTGATTTCTGCCAAGACCTGCTGGACAATTATATCAAGGTATACTCGGCAGGGAGTCAGGCACCAGTCCCAGCTCTGCCAGGGACGCACTGCCTGCTGCCTTCTCAGCTGAGAAACGATGGGTCCGAGTACAGTAAGAAATTTGTGGTCCTCTCAAGAATGGCACTCTTAGGCCCTTGACAACGTCTGGGTAAAAATCTACTCGTGGTTCAAAACCAGAATGGCCTGCCATTCCGGAAGCCTAAACATTTGAGACATCCATATTTCTTTACCTAAGAGCTGGGTTGCCCACAAGCAGCCCTGCCATTGCCAATTGCCTTGCAGCCCTCCAGCTCTCCCAGCCCAGGGCTCCCCACATCAGCTCTGCATTTTTTTAAGAATGCTAAATCACTGCCACACCGAGAGCTGGCCTCAGCTATGTCTCCACTGGTAAAAAATATCCTCAAAGCCTCATTATTTCACACATTTTCACTAATGTGATGTTCAAGTATCACTCAATGCCTCATATAGAAAAATAATATTTCAATGCTTTAGCTACTCACGGCTAACGTTAAGGTGCCTTAACAAAGCACCATATTCAGAAACATCACTGCCCGTACATATGCTAAGGGGAACATTGCCTTTGAGACGGTGTTAGTTAGAACAGAAGTCCAGCTTCCGTGGACTTTAGGAGGAGGCAGACACCCACAGGCCTCCGAGCAATTTGAACTTCAGGGCACGGGCAAACAAAGTCTTATGAATCCACCTATTTCTGCATTATTGCCCTCTACGCTGAAAAGTAATTTAAGCTTAGCTAACTTCTTTTGCATTGAACAGGGTCAGGAGAGCTCGCAGAGTCTCCTGCCAAAGCTCGGCTGTCAGGATGATGACATTTAATGAATGGAACAAAATTAAGGTGGGGGGGAGAGGGTGGTTACCATGTTCAACTGCCAGACTGGATTCTCAAAAGCTCATGATCTTAAAGGTCTTTTCCAGCCTAAATGATTCTATGATTTTTCCCTTCCCGGCACGTGATTTCTAGCACAGGGCATGGAGAAAGGAGCCTGTGGAAATGGCACAGGGCTCCAACAGGCAGATCAGCCTGAGGCCATCAAATGTGTTTCTCTAGTGCTCAGATCAAGAGTTGAACCCAGTGCTGTGCACTGACTTGCTCACTGCGCTACTCGGGCCCCTCGGAGAAAGGTTAGGGTGAAGCACTAAGCGAACGTGGAATTTGAGATGTGGATTATATCAACAATTACAGTCTGGAGCATAATTCAATTATAAATTAAATTGGAGTTAAAAAACCCCAACATAATAATAAAAGGGCGATTTGTGTGTTGATTAAAGTGAAAACATGCAGTCATTAGCCTGTGTTTAAATCTTGTTAGCTGCGAGCAGAGCTGCATATTGCCATTAACCTGGTGAGTGCCTGTGGGGAACTGGCACTTCTCTAGGTGTTTAAAGCATAGATGTGCATCTGGACAGCCGCTGCCCTCTGGGACCTCAACACTGGAGGTCAGGCAGAAGAGCAGTAAGTATTTACTGGTAATAACAATCATTCACACTATATATTTTGCAATACCTTGCGCACATTTGTTTTCACGGGACAAGAACTAGCACAAGATCGCCATTTTTAAGCGGGAGGTGTGAAACTGAGACAAGGACAGATGACGGGAGATGCTTGCTCCATCGGCCAGCCTTGCTGTGACTTTGGGGCTACACACGGGAAGGGGACGGAATTGCAGTCAACGCGTGGAGAAAAGCATGAGGTCTTCACCCATCCCTGGTCAATCTCAAGAGGGCAATAGGGGCCCTGAAAGATAGTCATATCCTCTACCAGCATTTCTACAGCCTAGAAAAGTGTTTAGAAGACCAAAGCTAGGAAATTCTGCTCCTCTGCATTTCTCTTAAAGGCCTACAGAGAACCTTGAGGGATGCAGGAGGCCAGATGGTCTTGGCCCCTGCCTCACAAGCCTGGGAACATCTTGCCCCCTCTGATCTGCATTGTGGACAGGACAGAGACCTCAAAAGCAGGCCTGATGTGTCCTAGACCTCCTTCACATTCACCATTAAAACATCAACACATCTTCCTCCCGCACAGTGTTGCACATCCTTCCTCACACATCTGTTTCGCCCCACTGGGCTCAGAAGCTTGTATCTTCCCAGCACATTTTGAATAACCTTCCTGCGTAACCCTGCTGGGACACATAAAGGCTCCTTGCAGCCCCTTCTTCCTCCCGTATTTCATACCTCTCCTGAGCCAGGCACACTGTGTTCCCATATTATGAGAGAATAATTGCTTTTCCCCAGCTCACATCCATACTGTTTTTTTCTCTTTTGTTTTATAAACTCCTCTCCCAGAGAAATATGTCCCTGCACGAGAGCATTAGATCGAATTTTTAGATCAAATTATCCTTCTGTTCTATACTACTATCCATAATTACTCCCTGTAACTTTGCTTTTGCTGGTGATCTCAACCATCAGGCAATTTTCACACATCTCGCCAATAGAATTCAAGTACAAGCAAATATTAGAGTGAGTGTGAATTTATATTTATTTATAAATTACTGAACATGGGGAAAAAAGAGACAAACTCTGAGCACTTAGCAAATTACTGACTTGAAATAGATTTTGCAAAATTTGCCTGTGTTGTTTTCTCTTATGCTTTGCAAAAAGAAGAAAAAAAAGAAAGCATACGTGATCAGATACTGGAAAGAATGGAGAGGAGCTGTACAAACCATAGCATATTTCACAGTGTAAGGATGCATACAGAAGTCTTGAGTTTTCAATACAGTGAGATTCTTCAGCCACCCATAAGCTTAGGCACAGACTCGAGATACTAAGCTTGCCTTTCTCATGTAGGTATTTCACCTGTTCATCTATGTCTGAACTGAATCTCCTTTATGCTCTCAGTAGCTTCATCTGGGAGCTACTCAGTTACATTTGACTTTGATTTGGTTTGGAAATTATTTTTCCCCAGATTCATGTCGCTTCCTGCAAAATTTCACCCAGACATCTGGCCGATGAGGAGCTAAGCTTTAGATTAGCCCAAGTTCAGTTGAAAGTGTAGCAGAAGAAAAAAAAAAAAAAAAAAAAAGATCCAATAAAAACCCTGCTTTTGACTCCAGCTCAAAGTGTTTAATTCCAGAACTGAATCCAAAACCAAACTTTGTGGTTTAGACCCATCTGTCGTGAGCCCTCGGTTCGCAGGTGGAAGCCTGTAACCCACTGCCAATGAGGGCATGTTTCATGAGATTGCAGTGGGAAGACTTGGCTCGCAGAAAATGTCAGCGTCTGTGTTCTCTGGGGGCAACAAGCACTGGCTTGTTCATACAGAAACTGGACATTGGGGCAAGTAGGAAAAAATCAAGACCATCGCAAAAGACTGCAGCACATGTTTTTTGTCATTTTGGCCAGGTTTTCCCAAGCCCAAGTACAGCAAGAAAGAGCCTAGCTGTCTAAAAGGGCTTCTCTTACTATCACCAGCAAGCAATAATTCCCTTCAGCATAGATTATCAAGGCTAATCTTAGATTTGAACTGGGAAGTCACAGGAATGCTGCAGGAAGGAAGGCCTTTAGCTAAGAGAATGCTCCCAAGCAGTGGACTTTGTTCATGTTAAACATCAGAAAGAGAGCATGCCTAGTGACTTTTAGCAAGCCTTCTTCCAGCAACCAAGTTGCAGACCAGATCAGGTTGTATGATCTCCACTCTTGGAGGTTTTCAAGATTCAGCTCAACAAAGCTGTGGCTGACCTGATCTAGTGTTGGTGATGGGCTCAGAGAAGCTGGATTACGTGATCTCTTGAGGTCCCATCCAATCAGCCTTTCTATGATTCTGTAGCACAGTTATACCCTCCTTGATTTGGTTCTCTGTATAAATATAAGAGGTAGGGCTGAATCTGCATCGCCCATCAGACTTCCCAGCAGCAAAGTGAATCATAGGCTCATAGAATAACTTGGGTTGGAAGGGACCACTGCAGGTCATTTGGTCCAACACACTGCTCTAAGCAGGGCCAGCTTAGATCAGGTAACACCACAGCAGATGGAGATCAGAGACTATTTCCAAAGGCCCACCAAAGGTGACTAAGAAAGCCACCTTTATTCAAGGTTTACTTATGCTGCTGGGCAGCCTGCCAAACACATGGTTCTTAAAGGAGCTCACACCTCCCCCTAGAATATTTTAGGATTCCACATATCAAAAAAAAAATTGAAAAAACACTGTCTTAGTTCCATTTCTAGAGGGAACCCCTGTGGTCATCAAGCATTAAAAATGGAGCTGAAAGGCACTCAGGAAGATATCTAGTCTCTCCCCCTGCCCAGGAGCAGAATCCCCTGCGACCATGGCAGTTGAGATAGAAATTGTCCTTCAAGCCCTGTGGAGAGAGAGACCCCATGGTGCCTCCAAGTAGCCTTTTTCAGTGTTTCATTCTCCTTCCTATCACAACACTACCTGGTGTTTTAACTTAGTCTCACTTCCCATGGTACAAAGAAACCATATCTTTCCCTCTTCTTTACACACCTTTAGTAGGTTACCATCACATTCACCTGCAAGCCCTGCAAGGCAGGGACACAGCCTCACGGATACCTGTACAGCATCTAATACAACTGGGCACAAATCCAAGCCTTTCCCTTTGTATAGTATTTGTAAGACCCAACCTGTGCCAATGAATGCACTGACCCCGTAAAGCAGGGAAGTGTCATTTCAGAGATGAGAAAATGAAGCAGAAAGACAGGCCGCGTAGCGGCATGCCAAAGTTCACACAGAAAGCCAGTGCCAGGTCCAGGAATCAGGCCTTAGTTGAGCATCTAATGTTCTCTCCTCTCCTTTTGGCACTGCTGAGATATGAAATAATAATAATCATGAAATGTGCCCAGACACTAAGAAGATCATCACCTTAATGCAGATAATAGGAATAGCCAGCATCTGCGTAATACAGAATCAAAATGGTTTATAATGGGTAGAACAAGATGTAGCTTAGAGTTTAAAAGTAATTAAAATTTCCTACCTAAGTTTCTTTTGCTAATGTACTTCCAAAAAAATGTTCATCTGCTTGCAAATGCCTGACCCTAGGAGTTCAGGTTTCAATGCAATGGAAAGGCGTACGTTGGCAGAATGACAGCAACTGAACGGCATCTCATCTAGATCCAAAAACTTA
Source organism: Haliaeetus leucocephalus (assembly GCF_000737465.1). NCBI lineage: Eukaryota > Metazoa > Chordata > Aves > Accipitriformes > Accipitridae > Haliaeetus > Haliaeetus leucocephalus. Next base: position 20,196,514 of record NW_010972664.1, read on the forward strand.
AAGAAAGGGAAATACTCATTATTCTAGAGGCTCAAAGACAATTTCAATCCATTTTAACTCTAACAGGTCCCCCTGTGGCCTCTTAAAACCTACTGAATTGGAGCAAAGTAGTGTAAGCGGCAGAGTTTCATCTTCAAAGGTGCAGTGAAAATATCCAGGTTGACAAGAGGGCTCAGTTCAGGAGGTTTCGTGGGGTTTCACTGTGGACTTTTAACAATGCTCTTCTGCAGCACCTTTTATCCTGGATCTCACTGCACTTTAAAGGTATTGACTGATCTCTCACCACATTGCTCCTGTGAGAGGTGTATTATTATCTCCATTTAATTAACAGGGAAACTGAGGCACAGCAAAAGGCATTGATTTGCTTGGGCCCTCACAGCACACCAGTGGAAGAGCTGGGATCAGATGCCAGCTTTCCTGATGGTTCATTTAGGTGTCCCTACTCATTTTGTCCTGCCCTGTTCCTGCTTGCATCTTCAGTTGCAGTCCATCCCCCCACCCAAGCCCTTAGTTGTCAGGAGCCCTGGTGGATGCAAGAGGTGCGCTGAGCCAGGCAGTGATCACAGCAAGACAAGCAGCAACCCTGCCTGCTCATTCACAGCAGTTCTGAGCATGTATAGATAAATCTCACCGGCCCAGACGAGACCTCATAGCTCAAACAGCCCTATTCCTAGCCTACCAGTCACTGTTTGCAAAGGTATACAGCAAAAAGAGAGAAAAATTCCTCCTTCCTCCCCTGTTACTCGAGCACTGCCGAGTGCAACTGCTGTGCTAGAGAAGTAAATGACTTTCCCCGAAATCAAGAAAAAACATTTCTGAGGCTTAGACTGGAAACTTTAGTCATGCTGGAAGCTCTTGGCATTCACTGTGCACCTCAGCAGAACTACTTTCTCATCCCACAGTCACACCTGTTTTATAAAGCTGTATGGGCTATTTCTGCACATACATATATATATATATACATGCATATATATGTATGCATATATATATATGCAAATTGTTTCAAGCAGTTGTGACTGGCAGGAGCGCAACAGATGCAGAAATAAATGTTTATGTGACTCTCCAGAGAATAGTGAGGAGCAGCCCTGAGAATAGAGAATTACTACTGTCACCCAAGCAAGGTCTTCTGCTTAACACCCTGACATGATTATTCTAATATCAGCATTGTAAGCCACAGTAAGATCAGCGTGTTGAAGTCCACACATTCCCCTCGCCTGCTGAGGCAGCCTTGGCAGGAGCCAGCAGTCCTCCAGACACACTAAAACATATTATCTCACACTTGGTGCCCCACTTGCAAAGAAACGATGGTTTGCTAGCTTAGATCCAACCAGTTCAGAGAGTTTTTTCTGATTGCACTTGAACACATAGATGTGCCTGTTCACGGGGAAAAAGGGAGTGGAAAGAACATCCCCTCAATTTACCTTTATCCCATTGTTCTCCTCGTCGCATGTGAGGGATATAACTATATTTAGGCTGACAAGAGCAGGCAGCAGAGCCTACACTGTGCTCACAATGTGGGGGCTGATACGATGTGACGTTATCCTTTTGAAGACATCCCAGTGTAGAGTTTGGGCAGCTCTGGAGAAACTGGATCTAAGCTGAGGGGAGGCAGGGGGTTAGGGTGGGGGCAGTCCCTGACTGAAGCAGGTTGCCGAGTAGGGCATTAGCGAGGTAGTCTCACAGTCTTAACAGAGACCTAACAGAGATGTGATTCAGAGGACCAAAACCAGGAGTCTACACTATTTCATTACAGGAGAGAAAGCAGGTACCTCCAGAAGGGAATTCAGAACTCCTGAGGTAATTACATAAATGTTTTGTAGCTCACTAATAGCAAGCACAACCTAAAAGGTGATGTTTGAAAGATAACTCTATTTTCGCTCTGCTTCCTTAAGAGAAGCCAAACTCAAAGAGGCCTTGACCCTATTCCAGGGAACAAGAAGTCTCTTCTCTCTCCCACACAGGGCTGCTTCTGAGGTAAGGCAAGTCCACATCCCTCAGAGCTGCGTGGGAGATGAATCCAGCAGACACTGGAGGCTGCTAAGACACTCTGGCTGCACCAGCACACCATCACATCCTGCCTATTAGACTCAGTATTTGCTAAACAGCATGCATAGTCCCCATGCTGATCATAATTAATGGAGATGCTAGAGGTTTTTTAAGTGGCAGGCACCTGTTCTTTTGGAACAAGAAGACCTGAGTTATATCACTGGTGCTGCAACGAAGACAGAAGTCACCATGATGTACAGTGTAGAGACAACCAAAAATTATTCCTGTGACCATGGATTCATTTAATTACTTAACGCCCTCACACAGAACTCTGGAGTTTAATAATGCTAATGGAGTACTTTGAGATCCATATACAGAAGAACTAAAGGAGGAAAACGATCATTATGTTCTCCCACTGTCATCCGCAGGTTTCAAAATATATTACAGTCCTTCACTAATCGTCACAATGCCCCACTAAGTCAATATTATTATAATCATTTCATAAGTGCTGAGAGACTGATTCTGATCTCACTCACGTGGGTTCAGTCAGGACACCATATCCCAGTTAGAGGGCTGTCTCTTGCATTTCAGAGCTATGGGAACATCGTGGGTTGGAAACTTCTACTACATAAAATAAACGAGCTTTGACCACAAGGGACTGGATTAGATGACTGGAATGTTGCCTCGTGTACATGGCAAGTCACACCCACCAGCTCCGTTGCCTTCATGATGTTGTACAGCACAGGTCCTGTCTCACAGGAGAAATTTGGCAATTCTAGGCATGGTTCTGGGGTTCTTTCAGATGTGGACTTGGGAGCTGACCCAGGGGCTCACACCTTAAGGCAGAACTCCCCATTTACATCACTGTGAATGACAACAAAATCCAAACAAAATGTTCAAGATTGCACAGCGGTATCAGTGAAACTGCTCAGAGCGAAAGCTGAGAGTCATCACCTTTAACCAGCAGATAACCCTTCCCTCTCTGTGGTTTTGGACTGCTGACAGTGCATTAGGCAACATGGTACATAGCTGTAGGCAGAGATAGGGAGTTACGAATTCAATTTCTGAGTTACGAGAGGCCCCTTGTCAAAACACTCACCTCAGTGTGTGACCTCAGTATTCATCTCCATAAAATGGGAGAAGAAAACAATCCTGCTTTATACATTGCTTTGAGATTCACAGATAAAACACATTTTCTAGCTCTGGTTCTTTGTTAAAAAATTCATAGCATCATTTTCCCTCCTGCCCCCCATTCCGCTAACCAAAATTCAGGGTCTTGTGGGTTATTCCAGGGGAATCGGGAGTTAGAAAGAAGTCTTTCTTTTATGATATCTTGTTTATTTGCAAAGAATGCATGGAGTCATATTTTCTTCCATGCAGGAGAAATCAAACAAGCCAGAGACGGTTTCTTTGCTCACAGCATCAAACTCTCTAAGCTTTTACTTAGGGTCAGGCTACCAGCTGCTTAAACAGGCTGTACTTCAACTCCCTTCTTTCTCCATATTTGCGTTGAAGTTTCATTCTCTCTTTCACATGCGTACACACCCTTCCTATTTTTTCAGTGCCCACTGAAATTGTCTTTCCTGAGTGGCTAAAGTGCTTGTATGGCCTCTGGCTTGGATAGCAGCCTGCTATCATCCCATAGGAGAGTTTAACCATTAATCTAGAGTGAAAAAATGAAATTTAACTCAAGCTACAATGGCATTGGTGATCCTCAAGCCCTAACAGCAGCGGCCAAAGCTACATGGTACTCTGCTTCTGAGAGCATATACCCAGTAACATGAATGCTGCACTTGAATTGCTGTGAACATTCTTAGGAGAATTTCTTCATGGCAGTTCAGATGTTTCTCTCCATGGCTCTGGCAGATGCCCAGGGAATTTCTCTGAGGTGCTCTGTACTGAGGCTCCTCTGTTAGCTTGCAGGGCACTTGTTTCCTCCGAACAACGCAGCTAGAAAGTCAGTCATGGGAGGAAGAAGGATGCAGAAAAGAGGATGACTTTGGAGTTCTTTAGGTTTCTTTAATGCAAGGTGATTGAGAGTGCAGCAGAAGCCAAGATACGAGAATTTCAGAGGCAAGAGGAAGAAAGTGATATTGAGGCTCTTTTATAACTTACTGGGACTTGACTGTACAGCTAAGCTTATGAACTCTAGAGGGAGCACCACAGGAGAAAAGGGGAGGAAGGGAAGGCAGAGAAGCGACAATAGAAGCAGGAAGATACACTTGGGAGACGTGGGAGAGGCATTGGGGGGAAGGGGATAGGTGAAAGCAACATGAAGGAAACAGAATCTGAAAGGTGAGGAAAAAAAAAAAAAAGGAAAGTAGGAAATGGAAGAAAAAAGTTTGACCTAATAGGGAGAAAATAAGCCAGTCAATAGAAAAGGGAATAGAAAAAGAAGCAAGCAGGCTTTTACGCTAACAGGTAAGCATTTAGGATGCTGCTTCCTTCATCGCAGAAAAAAGCAGCACCTTGTTTAAAGATGGGTTTGAACTTAGTTTTGGATTAGGACTGAGCTCCGGCATAATGAAGCCCCTCAGAGCTAGTGGCCAATTTTGGAGACGCTGGCAGCATTGGCCCCTCTTGCAGCACAGTAAAAAATTGCTATGTCCAAGAGCACCATCAAGTGGTGACGGGAAGACGATATTAAAGCAGCCAAACAGCTCTCTTTTGGCGCAGTAAGTTCGCATAACGGAAAACTACACAGAACAATTTATTTCCATGTAGCATCCTTCACACGGAGGATCCTGCATCTCATTACAGAGGAGAGCAGAAGAGCAGATAAAGGTTTACATAGACAGCTACGGTATTGCACACACAGCACATAGATGGGGCTTCTGATTGCAGGTAGAGAAGTGGGGGAAACAAGGTGGGAATAGCCCGGAGAGGAAAGAGAAGGGACAGCGACGGAGCAGGGAAGCAGTGGTAGTAGGGAATGGAGCTGGAAGGAGCAATCAGGAGAAGGTGCCTGGGGTCAAGTGTGACAGCGAGGGGTTAAAGGGGGGAAGGAGCAGCAATTGGGGGGGGCATTGATTGAAACCGATACAATCACACAAATGTCACGGGTCTTTGCAGAGGGCTCGGGAAAAATCAGAAATGCAACTCAGATCTGGGCACCTTACTGGGGAATTACCTCTCCTCAACACTAATCAACCTCCCCTCGAATTGCAGTATTCCTGACTGCTGGTGGTGTGCCCAGCATGGCTTTGGGAAGAATAACATAAGGGATAATTGCGAATAGGTCAGAGCGTGATGAGTCAATGATTATGGATTTTAACATAGGAGTGGATGTGGCAAAAGCAGCTTGTCTGTGTCTGTGCCTGGGATGCTGGAGCATGAACCTGACAGAGAAGATATCAATAAGGAAATCATGACTAATTTCAGTGCAAGATCTCAGTAAAAGGTGGCACTAGAAGAAGCATATTGACAATTGTCCCATACATTTATCTGCCAGTTTTCACTCACAGATCTCAAAATGTTTTTAAAAGGCAGATCAGCATCACCTTCTTTACTTTACACCTTGAAAAACAGAGACATGGAGAAACAAGTCACTTCCCTAAGAAGCATAACATCAATGCCTTGGGTTCTGTGAAGAGTACCCTGCAAAACAGGTTCCGCCACACAAGGAGGAAGAAGAGCGTTTCACCCAGGTACAGACAGTTCCTTGCATGAAGCCTGCAGAGGTGGGAAGTTACAGTGGAGCTGAGATTTGGTAGACTCCAGGCAGACAAACAAGAGAGATGAAATGGTAAGCTGAAGGAGATGTGAGAGCTGAGTGTGGCTCACACAGGAGTGACACCACCAGCCTTACAGCTAGCAGTGGCAGGGGAAAAGGGAGCAGTGCTAATGACAGGGCTTGTCTGAGAGGCAGAGAGAAGAGGAAAGAGGGTTCAAACAGCAGTGAAAGAGCAGCAGCTGGTGAGGCACAATTCACTCCAGGAGGTAAAAGAGAGAGAGAACACCCAAGGAAGACTGCCTTGATCAATAGCACTGAGAACCATGGGGAGGTCACAGAAAATAAGGGAAAGGAAGTGGTTTGCCTTCCAAGAAAGAAAGAAGAAGAAAAAAAGAAAAAAAAAAAAAAGGAAATGGCCAGACTGTTACTGAAGCACCAGTATGATCATTACAAGAGATGGATTTGCACTGGGCAACACCTATCTCATATCAGCACCAAGCACAGCTACCTCAGTCAAGTATGATCTTTGAGAAAGACTTAGTCCTTGCCTTAACTTTGTGGGCAGCTTAAATTCACTGTGCATTTGGGGGTTTTGTTTCGGGTTTTTTGTTTGGTTGGTTGGTTTTAGCTTCTTTTTGTTTTTGTTTTTTTAACTTTTTTCTTCAAATGGCTCCCCTTTAGATATGTCTCTTCCTAGACTCTGCCTTTGGGCCTATCCCTTACTTTGGCAAGGAAGAATCAAAGCCCCGGGGGAGCTTTGCCATCTCAGCCACAGAGGAGTTCTGCCGTGGTGTCCTGTGGGATGATGCAGGCTTCTCTGAAGCACTGTGGGACACAGAGGATTTTTTGCTTGTCTAATTAACCAGAACGCCTTTGTAGCTTCCAGCTGCCTCGGAGCAGTGCTGAGGTCAGAAAGAGGAGCAAATAGAGATTTCCAGCATGTGCTTGCACATGGCAGGCAAAGGAGGGGGAGAAATACTTTCTCCAGTGGGCTTCAGAGCCTGTTCAAAATGCAATAATTAACGAGTCAAATATTTCCTCAAATCAGACTCCAGAGTCTCAACTTCCTATCAGACAATTTTCTACCTCTTCCCATCATGTCTATTCTGCACAGTACCAGTAATTCTGCTTTCCCTCCTCCTCTGTTGGGGTGATTAATAATTAATTATTATTAAAGGGAAAAGGCTGAGAGGGGCAACTTCCAGTTTTGCAACCAAAAGACCCAAACCGACACTAATTATAAACCTAGTCACTTTTCACCCTGCTAGGCAAAGTCTGGGTTTATGCCAAAAGGTTGCGCATTTGTTCCTGATTGTATCTAAAGCTAATGGGATAGGGATGGATGAGGAATTGCAGCACATTCTCATGAGCATTAGAGGGAGCTCATAGAAGGCAAGGCAGAAATGAAGAGGTCTCAGCTTTCACAAACCCCTTCTGAGAGCTCATTGGAGGAACCATAGCAGAACTGACTGCTTCTGACTTCTTCTAATACCCCATGCTGAATATTAATGATAAACATAATAAAATATGTATATAGTGTAATAGGAATAAAAACGTGCATGTAGCACCACAGATTTATAATACTGCTTTACATACACATTCAGACAGCTGAGTAGCTGTGGTGAACATGGAGAGCCTGCTGCAACGAATAAAAACGAGCTCCCTGCTCTAGATACTTATTCATGCTTACGCCAGACTTTTCCCACGTCTGCTGCATAGCTTTCAGGTCCTCTTGCTTTCCAGTTTCCAGTACGGTTACACTGTCTGGACAAACTTAATAGCTTCATCTGTATAGTTGCCCTAGCACCTGGAATTATTTAAAGCTGTGGGCAGGGGGAGTGGAGGTATAAGGAGTAGGGTTGTTGGTGTTCAGTGACCCTATCCCACAAGGTTTCAGTATCAACAAACCAATGAATTGTAATGGCTTAAGCCTCTCCAGCAGATAACCTACCTCCACTCCTGCCCTACAGCTGGTACATTCCAGGCATTCCACCGTCCTGGATCGGCACAGAGCAGTTCCTGACAGCTAGGGATTCCCCACAGCACAACAGAGATGTTTCCCCACGCGTAACGTGGCAAACAGGAATATGTCCTGTTCTAAGCCCTAAACAGTCACCAGTGGGAATCGACATTAAAGAGAAGTCTGAAAAGAGCCCAGAGTTTGGAAAGTCAAGATACTGTGGTAGCCACCTTCTTCTGTGGTCTCCAGCAGGGACCACATGAGGTTTTTTGGCTGCTGTGCCAAAAACCCTACACTTTTTTTTTCCAGCTGTATCATTTGGTCTCACAAAAGAATTTGCCTCTTCCTACAAACTACCTTTCTTACTTTATGTAACACCCTTTCTAATCCTTCAATTCCAGTCCCTTTCTGCTTCTCTTCTTCCACATTCTTTATGCTTCACCCATTCTTTTTCCTCCTTTCACTAACTTGCATTGCCAAGACTGAAGACCACTATCTATTTTGTGTGGCCTAGAAGTAGTGATGTTTCCAATGAGGATTGCTTAGTTTTGAAAAGGATTCTTGTTTTTTTTGTTGATATATGACTGTCTGCCCTTAGACACTGCAATAACACGTGTACCACGCAGATTTCCTCCACAGTGTGGGAAGGACTGGACTTGGGGCCTCTCTCTGTGACTGCAGCTCCTCTATGAGGGAAATATGGATTTTTAAGTACTGCTGGAAGAGAAGAAGAGAACAACCAGAATGCTTTCCACAACACCTGCCTCTCACCCAGCTGCTTTCTAACTCTTCTTCCTTACCACACCAATCTTTTGGGTTTCTTACAATGCAAGATATTTGCACACTGCGTTTGTTATCCATGCCATTACCTTTCCCACTAAAGGCAGAGGGAACAAGAGGGACTCTGGAGTTAAATCAGACACCGTACATAAAAAAAGAAGAAAACATACAGTCATACTTTAACTTACTGAAAGAAAAGAGCCATGGTTCAAGAGTGCTGTGAGCTCAGCAATTTCCATCTCTTTAGAGGGAAGTGTTATTAGGAGAGGAGTACGGTACCAGGGAGTGGGTTTGATGACTCTGGATGAGAGCAGCTGTGGGTACTGCCACAAGCCTGCTGTATGCACCAGGCCAAGTCACTTCGCTCTCTGCTCTCCATCTCTGTTTTTCTCTTATCTCATGATTTCATGAAGCAGAAATGGCCTCAAGATGTATAAATGAGAGCTGTTAGGCAAAACCTGCAGAGTAGTAGTAAAAGTAATGATTATGGTAATAACATAATGCAGGCAAACTATCTTAACATGTGTTTACAAATAACAACACTATCTTTTAAGGTACTTGAGACATCCCCTGCCCTGTAGGGTGAACCTGCTCATCAGATAGTCTGTCTCCAGGGGTCTGACCTGAACTACTGAGCAGCTTCAGCTTGGAATTAGACCCCCTCTGGGACTTAAAGCTCGGGAAATTATTTAAAGTGCTTGCAAGCAAATCCATTGTGCCTATCAAACAGTTCCCCAGAGACAGTAGGAACAGGGGAAAAATTCTTCCTGTGGAGACTCTGACAGTGATCTTGAAAAAGCACCACAGGAAGCAAACAAGTCCTCACCTAAACACAGCTAGAGTTGTCTATTTCCATCTTCCGCTCTGATCTTCAGCACCTTTGCTTGCTACCTCTCCAAAGAACTGTCAGCAGCGGTAACACACAAGGGAGACAAGTTTTTTTTAACAAAGTCTGTCCGCAGACTTGGCCAACTCAGCACTCTTACAGTCATTTTGTTCTGAACAACTCCTAGGTGATTTATGCCAGAGGAATACGGTACCACCCTCTAAAGCATTTAAGTTACTGGGGCTCAATGAGTAACCAAACATTAACATGGCAGCTGCCCAAACACAAGGTTAAGACTGCACACAGGATCTTCTGCTGTATCCAGTAAATCAAGGAAAGTAGATCCTCCTGTGAGCTACCCTCCACCAGAGCTAACAGCCTCATCCACTCTGCCAGCTTTGGGACTTGCTATTTTAAGTCTTCAAGCCAAACTAACTGATTTAGGCTGAAACAGAGAGGAGCAATAAGACCAGCAGCTCAACTGGCAAGTCTTTGAGGAATGACACTACCAGCACTTTGGGGGAAGCGATCAACAACTGCAGTATCTTCCCCTGACTCAGCTGTTTGCAGAACCATCCACTGCTCTCTGTCCTCAGCCCAGCTGCCAAGTAAAATGCGTTCACCGAAACAAGTGTCACAGCAATAACTTGATCACTTAACATTGAGCGAGCCTGTTAGCATGAGTCATTTAAACTATTTTTTAAAAATTGCTTTAGGTATCTATGAGATGACTTGGCGCAAGCCCCTCCTCTGGTGTAGGCTACCACACTTAGCCCTCTAATGGGAACATCACCCCAAGAGCACATGAAAAAGCAGCTTTCACAAAAGAGGGGAAAGAACCAGTTTATCCAACCAGCCTGCAAATCACTTGCACTCAACTGGTACAAGTTTCTTGTACAAACCAAGTGATAGAAGAACAAGCCCTTAATTAACAAAGTTGAATTCAAACTGCAAGAGCAGGTGAGTTTGGCATCTAAGCTAGTAAGATCAGACAGGTTCGATAGAAAATCTATGCACACAACATATACCCAGTGGGATACACACAGAGAGCCCCCAGAACACAAGATGGAAGAATTTCCATCATCAAAGCAGAACATCACAGGCAGCTGCGGGCAGCCTGAGGGCAGGACACTGTTGCTAAGCAACTCTTCCCTGGGTTGGATGTCGCACACACTCCCAACCCCAACAACGCCAGGCGCATCGAGGATATTTCGCACTGGGGTTTAAATAGGATGGCAGCTAACGAGGGGGTTGTTTTCCCATGCTCTCCCCTAGCACCTTCTGTGCTTCACTCCAAGGACTCCCTGACCAATAGTCCCCTTCCAAAAAGATGACTGGCCTTCCGTAATTGGAAGTGGCATTTGACCGGACCAGTTGCTCATGGCATAAATATTGACATCAAGACGAAGGAGATGTGTAACATTCCCACTGGTGCAGACAGTGAGGTGTTTCACATGTGTGCCCAACAATAAGATCAGAAATAAATAGATAGGTAAATGACTGAGTACAGGGCATGGTTAGAGATAGCCAGAAAAGATAGTTCTCCTCCCTATCCACTCCCCAGAAGAACTGTAAGCTTTATTTTTTCCTCTTTTTGTAAGAAATCTTCCTTCATTAAGATGAAACAGGGTAAAACCATGAGAGGTTCAAGTTTTGAAGAAAGTAGAAATATTTTAGGACATCCCACCTTCCTTCCCAAGTATTTGGCTCCTGAGGCTATCCATCTGCCAGGAAGCTAAGAGAAGCTGGGTAACTTACAGAGAAGAGTTCTTGGACAGCTGAGAAGTTTGAAGGGCTGGTGATGTCGCAAAGCAGAGAGCTGAGAGAAGAAAAATCTACCTACAAAGACACGAGAGTCTCAGTTCAAGCAGGCCTGGAAAGCCAGAAGCACCCGGCTCAACAGAAGACGCCCCCCTAGTGAAAAGAGAAGTTATTAGGGATGCTGACAACATACAATGCATTGAGCCATACTGACCAGGCAGCATATCTGTACCTTCCTTCTGCTGCAAGCTTCAGCAAATCTCATACCCCACTGCAGAACATCTCAGTTCCAGTGATCTACCATTTCCTGAATGGATGAGAATTTCCTTATGAAGATTTTCAAACTGGTCATGCCACACGCGTTAAGCTTTTAGTGCTGCTCTAGCCTAAGTCAGGGAAGATTTCCCCTGGTTACAAGTTTATCATCTTTGGGCTAAACCAACACATCTCAAGGTACTTGAAAACACCTTCTGGCTTTGGGGAGCAACTAAGACTCAAGTGACCAAATTTCTGACAGCACTAGCTTTGTTCTTTTAGGGAGAGGGAAAATTGGTGACTGCCCAAGGTGCAAATATTAGCATTCATTCCCTCTACCCTGGCAGAACTGAGCTGTCTTGTCTGAAAGGTATTTATATTTCCATAGATCAAGTTTAATCTAGCACTCTGTAACCACCATAAATTCTTTCACACCACCCCAACCTACTTTTACTAGAAATGTTTCTCTGTAATTATTCACCGATGCTCACAGGTCCGTTGTGCCAGGCATGGGATAAGCATACACTGAGAGAAACCCCCGGGCCATTGAAGACAGAGATACAAGTATTTGGTATTATTAACTTCATTCTATAGATGAGCAGCTGAGGTTCTGCGATCCTTAATCAGGTGGTCAAGGTCTTTTGGGATGCTCACGGAAGAGCTGGACACATTCCCCACATTGCCTGAATGGCAGAGCAGTGGTTTTTCCCCCATGCAGGTTAGATTAATCTTCCTAGACTGGTTTTCTATGAAACTCCAAACATGTTATTAATGAGCTGTTATTCTTTAGAAAGCTAACTGGCCTTTTGTTTCATATTCTAGGAGGCCAAAGAGAAAACCAGGAACTACTGTAGGCACCAGAACCAAGGGAAGGGCAAACCCTCTGCTGTCCTCCCTTTTGTTGAGGCTTGGGTCTCGAGGAAGAGAAACAAATCTCAGCAAGCCTTTCCTTCTGCAGTCCCTTGCAATTGCCCACCGGGGGTGTTTATGTGAGCCTGGGCCTCTGAGACTTTCCCAGCTGGCAGGGCTTTTGCCAAGCTCCACCTTTGTGACAAGGGACTTACGGCTTTGCCCAGCTCCAATAGTTTTGGACTTTCACTGCAAAAATTTACTCTGTCCCACTGGGACAAAATAGCAACATATCTGGACAGCAGGCAGACAGCTTGCAGATAAACAAAATATAACTTCAGCCTTTCAGCTGAATCTTTTTTTCCCTCCTTTTCTTTTTTTTTTTTAAACAGAAGACTCTGAAGGGGGAACAAGAGAAAGTGAACAGAAATGTCCACAGAGAGAGGAACATGTGTGGGGGGAGGAGAGGTGAAAGGAAACAAATTAAAATGATGAATAGAATTTGTGTGTAATAGTGCATTATTTATAAAGACAAGTTCAACTGAAAAACATTCCTGTCCAGGCAGGGAGAGAGAAAGGAGATAACTCTTTTCAGTTCACTATGTTCATTAACGCTCTCATCCCGATCCAAGTACCAGACACAGTCTGCAAACCAGTGAAGGACTGTGGCCACAGCCAACCATGTTTTGCATTGAATGTCTGTGGCCTATGGGTCAACATTATGAAAGAAAGTCAAAACATTTTCAAAAGTCTCACATCACATTCAAAATCCCCATATGGGATCAGCCTCCAGAGCATAGCGCTTGTTACGTCAGCCTGCTCTAGAGAAGCGTGGTAAAAGCAACATTGAAATGTTAGAAAAGAGAGATTTTGTGACCTCTTCAGTGATCTTCCAGTGCTACTTTTCCAGGAGAGGAACAGAGAAGGAAAGTTGTCAGGTAACACTGGGGATCTTCCAAGGAGTCAAGCCCCAAGTTTTTTTTTTCCTCCAAAGCTATTGCCAGGCCAGGAAAAGGATGACTTCCTTGAAGCCACGTGAGCTGCCAGTTTAGAAAAGCCTTGGTTTCAAGGTCCCAAGGACAGTTTTTGCTCTACTTTCCAACATCGCTCTCTAAATTCACTTGAGCTAATACAGAGTATAAAGTTATCCAATATTTTGCTACAATCCACATATTATATCTGCCCTTTGTCTTCCAACACAAAAAGCACCTGCATTAGTCTGGCCATGGGGTTTCTCTGTATACTTGCTATTGCTTACGGTTCCATTATCTATGAGCTTTTTGGTGATCTTCCAAATATTCTATCTATTATTTTGTTGAAGACAGAAATCAGACTGAAAACATGGTTACTTACAAGATCACTTCTTTTCTGAAAGTCACTCACTTTTCTTAAAGCTTTCAGTATCTCCTCAGATCTCCCTGCTTTTTCAGAAATAATTGCCAGTATTGCTGCAAAGTTAACAACTTCAAGTATCCTAGCACACACATATGTGCAGGTGTTTGCCTGTGTGTAAGGCAGCTGGTCAGTCCCTCCAGTCCTGAGCATGCCTGCTGATAAACTCCACTCTTTGCCACAGCACTCTCATCTTTTTTCTATTTTAGCCAAAACCATTCTGCTACTGCTCCTGCCTACTTCCCCTTCCTTTCAAATCTCTTTAGGGTCTGTGACTCCTGCAAAAATGGATCATCTCCTGTGGTCACCTGCCAGCTCTGTTCTGAGCCTTTTATAGAGACTGCTTGATGATCCCAGCTGGGTCTAACTAGGGCTGGATGGGTCCCAAAGGGCCAAAGCATTCTGGTAAAGTATCTCACCCAGAAGAGCTGACCTACAACACATCTTGTTGTAAGCCTCCCATACCCGCTCTTTAACAGCTATTTTACAGTTTGTCCTTTTCATTTTCAAACTGTTCTTTTTTTTTTTTTTATCTTGTTCAAGATGCTTTGGGGGGAGGGAGAGCCAAATTCACAATCTCAGCCATTTTTGAGCCATCATTAATTTCTTTCCCATCCTCATTTACTAATAGACCTACTTTCTCCCTACTGCTACTTTTTCCTCTGATCTCTTTGTAAAAGCCTTTCTTATTCTATTTTAACCCATTAATTTCATTCTGTTTCTCATCTGTCAAGCCATACCTAATCCCTCTGATGGCATGTTTTATCAGCTAGGAATTCATCTCGTTTCTTTCTATTATGCAGCATTATCTCAGCTGCCTCACTGAAATTGAAGCATAACAGATCTCCTGCACTCACTTTTATCATCTAACTAAGGCTCTGAATCAGCAAGGTAACGCCACCAGGCTCACCTGAATTGTCTCACTGAGGTCAGGCACTGAAAGTTAGAAGATAATCTTAAGACCCTTGTTCAGCAAGGGGAGGTAAAAGCTCACTTGCTGCCTCTCGGGGGGGGGGGAGTATATACATATATATTAGAAGGGACAACGACAGAGGAAAATACTCCAAAGGGGAGTTTCCTCTATATTCCTAATCAAGAGATGCAGTGCCTGTCCCTGCTCCATCCCCCTACTGACAGATGAAATAAAGGAATCTGCCCAGAAGCCTTGCTGATCCTTTAAGGTCTATTTGAATCCCAGAGGAATGGCATAAGCTACAGAAGGCTGGCACAACGGCTACTCGCAGATGTCAGCTCCATCCTTCTGGCATTTCCCCTTGTGACTGCTGCTCCCAAAACCCAACAAATACTCTGTGGTTCTAATGGGGCACTCTCTCAGAAGGTGCTAATCCACAAGATGCTCTCCAATGGTGGCAGGGAGTGGGCTGGGAGGGGTGCATACGTCTTAAGCAGTCAATGATATTCAAAAATAGCCCTGCAGGAGGATTAATTATGTGATCTGGAGCAAAGAAAATTGAGCAAAAAGAGTGTTTGAAAAATCTCCACCACTCTCCTGTTCTCCCCCGCCTCACTTTCTCATTTGAAAACTCTCTCGGATGCCTCATTCTCTCTGGATGTTTTGATAAGGCCTTTTCTTGTTTCTTTCCCGCCCCAAGCAAGTATGATTTGATTTGGCTTCTCTTTCCTCCCCTCCCTGGTTTGAGGTGTGCACTGGTGGCTATCTGTTCAATTCCATCTCCCTGCTTGTTCATTCTCTATACAATTCCTTTACACACCCTCCCTTCAGCCAAATGGATTTTTTTAATCTACCTTGTATTTTAAGTTGTCTTGATATTGTTAGCCTTTGGGCTTACGAGACTGTGTTTTTAATACTTCCCATCCTCTCATGCCCCATCTCCAGCTCATACTAGAGGACAGCTTTGCATTCCTTTCTATCAACTCCATAATTGGTTTGCGGGAAGTTTTAGCATCCTTATTAGAGATATGTCAGAACCAATACCATGGACCTGATTCCCCAGCAATATAAAGTGAAGAACTACCAAGGCAATAAAAATCATTTATCACCTGCAAGGGCAGATTGAAGCCAATGCATGCAAAAAACTGTTTGAAATTATGGGGTTGGCCTCCCCTTCTATAATGAGCTGAACTGAAAGTCCCAGGCAGCAGAAACGCTTCCAGATCCATACTTGGCCATTCAAATTCTGGTTTGGGATGGGCAACATTAAGTAGATTGGGATGTTCGTTTGGATATGGCAATATCAGAAGCTCACATGCTCCTGAAAAGTGGACTCTTGGATTATGTGGACAGTGTTTGCCCAACCAAGTAGATTTCAGCCCCTACTTTCAGCCTACCACAGAAACTGCCCCTCCCCAACCTTTCTCACATCCAACTGACCACCACCTCAGAAGCCCATTGCTTACAGTATTTATTTTTTTTTTAAAAATATCTTGCAAAAGAAAAATTGCTGGCTACTCAACGTATGAGTGTCTCTGATGAAATATTTCTTTCCCAGCAGTGGTTTTTTTCCCCCAATAAATGTTTCAGTAATAATAATAAAAAACCCCTCATGCTTTGATTCTAAAATACCTGAAAGCTTTTCCATTATTTCTTAATGGTTTGATCTGGCTTTTCTCAGTTTTGAACTTTTTTTTTTTTTTTTTTTTTTACAGTGTGTGACCACTATATAAAATATCTCCTTATTTATTTTTGCCACACTTCAGTACAGAAAGTTCATTGTTTGTTGCAGGTGCAACTGTTATACCACAATGACCTGTTTCTTTGCCTCATTTAACTCGAGCATACTCCAGTTGGAGTAAACTAGAGTGCATAACGTCATTGTCCCAAAAATAGCATTTCAGTTTCTCAATAAATCCAAACCAAACTCATTGTGTGAGTATGTCTAAAGAGATTTACTTTGACTATCAACTGTGGAAACGTAGGTTGGGACCTGTCAGTGAAGCTGAGCGCCTTTCGTTTTGACGCTTTCACACAGAAGCGCAAAGAATCCAGCTTCCACTGCCACAGCTATTTTTGGCCCTCAGGGTACTAATGAAAATAAAAGCTCTATATGCCTTACTCTAGGTGAACCAGTCTCACTGTGATGATGCTCAGAGAAAAGTCAGTTAGATGGAGGAATACCTCTAGTCTTTTTTTTTCCCCCCTCCAATTTTTTTCCTTTCTTTTTTTCTAAAGAGACAACAAAAAGAGACAAGACTAACTGTCAAATATTCAAAGTCTTCTAACATTTTGACACACTGTTTTGTTTGTTTGGTACGGAGACCATTCTGAATTAAAATCTGTAGCAGTGCTTGGATCTTCAATCCCTTGATAATTCAAAGTCCAAGCTCTCTGGACATAGGAATCGACACTGTAACACATATCCTATTAGAAGAGGTCAGGTTAAGTTTTGACTTGTCTATTTAGCCATGATCATTGCAGGATGTCAAAGCATATTCCAAACATTTGCTAATGAATCCTCATGGCCCACAGTGAAGTTGATCAGCATTATTTGAACCATCCAATCAATGAAAAAAACAGCAGTGATTTGACCAGGCTCACACAGTCAGTTGGTGGCACGGGTGGAAAGATAGCCAAGCAAGTATCCTGATACCTACCCACTGCCAGGTCAGTCTGCATAGGGAGGGCTAAGCTGAGCAGTTTGCCCTATCCTGCTTCTTTCAGAGGTTAAAGGGAGCCCCAGCTCACTGCTTCAAAGGAGATCACAAATTCTTTGCCCTGTATCTGCTGAAACCACACTGACCCTCTGGTCATCACGCTGTAACTATGAGATCACGCTTACAGGATCACTTAAAAAGGAAATGTGTATCTTATGAGTGTCTCATTTTTCAAAAGCCATAAAATCTTTTTTATGACCTGGTTTTTTCTCTCTTAAAATATAGTGGGCCTGATTCACATGGGAATGTCAGGTCAGAAGTTCTACACAAGGGAAAAAATTCAGCTCAGAAAAAAATTTGAATGACCTTTTTGATCCATCATTATACAACCTCATTTTCTTCTGCCCTAGGTTTTTTTTTTTTTTTCCCCTCTACTGTTGATCATATCTTCCTTTATTGGTATTCTAGTCACATGCGTTATCCCACCCAGTTTCTGTAATGCCAACTAAATCATCATTGTTTTCATGCATGAGAACTTCTCACTGTTCCTGCTTAGTCACTTCCCAGATTTCTTGAGGAAATAGTTTTGCCCATTTTCTCTCCCACCCTTTAACCTCACATTCCTTTTTGGTTGCATTCCCTTCTTCTTAGTCCTAGACAAACCTAGAGACAGTCAGACCATACCTCCTGCTCATCTTTGGGTGCTTCAATAGAAATGAATATGATTTATGCCTGACTGCAGCTTAGTTCAGTCCTTATGAACCATATGGTTCAGTCTTCCCCACTGAGAAATCACAAGTGACCTCCAGCTCCAACTCAGTTTTCATCCTAGATGGCTCTCCAACATCTCCTCTTCTGTCAGCCACCCCAACATTCTCAGTAGGGATGACAATAGGACTTTCATATCCCCTCCCCTTCTCTGGCAACACCAGCCCCCAGAAACAGAAGATTCATTTAGGTTGGAAGAGACCTTTAAGATAGAGTCTAACCACGAGTACATTCATGTCCTCTTCTGTTGGCCACCCTCCTCACCAATTCCTTTTCCCACCCAGCCCCACACCATTCCTCCGATTTGCTCATTTGCTTTACTTTCCTGTGCGGTCTCTCAACATGAAGCTCAGCTCTAATAGGTTAGAGCCACCAAAGGCTTTAAATTGTCTGTTCCCAGTAAAGTCAGTGAAGGAACTCAGTGGAGACTGGAGATGGCCTAAAAGGAAAAAAACCTGCCACCAAGCCCTCCAGAAACCCTGCAGGTCCTTCCCCAACCACACTAAGAATGCTCCTGCTCCAAGGATGCTCCATGTCTTGGAGTTTGTTCAGTTTTGGCCACTGCCCTCCTAAAATTAGTGATTATTCCTCACCATGAATATAACCTTTTATCTCTGTTATATAGCCACTGTTGTTTCCTGTGATTCCTTTGTGACAGTTTCAGGCCCTGCCTTGCAGTCCTCCACCTTTCTTCAGTCCTCTTTTATTCCATCCACCCATCAGCTCCTGCACCGCCAGTAAAAGGAATTTCATCTCCACAAAAATGGCAATTGGAACTTTTAATAGTACTAAAATAATTTAGACCATACTACAGGTAATTTTATTAACAGTCAATATTTTCTACCCTAAGTGACAGATTTATTACAGCACATTATTTTTATTATTGAGTGTAATCATATCCCCATGCTGCTGAAATCCCCTGGGCATCCACAGTGCTCTAGCAGTAATAAATAACCAATACACACAGAAAAACTTTGCTAAGGTGAATTTGAGGTTGCGGGCACATATCAGTGGTTTGAGTGCATATTGCCTCTCAAGAACATTGAAGTTAAGTTGTTTGCAAGCAACAGCAGAGAACAATTCTCATTTCTTACACATTTCTGTCCTACATCCCACGCAACCCTACGTCATATGGTTTTTTCTCCAGCTATTCTCTTATCTCTCCTATGGACATACTTTACTAGTACTGTCTCCCTATGTTTCCTTGTAGCAGTTAGCATTTAGGCCTAGTTGACCATGATGTTCGCATACAAACTTTAACCTTATGGGATAAGGGAATAATTTAGAATTAAGAATAGAAGAGTAGCATAAGCAAGAACATGTCAAGAACCACTTGTCCAAATGAGCAGATTGAGAACACCAGCAGTGGCAACAGAGAGTTGTTGGGCACTGAGCTGATGGGCTAATCAGGCATTGGGTAATCTCTACCAAACCCTATGTCGAACAGCACCTGGAGTCACTCATGGAGAAAACCCAAGGGACCTCCCCACACAGCATGGGGACTACACATGGCACAGCTGGAGCTGCTATGCTGACCCATCCAATTTTTCTTCTGGGCTGCATCATCCCTCCCACTGAACAGAGAAGTTGTGCAATTCATAAAAATGCACATATCTGATTAAAGTGTTCTGGTATCCAAATCCATTTAGTTTCTGCAGTACCATTTGGTCCTAAATAGCAAAAGCCCCGTCTCCCTGTGCATACACCTATGCAGCATCCCCATGGTCACCTAACCGAAGCTAGGACGAGAGGCAGCACACACTGCATTTGCTCTAAGCTATGCACATGCTCATCAGCCAGCTGACAGGCCACACTGGGCAAGTCACACTTCAGCTCTCACCATCATCTCTTCTCCCAGTGAGGGCACTCATTTAAGTCTGTCTCCCTAGTCCAGCCTCCAATTTTCTTGGTACTTATAGGAATTTTTTTTTTTTTTTTTTTTTAATTGCCTATCCTGTTAGGAAATTTGGCCAAAATCAGTCAACTGATACCAGAGAAGAGCAGGACTGACAGGTTGACATGCAGGCAGACAGAATGATCGCCTGTCCCTTGCTTCTTTAAGAAGCCAGGATATAAAAACAACTTGGAAATGTAAAAATTCCTGTTAAGGAAGACCACTCAAACATAACTCCTGTGCTGCTCAAACTGCATTCCTGCAGAATACCTTTTCACCATTTCCCCTTCGTTGAAGAGTTTTAAAGCTATGCACCAGAGGGCACAGAACTATTTGCTATCTACTCCAAATAATAACCATGCTGCTTTGTTAGCACATTAACCTTTGGTCTTTTTCAGGTAAAAACTTAAATCTCACAATCAGGGAAGATGAGGTTTATCTGTGGAGGCAGGCAAGTGCAGCATGCAGGAGCACTCAGACAGCAGGGCATGAGGTGGAATTGTCAAACTTAACCTTGTAGGCTGCTGAATACTTTCTAGAGCAGCTGCCCGACCTCAGCATCTGGCAAGGTCACAGCCCTACGCTGCACAGGGAAAGACTGCCTTCAGCATGCTGTTTGTGTAAATGAGGATTTGTGCGATATGTACGACTGTAAATAAAGCAATAAACCTCCCTGCTTAAGCTTGGAATATTCTGGTTCTTTATAGTCACACAATGGACTAAAACTACTTGCAGCTAAGTTCAGTTGTGTTTTGCCTTATACCAAGGCCTCTCCACAGTGGAAAAGGGAGAAAGAACTTAAATGATTTTGCCAAGACACTCATCAGTTTCCTAACTCTTTATTTGAACTGCTTTTTAAAACACTTGCATGTTACATGCTCAAACCACACTGACAAGCCTGCAACAGGAACTGAGCAAGAGATGACATATCTACTACTAAAGAAAAATTTAACTTTTACTGGGCTGAAAGCAGGAAAAGCACTGATGGCAAGAAGACAATTCCAAAGCAGGGGGGAAAAGAGGTTGTTTAAGGGGGGGGGGGGGGCACAAAACATTTCCTTTCAAGCCAAATTTGGAGCAAACCCAGCATTTCTGTTAAGTACTGCACAGCTTCTGGGGTTCAAGGCCCCTGTTTTCTTCCCATTGGGCCACACTCCTTGACTACCCTACCTCTCCCATGATGCACAATACCTTGTGAGAGCACACCTACCCCCCTTGTTTCCTGCAGGACGCTTCATGCTCTTCTAACATGCAATGTATTATAAAGTAGCATAGAAAAAAAAAACCACCACCAAATCCAGCCTCTTTCCCTTTGCAGATCAGCACAAATACATTCTGGAACTCTGATTCTTTATGCGTTATTAAGCACCCATGCTGTTATGAGGGGGAATAATGCAATTTTTAACTTATTTGTTAATAGACATAGGCTAGAATTTTAAAAATATTTAATATTTTTACAATATCTTCTGGGAGTTAAGCACTCAGTTCAGTGGGATTTGGGTGTCTAAGCAAATAGGGTCCTTTGAAGAGCCAAGGCATAAAGAGCTTTGAGACCCTTGAATGAAAGAAGCTATAAGTAGCACAAAGAATCATTGGCTACACAGGCAGGAATTGTCATTATCATCTTATTTTGCGATAGCAAAACCCTGTGTAACAGTTCAACACATTAGGCATTAACAGAGAGATAAAATATTCCCTAAAATAGGAAGCTTCCTTTAGTAAAACTCCGAAAATCGCTGAGCTGATGGAGAAATTCCTATCTTCTTAATGCTTTTTGTATTAGATCTTTGGCCCACTGGTATATTATTCCTCAGAGTAGAATTGGAAAAAAGGTTCTGCAATAACAAGCGTTCAGCTGTGTAATGTTCGTGCTCAAAAGTACCGCACAATACACCAGAATACAGCCCACATGAAGGGGTTGGAGTTGACTCTGGGGCTGGCTAGGGCAGCCAGTCTCCCTCTCAACCCTCCCCGGTACCTCCGGCAAGCTTAGCACAGTCCATGAAGCCAACAAAGAGCTGGGAGGAAGAGAAAGAAGTGTTACAAGACAGAAAGCAAGAGGAGGACATTTGAATTTCATAAGACAGGTTAACCCCGCAGGGCTGAGAGAAGCAAAAACAACTTATTCTGAATAAACATGATATGGAAATTGCAGAGATCGAATTGAGCATGAATTTATCTAGGAAGCTACAGCACAAGTTGGTGTAAGATGCCATCAGGAAAACATAGTGAAAACTGAAGGCGAGAGAATTGATCTTCCCAGCCATGTCTGAACCCCAGACTCCCTGCTCCCAGAACCCATACTTTTGGTACGAGAGGTAACGGGATAGCAATGCCCACTCTCCAGAGGCAGCTCCCACTACAGCCCCTTTGCTCAGCCACCAGGCTTGAAACAAGTCCTCAAGGAGCATATTACATGCTTTGTGTTTGCCATCTCCCAGATCATGTCCCAGCATTGCCAGTGGGAATGCCAGTTGATATATTCTGAAATGGTGGCAGGGAACATGTTAACAGTTAAGCAGCAGGGACTGCTGGGGGCCAGTGCTTGGCTCTACATCCCAGCCTTCTCTCAGTGGTTAGCAAGGATGCAGCAATTCATCAAGCTGAGGTACTTCATTCTCTCTCAAGAGCAGGAAAGATGGTAAGGGATGGCACAGACACACAACATGGAAGCAGGCATACTCTATGATGAAGCTTCATGCCCTTGTCCCAAGCTGTCCTCCTTAGCATGACTGATGGTGCCAGGCAAAGTAGAGTCAATTTACACCCATTCTGAGTGTATAAAGGTATTTGACAGATGGGCTCCAAAGAGCCTAGCTGATGTGATTTAAGATGTTACCTCTCCCCAGCTGTCTGCCCTGTCCCTCTGCCAGAAGTTACTGCCCCAACAGCAGGTAAAGCAGAAGAAACATGTGCCTGCACCTTGAATGCTCTAGCTCAGGCTGGTGTATTAGCATAAACTGCCAATGAAGGGTGGGTTTGTGCTAATACATCAGATGAAAGCTGCAGCCACTGGAGCACAGGCATATGCCTCATTCTGCCAACTTTCCAGCCATCTCCAGCAAAGGAGCAGAAAGGACAGCTGAGGGTATTAAAGTCATGTGTGCTGGGTACAGCTAGTCACATATATGTACACAGAACTCTGACGAACACACTGTTTTCAAGTTCATTTTCCTAAAGCCTGGTAATCTGCAGGCCTACTGATGCACAACCTGGACAATGACTATCAAGCATTGTAAGACAAGCAATCAGTGCTAAAGCAGTGTGCTTAAAATGGCACAGCTACAAGCCTGTAGGGCAGGGAGGGAAGGGTGACTTCAGTCACCTCCCCCATAGACCTCTTAAACCACCTGGGAAAATGCCAGCTCATACCCTGGCTCAGCATCATCAAGAAGGTTGATAAGTCATCACCCAACCAAAACTTCTTTAGAATTGTTAACAATTTACTGGAAAAATTCCAGGGGTGGGAAAAAAAGCAGAAAAATCTGGTCAGCTCATTCTACTATCCATTTCTGCTATCAGTGTCGGTGATGCACATTTATGCTAAATGTTTCTTTATCTCATACAGCATAGGATTTGCTTTTTACATGAAAATCATTTGTGCTTTGGAAAATCCTGTAATGCACCAATTTGCTTTGCTTTCTGTTGCATGCTCTCACTTTCTTGTTTGTTTTGTGCTTGTATCTCTTGCTTATGATCTCTCTGTATGCTGAAAATCCAGTACAAATATTTAGTAAACAATAAGAAGCTCATTGCTGCTTTCAAGCAGAAAATTTGCCTCTGCCTCACAGAACATCTATTTTGGCTTGTATTTAATTTTTCTAATAATGCATGAATGTATATCTATAGATCAGATCTTTCCTTGCTTAGATTCTACAGCAGTGGGTGCTTTACAAAAGTCAATATAGATAGAATCAGCTGTAATCCATTTATGGCACACTCATCTTTGATCAGAAGATATATCAATTGTTCCTTTTCATATATGACAAGCACAAAACTCCTTTTTCACTACATTGATTTAAAAGCTTTAAAGTTTTTTAAATTTAAGGACCCCTGGATGATCATCTGTTCTGACACTTCAGGAACACTTGGGGCAGCCCTGAACTAGAGACCACAGAAAGAGCCATGACATAGATACGGCAACTAGCATATTTCCTCTAAACTGTTGTTCTAGTATAGATTTAACAGGTAATGTACAGAGGTGCATGGTGGAGTTCTAGAGCTCTCCCTTCACAAGGTAGATTTATCATCCCAGTTAGAGTCTGTGTAGGTAATTCACTCACCTTACTTTTCCTTGCAATTTCAGCTAGAGACCAAATGCTTTTGAACTGCCATGTTGACACATGTTCCTCCCTGTGAAATCTCAGGTTAGCCTTTTTTTTTTTAATAGTAACCTGATTTTGAGTGCCCAGCTGCATACCAGAGGCCACAGTGACTTCTTCCCTAATTATGGCATCTAAATTCAAGAGGGTGATGTGAATCTCAGACTGCCTAGGATACACAGCTGTCAGACCCAGGCTCCATGTACAGTCAAGGGAGAGAAAGAGTCATCCTAGAAGAAAAATTTAGAGCACTGAGGCATGTGACTCTTCCATGGACAACACTGTAAACCAGACTTCAGTAGCCCTGGAAAAGACAGTCCATTTGTTGATCCACTGCCCATCTTTTTTTTTAAACTTCGTTCCCACAGTATCAGGCACATCTGTCCCTTTTAAGCATTTTAACAGTTGGCCTGAATGTAGCTATCATGTGCCTCAGCCAGTGCAGCCAGAAATGGGAGGTATCTAAAAAAGCAGGAGCCTTTGCTGAAAGTGTTGATGTTGGTTGCAGTCTCTGAAGCAGGTATTAAGACCCCAGTAGGTGAAATGAAGAAGCCTCAACAGGCAGAGAATAGCTGCTCTTCCTGCCTCTCTCCAGCTTTGAGGCTACTCATTGTAACCAATTTCATCCTTTTCTTAGATTTGCTTAGATGATCACTAAGTGATGGGAGACCCTCCCTAACTGAGCCTCTCCTGAGAATAATTCTGGTGTTTCTGTATTTAACTTGGATATGCAAGAGATCTGTTGTTATACAGAGAAATTTTTTTTTTTTTTTTTTTTTTGGATGACAGAAGCACAGTGGCCTCACCAGTTCGGATTGGAAGCAGAGGACTTTGAGGCCACCCTGGGGGTTTTCAGGCAGAACAACTGTGGAGCTAGAGCTATAAATTTAATCACTGTTTATTGATGTGGCGATGTTGGGTGTATTGATGTATTTTATTGCTAAGCAGTGCATTCTCCCCATGTTGTTATCCCCTTGAGCAGATTAACTGCAGATTCCAAAATACTGTCCAGCAGAGACATGCATGTCATACTGTTTTCACTTTGCTTGCCTCCCACATAAAAGAACAGCTATGAACGTCAGCTGAAGCTTATTTCTCCTGCACAATGGCCTATCATTTTTGTAAAAATAAATAAATAAGTGGCAATCATTCATTTTTTTCATGGGTATAAACACTTTGGGTCAAGCTCAAAGTGACTGAAATGATATTGCATTTTACCTCTGGTTGATAAGTAGTTGTAATTTACAGGCCAATAGAACTAGGTAGATAGAAAACCAACTACCAAGTAGAATTAAGATAAAGAACCTCCCACTCTCACTTTGTCTTACACCTTTCACTGAGCTGCCTTTGCTCCTGCATCATTTATTTCCTGACTGTACGCTTTTGTAAGTTACACTAAGTTGCTGCCAGGTAACATACAACATCATTTATATCACCTTTGATCAGTGCCCAATTACAGAGCAAGATGCTGGAGTCACTGGTTCAGTCCCAAACGCACAATCAAATCAAATTCTGGAGTGAGAGCAGGCACAAAATTAAGTCTTTATACAAAGCTGAAGAAATTAAAAGCACAATCGCTGGGTAGAATGCCACCCATACATGGCTTCCCTTAATAATAAAGGCTGATCATCACAGGATAGGCTCTAAATATCTAATGGTATATCTTACCCTTATTCTCTGCACAGAAGTCTTAGACTTCCCCAAGCTATCTCCAGCTGATATGATACTTCAACTTGGTACAGCGTTGTGCAGTTGCTACAACGGCACCCCAGAACAATAAAGCCAGTGTCAGCAAGATGCATTGTTTTCCAGTCCAGAGATAACCTGATTAGTACCCGCTCAAGCATCTCTGCACTGCTTTTGAACATCACAGAGGAGCCCTGAGGATCAAGCTACACTAGGTTTGAATAGCAAGGATTTTCCAAAATGCATGGTGCATTCCAGTTGTCATAGTTTGGATCTTGTCCCTTCCCCCTGCATTTAAGAGTGGCTTTGGGCAAGTCATGTCCCATTTTTATCCCTCCATTGGTCCCCATAGCATGGTCGTACTGTAGAACCTCACAAAACCAAGCACTTCAGGGCCGTGTCAGTACCAGGACTTGAAGCCACGCATGCCATTGCCATAATGCAGTTGCTATTGGATATATGTATTCTTTGGAATTGATAGTGAGCTTTTTCCACTGGAAATTAGTATTCTGTTGAATATGACAATGGGAATAGCTCTCAAGTATATATAACCCCCAAAACCACATCGGCAGTGGCAGCAGTACATTAGCATATGTAAGACCCATTTGGTTTTATGAATTCGGGAAGGATAAGATTAAACCCTCTTGCATTAATATCTGCTGCAATGTTTTCCCCCTTCCCTCCTATTGGAGGCTGGGAAGATTAATAGTCATTTGTGAAAAGGCCGTTAAAAATACAGAGCTCCCCATGCACACTGGTGCCAAGTATTAACTACTTTTTCACTGGAAGCCTGGAGACCACCTGTATTCTTACTGACTACATCCTTCACCTTAACAGACCTCAGTCTAGGGACACATCTTTAGGACTTACTCATAACACACAAATGGCAGAACAACATTAAGGGCTATATCCAGTGTATGTCTAATACTTCCCATTTTCCAGATGAGTGTTTCCAAACTGTGGTCTGCAGACCTCTAGGGTCTTGGTCTATTTCTGTCTCTGATGTGCATTGCAAGGATCTGCACATGGGAATTTCCTAGAGGTTTCTGCACATCCCTTCAAAAGCGTAAGGCGTGAGCAAATTGAGAGGTGGGGAAAATCTGTACATAAAAAGCATTTTTTGAGGCCAAATGCATCCATTACGAGAGTGGCGAAGAAAAGATAGGTGTCTGAACACTCTAGCTCCAATTGACCCCAGGCACTCCCATACACAAGGTATTGCTATTAGCAAGGGCTAAGACCCCATCAGCCTCCTCCTTTCCCTTTCCTCCTGTAAATCCACAACTGATGAAAAACATTAATTAACTGTCAAACCCTCCCCCGCTCTCCGTCAATTAAATCTGTTTTATGTCCATTTTATCTATCCATCCAGATGCTTTAATTAGTCTCCATGATTGCAATTCATCAGCACTTCCTAGGAGTAAAACACATCAGCAGTCTTCTCCCTCTGCACAATTTATACACCACCTCACCTAATGGGGCTCTGAGCTAAACTCATGTTTTAGGCTCAACTACAATGCAAATAACAGTAATGATTAGTACAAAGGGAAACGTCTTTCCATTCCTAGCTAAAAAGTTAATATTATGTCTTCATAATCCACGATATAATGATTTAGTAGTGCCATTTGTGTCTCCTGATTCCCTAATGTAATGACTTAGTAGCACAGGGATAGGCACATTATCTCCTGTTTGTAAATCTTTAGCAGGTTTATAAATACAGCATGGCCTTATTGTGCAACCTCACAATCTCTCTGAACCCCAAAAAAGTTTAAAATTAATAATAAATGATAAAACTTGGGGAAAGAAAAAATGAATCAACCTTCATTAAATGATAAAATCCATCAGGAGCCGAGGGCAAGGACAGGGGCAGGGACTCAGTTAATTTGCGAGAGTAACGTAATTTTGAATTGTTGGAAAGATATAAAAGTGGAAATTTGTAATACAGTTTTAGTTTGAAGGTCATCCCAAGGAAAGAAGGCCAAGTAGCTATCTGACCTTGTCCAGGAGAGAGAGAGAAAGAATATATTCAGTTACATTGGCAAAATTCAAAGACTTATGTGATCTTGAGCTGCAATGATTAAGAAATCAAAAGTTCAAATAGCTGAGCTGCCATCATTCGCACTACAAGAGAAGACCTCCATGCAACTCTTGCAGCTGTGAAGAAAATTAAGCAGGCAGCCCAGAAAACCCCTTGCCATCCCCCACCTTGTTTTGTGCTCTGCACAGAGAACAGTCATATCCACTTCAAGCTTAAGATTAATTCCACAGCAGTAAGACCTTTTTACCATAAAAGCTCTCCTGGTAACCTCACCTCTACCTCATGCCTCCATGATGATGCATTAGAGCAGTTAATCATTTATATCCTGCTTATCATCACTGTGCTGTCAGAAACAGACACTGGACCACTAAGTGATAGCATGGGCTTCCTATACTAGACAGACATTTGAATTTCAGACATAATATCTGTGGTGAGGGGACTTTACTTTCCTCTACCACCACATGCAAGCAAATACCATCAAGTTTAATACATGACAACATGCTAGAAAATCTCTTGGAAAGATACCCAAGCTCAACAGAAAGACTCCAGAGGAAGATGAATTAACCAGTCTCCTCAGTAAACTTCCATGGCAGATGCATTGCCATTGTCAAAAGTTGCCTCCCATTTCCAGTGTGGTTTTTTTGTTTGTTTGTTTTTTTGTTTTTTTGTTTTTTTTTTTACTTCCAATATTCAGCTTTTAGCATTTCTTAGGATTCTGCCCCTTAAATTAGAGGGGCACACACTTTGAGGCAGTAGAAAGACATGAAAAAGTAAGAATAGGTGTAGCATTAAAGAGAAAAATTAACACACACTCATTTTGAGCTGGTAAGTATGATGTTGGCATGCTAAATCCTCTCCTTTAGTAACAGTGTTTGATATTCCTCTTCTCAGGGGAGCAGGAGCTTTACTACATTCTTTAGCCAAATCTTTAAAAACAGTATGGTCTTCTGTCAGAAAATGATGATCTGAGAACTGAGTTGTGTAGTGTCTGCATGACTATATCGACTGCATTAAAAAGAATCACTCAATGTTATCAAAACACCTTTGAGTGTAAATACATATTTCACAAGGTATTTCAGATATCTTTAAAATATTTATGTTGCAATTAAACTAAAATTCATCCCAGTTTGACAACATACAATTTTGAAATGTCAAAACTGCCTTCAGGACAAAATTTCCATTTCTGTTGCCAGCTGTCACGACATCCCTCTAAAAGCAGCAGACCATACTGCTCTGATCTCTCTAGGTCAGGAGCTTTCGATTGCTACTGCCTACCTGTTATTCCCACTTTCACACGGGAAGAACTCACTCAAGACCACTGCATGTCAAAGAGTTATTCAGCAGGCAGAGAAAAAACACAACTTTCTTCAACTGGGACTGTGCCTACACATCTTATGTGGGCTGCAGCTGGGGAGTAAAAATTTACCAAGGCAAACGACTTATCCACTGCCACAATTTATTGTCATCTCTGATCTCCTGACAAAGACACATGAATAATGACTCCCTAACTATTTAGGCCACCTATCAGTTTTGTCAAGAAGTGGAGCTATGTCAACAGAGGGTGGTAACTTCTCGTGATGAGCTGTTGAGATCACTAACCTTCATCCAAGATTGACTGCTGTTTTGTTTTAACTCTTCAGTTGCAGGTAAATTGTAGGTTGATGCTTAGCCCGGAGAATGTAAAGAAATGTAAGCGCATGCAGGTCAAACTCAATATGCATTGACCTCTTTATACAAACCAAGACTTTCCGACAATGAAAGAGTTGCATTTGAAAACCCACAAAATAGTAATTGCATCAAAATATAGCTAAGTATAACCACCTTACAAACATGTATCACACCTGATTACAATCCAGACATCTTCCTGCCAGAGTTTTCACATTCTGATTCTGGTCCCTTAGAGATCCATGAGATATATTTACAGTTTCCATAAAAATAAACAAGAGAGACTGTTATGTTAATTCACCATACAGGGGTCCTCAGTCTCAGGAAATTTTGTAGGGATTTGCAAACTAAAAGAGATTGAAAACCACTGCTCTCTATCAACTCCCCAAGAATCTATATGGTGCCGATACTAAATACCTCCATATATTATTTGCATACTCTGCAGATGTTTGCATGCTGTGATTATGTAGAATAACAGTGCCTTGAATCTGTAAAACACTGGTCTTATTTATATACAATGCCATACTTGGTATTTTATGTTTATATTTTCTCATAAGCCACCTTTATATATTGCATTGGTGGGAAACTATCAAAACAGCTTTGAAAACAGCAAACACTCAATCACAGGTCAATTTTTCTGCCAATTCACTTTCATGTTTATCTGGGGAGGAAATCTTGGCTTCGATGGTGTCAGAGCAAATTTCCTCACTGACTTGAGTGGTCCCAGAATTTCAGTCAGTGTGTTATAGTATTTTTATTGCATCTCAGGCGAAGTAATTTCTAGCCTTTCCTTTTGGAAACTATTTAATAGCTCAATGAACTTCACCATAAGGGTTTTCTCATTCTTATTTCTTCCCATCACTGCTAGCTTTGCCCAGCACACATTAACTAATTCCTTCTCCACTTGGTATTTACACACTTCAAATATTCAGAGGGCTACGTTTCTCCACATCCCCATCACTGCCAGATGCATTAACTTTCATTTTTGCCAAGCTGAATCTTCATTTGTCTCCGTACCAAGTCTCTAAACTCTCTAGGTATCTTTGTATTATTACTATTTAATTTCTGTTAAGTACTGACAGTATGCCAGGTGCCTTCAGTTTGCCAGATGCTGCACAGAGTGGAAAGGCACAGTTCTCTTCCTGTGGAGCAGACAGTCTAAAAGACAAAGCAAAGACGGGACAAAGTGTCCTCACAGCTCAGAGCATATGGTTAGGCTTAGAATATGGGTGCAGCTGTGAAACTAGGTTGAGGGATGAAAATAGGCAGGCCCCTTCTGTAGTCCTGGTAAGAAAGAGTGGGTTTCCCAACAGCATAGGAAAGAAAGGTTGTGCTAATTTTGTGGGATTTTTAAGGAAAAGAGGTGGCACGAGGCTGAGAGGATGGATTTGGGCAGCAGGGCGGGACGCAGAACAAAAAGCAGTGCAGGAGCCAAACCAGTACCTGTCTTAAATGAACATTGCTCCAGCAAAGGCAGTGATGGCATGCACAAGGAAAGTACCCTAGGCCCCTTCCTCAGGAGTGAAGGCACTGAAATAAAAGGTTGGAACCACCACCACAAAGGCAAGAGACCAAGTGGACAGCCAGCCTGAAAATTAAATCTCTAAATCAACTAAATCTCAAATATTGCTCCTCCATTCCTTGTGGGAAAGAGCACTGAGCATGTGCCATGATCTTCCATCCTCCCTCCCACTTCTCCTGCTTCCCCCTATGAAACAGAGACAGTCCCAAGCAGGTCCCCCCCCAGAGAAGGGAGGGAGACATGAAACACTAAAGTTATATTTATTCAAGCCTTTAAGAAGATCTTGAGCTCCTAAAAGCCACCTTAAGGCTTCTCCACACAGGTACCAAAGTACTGGCCCTCAAAGAAATGGAATAATGCATATAGTACTGCACAGATGGGGAAAATAGTTAGGACTCTAGTCCAGAAGAGAAGCATTCCTGACTGCATGAAAAGCCAGAGAAATAGCCACTGCCCTTCTATTTCTCACAGAAACAGCAATATTTGCAGAGTACAGCCCTCCTTTCAGACATCCTCATTCCTTCCCTCCCAGAAACCTACAGGCAAGGAGATAAACTGTTTGTAAATAGCAGTTTCACACCAATTAGCTCCATGCTCTGCAAAGAGCATCACAGACTCACTGTGGTGTTTTTAAGGGCTTGTTATTTTAGGGTACTACATATATATTTCCATATAATTGATCTGTTCTACTTTAAAGAGGCCATCAGGAAGATATGTGGGCAATTTATTGTAGAGGTAAGAGAAGGAGGGGCAATGGGAGTTAACCTCAGATTAGCTGTGTTTACACAACAGTGTTTTACACTGTGGGCTTTTGGAATGAGACCAGAGCCCACACTGTTCTCCCCTGCCTTCCCAGCACCCTGTTTTCCCCTGGAAGAGAAAGCAGGCACAGCAATAAAAAGTCAGGAGAGCCAGCCTCAGTAACAACAGGGCCAAGATAAGCACAGAGAATACTCTGCCCCATAGCGGGGATGCCACCATTTGGGCACAGGTTTCTAGTGCTGGATGTCACAGAGCTCACGCACAACTGCCTAAAGACATGACCACATGGATATGGCCTAAATTAGGTACTATTTGGCTATAGCAACTTGGCACACCTGACCAGCAAGAAAGCTGGCAAATGCTGATGGCAAATATACAAAGTACTGGAGTATCTCAGAAATGCCAAGGTCCATGGCCTCAGAAATCCCTTCCGTGCCCTGAAGATAACATACCATGACAGAAGCAGAAAAGGCAGGCCACAGAACTGTGACTGCCATCATTTGTTATCCAGGTACAGACATTAAGAGCAACCAGGACTACTCTGACCTCCTGCAGAGCATAAGGCAAAGCCTCTGCCAATAGTTCCTGCCTCACACTCTCAACTTCTGGCTCACACCATGTAGAAGGCTGCCAGGGCTGGACTGAAGACTTGAGTGCTGGTGAATTAACCTGCTTCTGGCAGAGCTCTTCCAACAGCTCATTACTCTGCTATGCCTTATTTCCATTCCCAGTTTGTCTAGCTTCCATCTCCAGTTCTGAAATCTCTTCACACCTTTGAGTACTAGATTAAAGAGCTTAGATTAGACAAATTCTTCCCCTGTTAGCTTTATTCCATGACCAAGACCCTTCATTTTGATAAGCTAAATAGAATTGTCAATGCCTTCTCTGCAGATGAGAATATTCCCAGCCCTGAATCTTTCCTGTAGTTCACTCAGCCATTTTCAGCTTTCGATGTGTGGACTCCAAAACTGAAACAAGACCTGGAATGAGTATACCAATATACACCTGCTTAATCCATTTTACTGAGCCTCTGCAGCAAGGAGCAATATACCACACTCAGCTCTGCCAGGACAGCCAGGAGACATATGCAAGCATCACACCTTGGAACAGAGCAAGAGACTGAAAATCTGATAAGAAATAGATTTCTCCAAAGAATGTGGGAAATACATCTGGGATCTTGGTGAGGACCACAAAATTGGCTTATGGTCAGGATCCAGACAGGATTTTCCATTTGAAGGGTTCTACAACAGTTCTCCAGCTGTAACCCAGCTCCCTGCAATCACTAGCACCACTTCACAAGGAGGCAGCTGTACAGCCACAGTCAACATTTGCAAGCATGGCTATCTGCCCACTAAGATAAAACACCTGTCAAAACAGAAGACATGGGGCAAACCTTCTACTTGTCTCCTACTCTGATGTCCCTAAGCAATGTCCCAAGTACTTGCATTCAGCCCATTAATACCAGAACCCCAAAGTGATTTACCAAATCAGTCCAGCATAAGAGACAATTCCCCCAGCCAATGCCTGCCCCACAGTTTCCTTTTAGTGATGCCTGACTTCACAGGATTAATATACATCTTGCTTACTAATGCGTACACATTGCTCCATAGAATTGGCCTCATCCTGCTGTTAGTTAACATGCCATCTCTGTTACGTGCAAGCTTTACAAGCAGTGATTTTATCATGTCTTCCCCACAGACCCATCTGTTTTGTTACTGTAACAAGTGAACTTTTCCACTTCTTTTCAGGGGATGGGGAGAAGGTCTGCTAGTTTTAGAATAAAATAGCTGCTTGATGAACAGACCTTATAGGAAATTATCAAAAGCACATGAGGATGACAGGAAAGAAGACAAACCTGTCAGTGAAAGAAGAAGTTGAAAGAAGTGATCGCCGAGGACAGATCAAGGGGAGAAGCTGCAAAAGCAAACCAAATCAGAAACATAAGCAGGAGCCATGAGATGTAGAGCCCTGAGAACAGAAGTTGATTTTGATGCACAGCACAATGAAGAGCCACTGAAGTGACTTAAGGAAGCAACTGTATAATTAAGAGATCTCTAGGCACCTTCTCAAAGATGTCATGACTTGTAGTCAGGGTGAGCAAGCAGAACAGCAAAGCAATACTGCAGGGGCCATCACCTTGTTGCTTTTCCCCCATGCTAGTATCCAGAGCTTTTATATTGTGCTGGAAAGCTTCAAAAGCAAGAAAACACAGGCAGAAATGTGATCTTTTTTCCAGCCTTTTAAAGTTATTCTGCTGTGGCACCTTGGTGAAAAGTTCTGTAGAAAGCTAAGACAGGGATCCACACAGAAAATGCAGAAGAAATACATCCATTGGATAGGAGCTATTTAAATATTTGATGGCTAATATATTAAATGTTAATTGAATACCACAATGATTTTCTCCCCTGGACGGCACGCAATTAACATTTAATTTGTTATAAAATATTTAAAGTTATGAAATATCCGAGGGCAACTGAAATGTCTCTTCCACCAAATTGTCTTGGGACAATGTGCTAAGGGGACAAAAGGTCAGGTTAGCATTTCAAATTCCTCCAAAGATCTGTACAAGAGACATGGGTAAAGGTTTTAGGGCTGGCACAGTTCAAGGACATAGTCAGAGGACATGAGGGGACATGCACAGATATCTGATCCTGTCCCATCCAGGCTAAGCAAGATCACAAGTCCTCATGGCTACAAAGCACCCAGCTTGAAAGGTGCTGTGGTGACTATCCATTCCTCAGAGAAAAGCAAATGCTGTGCACTTAGACCAAGTATCTGGCTTAACGTTATTTGTTTCAGAGGTGCTAGTGAGGGATCGGAGTCTTAACTGCTCTGCGCTCATTCACTCCAAGGCATATTGACAAAAAAGGATTCAGATGATACAGAGCTACTGCCGTGGCTGTGCCCAATGCTTCACTAAGCATCAGGGATGGTAAATCAGCTTGGGATGTTAAAATTAAGCTAGTTGTTTAGGACCTGAACACTAATCTATCTAGTTTGCTGTAGCAGAGTTGAACATCCTAGCATTTGAGAAGCTTACCTTCCTCTAGTGCCTTGTTTAGCAAGAGGGGTAGGAAACCTTTGCTAAGACTTAAGGCGGAAAGGGACCTTTTAATTAGTGCAACAGTGAATCCTTCAGCAAATTTAGGAAAGCTCAGCCTCAATAGTCCTGATGGTTTTGAAGTAAAGCTCAAAGAGCAGAAAAACCCATCAGAGTTCCACTGTGTATCATTCAGGAGACATAGGGAATTCATATACAAGCAAACCAAACCTCTTTTGCAGGCACCCTTAATT
This sequence comes from Haliaeetus leucocephalus, assembly GCF_000737465.1. Classification (NCBI taxonomy): domain Eukaryota; kingdom Metazoa; phylum Chordata; class Aves; order Accipitriformes; family Accipitridae; genus Haliaeetus; species Haliaeetus leucocephalus. Next base: position 20,231,520 of record NW_010972664.1, read on the forward strand.
AAAGTAGTGACTCCCATCGCTAAGAAAACCTGAATATCCCCAAGGGTACAGAAGGTTCATCTACTCAGCATCATGTTGTTTGGCCCTGGCTTACCTCAGCTTTAAAGGGAATACATGCTTTGTAAAGCTCACTTCTTAATGCAGCTTCTTTTCAATTTCTAACTTCCCTGGGCTCAGACCTTTCATTGACTGTTTTCTAAACATCTGCTAAACAAACTCCAAGATTTAGGCCTGTAACAATGGATTATTTCTATCTAGAAGAATTTCAGCTTCCAGAAGCTCCTCGCATTCGCTGCTTAGAAAGGTTTGACTAATGTGGTAAAAAAATCATCATCTTCAGTTCATGACTACGTGGAAAATGGTACTGGGGGAAGGGGAAAAAAAAAAAAAAAAAAATCAAGGTCCTTATCAGATGGAGGTCTCTGGTCCCCGGCTATGCACTGGCTCACTCCCTCCATCATGCTCCTTTGATAAGAGCCATATTGTCATCAGCTGCCACGGTGAATCACCATCACTTCATGCACAAGTATACAGCATCACAGAAAAACTGCATCCAACAAAGGCTTGTCTGTGGGAACTGACTGACAGCTTGTGCTAAGGATTTCTCTGGGCCAAAAATGGTGGTCCTGGTCCCTGGCTATCAGACAGAGGGGGAGCCTTCTGTCTGCTGAACTGTCTTTCTGCCTCTGTGTGGCAGAGAAAATAGGATTATAAGAGTACATAGAGAAGGCAAAAGTGCCTATACACTCAGGGGATCATAGTAATCATGGAGGATAAAATACTGTACATCTGAGTTCATGGTCATGATAGACTGCTGCAAGAGACGAGTCTGGCAGCCTGCTTGGTGCCACCAATACAGAAGCCATGCACATAAACAACTCCAAGAAGCCGAAGAAGTGCCGAAATGAAAAGGTTGGTCAAGTCAGTGCTGACTCGCTGATTCAGAGACTCTTGATTTCACATACTTCGTGGCTCAGCATGTTGGAATCCAGTATTTTGGACTGACATCTTCGAAAAAGAGGTCTTTTTTTCAGTTTGTCTCCTCTTGCTCCATGAGCCTTGTACTGTGGGAGGCTTTGGAGGTTTTTTGCTGGATTTCTCCTGCCGCCCCCCCACCCCAGTATTTTCTAATATCACCAACATTTCAAGTGATGTCCAAACAGAAGAGGCCAGCAAGACACATTAAAGGTTTTGCAAGGAATGTTTCCACAGAAATCAGATTTTGCTTCTGCAGAATGATTCCGTCCCTTACTGCCACTGTCACAAAAACATCAAATAAACATATACGCTTTTTGGTCATGAAAATACAAGAAACAGGAGACTATAGGACTACTAAAGGACAGAACTGATATGCTTTTTCAGAGCAAATTCAGAACACTTCTGTGAGGAAGAAGTGCTGTAGCGCATGAATGATGGGCATGAGCAGACATAGATGTGGAGAATACAGGACATGAGTTAGTGAAGTTCTTTTTCCTCACCCTATTTGCCAGCCAGATCTGTTACCGCACCTTGGGCTTCTTTCTTCCACCACATCAGTTTGCCCCTTCTTGTTTCAGTCTGTTCTCAGCCAAAAATGGATTTGCCCAAGCAGGACCTGTTCTCCCAGTATGGTGGCTGCCACTTACCTAACTAGTGGACCTAGCCTTGTGGCAGGTTCCTGTAACACCATAGTATATCAGTGTCGTACCTAATTACCATTCTCTGAGGAGTGAGCCCATTAACAAGCTGCACTGAAACCAGATCTGCATACTAATTAGGGAGCTGCCTTGGAGGATATTAATTAGGGGTGACACTTTCAGGGCAAGTTCTACTTTCCTTCTTTGTATCCCATTTGAGACATGGCTGGGAAATGTGAGTACAATACAAATAGAGACAAGATGGGGCATTATGGGGACAGCCTGTTGCCGCAGCAGCAAAGAGCAGAAAAGTTATAGCAATATTCATTTTAGGACTTGCTACTGTGTCAAGGAAAATTCTAGAAAGCCCCAAAACATGTTTTGCTCTACCATTCTTTTAACCTGGAAAGATACAAGGAAGCTTGTTTCTTTGTCTCCACAGAGATAATCCTCCTGCTCCTTTCACTTACACTCCTCTAGGTCTCTAGCACAAAGGTCTCATACAAGTCCAGCAGCCTTGCCAAATGGCTGGGGCACATGCAAGAGGATCAAGAGCTCAGTTCCTTGTCCTGGCTCTGACAGTGACTGAATACTTGTTCCTTGAGTTTTCTCTTCTGTTTATCATCTTTAGTCTTATACACCACCTTCCTCACACAGCCCTGAGTACTGTCTAGATTCACAGCCACGGGCCTCCATTCCCTTCTACAACACTACTCTGCACCTACAGCAACTCTGAAGAGCCAGCAGAAGAGCAGGTTTGCAGTTTACACTAGAACCTGGAGACAGGTTTCACAGCACTTCACAGATTGCTGAGTTTTGTTGTTAAGGCTGGAGGTGGAAATAAGCAGCAGGAGTGAGAACTCCACAGCAAGGAAGACCCTGTTTAGAAGCACATGCCACTCCTTTCTTTGCTGCACAGCTTCATGTATTGTGTTTGTGTACAATTCACATATCTGTCAACACATCACTGTACAAATCATTTCACCTCCTACTAAACTGCTGCCACCTCACTTACTATATTCTCAATGCAACCCCTGCCATTAGTTTCTGGGTATCTCACAAAATGAGGAAATAAGCAAAACAAATGCTAGACTGGATCATGTCTGCAGGGCATGGCAGTGCAGGGTCCTGACTCCCACTGTGAGCAGCATGAGAAGCTGCAGAAGAGCATGTGCAATCATGCAATTAACAACCTGCCAATAGGGAAAGTTTCCTCCTTAATGCCATCGGTTATTAGTGAGAAGATACCCTCAAGCATGAAGGTTTGCATCCCTTCTGCATTTTTAACCTAACGTAATTGTGTATGCTCCCACTGGCTATTTCAACATCCCTTCCCCTTCTGAATTCTGCTGAGCTTCTGACCCCAAAGTTATCATGTGGCAGTGAGTTCCACAGGTTAGTGGCACTGTAAAAACACACCGATTTTTCCCCATTAAAAAGGAATGCAGATTAGGCAATGCAGATGTCCTACACATTTTAATGCTCACATATATGCTTCATTTCAGCTTTTTTCTTTAAGAGGTCAAATTCTAGCTCCTGATTTGTAAGACAGACTTGTTTAAGCTATTGGCACCAGAGTCAGTAGAAACAAGTGAATAAAGAAGAAAGGCTGGCATTTCTTTTCCACATGGGGAAAAAAAGAGGAAATCTGTCTGTCATTTCCTTTTAGTGATCACTTACTCTGAATCCCTTGATTTCCATAACAGAAGCAATAACACACAGATAACTTTTTTGGGGTCAGCAGCTGCTGAGGAAGCCAACAAAACACTCCACTTTTTCCACCCTTTTTCCTCCAGGCTGAGGTCACTCACCTGACATCAGAAGGCAACAAAAGCACAGCTACTCCACACAGGAAGATGAGCCAGGAGCTGAAGATACCCACAGTGTCCCCTCAAACCAGAGGCACAGCCCCACAGCATCCAAACAGGGCCACGGCAGGAGCAGATTCTGCTAACAGTCTAGGGATGAATAACAATGAAATGAGCCAGGTCCTGAGTTCATGCAGAAAGTCCACTTAGTTGAGGCAGCTGGAGATAAGACTACCTAAAAGGTGGCTCAAGCCAGGACTAAGAGTCTGGCTTGGAGCCTAAAAGCAGTTCCTGGACCAATGGTGGAGGGTGCGTGGGTGGAGGGTCCAGGTGAGGCTGGTCAGGGTTGTTAAGCCACACAGGTGCACTCAGGGTCTTGAAACACAAGTGATTGGCATGGAGTGCAAGGTGCAGGCATGCCTCTGTGGCAGAAGGCAAGCTTTTCCCTCATTGTGCTGGGGCTCTGTAAGATATCCGCGGCCAAGGAAGCTTCTCCAATTTTATAAATTCCTGTAAGATTCAATGGATAGAAGCAAATTGGGTGGCTGTTAGACAGTGGGCAAAGTTAGTTGCATTGATTCTTATGCTGTTTTTTTGGTTGCCCTAAGTACCATTAAAGCTTTCTAAGGAGTGTGTGAAGTACTAGGATTCATTTCTGGTTTATTCTCTTCCTCTTTCCTCCTCCTGTTTCAACAGGGTTTGGGGCTTGTATCTTAAGGTCTACTGCACTTTTTTTTGTGAGGGGAAACATTTGGACTTTGAGGAGAGGTCAGTGGGATGACAGATAGGCCTTAACTCCTGTAGGAGTTCAGTTCATCTCTGACTAGCTCCTATAAAGTCTCTGCTTCCTTCAGATAGAAACTTAGGCCTTGGAGACAATTCCAGTCCAGCAGTGTGCATCCTGGCTCTGTTTGCACCTTCAGCCACTGATGCCTTAGAGGACAGCCTTGAGATTAGCCTTGCCTAGCTTCCATGCTGCAAGCTATGAATGTAGCCTCAGACACAGTGGAACCATGGTTCACACCACATGTAGGACCACAGAAGCCCACGTATACTCAATATGATACCTTGCTACCAGGCGCAGCCTCCAAAGCAGTCCCACGGGTTGACTGTGAAGGAGCCACAGAGCCCAAAGCCAGGCAGGGTGCAAAGCATTTGTGCTTCTTTGCACAACTTGCTTTCACTGAGGAATAGACATGGCCCATGTCAGTTTATCCCACGGGTACAGAGCAGCGATGTGTTCAAAGGAACATTGCTGGGTTCTATTCCTGGATTCATCTGTATGCTAGGGATGATTTCCCCAGTGGTTTTCTTCTCCAATGCTGGTGAATCATCCCCCCGCCAGAGATGACATATCCCAGTAGCTTCTAAACATGCTTTGGAAGAGCAGATTTTCTGTCTTTGGATTATGCCAGATGGCATCAAATGATTAGTGGGTTTAATATAAGAAGCTTCCTGGAGGAGGAAACTCCTAGATCCCACCAGAGGGTCTTCACCACTCCTCTGGTCCTTTCCCTCCCAAACTTCAAATTACAGTAGCTGGGCCCCTGCTGCACAACTGAGTCCTCTGCTACTCTATCAATACACTCTGAACATTTTTCAGGAACAAAGTGGAAAGCATTTCCAGCAAATGCTTTTAATGTCACTCCGTTTGCCAAGAGATGCTGCCTCCTGCTTTGGTTATCATTACGAGAAAGCATCTTTGCTTAAACAGGAAAACAAGTGATGATTTTTCCCTGAGTCGCTCAAATCTCTAGCTAAGTACTCCCTGGCAAAGGGACATGGCCTGTGCTGAACAGAAGAAAATATTTGGGGTCCCCCTTTTAAAAAGCACCCTTTTGTAAGCATCACCTCACCACTTCAGAAAAAACGTGTTGTCAAACATCTGTCTCCCCTCTCTCCCCTCTCTCAGATGAAATCAGATGGATTGTGTGACTGGTATTTTGGGGGCTGTAATCCGTGCTAACATGCTGTGCTCCTTGCCTCTCTCTTGTGCCTAGACTCCACCTATAAACATATTATGGCCTCATATTTCAAGTCAATAATCTTGGATACATTTCAAGTGAGAGGTACTGAGGGAAAGTGCAGCTCCCTTCCTAAGTTTACAGCAGATAACCAATAAGCTGAGTACCTTTCCCAACAATGATCCATTGCCTCCTAGGAGTAGTTTGGAAGGATGATGCTCCTCAGTTTCCCAGTAGGTCAGTATCCTTGAGGGAACAATATCTCCCATCATCCAGCGCACCCTCACCTATGGTACAAGGCACTACAGCATGATGGCTTTCTTCAGATTTTCTATTCCTGGCAGATTTCCGAGCAGCTTTTTACTTCAGAATAGCCCCTCTGCTCAAGTAGTAGCTGCTCACACCTTCCAGCCTTTGTTACTCTTACCTTGAGGAAACATTTAAGCAAGGACAAACATCTTTCTTGCGAACGAGCACAGTAAGGACCTCACCTTCATTAAGCAGCATCACCATCGCCACACCAACTGGAAGCTCCCAGGGGCAGCCTGGGTGTGACATTCAACAGCCATTTAGCTACAGTACCTCTTCCTCAGTGGGGATTTTAGAGCTTGTGACAACTGAAAATCATGCTGCCTTCTGTTAAACAGGATGACAGCACAGTTCCTGCCTCTCTCACAATCTGTCTTGAGAGCTCGACTGCAAACTGCCTGTGTGGATAGCCCATTGCCTCATACGATGCCCAGGGTCAGAGATTCTGAACACTGCTCTAACGCAGAAGCCAAGTGATCACAAATTCAGATTTATAGTACATCTGCAGACAGTTCCTCTTTTACTGCCATGCTAGCATCTTTTTACAGATTGAGCCAACATAGTTTAAGAAGATAGCAGTTCCTGCTGTTTGTTACAGCCCTTCATATGAGGGGACTGCCCTCACAGCTGAGACCTAAAAACACTCATCTAAGCATGCCTAAGGAGTGGTAGCCTTTTACTCTGCTCCAGCTAGGTCTGCCAAAGACACCTGCCTGTGCTTTCACTACCAGCTCTGTCACATGCAACTAGTGCCAATCAAGGATTTAATCACAGGAACAGCTCACCTTTCCTTCTCATGCCAAGTTACAATCCAAAATGTTCATGCAAGTGCCTAGATTTTCCCTTTGCAGCATAAATGGAGAATGTGGCATCTAAAATGGCTTCCAAAATAGCCATCACACTGAGCAAAGAGAAAAAACGAATATTGTACATAGTAACCTCAAAGGACAGAAACCATCCCTGAAACAAAATGACCCTGAAGACGTAGACCATAATCTATATACTAAAAGGCAGAATGAGGGCATATGGTCCACAACTTCTCTCCTTTCACATATCTCTGTGTCATTTAAGCAGCTCCACTGGTCTGGATGTACCATGACACTGCACATCTAAACACCACATGCCCACTTAGTCGAGGAGCCACGAGGAGACCACGGAGAGGAGTGTGAGCTCGCACAGTGGGAAGGGGGAGCAGCACACAATGGGGAAAAAGGACACATGTGTCATATTCCTTTTTCAGAAATTCAGGACAGAGAAAACACAGAGGTGTGAACGCTGAGAGCAGTCCCCAGTGCACATGCCATTAAGGTCACCCCTCCTTGCCCCATAGCAGCACTGTATCTGCCATTTGCTATGCTTGTCCCTTGCCTCCTCTCTGCCTTCCAAACAGTAGCTTCTCTCAACAGAGAAGAGTTTAAGTTCCTAAAAAACAAGGTGGTCATACTTCCCAGACACTGAATCCTGTACAACAGCCACATTTTCTACAGCATAGTATCCTGACAGCCACATCACAGTGAGGATCATGTACAAACAGCTCTTGTGTAAAATGTATTTGCTGATACTACACATCACTTTTGATTGAAATCTGAAGCTTGTCTGTGTTCGTGCAGCCTCCCTTTACCTGGTCACCTTTCTCAGAGTAAGCTGTTGCTCTCATCGCCACCTTGTTCCTGTTCTCTCTTTTCCCCCTGCTGCTTCCTCAAAACAGTTTTGTGCCAAGAGCAGCCATAAATGCATATAGTGGGGTGTGTTCTTCATCACGTGAAACTCCCTCAGTGGGTCTCCAGGCCAGGGAAATGGCTGAAGAAACACTGAGCCTCTTCACTGTTCACTCAGGATTCCTCACTTTTTGCTTCATCTTTTACTGGCTCTTCCTCCTCCTTGCACCCACCTCCTTTATCTCTGTCTAGGCAAAAGTAACCCACTCTGCAATGGCACTTAACCACAATTCCAGCCAAAACCTACATGAAGCTAAGGCCTGGCTGGAAGGTGCACAGCTGGGGTTGGGACTAGGTCTCAAGGCCTCTGCTCTTCGTTTGTCTGCCTGGCTAAAAGCTGTAGCAGTACATAAATGTTATTGCTGAGCGTCATGGACAAACTGCTCCCCAGTGACCTTCCTAGTCCTTAGCTCTATTCCAAACTTCTCTACTTCCCTGCCTTATTTTCTTGATGTTAGCTGTAACTACATCTTCTCCTCTCAAATCCTGGCTCTCAGTCACCCATGCCCTTGTGCTTGCCCTCCATAATTTCATGTGCCCCACTGCTTTCATGTCTCTGGCAGGTGCACTGTGCAGCACTTCACCTCTCAGCAACCTACTGCCAGCCTGCTCTGTAGAATAGCAGATGTCAGTCACAGGCCATGCTCTGTGAGCAACTGCAGAGGGCAAGAAATGAGGACGCCCCTCCTGTTCAGGTGGCAGCACTGTTCTGGCAGGTGGTGCTAAGCTCTTTGCCTGAGCCATCAGACTGTGGGTATTTGCATGCAACCCAGGATACTTACAAGCATCTGGGAAGCTTTGGAATAAATAAAAATTGAGTAACCTATGAGTCTTAGCAGCTGCAAGAGCTGGACAGTAGCTGTGACTACGTGAGAGAGTGACTACATCCTAAATGAAAGCCCAGAATTTTGTGTTAGTCCTGCTCGGGGCATCAGATAACATGGACCATAATACATCTCTGAACAGCCCACTGAAGAAACCTCTCTCCCTCTCCTGACTTTAAAAGGAGCCAAACCCCTTTCCCTACAATTCATCCCCCCTGACACAGAAAGATGTTTGTAGGATTCAGCCTGGCACATTTTCGAGCCTCACATCCATTGGCACATATTTGCCCTGTCTCTGCCACTGTCTAATGATGCCTCTCCAGCCAGGCAGACACATATCAGCCTTGATAGGATCCCTGTAGTAAGTAGGCTTGGAGTCACTTCCCTACAGCTGGGCAGCCAGCAGTGTTTGCTCAACAGCTCTGGCAAAGCAGAGCCACCCAGCTCTCGGCTGCTTTGCCTTTCCCTTCAGGTCCTGTCCAGGAGGTATCTACGCTTTCTGCACTGGCACCAGGAGGCTTGTTGGCAGGAATCTGCTACCTCATGCCCACTGCGGTATCCCACTATAGTCCAAGCCACAGTGCCTGGAGACCAAGGCTCTTACCTTAACGCTTTGCAGCTTGATCAAGGTGAAATCTGATCTGCTGCTCTGAGGCCAAGAAATGCCAGGATGGCAGATGGCAGGGAAGAAAGGTGAGCAGAGCTCTTTGCTGGCATCCAAGATCCTGGGAGAAACCAAACTGCTCCTGTAGGGGTCAAATACCAGGGCGAGTAAGAAGAAAAAGCTGCCAAGAAGTGTCTTGATTCTGTTAAAAAAGTCAACAGTGAAATATTACAGACAGATTAAAACCCAATATAATGACCTAATTTATTGAGACTTAATGTCCTGGTCCCTCATTGACAAGGAAGAATCAGAGGAAGGTGAAATTGTTAAGCAACATACTTGCCCCCAGCTCGAGCTCAAGCTGTCCTCTTTCTTTCGAGACTTTCACAGCTCAGAGACGTGAGCTGCACAGCAGAGACTGATGTCAGTAAACACAAATGCATCTCTGCTGATGTGTGGGTGTGGGAGGGAGGTTGGCCAGGGCTCTGCCCAAGAACCTGGCATCCTTTCCTGATGCCAGCCACTCCTCTAGGCAGCAGTAACAGCTGTGCTGTTTAGTGTTTCTATCATGTTTGCACACAAGATCTCCAAGCACTTCACAGGAGAGGCAACTGTTGTTGTCTCAGTTCACCCCATGAGAAAGACTGCAACAAGCAACTGACCTCCAAGATCACCCAGCAGTTTAGGGAGGCAGAGAATCATAGTCACAGAAGGACATTAGCTCAGAGTGTTACCTGCTTCGCTAAATTGCCTCTCTTTTGGTAGAAAAAAGGCAAAGATGAAGCCTCACAGCTCGTCAAAAAGCCCAGAGATGAATGGGAACCAATGCAAAATACCAGCAACTGTACAGATTCAGAGAAGAGCAGTAAACATGATTAAAGGCCTGGGGAAATTGATTCCTGGGGAGGGAAAGAGAGCTAAATATGTATTGCTGCCTAGCTATACCCAGAGGAGCATACTTAACCTGCTACAAGTATTTGATGGAAGAATAATTGTCCTGGGAGGAATAAAGGTCTTACAGCTATGAAGAACAGGGTGAAATTAAAAGGGTGGAGATTTAGCCTCTGATGGGCACACTCAATAATGGAGATGCTGACCTGTCTCCCTGAGGAAAGCCTGTTGCTTTGCTCATGCAGAGCTGTCTGGGAGACAATCATTCTCTGGTACGGCAGTGGACTCTGGAGGTTTTTCCAGCCCTATTTACTTGGTTTCTGTGGACTAACAGAGGTTTCCTGTCTCAGTAGCCTGTCACTAGGGGTCAGGTGGGTTTTTGTTTTATAAATTCTGATGACGGCTAAGGGATACCTGGCAAATCTGTATCACGGGAGAGTCTAACCAAACATGCACCTCCAGAAACACAAAGTGACGGCAATAATACACAATGCCTCCAGCCCTTCACTCTAGCGGAAGAGGCATTGTTATTCTTGTCAGAAAACTGAGGGACTTGAAATCTAGCATTTCTTATCATTAAGGAAATACTGCAGATGGGCATTTGCTGTAAAAGGTCGTGACGGCAGAGCTCAGAATAATTCTATCTGAAAGCAAGAAAAAATACAGCAGTTCTGAGAAGAGGGCATTGCAGTGTATAAAGGAGGCTTCACTACACAGACCTGGTGAGCAGAGGTTTAGCCCACTCCAGTACCTTGCAAACCATTACCTACTGCTGAATGCAGTGAAACCGCATGGTCTGGGCTTGGTATGTAAAGGAACCGAGTGCATTGCACTCATTTACCTCAGGCAGTGGAAGAAGGCACATTCTTTGAACATTCATTGATTTACTCAGGAAGGATGCACAGTGTTGGACAAAACCTGCTTGTCTAAGAGGTGAAATTAAGTATTTGTACAGAACAGGCAGAGAGCAGAAGTCAAAGGCATTGCTGAGACCAACTTTGTGCAGGGCTTTCTTCACAGATCTCCAGGCGTCAGGGTATCTTGCGTCCCACACTGGCAGGATGGGGTCTGTATCTTTGCCCATCTCCCCAGACTCAGAGTACTTTCTGCATACACTGGCAAGGGTTGTCATCATAACCTGCTGTCTCCTTTGAAATGCTCACTGTCTCCTACTGGGAGAAGTTACTTTTCCACCTCTTTCAGTCTCCTCTGCCTTGCACCAAGACAAAGGATCACAATGGTTTTGGGAGAGAGTTCCCCATTTTCTACACCTACTTTCCTCTCCTTTTGGGCTTGTTCTCATACTCAGAGGAATTCTACTCTAAGGCCGTATCTGTTATTCATTTGCTTTAACTAAATTATCCTGACCTGAAGTACATGCACACTGCTCATCGAGGCTGACTTCACTGTATGTGTGGGGATCCATGTTCACTCCCATTAACCTTCAAGCATTTTAAGGGAATATACCATGGTACAAGATTCTGTTTCCCTCTGCTCTACACTCCTTGGTCTAATATATACTGAGTTTCACATCAGATAACACAAGAAATGTGGGGCTGGAGCAGGGATTGAACTAACAAACTTCCAGTTTTCACCTCCTATGACATCATGAATGTTTCCAGCACCATTTTCAAAATATTGTCTGATAAACTAGAGGCCACGCAGATAGATGTTGTGATCAGAAGAGGCAAAATATGTCTGTGATGGCACACAAGTATGAGAAACCATGAAGTGAGAAGGTTTGGATTTAGGTTTTCATTAGGCTTTCAATACCACAGCAGTATGAGTGAGAAGCAGGACTTACCACTTCCACTAGATACTAACCGGGATCGGCTTTTCTTGGCACAACACTGCTTCTCACCTGAAATAATTGTGAGTACAGCAATAAAACAGCTCTACAGGGCAGGGATAACCAGCCCTGACTTCAGGAGGCCAGTGGAAATTTCCCTTCAGAGTTCCCTGTGGGAGAAACTGCAACATATCTCACCTAGGCTGTTGATAGCTTTCCACAGAAGATGTTCCCAGACTGTGTAGACATAGCCTAACTGTTCGCTATCCTTATTTTCTGTACTCTCACACATCGGGCAAAAACATCATTGGACTTATTTACAATAATATAAGGCCTCATAGTTCGCTTTGCATTGGTTTGGTGACACATCCACAGTCACAAATACCAAGGCTGGATGCCATGTTCTCTTCCTGCTGCAGCCAAGAATACATTATTGCTCGGTCAGATCTGCTGACCGAGATGCTCTTGCAACAAATCCTTTCCCCATTTCAGGCAGAAGGAGTTGGCTTAGCTTTAATAACAGCTCATTGTGAACCTAGTTCAGATGGCTAAAACAAGTTATGGGATCCTGACAAAAAAAACACCTCGGGAGGTAGGTATAAAAAGAAACCTAACCCAGGCAGGGGGACCATGTCAGAAAGCAGGAGTTGGTATGCCCTTCGCCTGGCACAGCAGCAACAAGGAAAGTGTGTGTGATCTGTGCCTCAGTGTGACACGGTCTGGAAAACAAGGCTCAAGATTTCAGGAACGTTGGGAACAGGGGCTGGTCTGCTGTAACAAGCTTCGACAAACTACTTGCTTTCTTCCTTCCCTCCTTTACAATTCTTCTTTCGCGTGCGGGAAAGCCAGCCCACCTGGTTTGCAAAGCCTGTCACCGGGCCTTTAGACTGGAGGAACAAGCGATTCCTTGTAGAATGTCAGCAGCCCATGTTTCTGGGAGACTGAAGGGCAGGTGGTACTGCCTTATAAATCATCTAAACATGCCTGGTGTGATAAATGCCTGCTGTATTTTGCATAACATCTGGGACAGTACAGGAGAGACCTTGGGGGTTGGGAGGGAGCAGAAAGTGAATGTTTTCTGAACGTTATGAATTGACAAAGACAGAGATGGTGTCACCATATGGTCAAAGAAACAGTCAGAGATGTCCAGTCCGCCTCCTCGGAGGGGAAAGGCAACAGCTGGGGCATGAAAACAGAGCAACCAAAGAGTATTTGTTCTGTTTGGTTTTGTCAGGATTTGACAGCGTTAAGAATAGTGTGGTCTCTGCGTGGCAGGATGAAAGGACGGAGGGAGGGTGAAAGAGGAGGAGGAATTGTGTGGCTTTCAGATGGACTGGTTGGTTAATTCCTCTGGGGTTAAAAGGAGAAAGATCAGGAACAGCAGAAACCAGCACTGGGAAAAGGACTTCTAGGAATTACTACAGCAATAACAGAGATCAGGACAAAGAAGGTTTAAAGAAAAGAACTGAAAAACAGTTTGAAGCCTGAGCATGATTTGAACACCTTAGTTTGACCAAACTACCTTGACCCATCTCCATCTGTTCCTGAAAAATAAACACGATAGGCCATCTCTTGTTGCAGAGGACACCTCTTATTTCAACCCTCCATGCTTCCAGCCCTCCCTCTAAGACCTAGCTCCCACCACAACTGGAAGATAACCCACCTGAGTGTATTTTCAATAGGCATTTGAGAGCATTCCTTAGCACAGCCCAAGGGAGCACTGAATCAATCTTCTTTTCACACCTTGCATGACTGGATCATTCTTCTTGCCTTTGACACCAGTGCTCCAACCCATGTATGGAGTTGACTGAATCCCAGGCACATCTGGAATCAAAAAGAAAAAAGCCATGGCGAGACCTCAGGAAACCATCTCTTGCCATGAGGTACGATGAACTAGAACTAAACCATGCCTGGCAAATAGCCACCTAATCTGCTCTTAAAAAGCTTTCCAGTGATGGAGTCTCCACACTCTCCCCAGGCAATCCATTTTGGTCCTTCTCTACCATGGCCATTTTATTTCTAGCCTGAATCTTCCTTGCTGCAATTTAAGCCCATTATTTCTTGTCCTATCCACCATGGATGAGAAGAACAGTTTATTGTCTTTTTCCTTGCAGCAGCCTTTTATATACTGGAAGACTGTTACCACCTTCCCCCTTCAGCCTTCTTTTCTGTGGCTAATTAACCCAAATCCACTCAATCTTTTTTCATAGGTCATATTTGCCAGAACACTGATTGCTCTCATTACTGTCCTCTGGACTCTCCGTTCAGGCTCCTGCTTTCTTTAAGAGTAGTGCTGAGAAAAAAAAATAAAATTAAAAAGGCATGCCCACATACTTCTGTGAATGGCTGTTTGGGTTCACTGCATTTCTACTGATCCTAAGTTAGCACCATGTTTTCACTGGATTATTTTCTCTTGATTTCTCTTCTATTACTCTTCTGTCACTTCCCAAAGATATTCATGCTAATTCTTGCCTCTTCGCAACCCAAGAGCCTATACTGCCTGCCCAGGCCTTGCTCCTTGTAGCACAAAGGTGGACTTCCCCATGACTTTACAGTGCCACACACTGGACAGCAGATGAAACAAGGGTTTGCCAGCCCAAGCTTAAATAATGGCAAAGCAGCCCTAAAAGATTGCAGTGTCTGAATGTGTGTCCTATTATTCAGAAATGCGCTTTATCACCAGGTAAGATTTAAGGATAAAAGAATACATTCACTTAAAAACACAGATTTGCAATAATGGAAGTGAGTCATAAAAAGACCAAACAATACTATTAAGATCATACTTAACTTAAGAATTCTACATTGTGGCTTCGGGATAGTTTTCTCCAGTCCTTCTCCCTCTAGATGAGTCAGAATTGGAAGCAAAATGTTTGCAAGATGGGCATTTCCAGGAAAGTTGCTTTGCTATGCATTGTTTGTACCAAAATAGAGTACTATCATTGCTGTAAGTTTTCTTTTTTTGGCATCTGAAACGCCACAAAATTAATAGAATTCGACAGTAATTGTTCTAAAGCCTCGCAATGCTTTAAAATCTTTATGCATTTGGAAATGTCTTCATAGTCCAATCTGGGCCATATATTTCCTGAAACATCAACATTACTAAAAGCAAAGATGAACAAGAGTATGAGCCAATGTACCTTTGCTCTTGCTGTCTCTGTTTCTGTCACTATTGCTGTCATGAACAAGTCCACTATGGAACATGCTGGATTAGTTAACCCCCTGTTGTAGGTTTGTGTGGCGGGGTTTTTGGTAGCCGGGAGGGGGCTGCAGGGGTGGCTCCTGTGAGAAGCTGCTAGAAGCTTCCCTGGCTCCGAGTCGGACCCCCCTCTGGCCAAGGCTGAGCCCCTCAGTGAAGGTGGTAGTGCCTCTGGGAGAACAGATTTCAGGAGGGGAACCTCCAGTGAGCAGAGGGGTTGGAATGTGAGAGGAACCCCTGCGCAGACACCGAGGTCGGTGAAGGAGG
>NW_010972664.1:20247325-20319597 GCF_000737465.1 Haliaeetus leucocephalus
AGATGAAGGGGTGGAAGAGGGAGCAGGGAGCAGTAACGGGACTGGGACATGAAGACAGCTATGGCCAGTGATTGTAAGGAAGGAAGGTTGAGACCCACCTTTGATAATACTGTGAGGAACAGGAACAGCACAAACCAGTATCCATACAATGCAGTTTACTCCCTGTAGATGCTTGTAATGAAATGCCACGCCATATTTGTTACTAATCTCCACCGCACTCGCAGGCGAGCTGCTCCTATAGCTTTTCTTCACACGATGGGTTGGTGCGGCTTGTATCCCCCCCCCCCCCACCCCAGCTGGACTCAGCTTAGAAGCTTTCAGTGCATTTGGGGGAAAAAAGCAAAAGCAGGATGGGCTTTGCAAAAAGCTCATTGGACCACTTGAGAGTGCTTGCAGAAGCGCTGTCCAGAGTTCCCAACACAGAACAGGAACATTTTCAGTTTCATTCTAGGTCATCATTTTCTGAATGACCTTGGATTCACTGTTGGCTGCTTTCCTTGGATTCAGTGGCGGCCGAGCTTCAGAAGTCAACTCCACTTCCAGCATTGCCAAAGCAAAGCTGGTTCCTGTTGCTGCAGAGGTGTGGGATGGAGCAGTTTCTGTTGCCTGTGTCATGCAGAAGCACTGAGCTGGTCCCACTCCTCGCTACTTGCCAGGGGAAACAGGCACTCAAGGCTGCTCATAAGAATTTGGATATATGGGTAGGAGGCAGCTAAAGTGACCCTGCAGTGGGAGAGAGCATGCACAGAAGGGGCAAGCTGGTCTTAAAATGCGGCAATGCAGTGTGGAACAGCATCTAGGTGACCACCAAAGAGAGGATAGTTAGGAACATCTCCACATGAACCTGAAAGCGTATTCACTCAAGGTGTAGTTACTGTTTTCCCAGGAGGACCTGTTAGTATTAGCACCATGTAAAATGCTATGGAATAGAGGCATAAAGGCATGCTGTGCCTAGCTGTGAGGCACTTCCAGGCAGATGAACATTTAGCACCTCGAATATATAAATACCCTTGTTATATAACAACGTTTGAGTTATGTTTCTTACAGCCTTGGTGAAAATCGATCACAGCTCAGTTTCTCAGTGAATATCATTGCAGAAGTAAAATGACTCTCAAACGGCTGCCAAACCTTCCCATGCATAAGCCCTAATATTCACCCTTTTTGTCCTCAGTTACTGCAGTCAGCAAGGAGGGCTGATTTCAAACCTTAACTTCTGCTCTGAAGAGCCCAAGAGCACTGCTGGAATCCAACAGCCCTTTCCCAAGTACAAGCCCTTTACCAGGCTCCCTCTGCAGCAGGTGACATTAACACTTCTCCATATAGTTGTTCAGAAAGGAATGTTTTTTCACAGACCATTCATTGACATATAGCTCCCACAGCTAATCCTAAAGTGCTTTCTAACACCATAAACTATACACGTTATAGAGATTAGAGCTGAACAAATATTTCACTATAAATCATTTATTCAATAAGTTTCACATGGTTTTTTTTTTCTATTTGTGAACTGTCTGCAAACTGAAAGCCAAATTCCCAAATTCATTCATTAGTCAAAATTGCCCATGAATTTCTCCTGCAGATAGTTTTTGCCCTGCAGGCCATTCATGGGCAGTTTGTTATGAATAGCCTCAATTCAATGCTTGGTTGGTTTAGCTGCAGCACTCATGTGGACGTGTCTCTGTTCTGAATGAAAATTCACTTTCAAATATGAACCAATATTCACAGTGAATTTCTCCCTCTGTTCACTCAGCCCTGGTAGGAATCAGCCAATTCAATCTAACTGGGTGGGTTAAGCTGTCCACATCAACACAACAGTCTGGAAAAGGAGCAAAGCGATTCCCAGTTGAAATTGTTCTGTATGGAGGCAGGATGGGAATACTCCTCTGGACGGTTGTGAAGTGTCAGAGTTCATGTCCTCACTCTTCCCTGAAGGGTGATCACCAGACATAATTGGGAAGCTGGCTACATCTACAGTGCAGCATCTCCTTGTGTAGCGCAAGGATATCTGTTCTACTGTCACCCAAGAAAGATGGATGCTTTCTCCTTACTCAGTATTCTCAGAATGAAGTAACATGGGTGAGTTTTGAGTCACAGCCAGACCTAGCTCCCTCTTGCCAACCTGCTTTGCAGCGGGTTAATCCATTCAGCATATTTCCAGGGTGTTTGTAAGAATCCTTTGCCTCTCTAGAGAAGAAAGTAGATGAAGTAGAACATAATGTGTTGTAAACACTAGTTTGAAGTTTGAGTTACCATTCAACAAGCCTGCAGGCTTCTCTCGTCCTGTTATCTGTCTCCAGCAGATGTTCTTCACATCAGATCACTGTGTTGCAGTCCCTGCTGCTGCCAGTACTGCCAAATCCAGCTGCTACTCACACAGGGGCTCTGAACAGCCACCCAGCTGCACCTGCTGGTCCTGCTTCTCCAGCAGTAGCTCGTCAGGGCAGCAACGCCCTGAAAAGCCCAGGCAGGTAACAACAGGGGCTATGTGTGTCTCAGCACCACTGGCATGCCCTTAGGAAGAGATTTCATAGGCTGATGCAATGTTGCTAATTGTAAGGCTTCTTATTTCTGTGGCTTGAATTGCTCTGTGTAGGTATTTCATGATGGAGAAGCAATTCCAAAGGCCTTCTTAGTTGAGATTTCAGATAAATACATGGGCAGCCAGGAGAGAATAGTAAATGTCCCCAGCTGGAGAAAATGTTGATTTTAAGTTGAGAAACTCAAAGCCAGAAGAAACCAAACAAGGTGGTCGGGAGAGGGAGGAAAACGAAAAAAATACCTAAACCCAGTAAACAACTGCCAAACCTAAAAGCTTTTCATTTTGTGATAAAAAATATTTCTATTCCTTCCCATGAAAAGCAGACATTTGCTGTGAAAATATTTCACGGAAATTTCATATGAACTTTTTACTATCTTTCTTTTTTGCCAGACAGTTTTGAAGGAGGTCTAGTACAGGCTGAACAATAGTTATACGTGTCTCGAAGCTGCCATTTGAAAGGTATTTGTATTCTTTGTATAAGAAAAGCCCCGTTACATAGCCTTCAGAATGCATACAAGATAAAAAAAGCTTCCCTACACCTGTATTACCTTGAGCTTTGTCCATGAAACTTGTTGAGCTTCAGTCTATTCAAGACACTGCTGTCATTACCCTTTTGAGCACCTTTAGCTCAAAACACCTCCAAGCTCTTTCTTCACCAATTCTCTTTCCCCTTCCCAGTCCGTTTGAAGCATTTTGCCCTCACCTTGACATCTCCTCTTCCACCCACTTCTCTGCACCTGTTTCTTCACTCAGCTTTCTAGCAGCACCTTTGCTGAAGCCTCTTGAGCAGTCATTCTCTCACCTCTTCCAAAAGGGTCCTGTGACCAAAGATTCACCCCTGATCCCTTCTGCAAAGCTGTTTTTGCCCCTCTCCAAATCTCCCCCTACGTGAGATTTGCCTTTCCAAGGTCTTCTCTCAAATGCCTGTGAACAAATCCAGCATTCCTCTGCTCCTCCAAACACACAGACGTTACTGAATAGGAAACTACAAAGGCACACATGAGATGTGCCTGCTCATTCATCTTACTGTCAGTCTTCTTGCATCCTTCAGGAGAGCAGACTCTAAACTCCTTGGAACAACTACCATGGCTTTTTTCTATCTTTAAAAGTTCCTACTGCTTTTATCATTATAAGAAACAAACAAACAAACAAAAAGCAGTACTTTACCTAGGATGGAGATGAAACCCCATTTTGGCTTGCAGCAGATGTTAAAGAGTGAACAGCAAAGCTGCGTCACAGCGGGGAAGAATGAGAGGGAAAAGCCTATAGCTGGTTAAAAGTACTTTGGCAGGAATTTATGGAGGTGAAATAATTTACC
Source organism: Haliaeetus leucocephalus (assembly GCF_000737465.1). Taxonomy (NCBI): domain Eukaryota; kingdom Metazoa; phylum Chordata; class Aves; order Accipitriformes; family Accipitridae; genus Haliaeetus; species Haliaeetus leucocephalus. Next base: position 20,251,180 of record NW_010972664.1, read on the forward strand.
TTTCTAACTGTAAAATTTAATCAAGTTTCATGGGGTTTACTTGCTGGGACACCTTGAGGAGGGGTCACAGCTGTAAGTCTTGTCAAAACCAAACCAAACTAATCTGCAAACAAAACACCTGACATCTTTAATAATTGGGAAGAAATTGTGCACTCTCTCAAAATCCCACTGCTTCCCTCTGTTGTATTGCCTGCTGCCACCCCAGCCTTGGAGCAGCTCAGCCCAACCCTTCGCCCAGGCAGGCCCTTCTCCCTACGAAAGCAGGAGGGTGATGGATCCCAGCTAGAAGTGCATCTGCTGCTCAGTCTCCTTCACCCTTTCCCAGGAAACCTAGAGGATTTTTCCTGTCTGACACTGGCCTCGGAAGACATGAAGGTTGCACCCAGGGTTATATGAATGAAGGGTGCCAGGTCCTTCCTACACAGCAAGTGAATGATTACAAAGCTATCGTCCTAGAAGGGGAGGAAAAAAAGGTGCATTGCTGGCAACTCTCTTGATTTTATTTTTCCTCTCCCATCCTTCGGAGCTATGTAAAATGTTAAGAGTAGGGAGAGATTTCACTTAAATTAGGTTTACAAATAGCCCAGTGAATAGGGAAACGAGATGCATATGCTGCATGTTAAAGTGTCACCACCACGCAGCCCGATGCGACCGGGATTTGGAAAGAAGCCGGGTCCTGAAGATGAGGTGCAAACCACTGTCAGTCAGGAGCACGCTGCGAGGTTTCTTGGAGCGCAGTTTCCGAAGCGCTTGATGCTGCTGCCCTCCGACGGTCCCTCCCGGCAAGCTGCCTGCCTGCCTGCCTGCCTGCAGCTCAAATCGGGCTGGCACACCATGTTGCGGGGGCTCCAGCCCCAACGCTGGTGGCCGAATGTCACAGCAGCCAGGCCAGGGGAAGCGGGGGCGTGCAGAGGTGACCCTGAAGGGAACCGTCATTTTCAAAGGTTTTAAGTGCAGTCATGGTCTGGAGGAAAAAAAGTCTATTAAAAATGACGACTCGGTGCTCTCTATTTATTCCCTGTCACTGAGATTTATTTTCTGCCCAAAGTTTTTCTTTTTTTTTTTTTTTTTTTGGTCTTTCCAAACTGCAGGCTCCATCTGGCAGCTGAACATCAAGCTCTGGTCTTGATACCTTGCAATAAGGGTACGTGTTGAAGCTGCTACCTTGGCAGCCCTGGGGATGAAAGCCTTCTGTCCTCCAGGTATCTACACAGTATAGACTGTCCACATAGTATCCTGGCTAGCTTCTTCCGAATGCTGGTTCCTGCCGGCTCAGCTCACACTCTGTCTAGCGACAGCACTCTGTACCAGTTCACAAGGGCCACTATGGTCTCCATGGTCTGCCTGACCTCCTTGCTAAGCCTGCTGGCAGGGGGGGTCAGGAATAGGGCTGGCTGTTTTCATTACTCCTTTTATTTACTCTCCTTGATGAGTGACAGCTGACATGAAGGCTGTTTATATGTCCATTTATATCTCTCTAGAGGAGGGGTAGGGAAATTTGGATGTAGATTCTCTCATCGTTTGGGACATCGGGGGTTGTTATCAGAATTCATATGGAAGCTCTGCACCTTGGAGGCAGGGTAAACGCCAAGAAATAAGCAGCTGCCTATTAACACGGGCACCATTTTCACTCTGAGGTGTGCTGCCGTCACCGTTGATTTATGGAGGAGTGGACAAGACTAAGTTGTTCTCTTGAGAGACGGTAGAACAAAGTCATTGGGTGCTGGTGAAATCATTGAACTCATCATCTTTACAACCTGCAAGCCAGCCTCCTGAGTTCCCTCAGAGACTCACATTGGGGCTAACTGGGCCTTGCCACAGAACTGGGAAAACTGGGCGAGGTGGAGGTAATTGGGAGGAGGCAGAAGGTGGATGAAGAGGAAGGAAGGGTGAGGGAAAGCCCACAGAGTTGAAAGCCAGAAAGTGAGGAAGAGGAAACTGGACTAGAGGTTTCAGCCTCATGGACTTTGGGGACAGGACTGAAGAGGGTGGGGGACAGGGAAAAGAAAGGGGGAGGGATTGGAAGAGAAGGAATGGCAGAGTCCACAGAAAGGGAACAGATTTGTCAGCAGCAGGAGAGGCAAAGCAGAGGCGGGGGACAAGAGGAAAGTCCTTTCTGAGGCAAACACCAAGGGAGGGAATAGCTCAGAGAGGATATATGGGTGGAAGAGGGGAAGAGATGGAGAAAGCCGGAGGGGCTGAGGTCTGAGAGCAGGAGCCTGCGGGAGTAGGACACTGTGCCTTTGGGACTTGGCTTGAAAAGACAGCTGCCTCAAGGATGAGGTGTGGGAGAAGGGACAGCACAGAGAAAGACGCGGCTGCCCCTGTCTGTGCTGTGGCTGTCGCTGTGCAAAGGAACCGTATTCACTGTGAAGGCTCTCAACAACTTCTCAACAAACAGCTGTTTTCAGCAGCTCACCTCTGAGCACACTCCCTGATTGTGAGTAACTGACATGCTGGGAAGCTGTTAATGCTGCAGCCATCCCGTCAGGAGCAGCCCAGGCAACAGAGCTGATGCTTTTACTTGGTATCCTGAAAGCAAGCTGAACCACTACACAGTGCAGCATTGACAAGCTCCAAGGTTTACAGAGAAGACTGGCTTTTGTGCCACTCCGTAGAGCAGCACCACTCCTTCAGTCAGCGAGGCAAGTCTTAAAGCCCACCTCCTGCTCCCCAAACCCAGTGGATGCTCCCTATTTCAAGGCCATGCAGCATGACAACCAAAGCTCTCCATTCCTACAAGGAACACCAGAATCATGAAGCCCCATAGCTCCCTTTTTTTCTCCAATTGGCAAAAGAAGGTTTGCCTTTCCATCCAGGTCTGAGGAGGGCTCTGGGCTTAGCTGGGAGTGATAAGACTTCTAGCCAGGTCTACGCTAACCACAGTTCTGCCTGTGGAGGTAATACACAGCTCTCCTGTGCTCAGGGAACACCACTGGGATTGAGTTTGCTTGATGCTAGATAAAACCAGCCCCCCGTGGCTTTCCTGTTCATGGGACAAAGCCACCGTGTTTCCCAAAGGTGATTGGAACTGAATTAAATCCCTTCTTGCATCTCTTAGGGGCTAGTTTGAGTGTGGTTGGTCACCTACTTCGAAGAGCTGTAACCCTGATAGAGAGGAGCGAAGCAACTAGGCAGTCTTAGCACTAAGGAAAATCCTAGTCTCTGGTTAAAAGTAAATTAATACAAAGATCTGTATATTCCTAGCATACCCTCTCTGCAGCATCTGGCAAAGTTAACACCCAGGGCTGGCAATGTGCATATGAAGAAAGATGCAGATTATCCTTAAAAAATAAAACTCTTATAAGGCAGGCAGGCAGAACCAATATTGGAAACATTCCCTTTTATCCCTGTGCCTAATAAGACTGTGGACTCTCTGAGCACAGACCTTTAAGAGCAAGTTAACCATCTTTCAGCAAGGGATTAAATATAGTTGGACCTCTTACGTTGGACCCTGTGGGGGTTGTGTGCTCACGTGTGTGCATGCGTGTGTGTGTGTAGATTAGATGATTTTTTTGAAACGATTCTCAAGCCTGTGCTTTATGATTATATCAATTTTCCAGGTGGGGAACAAAAGTTTCAGAGAGACTAAAGCTAACATTTTCCCTCTCAGGTGCCTATGTTCAGACTAACCAGCAGGTCTGTCTCTGACATACACTCCAAGCGTCCAGCTGTGGCCCCTCAGGATGGGTGTCTGCATCCCTACTTACCTCAGGTCATGCAGCAAGTCAATGACAAGCTGAGAGAGAAACCCAGGTCTGACTAGTACCCCAGCAGCACATCTGCTGGATCACAATGTATTTGTCTTCATTTTCTGTGCTTTTTTTCTATCCTCTTGAGTAATTTCCTTCCCTTAAAGGATATAAATCACATACCTACAAAGTAAAGAATTATTTAAAGAACATTTATATTTAAGCTCAAAAAGGAGTTTGAATTTAACTCCCTAGTGGCTGATATGTGACTGGCTGGTGAATATAACTTGGCTTCACTATATGAAGATGTTTTATGGCTTCAATACCAGCTGGCCTCCAAACCAGTGTTCAGTACACTGGGCTGCTGCTGTGGGTGAATACCCTTGCTGCAAGTTAACTTAATACTGCCTTCATTCATTTCACCTAAATCGAACTACACTGCTCTCAGCCCCAAACGCACACACGCACACATCGGGCTTTGTCCCAAGTTAACTCAATCAGTTTAACAGCCCCATCTCGTTGCATACCACTCTCGCACGGAGACAAGGTAACAGAGGTTTCTCTTTGCTTCTCTAACTCACACCACAATTTCATTTTGGCCCCGATCCTATTGCTGATAAAGACTGGAAGGGAAATGCAGGAGTGGAGCCCTTCCCAGTCACTTCAATAGCATTGACAGTAGCAAGTGTTAAAGGTAACCCATTAGTATGAAAAGGGATACTCTTCCTGTATTAAGTATACCTTAGCAGCAGAAACACCACCAGAAGCTTTAAATGAACAACAAAAAGGACCTAAAAGAAATTAATACGTTGGGAAGAATCATAGTGACCATGTTCTAAACAACCTAGTACCTAGTACCTGTTCTCTCCCACCACTACCTTGTGTAGCAATTGCATTTGTGAGGGCTGTTCTCTTCCCTCTGTGCCTCACTCTAACAAGCAACAGATTTGCAACAGCTCTGAACAACACAAGCCTAATGCTGCAAATTATGAGTACTGAAATACGATGCAAAGACACTCGGCCATTACATCTACAAGACCGACAGTCACTGATAACTTCCAAAAACCTTTGTAAAAGAAAACAAAACTCTACAGCTCGAGAATCCTTTGTGGCCAACAAAAATCATTTAAAACTAGCAGAGACTGATTTGATCAATTTTAATGCAGACCTTGAACTCCATGCTCAGAAATATGACACAGCCGTCAGGCACTGCAGCTCCCTCCCAGCCAGTGGACAAGGAACTTCATGTCATTTGAAAGAAAGGTTAAACTTACTGTGTATCTGGTGTGTGCTGGGGAGAAATGGGGGCACAATATTTATATTAAAGCCCAGCAGAAAGGCCACCAGAAAAGCCCCATGGGCTGTATGTTCTTGACTTGACCGACAAGAATAGAAATGAGGGCATGACATGGAATTCCTGATTATAAGCTGCATTTCAAAGGCAAACAGTATTTGTTGAGTAGCTGGGCTTAGAACTGTGGTTCAGACCATTTCATAGATCAGCTTTTGGTAAACACAGATCTGGAACCAAGCTCTGATTTCTAATACCCCAGGAGCCCACTGCCTGGGGCTGGAGATGGCTCTGTGTAAAGTGAAAAGCTCTGGAGTCTTGGTCACATCCAAAATCTATTAGGGTCATGTTTCCTATATCCCATCCACACGTAGCTGAAAAGAAAATCAAACTTGGGAGGTTTGCACATAATCACCTTGCCTTTTGAACAAAAGCCTCACCAGACTTGCCTGAACAAGTACTTGGCTCTCATACCTGAACCCGAACTTGAGATGTCCTTGATGTTGTAACTAATCTGGGCCCATTACTGAGCATGGACATGGACACTGGTTTCACAAGGTCACTGAAGCCTTGGCTCCCCAGAGCTGGCTGGCAGGCACGTAAGACTTAGTTTGCAGTGCCTTTTCTTGCTGGGTGCTCTCCTAGGCTCCAAAGCATTGCTCCGGTGTAGAGGAGCTAGAAAACTCTGTCAGGCAGCTCCTCTCAACCTCAACGGTAGAGCAGAAGGACAAATTTAAGTCAGTTGTTAGCCCATAAAAAGTCAGTTTCACTGGTGAATACAGTTAAATAAGGAAGTGGCAGCTCTTTACACTAACTATTTGTGTCCCATCTGTTCCCTAGTATTGCACATGTATCAGCCCATTCCCCATGCCTTTGAATCACAGACCATTATAACAAGAGGAGGAGCTGGGAAGCTAAAGGCAGGCCATGGTGAAAAACATTTGCTTCTGGGACACGGACAAAGCACTCAAGCATCCCCACCATGGCATAGCAGACACCACAGTACTGAGGGCAGATCCTAAGTAACAATCGTAGGAGAAAAAAAGGAAGAGGTGTTCATACTCAGGGCACAGAGCACTTTATTCTCTGCAGGACCACAAGGAAAAGAAACCAACCTACGAGCTAGTAAGGAGGTGAAGCCTGGTGCAGACAAGCTGAACAAGTGGACAACAGGAGCCGATGTAGTTCTTCATCCCTCCAGAGGATGTCACCGTAGAGCCACCAAAAAAGGCGAGCGTTGTGACCCAAATCTGGCGAGAGAGTGAATAAATGCCTAGTGTTCAGCTGCTCTTTGGACAATAGCCCCCAGCCTCCCTGTTCACTTTCCCAGAAGTGACCAACTTTCCCTAGGCCAGCGTGCAATTTGTGGAAGGATAGGAAGAGAGGCAAAACCCGTCATGATTTGAGAGATGTGCAACAGGTTAGCCTGGAAAACAGATGGGATGCATGCTTTAGGTGACTGGGCTTAGCAAAGGCATGGGGCATTCGCAGGCTTTACAGTTGTGCCTGCTTTCAACCTCTTTTGATGTCCTTGAGCATGGATGGGTGCATGGAGGATGCATTCACACACAAGGAAGACGAGCAATGAAAACTCTGAACACGGAGACTGTGTTCACGGATAGCAGGAACGGACTGCATTCTGCATCCATTGACCCAGTGCACCTAAGAAAAAACTGGTGGGAGGTCTATGTGCTTGTTCACCCATTTCTGTGGTCCATGTCACAAAAAGGTAGTCTTTGGTTTTGTGCATATTTGTTCCAGCAGCAAACCACAGCCAAAAGGAAGAAGCACTAATGATGCTCATGACACATCTCTCTAATAATTTCTGTCCCTAATGATATGCCTTAACTTTGAGTGTCGAAAGCCACACTGGCTTTTCTACTAAGCCAGTTCTAGCCTCTGCTGCCTTTGGTCCTTCATGTGGGACACAGGGACATACATGCCTTCGCCACAAGCCTCAGTCTAAGAAGACAGGAGAGGATCACAAGTGGAAATGCTGTACCAGTGATGGAGAGCACTAAAAAAGATTCTCTAGGCTACTGTGCAACCTTAGAAACTGTCACAGCTTGAAGTACTGCTGTTGCAACCCAAACCATGCACCTTTTCCCCATCTCAAATGCCCACATGGACAATGACCAGGTGATTGCTATACTCAGCTTGCCAAAGCGTCTTGAGATCCTTCAAGAAAAATAAGTACCCGAAATTCTTCAGTTATTCTGGAATGCAGGCTGTGTAGCTCAACCCCTGTACCAAACACAGTGGGTTTAAATACAAGCAAGCTAAACTACAGATACTCTAGGCTTTACTGTATCAGGTCTCTTAGCCAATGTTTCTCTGTGCATGTGCACCACATCAGTTTTCCCATTAACGTGTATTAAGTAGAAGGAAGTCATCATCCCTTCCCAAGTATGATTTAATAAGTTCAAATCCAGGAGCTGACCTAGACTACATCCAGTGCTAAAGAATCACTTGCCAGCCAGCCATGCAAGCTGCGTCTTAATCTCCTCTCTTCTGTGCTGCTATTTGTTTCGGGGCTTTGGGTTTGTTTGGCTGTTTTTTTTACATGGATAGATTAAATTTCATGCCAACCCACTTTATCATTCAAACATGTTACAGAGGAAGAGAAGGGAAGAAAGAGGAAACCAGGAACAAATGACCAGCAGAAAATGGCATTAGAAGGCTTAGCGAAGAGTCTGATCTTTCACCATCCACACTGTCCTGTTCCTACACATCAGCAGCACTCTCTAAAGCAAGAGAGCCTCTACCACAGGGAAAGGAAAAGTGCTTTTTTAGCTGTCACTGTCTATGGAAATTCATCAAAGAAAATATGCCAGAGCCCTAGAGTCAGGAAGTCCCAAGGCTACCAGGGTTCTCCTCCCCAAAAAACTGCATTCACCAATCCATGCCCAAAGCTCTTGCCACATATTTTCTCCCACTCCATGGCTGTGTAGGTGACCTGATGAAACTTTTCTCTGTGCTGCCCACCAGCTAGCAACAAGAGCTCTGGGCTAGTGCCGGGCTCAGAAAATGCCTTGCATGTGCCCTCCCTTGCTTAGAAGGTCACAGACCTGGTAATTCTCAGTAACACCCTCCTGGCACTTGCAACATGCAGAGGCAGATGTAGAAGAAAGCAGTCTGAAAAAAAGAGCCGTAGCCTTTCACTGTCCCTGCTTTCAAGGCTTGTTTTGTCCCTGATGTTCACCTACTCCCCACCTGAGTAGAGACACAGCTCAGTGACACTGAATTCCCTTTCTCAACACCCGTATTCCTGATCCTCACCAGCACATCTTGCCTTACTCGCGAGCAGAACTGTAACAAGGGCACGGTGGGGGAACCCCTGCTTTGCTGGCATCAGGAGAACAAGCTGCAGGCAGGATGGCCAGCAGCACTTGGAAGAAGCACAGAGAGAAGGGCAACTCAGTCATCGAGATACCTCACAACAGCTCTGCTCCAGGCCTCCCTTTAACAGAGGCCATAAGAGTTAACAGGAGGATCTGTTGGGTTTGCTCTGAAGTGAACATGTGAAAGGGATCTGCTTCCTCAGTCTTCCCTACCCTCTGTCTTAGAAACATTCAAGACCCTCGTAAGAGAATCTGCTGAATCATTCTGGGTGCACTTTGTGTTGGCACACACACGCACAGACTCATCCAGTTCCTCACAAACCAGCAGCACCATGGCTGGGAAGATCCCAGTTAGAGTGCAGGCACAGAAAGGCACTTGCATGCCTAAAGTAGATGAAGCCAGGATTGCTTCCAAGAGAAATCCAGTAACCTGCAAAAACTTTCAAAAGTATTTGATGAAACCAGAAATTTATCATTAAAATTCCCCCAATATCTTTCCTTTTGGGGGGAGGGGAATAAAAAAATTTCAGTTTGATTTCCTCTGCCCAGTACCAAATCAATCACCCAGTTAACTTGGCCCTGGGTGTCATCTGAGGCTACCCTGATTTGAGGTTCTCTTCATGAGGACCTAAACATTGACATAAGGAGCATTGATCTCCTGAGCATCCCACATCCTCCTGGGGAAGCCAGGCAGTCTTGGACAGGACACCGTCTGGGAGACTGGCTTCTGCTGGAAACTCTGTGTTCTGGCAAGAGTTAATTGAAGTACATGCGTCTGGGTAATTTTATTTTTTTTCGTTCAGATGAATCAGCAAATTCAAGTCCTAAAGCTGTGTAAGTTAAAAAAAACTTCTGGCAGTCTACAGACCAGATTTCCCAAATGTTTTAAATTGAGCTCTCATCTACACCAATCTCTAAAAAGATGTCCACTTCTAAAGTCTTAAGCATCCTCTTATCGTTATTTCTCTGTCTCAGCACTCAAATGTACAGTTAATGCTTGTGCTAGAGCAAGTTTCCTTCTGATATTCTTTGGTAGAAAGTGATATAACCGATAGGTACTGACATTTAAAGTAACATCCGTGGCACCCACTGTGGTGGATTATCCCTACCACACAGCTGGAGTTGAAGGCTGTCAGCAAACTCAAGCATTTCACTAGTGATTTCCACTTACAACTATAATAGCTTGAACCTTTGTTTGCTTTTTAATGATAAATAGTCACTGTGGAGCACTACCAAGTCATCTAACTGGTATTATTCTTGGCTAGATATTTGTATTGCAGCAATGCCTCACTAGGTACAATTTACAGCATTATAGTAAAACTCCAGCATACTAGGTGTTGCACAAACCTAGTAAACTATCCTGTATCCTAGGAAGTTCTGCTCTAGTTCAATAGACAGAGATGTGCAGAAGAATGACATTAAGGGGCAAGCCAGTGGCAAGAAATGGATAGTATAGTAGAATACTGACAGGGCTATCATGGGAATAAAATGCAAGGATGCTATTAATGTCACATCAAGGTTGCACAATCAAAAGATGAAAAATGCAAACATTAAGATTCCTACGACAACTTTCAAAAAATGGCAATGCAGTCATCTCATTTACTGTAAGGCCTATAGCTGAAAACACATTTACAGGAGTATTTTAAACCAGGTGTTGAAAATACCAAGGAATGAGAACATGATGCATGTGCAGCAGGGCTGAATTACCACTGCTGTTGGATCTGTACATTTCTGGTTTTAATAAGCATTCTCAGAATATCTGGGGGATTTTAGAGAAGAAGCAGTGAAAATGAAACACGGAGAGAAAAATGCAAAATCTTTAGCAAAACATCGGGTTGCCCTAACTAATAATAATCTTCTGCTAGCAGCTGTTGATACAGACTAAGAAACGTGTGCTTCCCAGTCCCCTTACGGCCTGAAAGTGTGAATGCTCAGACGCTGACATTTCCCATGCTCTGTCTATGGGGATCAGCACCTTTGTTAACTTCCTGAGTTTCCCCCATCAAACTTACTCAAAAGCCCAGGAAAGTCAGTGAGGACCTTCCTGGTGCCTGGTTTAGATTTTGAATCTGGAATGAACATGCCATGTTTCAGATTGGAAAACCAATACGTGAGCAAAGCTAGGCTGTTTTAAAAAACATTTTCCCACAACACTCAAAGCAGCAAAGGATCTCCCCCACCGAATGACAGAAAATAAAACTCACCTTTGTCTGGAGAAGTACAGACCTTGCAAGCCTGGGAAACTGTACCTTCAAGGGTAATGCGTCAGACTATTATGAATGAGAAAAACAAGGCTATAGGATCAGGGTTCACTACCAAACTGGCTGGCCTAAAAGCACGCAGGTCCTGGTTGCACGGTCGCTGCTTACTGCCAGTCATATCAAGGATGAATATAAACAGCCAAATTCATCGTAGTTACAGAAATAGGGGGTGGGGGGAAGTAGCAGCAGGCAGTAATAAGTCCTTTTTTTATATGAATAAAGTTTTATTGAATTTTAGACAATTAGAAAGAACAAAGAAAGAGGAGCAAACAGTCTCATGGAGTGTAGGAACCAGAAGAACTCTCCCAGTAGAGGAGGGGGGCTGCTGAGGGCAGTGTTCCCCTAAATGTCACACAGGGGTTATACAAAAGCAGAGAGAAAGTGTCTGGGCTTTTCTTTGATTGTAGGTTCGGGTTTTTGTTTGGTTTTTTTTTTCCTCCCACATTAGTGTTTCTAAAGCTACTCTTCTTCCCCCGTCAGTCCTACCACCCAGCAGCAAAGCAAGCAGACAGGCAGGAAAGAGGACTGCTCCGGTGAAATGTGCGTACACACACAGAGCAACTGCTGCCTGCACTGCTGGGGGGGTTTGCACCCATTCTGGATGGAGTTGTGTAGAAGGGGAACGGAGGGAGATTGGAATTTTTTTTTCTCCTTTTTCTTTTCTGTTTTAAGCAAAGAAGGCACAAAATCTCAGCCAACCTTCAAACCTAGTGCTGCCTAGGAGCCCCCAACCTCCCCAAAAGCCAGTGTGTCCATGTAGGAACCCAGCCCTCACCTCTCCCCCCCTCTTCCTCAGAGTCTGTGCTTGCATTTGAAAAGTACCGCTCAGGCAGAAGGCCCTGCACAAGGTTTGTGCACTGCTAGGGAAAGTGAAGCCGTGCAGGGACAAGGAAAGCAGGGATGAGGAAGAGTCTGTTGGCTTAAACAGACCCTTTTTCCAATGTGAGACCTATGGAAAGTCACCTGCGACTCCCCACATTGCTTTTCCAAGAGCAGACCTGTGAGGGCTCTGGTGCTTTTTTGGAGGTGACCGCTGCCTTTGCGTGTGCAAGGGTTGGTGTTATGCAGGAGGGCCAAGACACCCATCCAGGCATAGCCCCTTTGAGCCAGTGCCCTCTAGGAGGGTAAGACACAACCCCTCAGTCCAGCCCTCCAAATGGCACCAGGTTCCTTCAGTGGTTTCAACTCTTGGCTTTGATTAAGGCTATTTAGTTGCAATAGAAAAAGGATAGGTGCCAGCCACAACCACCTCCCTGGCTGCGAGGAGATGGCAGAGCCACCGGCAGATGCCACCAGTACCCAGCCCTGGGACATTGAGGGAAGTAGGGGAGGCAGGGAGATAACACGTGGGCTTCCACAGGGTTACCCCCTCCATTAAGCCCCTACTTTCACTCTTTCTAAGGAAAGGGATTTGGAAACAAATCCTGCCAACCTCAGTGTCTGGGAAGTCTGCGTGCGTGGGAGAGTAGGAATGAAAACTGATGCCTCTATGTAAGGTCCCCAAGCCCAACACATGCCCTGCCACGCCGGCCAGCCCTGGATAGCCTGTTAAGGAAAACCCACCATGCAAACACCAAAGCTGTAGGGTTTGAAGCCACTTGCCCCGAAGCAGAGCAGCCCAGGGGCAGCAGGCTCCTCTGGACCTGCCTGCTGCTCTGCCACACCACCGTGTTTCCTCTCTGCCTCCTGAATAAACCCAGCAACACCCCAAAAAGCCCTACACCCTCACCCTGCACACAGCATCTCGGGCAATGGACAGCTGCGTCCTCCACAGCCGCGAACAGGGCTCTGCCGGCACCCCGAACTAGTGCGGGGAAAAACACCCATCCTGAGTAAGACCTGTGTGTGTGTCTGCGTGCGTGTTGGGGTGGGGGAAAGAACTGCAAAAAATAACGACAAACTCTCCTTAGTCCATGCCCTCGCCCCAGCCATCCCCTCGGCCGGGCTGGTGGCTGTGCCTTCATCTCGCCCCTCCAGCCCGGCCCTGGCGCACTGCCCTCCTTCGTCTTTGAGGGGGCTGGGGCCGCCGTGTTGAGGCATCCCCTGCCTCAACACCCCTCCCGGCTCAGCCCTCCCTGCCCCGACGCAGGCTGTGATCCTCTTGGAAATAAAACAGCAACAACAAGGGGGAAAAAAAAAAATAATATATATATATATATCTCCCCAAACCTCCCTGAAAGACCCAAATGGACGGAATCGACCCCCAACAAAACTGACAAGAAACAAAAGCAAAATTCCCCCCCCGCCCCAAGGTCAGGGCTGGGCGCACGTCCCAGCCGGGGCCCAGCAGCCGGGGAGCACGTCCCGACCCCCCTGCTCCCCCAAGCCTTGGCACATCTGCGGCATCCACCGGCGCGAGGAGCCCCAACAGCCAGGGTGGGGAGGGGATACGACATGGCCGATGCTGTCCCACCGGCCATCAGCGGCCTCGGAAGGGGAGGACGGGGGGGAGAGGCGAGTGTGTGTGTCCCCCGCCGCCTCGCCGCCTTTCAGGAAGGAGTAGGGTCTCTTCGCCCCACCGGGTACGAGAGGCCCCTTTCTCGGCTCGTGGCCTCTGTCACGGCCCTACACGAGGGAACCGGCCCGACTCTGGGCCGGCACCATGACGGGGACAGCCCCAATCCTCTCCAGCGTGGCCTGGCTGACGGCGTAGGAGCGGGTGTGAGGCAGCCGCGGCTTCCTACTGACCGAGCCGTTGCTCCGGATCACCTCCTGAGGGGACGGCGCCGTGCTGGCCGTCACCACCAGCGTCTTAGGGGGAGCCGGGGACGGGTGGCCGCCGTTGGCGTAGACGGGGCGGGTGCTCGTGCTCCCCGAGCGGGAGAAAGGGGGCTGGTGGGCATCGTTGCTGTTGCTGAAGCGGGTGAAGGAGTCTGTGGCGTGGTTGGCTTTGGGGTCGTTCCAGTAGCGGCTGTTGTAGGTGTTGGAGGAGGTCAGCGTGTCGTTCTCCGATGAGGACGCGTCGGCGTGGAATGTCTTTGCGGCAGAGGAGCATTTGGGTGGCAGGTCATCCTCCCTGGGAAGGAGAGGGTGTGAGGGCACACGGAGGATGCTGCCCCACTTGCCCAATGCTCCCCACCCCTGGCACACCCTGCTGGGGTCAATGCCATCAATTCAAGGTGAAGGACGGCACCAAAGTGAACCAGCATTGCTCCTTGGCCTGTTTGCTCATCCCTCTTTGCAGGACCCACCTCTATGCACATTAATTGCCTACTGCTGAGGCAAATGACCCATGCTCACGTGTCTAGGGGGCCAAAACCAGTGGTTGTCACAGCCACTAGTACTTTGCAGGCAGTCGGTATGGCTGTACAACCAATGAAGCTGACCCTCAGGGGAACTGCAGGAAGCTACCAGAGGGAAACACTGTGGCTGTAACACCAGAGAAGATCACAGTTGTATCTCCAGAACTTTGCAGCTATCACTGTCTGGTATTGTGGGTCGGGATCCCCACCACATCACTCTCCTACGGAGCTGACAACATCTAGTCAAAGCTCTCAATAAAGGCAATACTGAAAACAAAATCTGTCGTTACTGTTCTTCATTTGCTCCCTCCATTTTCTGGACACATATGGATGAATATCTTCTCCTGGTCCAGGGGAACAGACCCAGGATGCTTTTGCTGGGCGATCAGAGGTCCCCTGCCACCAGCTTTCCCTGAACCCTTACCTTATCTCATTGGGAATCTCCTCCTCTTCTTCTTCTTTGTGTTTATTTTTCCAGTAAAACAGTGCCACGGCCACCAACACAATGCAGACGACGAGCACGACGGCGCCTGTGGCCACCGCTCCAGCGATCAGGCCGATACTCCGGGGGTGAGCTGTGGGGACGATTAAACAGAGAATAGAGAAGTAATCAGGGCTGGGCTGTGGCCAACCATGAGCATTTGAAGCTACCGTGGCTTGGGAGGAGGGAAAGGCAATGTCCCCATTCCAGGGCACAACGATCTTCTGATAGCGAGGCACATGGTGGCTCACAGCAACCATGGTTACACACTTTACTGTCACAAGACAGAAGCAGGCGGCCAAACCTCCCTTGGCAAAATACTTACGTGCAATGACTTGCAGGTCCAGAAGGCAAGTGCTGGTTCCAATGGCATTTGAAGCCACACATTGGTAAAGACCTGAGGACACAGTGCTGATATTTCGGAGGGTGACAGTGCCCTGGACTTGGTCTAGTCAGAGAGAAAAGAAGGATTTAAATCCCTCCCCCCCTTGAGGAAAACCGTGAAAAGGCAAAGTCAGCAAATACAGAATTTTGGTGTGAGACTCTTAAGAGAGAAATAAATTAGGAAATAACCTTGAGATGGAAGCATTGTGCGCGCGCACACGCACACACGCAGAGACAAGATTAGGTCTTAAGGAGCTTACACTAGATGTTTCTTTTTCTTCTAATAGATGAATTTCCATAAATGAAGGCTTGGGACTCTCAGCATTGTGTGAGAGAAGGGAGGAAAGAAAAGATGTGCAAATACCTATATCAAGATCTACCCGCTAAATTCAATCCTGCCCTGCAGAACCCCTGCTCTCCCATCCCTGGGCTCCCCACCACCCGCTCTGCCAATTGTCCTCATTCCTGAATCATGTAAAACTAGAATGCTTGTGTATTCTTAAAACACAGCAAGATAAAGGGCAAAAGTACAGCTATCACTACTTGGTCAGGACATCTAGACTAAGAAATCTTATGCATGGGACCTGGGGCTGGGCAATACCCAATCTGATCAGAGCCTTGCTTTTACACACATCTGAAAGGCAACTCTGGCAGTAACTTACTGGAGAACAGTGACCTCAGTGTGAGAAGCTGGCATTATTTTCCTGGGATGATTCTGCCTCCTTTCTCCCAGTTTCCAATCTATGAGCCTTTAATTTGGTTTAAAAGGCAGGTGAGTCAGCAGCTGAAATCCCCAGCCACATGCCAACATCTGGCAACCGTGTTCTCTCTCTCCCACTCAACCAGACCCTTGTTCCTCAATGAGGAACATGTTTCTGTACCAAAAAACCATGAAAATTTAAGTGGCCACTGGAGGGTACCTAGTCCACCATGGGCTCTAGGAATCTTCGTTCCAATAAAGTGACCATGCAAGTGATGGCAGACACTGAGTGAGCCATGCCACCTCTGGTGGCTCAGACAAAGGAAAGCACAGGCTGCCACCTGGGAAATAAGAGGATAATCAACAGAACGAGCACCTTGTGTGGCAGTTGGGGGCAACTTGGGAACATTGTCCAGTTTCTCCCAGAGGTATGTTGGCCGGGGGATGCCTTCTTCTGAGCTGCAGGTCAGTGTGATATCGCTGCCCACGTCCAGGGACCCCTGGATTCTGCAAAGCGGGGCAGAAGGAGGAACTGCGAGAGAAGAGGGGAAGGTGACAGCAGATCAGGAAATATGACCAAACAGTGGAGCTGTTTCTGCAGGCTCTTTCTGGACACGTGCTGCTGGGGAAAGTAAGGACGCTGGCATAAGCTGACAAGGGGACAAGAGGGATGCAGCAGACAAGAACCCATTAAGGTTTGGGGGGTGACAATTCACAAAGATTCCTGACCCACCAGCCCATCAGGGTTACAGAGTACTGCTGACTTTCACAGGACCCAGTTCTTTTAGATCCCTCCATAGAGAAAAAGAAGGTGAACATTTCTGTCTTTGAGGCAGCAAGGGTGGTGAGAGCTAACAGAGCTGCAGACAGAATTTGCTGTGGTTGGGTTTTGCTTTCATATCCCCCTAATGGCGCACACTCTGGAGTATTTAACATCCTAGGGAGCATCCAGTACTAATTGCTTTCATGAAAAGGAAACAAAGATCTAAAGTCATTCTCTTCTTCTGTTGCTATGCACAAAACTCTTATGGTCCCTTCAGCTCTCCAGGCTGCCCTTGTACTTTAGTTATGCTTCTTTGCAACTCCGCATCACAATGCTGCCACAAAAGCTTTCTCTCCACCGTATTTTAAAACTCCATTATATGTTACCTGGACATGAAGGCTACGTGCCCTACAAGCTCCCACAATATCCACAAGGCAGCCCATCCCTCACCACACAATGTCCATGGGCTCTAATGCATATGCTATCATATTGCTGTGCTATCATACTATCATACACAGAGGATCCCCTTGTCCCTGTTCCTCCCCTCTCCCCCACAATACCAATAAACACACCCAAGACAGTAAGTCCAATGACTCCAATATTCCTGACGCCTCGGTCGGGAAGATTGTTGACCAAACACTGGTACGTGCCAGTATCCGATAGCTGAGTGTTGTTGATGAAGATGGAGGCACTGGTGGTTGGCATTGTCACAGCAAATCCTACTCGCCCATAGAACTGGGGTGCACCACCAAAGATCTGACCCCCTTGGTAGAGAATAACCTGGAAAAGAAAGGAAGGATCAAACAACGCTCTGCAGGAGCTGAGCAAGGAGGAAGAACAGCAAGCAAAACATGAGCTTCCAGAGCCAAAAGGACCAGTTCCTAAAAGACCTCTAAATAACCAGACCTCAATATGCGGTTGTCCCAGGCAGACCCATCCTAGCAGAGGTGTTTTCTTTAAAAGAGGAACACACTCTGTAGCCTGTTTTATGTCAATAAAAACGTTCATGAAGGTAACAGAGCAGATAGATACTCAAGTCTTCTGTTCTCACAACTGAATACCAAAAGTGATGGGGGCAGTGTGACCCAAGACCAATGCATTTCAAAGCAAGGACATTCTTCTGCTCTCAGAGTATGTGGGCAAAAACGAGGCCAGCAGATCTCAGGTTGTAATTCTTGTACCCACCATGATAGACTCTCATTTGCTAATGTTCACAAGAATGGACTTGCATAAGCAACAGACAGTGAAAAAGTAAGAAGGGAAGTAAAAGGGGACACGAGTCTATGAGAGGCCATATGTTCTGGCACATTTTACATAGATTTCACAGGTTTAAGCCTGCAGCTGCTCCCAGGTCCTCCAAATCTCATATCCAGTGCACCAAAACCTGCATTACATCTCCTGCGCCCTTTTGAACACACAAACCACCAGAGGTCCAGGGCAGCAATACAGTACCATGTATACCTGCCCCCATTGCACATCCAGCCAAAGACACAACGTGCATCAGTTAACAAAGCACTGAAGATCCAGAGGGCATGTTCAGCAATGAAGGGACGTTGAAGTTCTGGGACAACCAGCGACTCAGCATTGTAAAGGGTCTACATCCAGATTAGCGAGAAAAGGGTGAGGAAAAGGAAAGACCCAAAGAAATACATGCTCCAGTAGGAAAGGACCTACCTGTTGAGGCTGGTTGGCATTAGAAAGAGGAATGACCATCCAGATGACATTAAGGTTAGTGAGAGCAGCGTTAGTGGTGAAGGTGCAGGGCAATACTGCTGTCTGGCCTCGGGCAACCTGGATACTCCCTGAACTGACTGACACCTCCAGAGGACACACCAGACCTGGAAAGAGAAGGACACCCAGTTCAAGCACTGCAGGTGGCCCCATACACCTGCAGGTCATGACAGCAGCATCCTGTTGTTACACAATTGTACCTTACCAATTACTTCGGGCTAAAAAGAATTATATTCCTCCCTCAACAGATCAGGCTGCCCTCACGCAGACCTTTTTCACAGGCAAATGCAGATAGGTGGCCCTTTTAAGTGAGACTACTCTAGTTTCTGAGCCTTTCAAAACAACAGGTTTTGTCTGGTGATGGGGAAAAGAGCCGTAAGAGCAGCCAAGCTGTGTCTAAGAGATAATAAAATATGTTTTAAGCTCATCAATCTTAACGATACCAAACATTGTTGAAACAGAAGAGGAAACTGCATTTTAAAAGTCTTCACCTTCAAGGGGTAAAAAGAGAGAAACACAGTTCTCCCCACACTTCTACACCTCATAGTCCAGCATGAGCGGAAACCTTTCAGTGCTATTTTTAATTTACAGGATTAAAAATCTAAAACTTTTCCAGTCCAGGTACTTCTATCTAGCTGGTGAACAATGCCTACTGATAATGGAGGGTCTCAACAAATCTCATTTATTTTCCAGCATTTCCACCATCCACTTTGCATCCCACACAGGCTGGACAGGGCTCAAAGCCTGACAAGCCCCAGCTTCCCAGCGCAGCACCTCAAGGTTGCAGTTTTTAGACTGCAAGTCACACAGGGAAATCTCTCCATTCCTACTGCCAAAATCTTGTCAAATGAAACTAACCAAGGAGTCACCACCACCATTTTGAGTAGCACTAAAATTCTTTAAACCATTTTCCCCACAAAATCAAAATATTGACTACAAAAAACATCTCTCTATATGACAGCTCACTATCTTCTTGTTCAAAGCATGTGGGAGGCTGCTGAAGAAGGTACAGAATTTTGAAGCTCCAAGGCAATATCAGAATATTCCTAGCACCCAGGTGTAGTCTGTGGTCCACCCCCTTCTCTTGCTGACTCCAGGAAGGGCTGCCAGCACGGTTTCTATTTTCTGCCAAGAGACACCGGTTTGCTGAAGGTAAGATGATTCATAAGAACAGGTTTTTATTTGAACTACAAAGAAATAGAACTGGCTAATTTCTGAGAAAAAGGTGAGTGGTCTCTCGCATGCTTGTCTGCTGGGATCCTTCCCAGCCTACCTGATGGAGAGATGGGGTGCTCAGAGCCTGGGAGTGCTGAGTTTCAGATGCTACAGATCCAAAGTTTCTAGCACCTCAACAGCCTATGATGAGTTCCTGGGTTTGGACTGACTACTCTGGAGCTGCAATACCCCAGGACCTTGCAAATCCTCAGCAACCTCCTCTGGACTTCCATTCCCTCCTCCATATCTTCCACCTCCAAAGCCCCAGGTATTTCAGAGAGGCTCAGAAGTGCTGCAGAACAGAGCCAGACAAAATGTCATTTTAATCTCTCCAAGTGAAATTCATGAGTTTCTTACTTAACAGAAAAAAAACCCCAAGTCTGACTTTCCTCACAAGCCTGGAACATACTTAAAAATATGGAACATTTTGGAAATTCCTAGGGAAACATTTCATCTCTGGTGCTAACATCTCAGAGAATTAGGTGCCTGGATGAGGAACAGCTGATGAAAGCTTAATCCATCAATCTCCTATGCAGGGCTGTCAGTAGCAAGTGGAAGTAAATAATTTGAAGAGCCAGTAATAAGCATCACCTTTATTACAAGGCATCTGCCTTCCAGTTGTATCTGTGGTCAACAGACTGGGAATGGTTTTGGAATCCTCATTTGCCTATGGCTGGCCAGGCAGTGGCTGTACCCCAAAACCCAGAAGTAATCCATGTCAACTTTGGAGATGTCTCTTACTGAATATGACCCTGACAAGGGATTGTCTTTTCTGTAGGTCTAACTTTGAAGGCTACCTTGCCATGACTACTCATCCAGTCTAGCATCATCCATGTGCTAAACAGTGTGCAGGGAGTCACAAAAATTTGGACATTTATTGGATTAACCTTTCTCTTCAACATGGTGCAGAAAGATCTTCTGCCATGTTCAGCTTAGATTTAATGAGACATTCTCCATCAGAGGAAAACCAACTACTCATCTGATTTGGAACAGCAACACATGTTCTTCAGCCCCATTCCTTGTGCCCTCCAAGAAAAAGCCACACATTCAAACTCTTGTCATTCAGAAAACATAATACTTAAGTGTATTCACTAACAACAACTTTACTGGAAAAGTTGGAGTTTACAGTTTGCATTGCAGGGTTAGTAACATCAATCACTCAATCATCAAGATGATGTGATTTTCATACCTAACCACCCTCTTACTATTCCTAATATTTACTATTAGTTGATTGTAAACATCCTGCAGAATAATAAAAACACTAAAATAGAACATGCATAATTTCTTCACTGTAAAAATAATTTTCAATACATTTGAGAATTTCCCAATCTACTTATGAACAATTTAAAAAAGGAAAGAAAACACATAATATTCCCTTTGCTATGCCAGTACCCCAGTCTCACCCTGCAGCACCCCACAGGCCCCATAATCTCCTCCCCCTTTCAAGGCACCACAGCATCCCTTTTAATTTGAAACCCATGGAGTGGGATTTTTTTTTTTTTTTTGGAGGGGCAGGGGGGACTACAGAAGAGCTGACGTTCCCATCCATTTCTTTTGCCAAGGGGAGCTGCTTTGAACCTGGCACATAAGATGAGCACCCCCCGACTCACCATGCTGTCCTGTCTCTCTTGTTAAACCCATGGGCAAGCCAGCTCCTCAGACTTGCCGTTGCCTCATGCATCCCAAGGTCTGTCGGCTGCTCTTTGGCCCGGGATGCGTACAAGGCAGGTGGCACTTAAAGACAAGGACTCATTTTGTTAAGCTAAGTGGCACCTGCAGGGCTACAGCTGAGGAAAACACACACAACTGCTTCTGACAAGTAAGCTGGAACAAGGCGACAGGAGGGTCAGGAGACCAAACGTAGGCAAAGTCCTCTTCCACCACCGTAAACAGGGAGGTAGGCTGGTGTGTTAACACGGCATTACTACAACGTGACTCCTCTCCCAGGGAGACAGCTGAAAGAGCAAAGATCAAATCCTCTTCAGAAGCTACAGCATCTTTCTTTGTATCTCAGACTAGTAGACAATTAACACACTTAGACGTGCACTTGCCCATCTATGCAAGTATCTACGTGACCGCATCCTTCCACACCGATACTCATGGCCCAAAACACAGGTGGATGCACACAAAGACACATACACTTATATACACTTATATGCCCAGGAAGACACCTAGTAGGAAAACTCAACCAAACGATACGTATTTAAACTTTTCAAAATTAGGAGTTGCAAAAATGTGGCTTTGCATTAACGCAAAAGGAGGAAGGCAGGGGAGAGAGGGAGGAAGAGATGCCAAATTTAGCATATCTATTGGGATAAGGATTTTTCAATGCTGCCTAAGGAATGAGGACTTGAATTCCCTTGGGTAGATATAAATGCAAATATAGATATATGCACACACATACGGCAGAGTCTACTAAGTCGAATTACACATAAGAGGTCAGAAAAAACAAGCAAAGGATGTTGCAAAGGGTGTCCTTTTGCAAAAGTACACAATCCGGATCTTTTCTAAGCACTCGGAGAAGTTTAATGACTTGTGAGAGACAATAAGAATCGATCACCACCAAATCATCTCTTAGAATTGGATTACAATGGCCATTACACCCTCTCTTGTATATGTAGTCTCCTCCTTAGTAATTAAGCATCCCCGTAAGCAGCGTGCCTGGAGGAAGAGCAGGGTACACCACTGTCAGCAGAAAGAGGAACGGGCCCTTCCTGTACGTAGGACACTTTGATCTTAGCTTGATTCAGCAAACGGCTTTCTCCTTTGATCCTGATGCAGCAAGCTCCCATCACTAATTAGAACGGATGCTCCATTTTTTTGCCCCCTATCAGGGAACCAGCCAGCAGAGCAATGTTTTGGCTACAAAGGCTCTTTTAGAGTTTCTTCATATTTCCAGGACCAAGTAATTATCCTGGCAACAAATCACTCTGATTTCATTTTTGATGGCTCGCCGCTGCTTTTCCAAGTAGCACACTCAGCTCCCAACCCTGCATCCATGAAGGGGTCCACGTGGCTAGTTCATACAGCGTGACACAAGTGCGTGGATCCCAGTCCCGCAACCAGCGTTTGCCTCTCCACTGGGTATCAGGAGGAGGCAGATGCTGCCACATGTTTGCTACCTGCCCTACGAGGGTTGCAAGCCTGAGAGGCTTCAGAATATACCAGATGCAGCAAAGCTGAAAGACATGGGCACATCTTAGCGCTTTGATTCATACTGAGTTGACTGAAAATGTTCCCAGATCCCGCTCGCTGCCACACCTCTCTGCCAGAGATCACCAGCGAGACCAACAAATTACCTTGGCTGACAGCCCCCTGAGTGCAATGAGGACTTCCACCACCATCACTTCGCATCAAGAGACCAGCTTATAACACGAACAGCCGACACACAATCACCAGTCCGTATCACCATGATGACAGATGGTCACAGACCACAGGGACCTCAGAGGCCGTGCCTTCAGGAATCACCGTGGTCACGCTGTTGAAGATGCGCTAACGGCACATCCTTCTCCACTGTTGGATCCTCCCCGGCACCTGGTTTTTAGAGGCAACCATGCTCAGCGAGATATTTGGGTATCACTTAGCTGGGTTGCAGTATAGTGCACTGAGAGGGTCTTCCCCCACTGTATTTAGCTTAGGAGTATCGATCTCCCAGAACCACAGAAAAATAGACGTTTCTTTGGAGAGTCATTCATACCGTGAAAGTCCAGCTCCTGCCCTCCCTCACCTTCTGGAGGACACTCTCTACTTTGCACGTACCCCCCAAAACCGTCAGCAAGTCAGCAGCATTTGGCACTTGCTAGCAGCAACCTCCTGATACGCAAACGGCGTGGGAGGCTGGGCTAGCATGACTTTGCATACGCAGAGGCCAGAGTACAGGTTCACTCTGCAGTGCTGGCAAGCCAGGGAAGCAAATGGCCAGGGGAGAAAGGAGGCAGGGAGGTGTGAAAGGGATGAAAAATACCTCAGCTGTGTGCATTCTGCATCTCCAGACCTCAAGGGAAAACATGCAGAAATGTGCGTGGCTGGGGGGGGAAATAAAAATAAAGCTTCAAGCTGTACCAGCTTGCATCCGAAACGCAGGGAACGGCTCCCCCCACCCCCGGTCCCAGCGCAATTAGCAATCCTATTGGCACGTGCTGGGGAAGGCGCCTTTGGCAGTGTGACATTTTGGGTCCCTCGTTAGAGAGGCAAAGATGAGGTCGCTCAAAAGTTTCAAGAACGGGGTAGGAACACAATGTTCGATCTGGCAACTGCAGGCAACAGAGGGAAAAACCGCAGAGCAGTCTTTTTCCTGAGATGAAAGGAAAACACGAGTCGCTGTGCCTTTGGCCTGACTCGTATCTCTGAGTCTGGGACCAAAACTGCCTTCTGTGCTAAAGAAGAGAAATGTCTCCCACCCCAAATGAGCTGCGGTACATTGCCAACCCAACACGCTGAGCAGCAGCAAAACCTACAGCCCAGCAAGGAGTGACTCACAGCTGGAGAAGACAGCAGCAGATACAGGGAGTGCTTCTGCCACAGGACCTGCTACTGCAGCAACCATTCAAAAGCCCCCGAAGGAGCCTGACTTGCAGTTGCAAGCACTGATAACATTGAAGTTATCCAGCACGGTATGACAGCATCCAAACAGGCTGCTCAACAAGCTGTCTGAATACTGGTCTTGCCCGTTCACACCAGGGACTGAGCATCCTCCTGTCATTCTAGATGTGCTACACTTGCTAGTTCAGAATCTATCTAATCAAAAGCAATATTTATCCAGCCTAGTGTCTGGAGGCAGCTTGCAGTAGACTCCAACCTGCTTGTGGAACCAGCATCACCAAGCATTCCAATGGAGCACAGATCTGAGTTAATGCCCAGCTAGGCTAAATTATTTCCAGTTCACTAAGGAAATTCTACCATGGAAAAACTTCCAGCCTCCAAAGTCATTCTGCAGGGCAGGCATTTGGGACAGACGCACACTCTCATAGCAGACTGTACCCTGGGGCCAATGTGTCCTAGCACAAACTTTCCTGGGGAGGATGCTTGGCAGAGACCTCCTTGGAACAATTATACTGGGAGCTATGGTGAGAAGGGAGGGCTCCACCACACTGTAGCACTTCTCCCAGCTCACAGCAAGGAGAAGGCAAACTCTGCTCCAGAGACATCTATGGGGTGATTGCCTCCGTGCCCCAGTTTGTGGGCACATGTTACACAGGTGTTACAGGGAGCCTCCCCAGAGAGCCTGCAGGGCATACTGAGGACACCCAAGAAAATGTCATGCTTCTGCCAGAAAAGAGGGACAGAGACTTTCTAGCATGGCTCCTCCTCAAGACACAATCAACGCTGCCTAAGCCACTCCCAACAGAAGTTTCTCTAATTTAGTCTTTAAAGCCACAGATGACGTCTGTACTGTGCAGCACAGTGTAGCAGCCTGGTCCAGTACTCGGCAGCCCCCGCTTTTTTGTAATTCCCAGAGCTCTCAGCACTGGTGCCTCTGGGTCTCTGCCCTTCCCTCTCTGCATCCCGGCCATGGAAGTCACACTTGCCAACCCTGTCCCTTCCCCTCGCCCTGTCCAGCTCTTTCTGCACTATCCCTATCACAACGACGGGCAAGTACACAGCTCAGGACTAAAAAGAGAGGTTGCAGCTAGACAGAGTTTAGCCGTTTTGTTCTCTGAAACAGCTGCATCAAACTTTGAATATCTCACACACCAGATGGAGAATTTATTGGGAGTAAGCCCGTTCCCTTTATTTGAACAGGGACAATATCCCGAATCAGACTCATGCTAGCTCTTTCTGGCTCACAGGTCTAGCAGTGGGATAGTAACCTGACAGTGTATAAGGCAAAATAATTTCCAATTCTTTCCTTCCTCTATTTGCTGGCTTTGCAGGTCAGACTGGAACAAACAGCAGGAAAACTATCACATCTAGGATGGATTTAGAGCAAGTTCTCCGTAACACAGGTGTTAAACCTACACTGACACTAACTTTTCCTCTGGGGTGTATACAGTGTTGCTCTCGCTGTTAAATGCAGGTCAAAAGCCAAGTTAACCTCTAAGCACCTTTATCCCTGGAGAATTCATTAACACAACTGGTGGTATCTAGTTAGCCTTCCAGCACGGAGCCTCCCAAGTAAATAGATCCATTTTACCACACTCAGGATTGCTGCCCACCCTGTAGGATATGCGGGCTAGCAGACACTAATCCAGGGAGAAAACACAATGTCAGGGTCTTGAACTTGAGCCCTGCAGCATTTCTTGCCAAGAACTAGACCAGCTGATCAGGGGCATTAGCTACCTGTAAATCTGTGCTGATCACACCTCCCCTTCTCCCTTACCATCTATAACCTCATCTGAACTAGACAGAAAGCTAACAGCGAAACTTCCCGCTCTGCTCTGGCCTCAGCTGTTGGCCTGGTGAATAGCGGTCATTACCACCCCTGCCATCGTCCCTTTTAGAAATAGGTCTTTCTCTGCAGGCCAGCTGCGAGGAGGATTTCAAACAACTGTCTGATTGAGATGACATGGAGCACATCTCCCTGCCCCTGACCTCCCCAACCTGCAGCCGCAGGGGGGATGAAAACTGGACTTTAAGACCAAAAAAAGGCAGGAAAGCTTTCAGCTAGACATACTTCAAGAATGGTGTCAGTTCCCTCCCTCGTCCTTGTCAGAGGAGCTGGACTAGCTCTTGCGGGGGTAGAAAAGTGGCTCTCAAGACACAGTGAGGAATTTGATTCCTTCCCCATTAGTGGCACAGACTCCCTGGGTCCTGCTGAGCAAGTCAGTCAGCTCCAGGTATCCTCAGAGGCTCCCAATTAGTCCCTATCAATTGCTCAGGTTTAGACCTCAAGGGTTTGATTTGCTGAACTGCTGAGCAGTCAAACCTGCTGGGGAAATCAAGAGGGGCTGTGCTCTTCATGGAGCAGGGATCCATTATGTTAAGCTCTCCGTGTAGCCTGAATGATGGTCTTCCAACAGGTCTTAAAGCTTGTGTTTAATTAGTCACAGTCTTGAAATGCAAAAGAGGTTTTTGAACTGTGGGAAAAGCATAGTGTCAGGGCAGCTTGCTAACACGTACAAAGTGGGAACAAGAACCCAAGTCTGGTTTACAGATGCCGTGGTGATAGCAGGGCCAGAGCCCAATGACCCAAATGGTCCTTTCCAATTCTGGACTCCTGCTGTGCTCCCAGTACTGGCTTCTCTTCTGTGTCTCTATCCAGCCTGGCTGAAGCTGCCAGGAGAGCTGCCTTCTTCGCAGCTCCTGCTAGCTGGGATGGTTGCCTTGCATCTCTGCTGTCTCGGATGCAGCATGCATGCAAGTTAGAGATAGAAAAACAACTGCATTGTATTATAGCAAGATTATAAAAATAGGAAGGGACATTGATAGGAACAAAAATAGCATCTACAATGACATTAGCTAGGATAAAACTAATCAATCGCTGTGCTCTGGGGCATGCGTTAATCCCCTCTCCATGGTATAGTGTTGCACAATTAGGTACATTATGGAAAGTTTAACGCTTCCCTCTGATGCATGCGGCGCTGGCTGGAAACAGAGACTGCTGCGATCTGAGCTGGCAGTCCTTGAATTCACAGCATTTGCAGAGGACTCGAGGAGCAGCTGCACTACTGAGGTTGGGCGATTTTTTGCTTTGGCAGATGAGCAAGACCAGAGCGGACCCAGAGGGGATCAGGAACTCCCTCAAGTGCTCACTCATTGCTCCCCTGAATTGAAAGAGGGAAGGGGTGGGTAAACCTAATTCAGCCCATTCTGTGGGACCATTTGGTGTCAAACTTTGCCCATTCCTGGCTGTGCCCGGCACTGGAGTCGTCAATGACTCATCCCCCCAGGACTCAGGTGGGCAAATCACTGGCATGCAATCTGTCTACAGAAGATGGCTGAAGGCCACAATGAGGCAGCATACTAGAGGTACAAACTGGGTGATGTGTCCTTGCAACAGGGTGCCAGTCAATTCTTTCCCTTCTAAGGTCCTCCAGAGATGCTTGAAGCACCATTTTCCAAATCACAGGTGCAGGCAAGGAGGAAAGTTTAGCTGGGTACAGAAGGGTATCTCCCCATTCTTTGCCTTCTACAAAGCTGAGACTAGCAAACACAGTCTCTCCTCCTTCACCCCTAGTCCTGTGATAGATCGGCTCTGGGGAATCCTGCTGCAGTAACTTAAGACGTTGTCATCCTCTGCTGCTTGCCTTGTCGCTCAGCACGAGGTTATTGCCCCAAAACCTGCAAAAGCAGAAAGGAAGCTGTGCCTCCATCTCACAGCCAGGTGCTAATTAGCATAACCTGCAGAAGAAGGTGTAAGGACAGGCTAACTTGCTTTGCTGTGAAAGGGGAAAGCTGCATTGCAGACGTGCTGTCCTGTTCTGCTCACTGCTACAGCGGAGGCATCATCCAACAGTAATGAATGTCTAGGAGCAGGAACATTTTAAATAACCATGGCCAGTTACTTTAGCTGAAGTGACTTGGGAATGAAAGCTTATCAAATGTTCATGCAAGCATATTTAAGGTGGGAAGATCAGCTTGAGTTTGCAAAGAGCCTGCAACAACAGCTTGGAGCTGCAGACTTTCCCGTTCATCTAGCTCAGATGCCAACATAAACGTCCCACATCCCTCCTTTCAATTTTCTTACTGCTTGTCACAGCACATCAGAAAGGAAAATGAACCTTTTACAGTAAAGAGTTGTATCTGTGTTTCCTAAAAGAGGGAAAAGGCATAGAGTTGACTGAGAGCCACGAAGGCATACATTGGCTTCATTTTCCTGAAGCAGGTTGCAAAACCTCACAGGAGCCAGCTCTTGACATTTGGGAAGCACCACCATGGCCAGCCACTGTCTCTGAAAGCATCCTCAAGCATCCCCATGGGTATCTGTAACCACACCTGAAGCCAGCTGAGCCCACAACATACAAAGTACAGGATGAGGCTGCATAGGATGAGATGAGAGCTGTATGTAACTTGCTTACCCCAGAGCAGGAGGCTAATTAGAGGTCTTCCCAGGATCTAAAAGCAAAAATAGGCTCGAGTTCCAACCACCTCCCCCCCTCCCATTTCTTTGCTAGTATTCTCCCAGCACAGCCCACTCAGCAGAGATGTGTCACGCTGCAGATCAGTGCCAAGTGCTGGCAACAGCATGTGACATTGCTGACACAGCAAAGTTGCCTCCTTCGAGAGAAGTTATCCACTGGTGCCTCTGCAAGAGAAATGTATCTGCTCCCAAGACTGGGGAACAGAGAGTCAGGGTTAGGAAGCTGAAATTAAAACAGGTCGGCAAAGCTCTACTAAGACACTCACTCCTATTTTCTGTTTGCCGAGCCATAAAAAATACATTAACGGCCCAGCAGCTTTGTAAATGATTTATGGTCAAAAGAATAAATTTCTTCCTTCTCTCCTGGTAAAAAAAAAAAAAAAAAAAAAAAAAGCGCAACATAGTGATAAACTGCTTAATAAGGGAAAACAACTCGAGGCTTAAATATGTTCAATGGTATATTGAGTGGGAAGGACAGAGCCCATAAGGAATAAGATTAAAGCCCA
Organism: Haliaeetus leucocephalus; assembly: GCF_000737465.1. Classification (NCBI taxonomy): domain Eukaryota; kingdom Metazoa; phylum Chordata; class Aves; order Accipitriformes; family Accipitridae; genus Haliaeetus; species Haliaeetus leucocephalus. Next base: position 20,279,806 of record NW_010972664.1, read on the forward strand.
GTAAGGGGAGCTGGCACAGAGGAAGGCAGGATGAACGAGTGGGCAGGCTGGAATGTACGACTTGTGTGTGGTGGGAAGGGCAGGACCGCGGGGTGCAGCTGCGTGGGAAAAGAGGTGGGGATGGGGGAAAGAGAAGTGGCTCATCAGTGACTTTTAACACAGAATGCATCAAGAGATATGTGTTCTGCATATCCCTCCACCTCCTGCCCCCATTATGAGAAAAATGCCATTGAACCACAGACTGCAAACTCACACACAGGTGGCTTTTTCACCTACCTTGACACTACCATCATTAGGGCTAACTCCAGCGCAAATAGCCCCAACCTACGATTCAACTACTGTTCAACTACTTTTACCCAAAGCACCAAGAGCTATGTCCATCCTCCCCCAAAAAGGAGGAAGAGAAAAGGCGATGGACAGAAAAAAGACAGCGCCTGCCCTATTAGGCACAGGCTGGGTGAAGATGCAGGGACGCGCTGCTGCGTGGCACTCTCACTGCAGACACCACTGACATCCCTGGGAGTCCTCCAGGAACCTCAGTTGGCCGCGTGAAACCCAGGCCTTGCTGCTGCTGCTACGTCTTCCAGAAATGATGAGGCAGCAAGATAAGAGGAACACGATGCATCCACCCACCCAAATGTCGATGGACTTCACCACAAACAGTAGGGCAGCCATGCACACAGGGCTGCACGTATGACACAAAGCCACTGAAGTCAACGAGGAGGGCTCCAAGGAGCTGGGATTTCCTATGTGAGAAAGATTCCCTGCAACGGGGAGAGAGAAGGCTGGGCCAGACCTACATCAGGCTAGAGAGGGGCTGAGGGCAGCCCCGGGAGGGAGACGCTGGGGGAGAGGAATGAGGGGCTGCAGTAGCAGCGTGGGAGCTGGGATGGGGGTTAACGAAGTGCTGGGGACCATGGATAGTGGGGTTTGAGGATAGCAAGTAACTCCCCAAGAAATGGCCCCATGTCTCCAAGGCAAATGCAGGGGAGCTCCCCCAATGCTTCCTAGGGTACCCACCTTCCCCCATTACCAGGATATTCCAGCACCATCATCAGCCCATGGTCGGTTATGATGGCCTGTGGGAGGTTATGATGGGCTGGTCTCTCAACAAAGGGGTGACTAAGACAAAACAAAATAAAATTAAATAATTTAAAATAAAAGGAACGCCTGAAGAGACAGAAACTAGCCGTTTCTGAGAAAAAAAGTTTTCATTTACAGATTGAGAAGTCAGGAAGGACTGTCACCAGGGTGAGTATCAGATTCTTAAAGGATCTGGTCCAGCTACCCACAACTTTCAGCTGAGGGAACATCAACAAGTTGGCTATCTGCTTTCCACCCCAGTTTTGTGTCTCCTGTATGAAACGTTCTCATCCTACGGAGCACACAAGCTTTGCAAGTGAAAAGACATTTGGCAGATGTTCTTTGGTGTCCGCCACGCCTTTGAGCTCCCCTAAAAATTTTCCTGCTCTGCGATTCGGCTGCGAGTCCTACTTCACCTACGCTGCCGCCTGCATGGCCAGCAGAACGCCCACACGGAGCTGGGGCCACCCGGCTGGACGCCGATGCCCTGGCTGATTTGATATGTCCTAGCAACTCCACTAAAGGCAGTTAAGTCACTGGAAATACACTCGATGTTTAAAAATTAAGCACATGTTTAAGTATCTTGCCAAATCAGGGCTTAAAGGTCTAATCACATTTGCATCCATTTTGATAACAAAACTCCTGTGGTCCACGGTATGAGAGAGAGTCTTTAAGTGAGAACAGGCACAACCACAGAGAAACTTCCCTGTCTCATACATGATGCTGAAAACAAGCCTGATAAAAGCACAAAAGCGTAACTTTCAGTCTCCAAAAGCAGTCAGATTGAAGCTAGCTTTCATGGGGATGTTCAAAGGCATTAGACTTCCATATCTTAAACTTTGTTAATCCCAAACTACTTTGGATGTAAAATTATTAAAATTATTAGAAGCAAACAAACAGTAAAGAAACAAAGGCGGCAAGCTCTTTTTCATTTAAATTTAAAAGAAAGGAAAACCCAAATTTGTCTTCTGATCTGGCAAATGTCAGGTCAGTAATTGAATGTTTCAGATTATGAGTTGAGCTGTCTGAAAGGGGTTGTAAAAGGACAATTTTCCACTGGGAAAAAAAGGGTTTTCATTAAAATCAAAATAGGTTGTAAGAATATCAACTTTGATGACATTTTCAGTGAGTGAAGACAAAATGAATTGCTTCAACTTTCCCATTTAATTATGGTAATATTGGCATACTTCAGTTCAATAAGGTAAAAACACTTTATTTCAATCCATTTAAACTTTTGCCATATATTTAGATATTACATAAATTCTAACTTCGTATAATTTTATTCAGTAATGGTACAGTGTTATATGCGCACACATACTTAATATGCTATGGCCTTTCAACATCACGTGAGCAGTATCTTTTCCCAATGGAAATTTCCCCTGATTTTTGTTCCATCCACTAAAAAATCTGGACTCTCCCTGTGATGTGAAACGAAGCAGAGAGGATACGTTAGGACTCCCCTGGAATAGATAACCAGTTTGTTACCAGCTTTAGCTCCAAACAACTCCAGCCCGATCTTCTTGTGGGATCACCCAGAGTTCAGGAGCTGTAGGTTTCCATGTGAAGTTTGGTCCTGTTGTTGTTCAAGTGGCCAGCGTCAGGCACAGTCCACACATGAGCCACAGGAACACATCCATTTAAGCATTTTGCTGTCCTTTCCCTGAATAAGACTCTCTCCCTGCTCCCCATCCTCAGGGAGCACCGCCTTCCCCACCTCCCTGTCCTGTATAAATCAATTCCCCACTCTCCAGCCATTTGGGCTTATCATTCCCACGTTGCATGGGGGGAAGCAGGACCAATACATAAAACGTGCGCAGCCAGATTAATGCAAATCTGCTGTCCGTCTGCTGCATGCCCTTTTGACGTGCGGGTCTGTGACAGCACAGGGTGCAAAGGTACCCAGGGTTGAGGCATCTGCAGCTCTAAGCGTCCAAGCTGGGATCCCTGGGCCTGACTTGTCACAAATGCTGAGCATCCTCATCAACAGCTGGTCCCAGCCCTCCTGCTCTCCAGTCGGGTACCCAGCATCGTGCTGGAAAAGCTCAAGTGCAGAAGGTTGCACTAAAGTATGTAAAGAAAGTAGCTCTAAAATATGCTAGCAGGTAAGGCACCGGGGCAATGCAGAGGGTCTCCATTTTGCAGGAGGAGGAGGAGGAAGAAAACCAAGATGGAGAGAGGGTATAACTCACCTAAACACCACGCAGCAGGTCAATGGTGAGACAAGAATAGGACTTTGGTACCTGATTCATGGGCCTTGCTCTGCCTATTAATCACGGTCCCCACCACTGTGCCAAGTATTAGTATTGATTTCAAATTAACGCACGCATTTCTCATCAAGGAGAAAAAAAAAAATAACCAAGAAGGTTCACTACCTTCAGCTCTGTTGGAGGCCAAAGTGATTGTAAGAGCAAACGTTTTCTGCAAGAGGCTCTGCCCCAAAGCGCTCCAGGCTGGGAGGCACGCAGCAGCACCCTCAAGAAGTGTCAGATGCTCACAAAATGCTCCAAACCTCTTAAGGAGATTTTCAGAAACACAAAGTATGGTCATAACATGCCTGAAACACAGGAAAGAGGGTTTGTGAATGCAGCTGCTGCTGTTAGTGTATATGACAACGTGCCTCCCTTCTTTTCTGACGCCAAGTCCTGAGAGTTAACTCTGGGTGACCAAGACTCACAGTTCTGTCTGATTTTATGCTTGCCCTCTCTTCTTCCCTTCCCCGATGTCCTAAATTTTCTTTTACAAGAGCTGCTAACTTTTGCAAACATAAAGCTGCTACAGGCTTCCCTTGTCTTTTAGAGTTAGAGTCTCAGGAAAACACTTTGCACATTTTCCCTCCACAACAGATGCAAGAAGCTGCTTATGCCCAAGCAGCAAAGTACACAACTGCTCTGGACTAAGAAAGATTTTTTTCCTGCACAGCTGGCTCAGTTTTTCACACAGATGTTGTCACTCCTGCCAAGTCTAAGAGCACACAGAGCAGCATTAATATGAAAGAGCCCAATTGGACACTGGTTTAACAACAATTTGAAAATTCCCCAAGCACAGCCTGGATGCTGCGTTTTCCTTTTCCTTTGTTTTTTTGCTTTAATGCACCCGGGGCGGGGGGAGAGTGAAATAGAACAAAACCATAAGAAACCACTGAAGGAAGTCAGCCTTTTGGGGGTAAATTCCCTTTTTGAAATTCAAAACACACATGTTAATCTTTAATGTGAAACCCTGGATTAAAAATTCATTCAAAAATCTCAGTTTGGAACACTTACAAGTCCGTTGCACTATTAAAAGCTCAGATCAGTCTCTCCAAACTCTTTCCTTTCTCTTGAAGCCAAGAGCAGGTACTCGCTGCTTTCCCCATCTATCCTTTAAGCTCAGAGAAGCCTTGTTGTGGTTCCCAAGAGCTGGGAAATGCTCACTCTCAGGGTCTCCAGGTCCCGTTTCGGAGTACTGCCACTCACTCCGTGGTCCTGGGGAGCAAACCCGGAGCCAGCGGGAACAAGCAGCACACTTCCAAACAGCACTCCTCTCCTTAGCAGGGGTTAGAAGTAGTGCAGGCTCGTGGCTTGACTCAACCTCCTCACCTGTGCCTTTTTGAAACCAGATCCTATCCACAGGCATCAAAAACATCCCTGGCCTCAACCTTTGTCCGAGTGCCTTGGCAATGCTGGGGAGGACTCGCACCGATTTCTGCGGGTCAGCCCCAGCATTGAGCTCGCTGGTGCCCACGAACACCCCCAGTTTTAACAAAGTGACATGGGATGCCCAGCCCCAAGGAAAAAAAATCTGTGCCTGGTCCAGGATGCCACAACTCACTGTGGCAGAGGACCTTTTCCAGAGGACTCACCAAAATATTTTGCATCCTGGAAGGAAAAAGTGTTCCCAATCTTCCCTGTGCCATCTTGCTATAAGGTTTCTCATCTAGAAACATGGGGCACGAGGCTGAGCCCTCAATTTTACTTACTTTTTTGTGCTCCCTTTTTATTTACCTGCAGAGAGTGGACTGAGAGACCAGGCAGCATGTGCAGAGGTGTTGCCTTTTTTTACAAGTATTTTTGGAGCCGTTTGCTCTCTTACCAGCTACAGCCTTACAACGCTGGTAGGCTGAGCAGGAGGTTTCCATCTCTAGACTCTATGGTACCACATCGTTTACCGTAAGGGATAAAACTTTCTTTTTAAGCATCAATGTTTTTAACAGCCACCTCAGCGCAGTTGCTCTAGCGGTTACCATCACGAAGCAGCCTCTCTCCTACCCTCTTCCCTGCACTCGCAGGCTCGTTTCCTTCCAAATCCGCCACCTGAGCCCATCCCCAGGAGGCTGCCCTTACCTGCAGCCAGCTGGGTCCACGCCAGCCAAGGCGAGCGCTGCCCATGCACGTCCCGGTCGAGGAAGGTGCGCGGGGAGCGAGGACAACTCTCGGAGGGGGTGTCGATGCCTCCCTGGCCCTCCAGATGCCGTCAGAGGAGAAGACCTCTCCTCTGCAGTCAAGGCGGCTGCCTGCCGCGCAAAAGGTACCGCGTGAGACGGAATACGCCGCGCTGCACCACGTAATGGGCAATCTCGATGTCATCGGAGGCTGGGCAAAAACGATGCAATCTGTCCCTAGCTTTAAAGCAGTACTTATTATCATCAGGGAGGAAAAGAAAGACAAAACACACAGAAGAGATTAAACACGTACAAATCGTACTTATCTCTCCCTCGTTTATCGTAACTTTTCTGCCACGTTTGCTAATGGCAGTAATAATAATAATCACTGTAGTAGAATCACGCTTTGGCTTCTTTCCCAGAGTCTCCTCTTGTTCACCAGGCAGCGAAGTCATTGTATCACCAAAACTTCACAGAGACCTGGTTTTGCAGGAGGGTCCCCACCAAGAAAGCTTTTGACAGCTTCCCATGGAAGCTGAGAAAACAGAAGAGGAGTGGAGAGAGCCCTTGTCTCGGGGACAGGGGAGCGATAGGCAGGAGGGAAAAACAGTGGCAAACCTCCACTGTGTTTGCCAAGAGTGGAAAGTAAGGAAAGCAACAATTACGAATGAACACACAATCCAGCACACAAACAGTTCTGCTCAGGATGCCGATGTGTTCCCCCCCAGCAGGATCTGAGCCCCCTTGGGACCCAGGGAAGGCAAGAAGCAATAAGCCCAGGTGACTTGCCCATGCTTGTGCAGAGCTAGACGTGAACCCTCACTCTCCAGAGCCCAGCTTGGTAGTTCATCTCCCAGGTCACCTCTCCTTCCATAAATTCAGTCTTCTGCTTTTAAACCCATGTGCCCATCAAGTCAGATTACAATTAAGACTCCGCAAGTATGGCAAAATATATTCATGAACATCTGTTTGAATAATAAGCCTGAATTTGCTTCGACAGTATTCACCCGACCTGGTTTCCTTGCCTTCTGTGAGTGCTCACACCAGCTCTCCCCTGTTCAAAGATGACGACACGAGGGAGAGGCTGCTGCACACACTCACATAAACACGAAGATGGTTTTGGCTAATAGAGGAGAGGTTTCCAGCCTCTGGTGTGCAGACCTTTCAGGGGTTGCAGGCTACTTCTCAGTCTCCATAAAAACCAGCTAAGATAAACAAGCCTAAAGTCAGAAGGCTAAAACATACTGCACCAAGGCCTGGTCTACCACTGAAACAAATCTGTATCTGGGTTTGAATCCTGGGCTCTGCAGTTTGAACTTGCTGGGAAAAGAGGAGTAGTCGCTTACACTGAGGCCATACCTGCTCCTCTGGTTGCCCGCAGGGGTACAGGTAAGCATCCCTCCCACTCCTCATCCCACTGTCTCCCTCTCGGATCTCCCAGCATATCTGCTGGTGTAATAGCTCTCCCATGCAGCTCTGGGAAAAAGATCCTGGTTAGTGGGTAAGAGCAAATTTTTTTCTACCGTAGGTCACGCTGAGAGGATCAGGTTAAAGAGCAAGAACGCAGGCAGCTGTGCTGGCAACCTGAACTGACGGCAACCTCTGGCAGGGGAAGGGGAGCAGGGACAGCCTCCGACCTCTCCGTCCACCTCAGCGGCTGTCAGGGCAGCGCATCTGACCGCGGCCTCGCTCCCTGCCTCCATTTCCCCGGCTGTGAACTGGGGCAGCGTCCCCTCACCCCACCAGCTTGGGCACGTGGTATTGAGGGAAGGCAGATAAACAAGCAGAGGGAGTGATGGAAGGAGCAGCAACCATACCCCGAGGTCTACATGCAGCTTGAAAGTAATAAATACTCAAAGCAATAGATTGCAAGCTAGAATATGACACTGGGAAAACCATTTCTTGAAAAACAGAGAAGAATAAACTCAACTGTATACGCTCGATAGCCAGCCAGAGAAAGATCACAGAGTTAAACCAGCACGTCTTAAAACACGCACCCCACAGACATAGATGGAAAGGCTGCCTGCTGGGTGCCTCTGCGAGAGCCCCGTATCTCCACAGATATTTGGAGAATATGCAGAACGGTTAAGAACAATACAGCAGGACAAGAGTAGTCTCCGAGCAGGAGGAACCAAGAGTTTGAGAAAGACCAGCACTGCACTGGATAAATCCTAGAACAAGAGAAGCTCAGAAGGAATTGTCTTTTGAGGCTGCCACAGGGATGCTATTTACATTCACAGTAAACACAGGCCACGGGGAAGGAATTCAGCTCTAATGGCAAGGTGGTACTGTGGGAGGCTGTGCTGGACTGAGGCTGGCACAAGGCTGCTGCCCATCCAGGGATGACTTTGATCAAAGAACAGCTTTTTATAACCACTTGTCCACTTCTTATTATAGTAGGACCTACTGATATGTATTTCTACACTCAAGTCACAAAACATTAAAGTCTTTTCTAAGCTCTAGGAAGCAATACAGCCATGGAGGAAAGCACTTCTGCTAGGCTGGAAGACAGCATTGCTTCAGACAGCACATGCAGCAGCAAACGATAACCACAGAGGACAGATGAAGAAAACAGAACTACCTTTGGAGGGTGGAAGTCTAACAAATGAAAACAAGCTTCCATTAGTCTTTTGGCATGAACATCTCCGGCTTAAAGTAATTAAATGGGTTTGGTTCATACTTTTTCTTTTAATTAATCAAGAAGAATGGTGATGCTGCCTCCACACCCCCATTACAACTAAAATGATGCCTAGCAGCTCAGCACTTCCCTAGCAGAGGGAGAAGAGACTTGGGCATCTGCTCACCTACCTTCTTTCCTGCAACCCTGTCAGCAACCCTCGCAAATCTCCTCTCCAACACCAATATTGCCCCCCACCACCGAGACCCGAGAGGACATGGTTGGAAGCAGCGTGGTTGTGCCCACCACTGCAACGGCGCAACGTGGCTGTGAGAACCACGGGAAGAGGCCGAGGGGAAAATTCATGCCCCCGAGTTGAAGGACATCGTATGGATCCTCGCTCCCTGGGATCTACGCTCACTTTGCAGCCCATACTTCCAGCCCCGCGCTGGCGAGACAGCAAACACGGGGATGCGGGATGGCAGCGCGCAAGCTCCCTACCATGACGGCACCTTCCTCCGCAGGGCAACGGAGTCGGGGTGCTCACTGGAGCTGACAAGGCCACGCAGCACCGGTTCGGTGTTTTGCATCCTCCGAGAAGTGAAAAACAGGAGGTGGCAGGGTGGTTTTCCCCCTGCTTTCTGGATGCTTGAGTTTCTGACAGATTTCTCTGCGAGGGGCTACCCAAAAGCTCCGTGGAGCTGGAGTGTCAAACGTTAACACTCAGCACTTAATTTGCGGTGCAAAGCCTGTCAAACCCGATTGCGTCTCTTTGCCCCTCCGAGGCATGCCAGCCCTCTCGACTTCTGCAGGGGGCTGAGGCTTTAAGGAATGACCAACTGCTAAAGCGAGCCTGCGAACCGGCAGGATGCACAGCGTATGCTCCAGCGCCGGGCATGCCCTCTCCCCTCTCCTCTCCTTCCCTCCGCTGGCTCCACGTACGTACACAGAGTGGCCAGCAGGGAATACACCCCAGGAGGTTTAATTAATGAACATATTTGAAAGCTCCAGGCATCACCACGCTAGAAGAAAAGAGTGATAACTTTAGCATCTGAGCACGAGCTGTTTGGGTTAAGAGAGGAGGGAGATGGGGCTGGAGGTGCTGCCTGGCTGGCTGGGAAGCATCCCAAAAGCACAGGACCCTCTGCAGGGATCTGCCATACTCATCTGTGCCAGACACAGAGAGGGGAAGGAGCCTTCTAACGATGGGGGATCAGGCAGGATGAAGTGGCAACCCATAAAACACAGCAGATGCTTATTTCTTCTGAAAGGAGAAAGTGATCATCGTGGAGGAAGGAAGGTAGGAAATGAGCTAGAGATAGGGAGATACATCAAAGGGACAGAAAAGAAACAGAAGAAAAATAGATAGAAAAATGCCAAAAGATAAATGTAGTATGTTTTTAATTTGCATGAGAAAAATAGTTCTCTTTTCCCCACCGATCATCTTTATTAGCAACAAAATTTGCAGCGAGATCTCAGACTAGCTATCTAGCTATGACAACAGCAAAGCTCTGAAACAAACTGTTCCAGGGAGGCTGTGAAAACTCCACCTCGGGCAGCTTTTAAAGGCAGGGTGTAGGGCAGGCTGAGGCTTAACCAGGTACTTAGCCTGAGCAGCACACGGACCACATCAGTGCCTGAACATTTGGCCCGCTATCTACTATCTGGTTTTTGGAGAGCAGCTGCATGAAACCACTGAGTTTGTAAAAGCTCCTATTTAATAGGGTTTACCTACACAGTGCTCATCTCAGTTTTGCAGACCACAGTCCACATATCAGTGGCCTAAAAAGATGTCCCAAGATCTTCTTCTCAAGCTTCTGCACCTCTACCTTTGTACATGCTTCAACTGCAGGGACAGGCTCCAGGAGAGGTAAAGGAGGTTGCAGAAAAAAAGGGACATGTAGGAAGCCCACTTGACCCCAGGGACCTACAGCTTGCTCAGCAGTAGTGCACGTGTTGTACGTAACCACGCTGGGAGATGCAATCTCTCTGGTGCTTCCAACTCCCCTTCGCAGTCCAGCAACCTGCTATCCACCATCCGCACCAACTTACAGCCTGGAGATGGAGCACATCAGGCCGAACTGTGTCATTTTAGATCTTGGCTATGAGCGAGGAAGCCAGTGGCAACACCCTGGGCGGGGGAAGAGGTTGGTGGCAAGCAGCTCTCCATCTCCTTCTTCATGACACTCCAGGGAGGAGGTAGATGGGAAAAGATGCCTCCTTGAACATCTTCTTTCTCTGAGTATCTGCTGCAATCCAAATTCCAACCAGTAGCCCAGTTACAGGGCTAGATGGGCCTGAGGAAAGACCCAGCAAAGCCACTGCTATTAAGAGAATGGAAAAAGCAGTGGCTAATCTCAGGCAGAGAACAACCATGGATAAAAACCTCCTGCCGGGAGCACTGGAGCATAACATGAGGTCTTACATCTCCCTACCTGGCACTATTCCCATTTAAAATCCTCCTCACTTTTTGAGCCAGCAAACTTGATAGGAAAAGACTACCTTCCTCCACATGCAGGGAAGAAAAGGGGAAAATTCTCCTGCTTCTTCCAGGAGAGGAGGGGCAGCTCTGCTTGATCAAACTCGCCTGCTTACACAAAAGCGGGAGCAGCCGGGTGGGTGATGCTCTCTCTAGCTTTGGCTTCCCAGACTGACACCAGTACAAAGCCCATCCACCAGCTCTTGGCTCAGCAGCTTGCCAGACTGGTGACCAGCTTCAGAGCTCAAGAAGGGGTCACCAGCTTAGCTCGCAGGGCTGATACCAAGGCACGTTTCTACCTCAGTCACTGTGTTTTCCTCTAAGTTTCCCTTCCAGCCTTCTGTGCAAATATCAACAATTGTGGCTATTTATGTTCTCGGGAAAGTGACTGCCTGGGACGAGGGAAACTATGAGAAAGGAACGCAAGAAATAAGGTGATGAAGAAGAAAACAAGGAGAAAGGTAGCTAAGAGTTTTCCAGCACCAAACTTACACGAAAAAGCAATAAAAAAGGTTTCCTTTCCTTTCTTCCCTTGACTTCTTTCCAGTCCTCTTTCCCCTCCTTTTTCCTCTCAGTGAAAATTGAAAGCTGTGTCAGAAAAAATTAAAAACCACCTGTCCTGCTTCCTCCTCCTAACCCTGACCGTTTTCCTTAGAAAAAATGAAACAAAGACAAGAATGTAATGGAAGCTTCTGGGAAAGTCTTTGATTAAAAAAGCCATTTTTCATCAACACATACAGCTGAAGGAAAAACCTGGACCAGCTCCACGCAACATTTTGGAGATACAGGCTAGCCCCAAACCCAGAAGTATTTGTCCTCAGTGAAAGGAAAACTCAGACACAGCATGAGTACATGTGTCTATACTAGGTTTAATCCAGCTAGCATGCTAAAACCAGCAGGGACGCCATGCTGGGAAGGACATTGTGTATTTTCCTGATAGCAGCTCACAGCAACATCTGTGCTGCCCCATCCTCCCTCTGACTCTTACTCCTGCTGAACAGAATGGACGCAGCAATGCCATCACACCTTCCTTTGCCCAGGCAGACAAAATCCCTGAATGCACTGATTTGGTGCTATAACCTCATCCAGGAGGTATCAGAGCCCCAGCTCCTGGCCAGGAGCAAGAGAGCAGTTCGTGTACGTGGGGCTGCTGTCAAAGGCACACATCTCTGTGAGGTTTATTGGTTTTTCTACCTCCCACTTGCTGGGAGAAAGCCAAGATGCAGGAATGTGTGAACTTGCTAACTCAGCATTTCTGCCTTGCTGGGGCAACGTCTGGACACAGCCTTCTAGAAAGTCTTATGACCACTTGTTGGTTGCAGGGCCAATGCTCGAGCCCGGGTCTTGTGAAGCTGTTGCCCCAGAGCATCAAGGCTTTATGCTACAGTATGGGTCACGAGATCGGCACTAACGAATTCGTTAGGGAAAGGAGACCTGCGAAGGACCCGCAGGGCACAGCCGGCAGGCACCTCTGCCCACACTGAGACACCCAGCAGCTGGGTCACGGTGCACTGCAGTGGCTGGGGGAGCAGAGGAGACACGCCAAGCGAAGATGGGGTGCATCGAGATTAAAGGGGTCCACGTGTCCTCAAATAGCTAAGTACATCTGCTCATATATATGCATAAACAGGGGAATGGCGCCGTTTCCTCTGGATCTTCCTCTAAAGCAGGTTGAGGAGAACCAGAGGTGGGTTCTCACTTTTTCTTCGGTGCAGTGGTCCAGCAGGAGGGAGCCGAGGAGGGGAACAGGCACAAGGACACATCTTCCCGTGGACAGGATGATGCACCAAGAACTCCCTGGCCAAAGCACTCTGTTGTTCCCATTTAGTGCGAGTACTGCTGCACCCTTAGGCAACAGCCTTGTATTCCCCTCATGCCTCCTGCTCCCTCACACAAAAAAAAAAAAAAAAAAAAAAAAATCCTCCTGTAAAAACATTTACCCACCTCAATTTTTTTCTTAGCCAGCCTGTACTTCAGCCATGAAAGCACAAAAAGAAGCTGAGCTCTGATATACCACTGCATCCTCCCTTTTATCCCCATCCTTTCCTCAGCCCAGTTTGAAGAGTAATGACCTGAACCAACCCCAGCTTAAGACAATGGGTGTCTGTGTACTGACTTCAATGGAATTTGGGTTAACACGGGATTGCAAAGTCTCCAAAATTAATGCAACTGTAATGCTGTTAAAACAATGGCTCAAATGTCAGGAGATCCCTGAAGTTAAAGGTTTCTCTTGAAATTAAGTAAGCCACACCGCACATCCTGCATTGTCTATGATTATACCTTCATACAGAGAAGGAAACAACCGAGCGCTGCACATCTGAGAACAAAACCCAGGAACATAAAACACCATGCGTGCAAAGCAAACGTTGAGAGTAGATAGCAGTAACTATCTACCTCTTTCTTTATCCCCCAGTCAGTACTGATATCTTGTTCACTGCAATGCTTTTTGTTCTTGTGCTTTTCTTGAAAAATTAATAAAACAAAAATGTTAGAAGAAAACAGTGCGTGTAGAACAAATACTCTTCTGACGACAGTTATTCTGCAACAATAGAGCTCAGAGAGCAGCAAACTCGGCCTCAATCTCAGCTCCACGTAGCCGCGGGATGCCACCTTTGAGCATCCTTTCCAATTCACCAGAGGCCAGGCAGGAAAGCAATAAGATGTTGAGGAATATGTCACTAACAGCGACACCATCTTTCAGAGCTTCTCTCCCCATACAAGTCATGTCCTTGCGCATATTATTATCCCAACTGCAGAAAAGAGAAACTGAACTGCCTGGCTCCAGTTTTAATCAGAGCACCCACTAAATTGTGACTGCTGACAATTATGGATGCCCATCGTTAGACAAGAGGGATTAGCCAGAAGCCAAGTACCCGCATCTCCTGCTGAAGGCGATGAGGGCTGACGCTTTGGAGCAGTCCTTTCTCCAGTCACTGTGATAATTCCATGTCCCAGTGTGGCCCCACAGCTTCTCCTGCAGGCTCCAGTGGAAGTGGGTGGAGATGGATGGAGTCAAGGAGGGGAAGCAGGCAGACACTGTTTTCCACTATTTGCTCATCTTTTGGGACCTACCTATTTTCCCCAGAACTTTTCCGGGAAATCCTGGCTGCATTTAGTTTGGCTAGGGTACAAGGCTATTTTTAGGGTAACAAACAAACAGTCAAAAAAAATCCATTTTTAATTTTCATTTAGATCTAGGATTTATATTTTATTTGTTAATTTTGCTTTAATCTCCTTGTCCTTCGTTACTCCCTGACTTTCACAGCAGGGGAGAGGAGGGCCAGAGGAAGGAGGGTGAGGAGCAGGACCCAGCGGGAGCAGCGATGAGGAAGGTACTGAAAGAGGGAAGAGAGTGAGGGGGAAAGAGTATTGTTGACAGCATCTGATCCTCTGATTAATGTATTTCTAAGCAGATTAACCGAATCCCAACTGCTCTGTACCAGGTTTCTTCTCTAAGCTTCTCTCTCCCCCATGTAAACAGAAAGACATTTCCTCTGAGCAAACACCCAACGTACTGACCAGACCTCTGGCAGACTCCCTGCCCTCATGTAGCACAACACTATGGGGCACAGGAGAAGCGGGGAAGTATGGGTCTATGGAGGTAACTTCTATTTTTAAGCATAATTTTGTGCTGTTTCTTTCACCTCCTCGGGACTTCGCACGACTCCCGACTTGTCCATCTTCAGAAAGTGTGGAAGGGTGCCAAAGTGATGTGGGAAAATGAAGAAGCAATGGCTGATACTATTCTGGTCCTAGAGGCACATGAGAACTTGTGATCTCATTATGCTTTGCTTATCTGTAGCTGCTCTCCATGGCACCCACAGAGGGAAGAAGGGAGGGAGAAGGGTGGGCAAGAGCATCCCCAAAAGAGGTGGTAGGAACCACTAAATGCAACCCACTCCTTCCTGCCCTGTCCCACTGAAACCTTCCCGCTGACTCCCTACAAGAAAGAAACATTGCCATTTCAACCCAGGTTCTTGGAGCATTTCACAGTCAGTAGTCGGCCAAACCCCCGCATCCCTGCATCGTTGTCCCTATTTTATAGATGGGGAAACGGAACATAGGAGAGACTTCTCTGAGGTCACGGCACAGCCCCATTCACATGAGCTGAGTTACAGACATTTTTCCAGGTCACAAGACCAGCCTTGGCCGCATAGGTCTTCTTTAATGAGCCTCCAAAATCAGCCTCCAAGTTGATTTTTTCCAGACCTTCTGAAGCAACTTCTCCATGAGACAGTCTCCAGCCTTACTCCCCAAGGGCAGGTTTGCCATCTCTGCTAGCAACAGCCACGGGGGCCATGGGACATTTCTGCGATGGAGCTCAAAGACCATGTCTGCCTTCAAGCATGGCAGTGTTGCCAACCCATCTTGAAGTGGAGCTCAGAAGGATGGCAAGACCTCCTGTCTCCTCTCTTCTCTTACAGCTGCTAATTTTTTCAGTTCAGGTTTTCTCCTGGCACTCTGCCTTTGCCTGAGCAACAAGTGGCTGAAACACTCACAGACCCCTACCACCCTCTTTGGGTTAGAAGAACTCTCCTTAAAAAGGGAGCCTTTTCTACATCTCCTCCCAGGGAAGGAGAGCAGCTCTCGCAATGAACAGCCAACACAGCCCAGTGGATGACACCACTCAGAAAGAAGAGGAATTCCCATTTGCTCAGCTGCCTGTCTTGCCCTCCTCAAGTCACGGTGAGAGCTTTAAAAATTCAGCCAAAGACACGCTAAAACTAAACCGCTGGCTTTGCCACACAGTGACTTTCCTAGCATAAATTGTCCCTGAGAAAGCTCCACCACACACAACTTCTAAATGAAACACTGCAGATCTTATTGCACTGTACAGCACGGTGTTTTCCTACTGACGCCTTTTCATTAAGAAAATCACAAGAAAAGTTCTGTGCTGCAAATAGAAGTGGAGATTGTGACTAAACAAGAGTATACAGAGTCAGTTAAGGCTGTAGGGGAAAGATAAGGGCGAGGGGAAAAAAGCAAATGAATTTATGTTGCCTAAGGCACTGAAGGGAATAAGAAGGGATTTACAAATTCATCAGGAGGAGAAGCAGCACCAGAAAGAAGGTAGGTTCATTAATAAATGAGGATGAGGATGAAATTAATGGTTCAGAAATGGCTGAGCAGCTTTTTTAAATCTGTCCTTAGCCAGAAGAATAAAGAGAGAGGAAGTTTGGACTAGAAAGGAGGGGAAAAAAGTAAGTTTAAAAAAAGCAGAAGCAAAAAGAACTTGAAGAATGATATGTTCACAAACCAAATAAAGCAAACGACATCCTAGAACTTAATCCAGAAAAGATAGAGACATTTTTTTAAAGTATTTTTCACTTCAACAGAATTAATACAGGACTGAGCATTAAGCAATCTATACATATAAGCACCTGCATAAATGCATGCAGGATCAGGAGCCTAATTTGTTATGGCAAAGGCATTGACAAACGTATTATCCCAGTGACAAATAATCTGACAATTTACGTTGAGCTAGGGAGGCTCCACAAAAGCAACAAAAAAGCAACCATAACAAAGATTTTCAATAAGGAATAGAGCTGGCAGTGTTTAAGTCCAATTCGATATCTACCCCTCATGAAATAATGAAACAAATATGAAGGGTCATTAAGAATCTGAAAAATAAAATCACAAGCAATACACAAGTGAAAGTCTTTTTCTTTTTAACACACATGCACAACTAGCACCCAGAGGAAAGATAGTAAAGGGAGTTTGGAGCTTTGGGAATTTGAAGCTTTATGAATTTGAAGGATTTGACATTGCCCCACTGTGTCAGTTTGAATGGAACCAACAGCCCACGGATCAAAAAACTGGCCAGAGGTACCAAAAGAAAATATGGTTTGTTGGACTGGGAAGTGACAAATGATGTGCCAAAGGGTTTGCATCCGTGTTGATCTTATTAAACCAGTGTCACAGGAAACGAACACTAACTGTCCATGAAATTTGCAGCCGACACCCTACAGAGAAATTGCAAATATAATAGAAAACAAAGAAACAGGCCCTCGACGAACACAGAGCACAGAGCTCCTTAAAATTAAGCATGTGTGGGCAATGGTCCGAAAGTTAAAGCAGAGAGTAACATGACTGGGACAGAGGATGATTGAATCTAAACTCATCAAAGCCACAAGCTGAACCCAACAAAATAGAAAAATGCAGGTAATGTCCCTGGAGAGCAATAATCCAAAAGATGGATGCTCAGCAGGAGGGAGAAAGCACGGAAGCTGTTTTGTTCTCTGAGACTTAAGGTTACAGAAAATAGCAAATAAAGAAATCTTGATGTGCTATATTAGCAAAATGGGCTCTTGCAATTTTGGGTGGTGAACAGAGGGGCATCCCATCACAGCAAAGGGAGGGAGGAAAGAGTTTCTGCACCATTTCAATGCAACCAGCTCAAGGATTCAATTTTGTTCATTCCATCAGTTTCTCCTCATCAGCAATAAATGAGCAGCAAACCAGAAAAAAAAAAAAAAAATCAAAGACGATTGATAAACAGACCTGGAAGAATCTATGAAGACGACTAAGAAGGGTTAAATGTGTACAGCTTATTAAGGAACGACCCCCATGGAAGTAAACTGTAAAATACACTTGATGCATGTGAATACTGCAGAGTGGGAGGAGGTAATAACTAGAAGTTGTGAGATTAAACCAGAAAGAAAAGAAAAAAATAAAAAGAATAAACCTTATATCAGGAAATGAGTTGGCCTAGTTCTGCTTCTGCATCAGTGAAAATCAGAAGTAACTCAACAGAAAGGAAAGAAGGGGCATAGAAAGCAGGTACGATGAGCACACCCAGAGAAAACATCTTGGAGATCCTTTCCCTGTCTCCCCGTCTTTGCGCTGTCTGAGATCTCAGCTCCCAAGCTCCAGCAGCACTCTTGGTTGCATGGATTTGTTCCTTCCTTTTAGGAAAAGCGCTTTACTCGGTATACGAGCACTGGGCAGAATTCAAACCACTACTGAGGCAAAACAGCATCGCTGGGTGTTTCAGCAGCTCTGGCTAATCTTCCGCCCATTAGCAACATGCATAGTTACGTAAAAGAGATACTAAGGCTCTAATTCCACTATTCATTACCATTATTAATACAGTGACACACAAATACATAATAAAGACCTCCTGTCCCTAGGGAGGTCATGTTTCCAGATGCCTGCTGACCACAAGAAGGGCTGGGAGGGGGGCACGGTTTCCGAATTCCTCTAACCGCTACCACGCTGCATAAACAGACCTGACCTCTTCTCCTGGACAATGATGAAAATGAACGTTCCTATCTCTCACTGAAATTTAACTCAGCCCAAACTGCAGGTATGCCCACAGAGTGCTAAATCCAGGGAGGAACATCCTCGGGGTGCTACATATTTTCAAAAAGACAAATCTAACCCTCAAGTCAGGAGATGTCCATGTCTGTTACTTAACAGTCAAACGAAGGAGAAAATGAGCAACAGTGCTCAGCAGCCCCGAGGACCTTCGTCTAAGCTGCTGCGAAAGGTCTGTGCGACCGCAGGCGCAGGGGAGGACGGAGCCCGCTGGAGAAAAAAGTACTGGAAAGCAGCATTACTTGGTGGTAACTCATGTGACAAATTTGGCCACCCGTTCCGCCCATTACCACGGGATGAAGGAGCGCTGTGATAGGGGCTTTCGGAGTCTTTGCCCGTTTACTGAAATAAATAGGCATCGCCTGCCTGAGAGATGTCTTCTGGAGGTTAATACACTTAATATCCTTATTATATTCATTCCTCATTTTCTGATGGCTAAATCCTGGCTTGCCCTGCCTTCATATGCTGTAGTCTCAAGCAGATGGGATGCATATGTGCATTCCCCACCATGTATTTTGGGCAGGACCAGATGCAGCGCAGCGTTAAGCGTTCCCAGCTCACCCAGTGGCAGCAACACTCAGTTGCGCCCCATGGTCCCAGAGAAGCAAGCTCAGCTGGTTGGGGGCTAGGACTGGAGACCTGTCTTCCTCTCAATGCCTGGCAGAAGCGCTTCAGGAACTTGCAAAGCTTTTATCCAGCAAGCAGAAAAACTTCTATACAGCTCACTTGCCCCACCCAGAGGCATTTTGCTCCGAGTCCTGCAAATACTGAAGTTCTGCAGTCTCCAAGTTCCACAGGTGAGGGGGGCAGATATCGGCCGTATCACTGAATTAAACCCAAGAAGCAGCAATGACAGTAGCAAGGGAATCCCACAGACCTTGACAATTATCAGGTTCAGGGCCTCTGGAGCCTTTCTTCAGTCTCTCAGAGTTGTGGAATTGATCTGGAAACCACTTTATTAATGTTCTTTCTTTTCCTCCCCTTCTCCCCAAGCATCATCATCATTTATTAATTTATGATTAAATGAATTATTGATTCTCACTGCACCTGCAGTATTCGCCATTGTCCTTCTTCCCCAGAGACATCTTTGACTGATGTAAGAATGGCAAGATGTCAGAGAGACAAAAAGAGGGAGAGAAGAAACTTGCTGCGTACGGGACCTCAGACAAGCGTGCTCCCCGTTGAAGTGCCAAGCTACAGAGGATGGACGTAATGCACCAGGGCACAGCAATGGTGCCACCTTCTCAGACAGCAGTAAAAAAAAAAAGTGCAAAGCCAAATTGCTTCTGATAAGGAGGGAATGAGTAGCAGAGCTATTCATAGGCATTCAGCATGTGGGGAGATATTAAAAAAAAAAAAAGTCTGACCCAAAGCAGAAGCTTTTGTTTTTATTCAGAAAAGTCAAGAGACAGTTCTTTGAATACATCACTGAAAAAGCCTTCCAGGCTTTTGCCTTGCGATTACAATCAACAGATGGTGATTATTTCACAGGCTGGGGCATCTGGTCAGCTCCTAGCCAAACATAAATAAAAGACCTTTGCGTGATAGTATCGGGCATTCCAGTCCAGAAACAAAACCAAGGTTGGGAGCAAGAGAAAAAAAAATATGTAAAAGAGAAGAGGTATTTAAAGTTCCCTGGTTTTGGAGATTTTTCCTTTCCAAGAGAAAAGATGGGGGCTGAGGGCAGGAACAAATACAGTATCTTTACAGAAATGTACCCTTTGCACAGATGATCAGAGCTCAGCACTTCTGAAACTGATGGAAATTCCTGAGCCAGAATCTCCCTGCCATGAATTAAACCTAAACCTTGACCCTTTATCTAGGCTTTGCCGGGCCACATAAACCTTCACCCTTTTTTATAGCATCTTTCACCCAAGCACTGTAACGTGTCTCCCCTAAAAAGCCAAGCAAGTTTTATTCTATCTGAGAAGGGGAGGAACGCATCAAGGTATTGCTCCTGCTTTTCATCAAGGCAAAAGGACGACCAAGCCATTGGAGAGAAACATCCTCTCCCCATGCATCTTTCCTGGCCAGAAGAGCTGCGATATTCTCCTTGAACTAACCGCACAGAGAATATCTCTCCCAATTTTTGGCCTTCCTCCCCGTGAATCACTGCTCGCCCCAACACCAAGAGGCACACGCCTCTTACCTCAGGGAGGTAAGAAGAGACTATTACTTATTACCTGCACCCCGACAGATTCCCCCACCGCTTTTCTGCATGTAAAAACAGGCGTTTTACCACCTCCCCGCTCTCCCTTTTGCTACCGGTAGCGCCACAGGGCAGCTTCAGAGCCACCGTTGCTATTTTGTACTACAGGACGACAGCTGAAAATCTGGAAGGCACGCGGCCAGAGAGCAATTTTATTAGGAAAACAAGGCAAACGCTTTCCGTCCCTGCCTTCCACATGCCTCTGGGTTACTCAGCCATTATCTGCTAAATTAAGGCCAGCACGGCTGGCCGTAGGAGCCCGTCCTGTACCGAAGTCACGGCCAACCGTGACTTCCAGCCATGGCCATGGGGCACACATGGCTGTCTTGAACTCTCCGGCAGCTTGTGCAGAATCCTCACCCGCTGCTCGCCAACACGCAAGCCCCGCTCTCGCGGGCAGCGCGAGGAAAGAGATGAGGATCTCCTCCAGGTTCCCCACCATCGCAGCTCGCGTTACAACGTACCACTGAAAAACCCTTTCTGACTCCCTCCCAGGGAGGATCGGCGGAATTTGGCCATTTCATTATGTGCTCGGCAGGACTACAGGCGAGAGTGGAATTAGATGCCTGCTTTCTAGCTGAGGAGGAGTGAGAGGGACACCCTCCGGCCCAATTTATACAGCGGCATCGGAAGGCAATGACAAAACAGGGCCCGAGGTAGGGCAGGGGGCACGGACGGGTAATACAGGAGCGAAATCTCTGCAGAGAAGACACATACGTCCTGGGATGAAGGAAGGAAATTACATTACACTCTACACGTACAGGGAACAAGCTTGGCTCTGAAATAAAAGAGCAGCATGCTACCCCACTGCCTCCTATTAAATTGATGGACTACATGGCTGTGCCCAGAGCTTCTCAAGATAAAAAGGTTCATTTCCTTAGAGAAGAAGGTTTTGACCTTCACGACCTTACTGGGCCTGTGCGCTTTTCCCCTTTTTAATTTCAGATTAGCATCTTGCATTTTCAGTACCTAGGGGATTACTGTTTTTGCCTGTGCAGCAACCGCAGTTCATAAAAGTATCGGTTACCCTCCCCCTTGTTCACAAAATCAAGGCCGATCTGACCAGATGGCACATGCTCCTGCGCTCTGTGTCAGGCTGCATTAATTCAGGGGAAATGAACTCTCCTCCAAAACTATATTTATTTCAGACACCGCCATGCCCAGTTGCTGGGCTGTCCTCAGGAAAACCTAGAGCCAGGTCTTTTCCATGAGCTTAGCAGGGGAAAAAGGATAGCAAAGACCTTGCTGGAAATCTCAGATACCAGGAAGGAGGAATGCACACAGGGTCCCAGACGGCTGCAAGTATTTCAGTGCCCCTTCCCCAGGGCTTTGAGGTAGTAGCTGTTTCCCTAATGCTCAAAGCATCATGAAGCAGAAGATGCTCCCACACCTCGTTGGACCAGCCCAGTAACATCTTAAGGCAGTGCTACTGGACCAGCTCAGCCTTTTTGGGAAGGTTACGTTACAGTGCCTTGCTAGGAGCGGGAATGGGATTCCTCCAAGCCACGGAGAAAGGCAAAAGCTGTGCTGGTATGGTGGAGGGTGTGCAACTTGAGTTACTATCTAGATTGAGCTCTTTGACAGGCCCGCTTCTGCAGGGTTTAGGCAAGGCATTTCACCAATTTATAGCTCTGGCCACGCTGCCCATTGATGGCCCATTTCCTCTACCTTCTGCTGGAATAATTCTCCCCATTGCTGGAGTCTGTATAGTGCAAGTGCTGGAAAGAGAGTCTGATTGGGCAAGAAATGCCCTTTGTTCCTCTCTGTAAAATGTTATTTACCATCTTATACAGCACATATAACAACACCTAAGTGCTATACTATAATTAGGAAAATCATGCAGAGAAACTGTTCATGTGGATAATGATACTTTGCATCCTCCCATGGGGGTAGTTTAAGGTTGAATTAATTCATGTTTGCCCAGCTTTGTGAGATCTATGGAAGAAAGGCTATTGTTATGCAAATAATTATTAATAATGACTCCTCCTGTGTGGCTTCCCATTAAATGTGCTCAATTTATAAGTCAAAGGGTGTTTTTCTCCTTGCTGCAAGATAAACTGGGTTCCACAAATGGAAACATTGGTGTTAGTGTACCTGGCAAGGGAGGACAGCTCTGAAATGAGGGTGCTTTTCTGAGATTGAAGGCTCGGCTTCTGGTTCCTCCTTTCTATGCTGCAAGTAATATATGTGACCCTGGAAGTCACTTGGAAAAGCAGTTGCACTGCCTACTCAAGACATCAAACTCAGGCACAGTTCAGAGGATCTCAACACAAAGGCAAGCCCATGCAGAGGGAAATTCAGACCACCAAATACCATATAATTTGCCCAGAGGTGAATAATTATCTTCGTTTCACGGACTAAAGCACAAAGACTTTTGACAATAAAGCAACTTTTAGAGGTATGGTGAGTATAAATACACCATACATATAACGCTCAAATCCTACGCTAAATAAGGACAGGCATCTAACAAAGACAATTTTTAAGAACACCAGGGTCTCAATACAATGCAGGCATGAGGGGTTTGGTATCACAACCACAGTCCTTTGCAACAGATGTGCAAAACCACTCCACAGCTGGCTGCTAAGGTCCCTGAGAGGTCTCCCACTGTGGATGAAGATAGGACTGCACAGAGTAAGTAGATAAGGAATTTCATATCGGTCAAGGCTTCTCCCAGGTTGCAGGGTATATTGTGAGCCACACAGGGGTCACACCAACACAATACTCTCAGGAAGGTTGCATGACAGGGTACCCCCTCAACAAATTCTCTTTTCTTCATCTAGTAAAACCGTGAGGGCAGAAAAAGAGAAATTTGGCTATTACCATAGTCTTTTTAGAGCTTCATCAGCCCTGTACAGGAATAGTCTGATGACTTACAAAAAAGAACAATTTTGTCCACATGCAGTGTAAGGCTGCTTGCAGCTAGGATGCATCTGCAGCTTTATTGTGCTATTTCCACGCAGGAGACAGTCATCAGTGCAGCAGGTCTGATGCACCCCAAGCCCTCATGCACACTTACTTTGGTGAGGGATTTCTCAAACAGAAACACAGAGAACCAAGAATTAAGTTAGGCCTTTGACTCCCAAAGCAGCAGCTTGTGTGCACAGGGCTCCTGGGCAGGATAGGCTCTGATAGAGTTTAACAGGCTCCCCCTTGAGTGGTCACCCTCCACCACTGACAAACATTTTTGCAGGGTTCCCACTGCACCAAAGTTCACAGATGCCTTAGGCAAGACACAAAGTAATTAAGCTTTGAGATGGATGTCTTCCTGCATCTTCAGCAGCTGTGGACACTGGAGAATCTGCAGTCAGAACTTAGCTCAAGGAGGGTTTGAGGACCACAAGAGACAGAAATGATGCCTGCTCACCTCCCTGTAGTTCTGCAGATGCAATCCAGCTAAGCATCAAGGAAAATTGATTTGTGCCACATGAATGAGCAAGTATGAGGTGAAAGCACTTGTGCAACTGATGTGGTAGAAAGAAGGTCCTTCTCCATTTTATTTATCTGCTACCCTGCTTTCACAGTAGTTGTGATAAATATATATTAATCATTGCCACAGACGGTCCATTGTTCAGATGTGTGCCCTTCCCTGAGGCCCCTGGAAGAACGCGTATTGTGTGTGTTTGCATGAGAAATACAGCCAGCCCCACAGCTTGCATAGGCCTGCAGATTTGCTTATTCAGTCATCAGTCCAAGGCACAAACACTTGCAGTCCACCCGCAATTACCCAAAATCTTCAAGAAACAGACCAAGGTGGTGTAGTGTACGGATGCTGTGTAGCTGCCAGAAAGAAAAGTGTGTGCAGAGCAGTGTGTCTAGGATCTGATGTTTAAGGGATTCCTTAGCGATTTCAGCAAGCTGATAAGAAGCATCCTAAAACAAGTCTTTTTTGAACTGTAGCAAATTTAACCTAAGCAAGGTCTTCCTCACTGTCTTGTTTTCAGCTGAGGGAAAGTCAGGTCTCTGGGTAAGGTTGCCAGCCACTAGGATTGATGGCTTCATCTTCTGACACACCTGAATCCCTTCAACATTAACTCCACAAGCAGCAGTAAACAGGGTGGGCAGTAAGGACATATGTTGCTGACATTTTAGATAGGTCTCAGTAGTTCAAGCACCTATGGACTTTTTATTCCAGCCCAAACAGCTTTTCCTCAGGCTGTTTCCCACAAATAGGTTCATGTCACTGGGGTCTGCTGTAGTAGCCCACTTTGGCTAGGCTAAGACATCTTTGATTACAGAGAACTTTTGTAAATAGAATTCTCTAAGGACTAAGATCAGTCTTTAAAACATCACACCTGGGCTCATAGGACACTTTCTGTTGGCTAACAAGTGGCCTAGGACTGGACGATGAATCCGGCTAAAAATCTTCAAAGATCCAAAACCGTTATAGGTGTAAGCAAAGTATTCTGTTACCTACATGGCCACAAGTCTTCAGCTAGAAACTTGCATCTCTCAGAGGTTTTAAAGGCTTTTAGGCCTTTCTGTCAAAAAGAAAACATGAGACTGGCACAGGAGAGAACACAAGGGTGGTAAGTCCAGGCAGGTCACAAAGATGAGAACTCCACTTCCTTTTTTTCCTCTCTTGGACCCACTTGACTAGAGCAGCAAAGAGAATATTCACAAGCAAGAACTATACTTAATTCATATACTTAATTTTTTGAAACAGCAGCAAAGATGCCAAAACTCAGGTACAATTAGCCTGCAGGTAAAGCTCAAGGTTTTCAGTTTACATCCCAGGTGAAGATGCTATTAATGATCATGCATTGTGCTGATAAATCACAGAAATGATGCAACTCTCAGGTGCAACAGGACAGCTAATTCCTCAGCACTCTGGTTAAATTTATTCTTTAAAAGAGGAACAAGAAGCTTCTTGAGCAGCAGAATATCTGAAGACCGATTTCCTACAACCGTCCGGTATGCGGCTTCTCAGGTGCCCACTAACTCATCTGAGTTCCCACCGCAGCCATTGCAGAACTGAATAGCATCTTCCCACCCCATTTCCAATGACCCTGAGTTCCCTGTCTGCCTGTCTTCAACAAGTTACTCACGAACGACTGATCCTCGGTGACTTTTTGGTTAGCTCTTACTCTTCCTGTAGAAAGTGTCTCTTCTGCAGAAGCTTGTTTTGCCAGCGGAGTATATTTGCTACCTGGAGCCTGTGGGTTTCATTAGTAGGGGAGAGGTGTGCACATGCAGCTCCCATCAGGGCATAGGGCTGAACAGAAGCATTCAAGAAACAGAGCAGCAGGCTCTTTCTTGGATGCAGTTAGCTGTCTGATTGCTCTCTTGTAAGACTGGCCCTGGGGGATAGTTGTGACATATGACTGCAGTGCAAACATTGCAGGTGTTCCCCAAGCTGGGAGTTACTCAGGATCTAGTACAAATTTCATGTTACAGGTAACATATGAGCAGCATCAGGAGAAGAAACATTAATTGGATGACTTATGAGCCCTGAAAAGACCAGGCAAGAGGTGAAACAAAAGAATCCCTTCCAGACCTGGAGACTAGTCACTGACCAGTGAACTGACATCGGCCTCAGCAGTCGTGTGTATCAACTCCACTTTCAGCTCCGCATGATGCAGCTTGAGACTCACGATGAACTGCTTTGTGTAATGGACACCCCCAGCATAGATGAAGGCCAAAAATCTCCCGTACCACGTCTGCCAGGCCGTGAGAAATGCCAATACTTTGTGCTGTAGCAGAGGCACAGCCAAGAGGAGGAAACCGGTTTCCAGATTTTACAGTTCAGCGATCCCCTAGACCTGCTGAGGAAGAACATCTCTGCTCTCTGCAAGTTTTGATTGAAAAGGGGAAAGACTTAAAATACCCCCTGCTAGTCCATCCGTGGAGGAGATCCCACCACAGCATGGTTACAGCACACATCAGAAATGCAGGACTTAAATGTATGGCAAGATGCTTTTCCAAGGGAGGAATGTGCAGTTTCATTTATTTACAGCAATGCTTCACACTCCTTTCCTACTCTACCGGCAGCTCAAAAGATGCACAGCCAGCAGGAGACAGCTGTTTTGGGATCAGCCTTTGTCACAGAAGATGCTGTGAATAAATCATAGGCTCGTGAGTTACTCTGGCCAACAGAACACCCCAGTATAATTAAACCCTCCATTTTACAGACTTAAATTGAGACACGAAGCAGCAACCTGACCTGCCATGGTCCCACAGGCAGTGAATGACCAAGGCAGGAGCGGTGGCTCTCCCTAGCCTCCCAAGAAGGCACACGGACGAGCAGGAATAAAGAAGGCACATCTGCTTTCTTACTGCTCTACATTGTCTTTTTCGAAATCCCTCCTTCCATCCGCAGTCTTGAGATGCGCTCTTGGCACTTGTATCAGCCCTCCGCATACACCGCTGATCACGGACCGGGCTTCCCAGGATGCTTCCTGCTTATTTATTTGCTAACGAATATTATTTTTAAAAAGAGGTGCGGGGGCGGAAGGATGAGGGAGACCGGAGTGAAGGCTGCCGCTGTGCTCAGTCTCTATGGAAATAATCCACAATGCTAATACGTCCTAAAATGGTAATAAAGCCTGTGTTCTCTTATGTAATCCCATAGTAAGAAAGAGCTCTGTCGGCTTGCCTGACAAATGATATCTCTGTAACCTTGGAAGGGATTATTACTAAAAAACACAAGGTGGAAAAACAAAGCGACACACACACACACAGACGCATGCAAATCCATCGGATGCAGCGAAAGGACAAACAGCTCCAGCCAGGCTCCTGTGCGTTGGCCCCATGATATTACGTCTCTGCCATCCAACGGGGAAAGGACCTCCTGGCAAAGCAGCAGCCCTCCTCCCCCGTTCACAGCCCCCCCTTCCCTCCCCAGGCTCCCCAGCACCAGGCAGAAGGCAGGTTTTCCCCTCTTCTGTCCTCCTTCCCTCCCTCCCCTAAAAATGAACATTCAAAGCCCCGGCAGCTGGCCAAATCCAGTTTGCCTGCGTCACCGATGCACGTGGATTCACATCTGTCCTGCCCAGCGGTGATGGAGTCAGGGCTACGTGCGTCCCCGAGGAGGATTCATGCCCCCAAGTCCATGAAGTTGTGTGTCAGCAAGGTGGGGGAATTGCAATTTTCTGGGCACAGCTGAACGGCACTGCGAGGCTTAGAGTTTGCCTTAGAGGTATAGAGAGACAGGAGGTTTGGAGGCATCTCAGTTTGGCTGGTGAGCCAGAAACCAAAGCCAGGCACCTCTTTGCTCTCGTGCCTCGGGTGCAGAACAGAAACGAGGCACCGCAAGATTAAAGCCATGCTTCACGTGGCAAACCACAGCGTACAGGTAGCCCTTTCGCCACCTCCCTCGATTCCTGTCTCTCCCCCCGCAGACTGTGCCCCTCTGCAAACGTGGAAAGGGATCCACCAGGCCACCCTGGAAACTCATCAGAAGCACAGGTCTAACGCAGTAATTGCTTGAGCAAACACTCCTGTCCTCATGTGGACCAGCCAGCCCCGAGTTCCATCCTCCAGGACACGGCAACCAGACGGTCAGGAGGCCCAGAAGACAACTCACATGCCATAATACGAGCACCAAAGCTGTTATCTCAGTGCCAGCGAAGGATGGTGACTACTCCAGTATCTCTTTCCCACAGATGAAAGTATGGGAACATTTAGCGGAACTCCAGAAAACTTTCCTGGGAATGAGAGATGACATCAGGCGGGTTTCCATGCCTGATTGAACTGTCACCCTTTCGTGGGTGTGTTTAAGAAACTTTTAATGTTTTCTCAGACAGCAGGAGATGAATGAATAGGGAGTCTCAAGTCAGAGAAGATTCCTGAAGGCAGGAGAAAGCCAATTCTGAAGAAAAAAAATCAGTCCTAACACTTAAAAGGGTATTATTATGAGACTTAAAAGACAGGCTGTGCTCCCTTACGCATTTCTCAGTAAGTGCATGTAGATGTATGCAATGTGACTGCCTGGAAAATAAAGGGTTACAATCATTATTCACAGCAGTCACATTTTTTTAATTAATAACCTTGTAATTGGTATCGACTTAAACCAACTGATGACAGTCTTATGATGAGCCATTCCCAGCCAAGCTTCCTACCCAATTGCCCTCAGGTCAGGAAAACAGTGACCTCCATTAACGGGCAGAAGCTTTCCGCCCCACACTGGGGTCTCCTTCCCAGGCCACAGAGATGTCACCCCACATGAGATGGAGCAGCCACCCATTTCCACAACCTTCCTCCAGCTTTTGCCTGCTAGCACCGTGGCTGTGCTCAGCCTCTTCCGCGCCGCACCGTGGCTTCCATGAGCCAGTGTCTAAAACAGCGGCAGTGTCTGGTGCAGTGATTTCCCTGGGGGGAACTATGATTAAAAAAAGGTGAGCCCACAGTCAGGGCCACCAGAGCCTTCTTGCATCTCCCAAAGCCCCTTCCCAATGGCACCCTGGCGAAGAAAGCAAAGGCTAATCCACCTCCAGGCATTCATTTCTAGGAAGCAGAATGAGCAAATCCTGGTCCTCTCTTCAGAAACAGGCTCAAGCAATGGAAGCTCCCCCCCCGCCCCAGCCCAGATCTGCAAGATATGGTTATTTTGGACATCTCTGACATAACTGCAATACGCAGCTTGGACGTGTCTCTCTGAAGCACAGGGAAAGGAAAAAGGGCAGTGCTGTCTCCACAGCAGCTCAAGCCGCTGCCTCATCTGAGACAGGTCGTCACAGCTAAAAAGAAAGCCCTGAGGCAGTATTTCTGACCCAATGCTCATTTACAGCAAGTTTCAGGAAAGGTTTACTCCCCAAAAGAAAAGCACAAGTCACTTGGGTACAGAAGGCATCACAGCAAACCCTCTACAAGGCTTTCCCCAGCCGCCAACGCCAGGCACACCAAAGGGATGGAGAGGCAAAACCATGGGTCTGACACCAGGGCTGGGGTCAGAGCGTCCCCCAAAACAGCGAAGCATCCCCCCCATCCCTGGCAGGATGGAAAAAGTCCTTTTTCTCCCCCAAGCTTCGACAAGTAGCCCACAGGGCTTCCATCCATCAGCCAGCATCCTCCGGAGGGCTTCCCCCCTCCACTACCAGGGAGCAGCATTAGAGGGCAGTGCGCTGCCTCAAAAAAGAGATATACGTGTGTGTGTCCCCCTCCCTGGGTAGGGTGTCCCCCCGGTTGTCCCTCAGCATCCCCACCGAAGGAGGGGACCACCCTTAGCCCCCGGCCCAGGTCCCCTCGCCCCCGGTGGCCACTGCGGCGAAGCCTGCCCACCACCTCCCCCCCTCCGGGAAATTCTGCAGGGACTGCGTTTTAATTAGAAAATGCCGGGGTTTAATTAAATAAATGCGAAGCTGAATAATGCAATCGGGAGAATTGCCTCCGCTCTTTTCTTCTGCAATTCAATTTGTTTTGCGCCGGCCCCACACTTCCAGTTTTCACATGCCAAAGACTTTTGCATTGATCACTCGGAGCTGCATTGCAGAATTTGCCAGGGACAAAGCTGGAAGCGCCGGCTGTTGAATAAAGGGCAGTTGGAACTTTTCACAGCTGGGGAGGCATCGGAGGCAGCCTGCGTCTGCAGCAGAGGAACTGATTTTTTCCAGATTTTTGGAGCACCAAAGTTCCCACTGACCGCAAGTGGAGTTCAACAACACTCCTAAAAATCAGGTGCAAAAGAAGAGTGCGAGAAAATACGCTGTCCCGTCTGTAACTAGGAAGAGCAAGCGAGTAAGCATGCACACACACACGCGTGCAAGCGAGCACATAAACCAACAGGGTATCTTTGTTCTGCAAACACTTCATTGTTTTCCTGAGCACGCAATTGTTAATTTTAAGGTTCTTGAAACCAAAATTACAAAACAAAACCAAGATTTTTGCTTTCAAAAGCCAGTTCTGGTTGCTAAGTGACTACAGTATACTTCTCTATCACATCATTTGAAAAACCCACGCACTAAGAGCAAGGAAATTGCTAGGTTAGGACATCAGAAATGTGCCCTAGCAAGATGATGAATTTTATGTATGGATTTGTACAGTAGCACTTAGAGACCCCAGGGAGCCATTGTCTTTGATAATGTTAAGAGTAAAAGATGGCTCCAAGGAGGTCTTAAACAAGCTAAAACGGGACACAACAAGTTGGTAGCACAGACCTGGAAAAAAAAAAAGGACAAGATTGAAAAGAAAAAACACCACAACAGAGGAAAATGTAAAGGGAGATATCTATGGGCAGAACTGATGACAGAGTGTAATAAACTGAGTGTGTAATAAACACAAAAAAATTGCAGGAGGAGCTAAAGTAGGAAAGTTTTAAAACTAAGGAGAGAAGTTTGAGAGAGCAGGGGACCCCAGAGGAGCACCCTGCAGTAAAAAGCTCATAGCGAGGGTACAGACGTAGAGTTATAGGTGAAAATCTTGAGAAAAAAAAAAAACTTTGGCAGTCTGCAGGCAAAGATGTAGTAAGAACTGAACATACCAGTTGAAGGCAGCACAATCAGTAATAGCTGCAAGATAGCAGGCACTAGTTCTGGTTACTGTAGCAATGTATGCAAAAATGCTCGTACTGAGAGAATATGATTCCTCTGTGCTTTATCAAGCATCACATAATAAAAAGTATGAAGCAACTTTACTTCCCTTCCCTAATAGCTCTGGAATTCTTAAAAAGGTCTATTGATTTTATTTCCTAAATACTATTTTCCAGAATGCTTGTCCTGAAGAATTACTGTCAGTGAATAAATTAATCAGCTGACTGTGCCTGTGAATAGTCTTTCTGCTTGCTGATTCTTAGGAATGCTGGCATCGCTGTCTGGTATAAAGTCTGCATGTAGCTGTAACAAACCCCGTTGTTTTGTAAATACCCTTTTATTCACAAAACAGTGCTATGCTTTCCCATACGGCTCTCCTACATCCCTCTCAAACAGGAATTTCACATGCAGTGCCAAGCAGGGAACAAAGATAAGCAAGCCCAGATATTTTGCCACGGACTTCACAGTATCTGCACACAGGGTATGTGCCTGGGAAACGGGTAGGGAGCTGAGCCAGCGGGACTTTAGCTACATACATAAATGATGCCTGGGGTCTTCTCCAAGTCAGAGGACCCCAGCAGCCCTGAGACCTGGGACTCAGCATGACCACCCACTAAATATCCACCACAGAGGAGTTCAGAAAAGACCAGGAGAGTTTGCACAGATAATTCAGAAAAAAAAAAGTGATGAAGTTTGATTGGTAGTGAAATTAGAGAGGTGGACTTGTTTTTAAGGCAAAAAGCTATGATTACTGTCTATATATACAACACTTATGTCATTTATTGAGATCACACTGTGAGTTTGTGTGGGTGTACGTCAGTATTTTATCACCCACACAGTTTTCAAACCTGCTGGTCAGAAAATGTAACAAAGCAGTAGACACCTCCAAGATTTAGGTTCCTGTAAGTTGTGTGACATTGAGGGGATGAGTAAATTTAGTGTTGTGACAAACTGTTGTAACAACTCAACAGCCAGCTGCCTGGTTTCACCTGCCAGGCAGTCAATCACCACGCATAGACCCCAAAGCCAAGTACTTGCCAGCCCAGTACCTGGTCAAGTAAATAGGAAGGAGAGGAGAAAGTAAAGGATATTTCCAAAGGTCACAAGAGATGTAGGAAGGAGCTGAGTGTCACCAGGGCAGGGGATGGAAATCTTTGGCATGGCATGGGGTGCCTGAAGATGTGTGGACTCTCAGCAAATGCTGTGGTGCTTGATCTTGGGGATGTCAGCAGAAGAAGATAGCGTTGCAAGAGTGCTGGGGACATAGGACAGGAACCCGCAGGCAGCCAAGTTGCCAAATGAGCTTTTCTTTTCATGTCAGCAGGTGAAATTACTATTTTCTTTAAAGGTCTCTAAAAGAGGGGTAAGTACCAGGTAGGTACAAATGCAAATCAGTGTAAGCAAGTTCCTCCTAGGCATGCCCACGCACTGCATAGTGCCATTAGCTACACATATGTGCAGCACTGTCCTTATTCACCCACATGTTGCCAGCAAGCACAGAGAAATCAGAGCAAGCCCAAGCTGAGTACACTTGCTCGTCACATCCTTGCCTCATGCCCTGTCCCTGAGATCATGAAGTCTCTTGTCTCTATTTCCAAACTGAGCTGCTGTACCTCAGGGGCTTATAAAGTGTGTTGAACAGCACTTCACATCTGAAT
The DNA here is from genome assembly GCF_000737465.1 of Haliaeetus leucocephalus. Lineage (NCBI taxonomy): Eukaryota > Metazoa > Chordata > Aves > Accipitriformes > Accipitridae > Haliaeetus > Haliaeetus leucocephalus. The sequence continues at coordinate 20,311,989 of NW_010972664.1, forward strand.
GATGCCTGATCATTATCTGTAGAGATATTTGGAACAACTGGGTATCTACAAGCAAGCTCTGCAATGTGCATTACCATCTCGCAGATAAGTTACAGATCTACCGGGCCATCTGACTGAGGCTTTGGTCATCCCTGCACCACAACCCCCCCATATCCTCAGACAAGTCACTTTGCCTGGATAGCCATGGTGAAAACCAGATCCGTATCCTCTCCCTCACTGCCAAGGAGGCAGAGTAGTGGGGATTTCAGAAAGAGGAATAATTTTAGGTTAATAGATGAACTGCTCTACGCTCTTTCAGTGCCACTACTTCCTGGTCTTTTATATTTTATATCTGTAATTGTCTGGATTAAAAAAAAAATGGCTCACACAGCCCTGCAGGTCCTTGGCTATTCTCTTCTGCTCCCATCTTGCAGGTCCTGCCCCGGTACCACACGGCTCCCTGCCAGCGATACCCGAGCGTCTCTGGCATGCCGCGGGTTTGGAGCGGTAACCAAACACGGCTCCTCAGAATAGACACGCTCCCCGCCACGGCTCCCACCCCCCCGGCATCTTCGGTAACCCTACCCTAGCAGGGCAGGGGCTGGAGACACTCAAGACTCCAGGGATTAACTCTATCCATCAGGCACAACTGCTGCCCAAGTCCTTATCCCCACCCCAACCCCAAATCTTTCTAACAGGTGGAGAAGGAGGGGGTGGCCACCACCCTCTTAGGAATCCCCAAACTCATGCCTAAGGGCTGGATATAACCAGGTACGGCCAGAGGCATCCTGGCAGAGGGACGAAGACGGCAAGCCAAATAAAGACATGGAATTCAGCACCCAAGTGGAGATAAAAATACACGGACTTCACCCCTGCCCCAAGCAGAAAGAAGGGCCGAAAGAGCTCACCGCCAAACCCAACAAATTTCATTCCGCCCTTCCCAAAATTTTCCAAAGACACAGCAAATACGGACTCAACTCTGACATGCAAGTCAGAGCAAGCGTGCCGGGAGCCCTTCAGCAGCGCTGGCAGGCACGGCTCGTACCCTGTTGTCCACCCGTTACTCCTGGGATGTGGGTAAAAATGATGCCACATCACAGGTAAAGTGAAACTGGGTGTACAAGCTCTGCCAGGTCCCTGCAGGCTCAGAGGCTGGGTATCTGCACGGCACCCTGGGGGCCACCGATGAAAGGGAAGAGAAATCCAGGGCTCACGGATGGTGAAGAGGCGAGGGCAGCCTAGGGCTGGTGGATAAATGGGATGAAGCCTGGGAGATAGCCAGGCTTCTCGGATAGGCACAGCTGGAAAATGAGCCACTGTCCTCGAGCATCCTGCACCAGACACTGGGTGAAGTCCCACGACCAAAAGACCAGCGGGTCTGAGTGTAAGCCCAAGGAGGAGCAGGGAGGGAAGCTGTGGGAGAAATGCAGGAGCAAGGGTAAGAACCCCTGGTTGTGCACAGCTTAGACTGGGAGGAATTGGGAGACTGGGGATGGAGCACAGGGGAGGAATGAGTCTCAGAAAACTAAAAAGAAGCAACAGCCACTAGACAGAAAACACAGACTCCATTTTTCTGCACCACTGAACTGAGTCACTTAGTCTTTTATGAGACCAATGATGTACTAGGGAAAAAATGAAACCCACCCTCCACCTGAGGAGATGAGGCAATTCTAGTGCAGAGCACACAAGAACAGGTCAGAGGACCACCCTACCTGCATCTCTTGCAGCATGGCACAGCACCATGTTGAGCAAGGTGCACAGCACGGGCAGGATGGCAGCACAGCGTGCAAGGCAGTGGGACTACCGAGGTGGTGAGACCCATCAGGCTTGACACACTGGGGAGGACTGGTGAAGGGGCCAGTTTGGTGGGCTGGAGCCCTTGGGGGATTTCAGTCTCAGATCTGGGCTTCGGTGCTTCACCTTTCAGAGGGAACTCTGAGTATGGCACTACACCCCATCACGGTTCAGACCAAAACCCCATATTTCATCTGCTCTGCAACAGATAGAGCTCACCTGCGGTTGCAGCCCTTTTGATCCAGCTGCTCTGCATTACCATGGGACAAACCACAGATGCAGAAAGCCGATGAGACCATGAACAAGAGGAAAAAAAAAAGCTATAAAAGCTATAAGGAGGTAACTCTAGATATAATTTGTATGTGAGGTACCAGACTCAGCAGAGCAATGGATCTACTTCGCTACCCAGCAGCCGGTGCAGGTCTAACATAACGGAAGGCACTTTCACACGCGTAACAGAGCGATCAAAAAATATGGGGTAACAGGAGAAGGACAAAGCCTGCCAGTAACCTGGAAAACCACAATCAAGGTGTCACTTGTGCAGTGCATCTCTGCAACACAGAGAATGGACATGCATCATTTGGTAGAAAGTATACATTTAGGTAAAGATATTCAGGAAAAAAACCCAACCTTTGCTAATGTGGCAATAAATGCAATCAATACAGATTGCTGGAGCAATCATGTTGTCTAGAGAAACTGATACCTATGGATATCATGATCAATAATGCAGGATTCTTTAAATACCTCAAGAACAAGAAATTTTAGTGCTCTAGACTGAGCACCTTGGTTTGCTGGCACTGCCTTAGTTTAGAGAAACGCAGCCCTTTTTCATAGATAGGTTTACTGGAAGCAGCATTATGTCTATATTTCACCAGCCACTCTCCACGGGCGGCTTCCCTCCCCCTTCCCAGATGGCTTCAAAGCTTCACCAATCTGATGGCTTAGAGGTGCCAAACTGGATCAGGTAGACCCCACGTACTCTGCAGCAACTGAGTGCCAGACACCGACATGCCGACAGGGGCAGCAGCCGTGTCACCTATATACAAGTTTTTAGCAAATTGAACGCAAGGTGCATCACACACTCAGGGATGCCATATCTATATTAACTGCTTTTACAGAAAATGGGCTTTAATTCAGCTCCTTCCTATATTCCTCCACCACCCCCCGCCCCTAACTATCAATGGTTTTACAAGAAGTCTCTGAAGCAGAGGAGCTGTCAGGAGGCTGCAGCAGCTGAGCATGAGACAACAGGGCTCTTCACACTTCAGCAATACGTTGGAGGCAGTTAAGACTTGCGGTATTCACACGTTTGCTGGATGTTATTGGTCAGTGATTAAGGAGTTAACTAGCCAGCAGTTACATTTTTGGGGTTTAGATCACTCCTGTCTGGATTAACTGGTCTGCTCGCCCCTTCAAGAGCAACCATTGCAAACACTTTTTGCAACTCATTGCAGAAAATCTGCTGCACTCAGGAGCCCCCCACCACATCCTCGAACATCCAGCTCTGCCTCTGATGTATGCTTGAAAAGGGGAAAAAAAAAAACTACCAGAAGCTGAGATTTGTCAGTATTGCTGAAATTCTGCAAGCCTGGCAGCAACTAGGGCCATAAGGATGGCAGAGGCACTAGGAGAGAGGAGATCAGGTAATGGCCTAACAGGAGAGAAAGAAGACAGCTGATCTAAGAGGAGATAAAGAGGGGCAAAACAGAGCACAAAGCAGAATATAGTAACAGATCTTGTCTGGAAATATTGTCTGCACAGGCAATGGTAAACTCTCACAGAAGGAGACAAAAACCCATGTCCTGGAAAAGGTGTGCAGAAGTGCTGTATTTGGTAAAGGAGATTCTCTGAATAAAATTATTTCCACCTTCAACCCACTCTGACCACAGAATAATCACCCAGCTGGGGGGACTGATGATGAGAAATAGATGACATGCACAAACTGACACACACACACACATATATATATATACATGTACACAAACATACATAGGAAATTCCTTAGTAATTTACAGTTTGTATCTTAGGCTGCTTCAAAACCCTCTCCAAGGCAGAATACTAAAGCTTTGCCCTCCTGTGTCTATCCTGTGACATGTAGGCAAGCGGGGCTGGTGAGGGAACTTTCCTACAAAGTAGCAGTCACTGACCATTTTGCTGGAGGCAGGATGCCCAACGCTCTCACGTAAAGGAGCACAAGCCCCTGTTTCTACCCAGTTCTGCCTGTGAACTCTCCCTAGACAGGGGACAGCCATACCCCTTTCTTGGGCGTGAAACATTGACAACCTTTGTGAAAAGCAAACAGCCCAAGGATACGACTCCAAGAGGCTAAAGTGCAAGAAAGAGACCCTATAAAGGGACAGCAGCACAGGGCAGAGAGCTCTTACCATCACCAACATGCAAGGCTGTACGTTGGATTACTCAGCTTCCTATTTATTTCAGTGTCTCGGGTTCAGTAGCCCAGCTGCTTAGGAGAGCCCGGTGCTCCTTATCTCTCCCGAGACGAGTACCTTTGCTGCAGGGTTATCCTCAGCTCTTCCGTGGCTGCTGCCCCGGCTCACATACACACATATTTTGGACCTGGCACGTGAGCTCAGTTTTTGGTAGGGGTCCAGGTTAAAAACCAAGTGCTGGTTCCACTCCTGCAGATAACCCTTACCTACTCAGCAGTGTGCTAGTCCCATAAGTCTACCAAGATGACACCTTGTGCCTTACCTACGCAGTCCTGACACATCCCTTATCCCCTACAAGCCTATCTTCCCCAGACCAGCCTTTAACTAACACATTTTGCCATGCTGTCCCCTGCATCAACACTTCACTTCCAGAGCAGCAGGCAAAGGAAGCTGATGGGAAATAATTCGTTTCCTCCACCACCACCTTACCACGTGTCGGGGCCAGGGACCTGCTGGACCCCCAGCCTATGGCTAGGAGTATCCCGAAGTCAGAGTTTTGCACTCAAATCTGCCGCTGTACGATGACCTTGTGCAAGCCAGGTTTCCAGCAGGATTTCAGGCCAAGAAAAACTCAAAGCCCTCAAGCTATGTATCAGAAAGATGAAAGATCATATCCTTATCCTCAGCATACACAAAAACATGTAGCAGACTCAGCAACTTCCAGCTAAGAGACTGACTGATGACCTGCAACAAGGATAAAGATACCTGAGAAATCCCCCAGAGCATGAGCAGCAACATGCAGCCATCTCTCTACTGCTGTTGATTCAGGAAAACCATTATTTGGGGTAAGTCAGCTCCACTTAAGTAAATTTCCCTGTATTATGGGAAATCTCCATAGCAGGACCCCAGCAGGTACTGATTTACACAAGTTTTCCCTGAAGTTTTTGCAGTGAAATCCTGGTCTGCCATTCAGATCAACTGCCCATGCAGCTCTCCAGGACTATTTACTTGCACTGTGTGAGTAGACAAAATCTGGGGATGTAACCTCTTCTGCTGTTCATACCTCTCCCAGTACCATACACTGCTGCAGAGACACTGGCAAAACTAGTTTGGCTAGTGGTCCTCCAAAGCCCAAGCACCTGACACTGCAGCTCTATACCCTGCACTGCAGAGACAGCAGGGCAATAAGAAATGGCACGCTAAAAGAAAAGTTACGAGGCCACATAATATAGCTGGGAAAAGGCACACATCCCCTTGCAAAGCAGGAGCAGCGAGCTGCAAAGTGCGCACAGGGCGAGAGCTGCGTTTCCGAGGCTCAGCCTCCACCGGAGCACCAGTCCCCGCAGCCCAGGGCCACTGGATTTGAGTGGTACAGGTGCTTTCCTCCGGTGATGGCTTTGAAGACTGCCCATTCATCTGATTTGTGAGTTATGTAATCACCAGAGGAAAATAGGGTTTGTTTGCTTTTTGCTTTAATAGAAGTCATGTAATCACTTTAGGTTTAAGCTCCAGTCCAAATCGGACTATTTTTACATTTCGGGCTTGATCTCTCTGGAAAGAGGATGAGTCCTTTTGCCTGGCTTACAAAGACTGAGTTGCGATAACGCAGTGACTGCTGGAGGACTAGATGGAGAGCAGCGTGTCCCTTCTCACCCTGAGCCCTGGGGTGCACTCACTGGTTCCTCACCCCACAGCTCCCAGGTAGAGATCCCTGGGAGCCGGTGGAATAACCTGAACCGCATGGCCTGGACAAACCTTGAATACTCTTTCATTTCCCAATTCTTGCTTTAACTTTCTTGCACCTATACATCCCACTGCCATCTCCCCAGAACTAATTAATCCTCTATTTCATCCCAGGTTTTGAGCTCACCACCTTGTTCAGCGTTTCTGTCTAAAATCCAGCAGCCCTTGCTTTTATGATACTTCCCTTGACATTAGCTGTCACCGTGCATGCTACCTACCACCTAAACATTGAGGTGCTAAGTTTCAACCAAAGGAACCGACAAAAGATTTGCACACTTTAACAAATCATACCTTCCATTACACAGGTGCTACTCTGCACACAGACCAAGCCTTAATATCTGGAATAAAACAGGCTTCCCCACTACCACCCCATTTCTCCCCCTTTGCAGCAGAGACTGCCTTCTGCTGAAGACAGTCCACACTTTAGAGATGGTTAGACCTTGGCCTGAGCCATTGTAGAAACAAAATCTGCGTATAGGCTTTCCTCAAAGTGCAGAGTGTTTACAAACTGATTTATTGCCCCAAGCCCCATCCGTAGCTGTTTTTACTCCTTGTCAAACGATTTGGATTTCACTCAACACTTCTTTTCAGGCGGAAACGCCCATCATGTTGGCAGCAGGATTAAAATGGCATATGAGCCAGCCAGGGTGAAAATGTCCCCATTAATTTTTCATCCTCCTTCAGGCAACTCTGCCTATAGATCTACACAGGTATTAAGACAGCCTTGTCAACTAAAACCGTTAGTTCATCTTCCTTCTGCGTCCCCGGTGCACAGCCAGCAGAGTTGCCAGCACAGCCGTGGAAGGCAGTGACCCTTTCAGCGTGGCTGTGCCCAAGGACAGGTCCCCATGGACCAAATCCACTACTTCAGTCACTCTCCTTCCACAGCACCCCCAGGGATAGCTGAGCCGACGGCAGCTGGAGAGCGTTTTCCATGGGGAGTTTGATGCCAGGTAGTCCTTCGTGTTAGCTACCACTGGGCAACCATCACTTCGAATCAGAAGTGTTTACACAGCCTAGAGCATCCCTCCACCCTCTTCAGTGGGGCCCACAGAGGTCAGACCACTCTGGGGAATTGCATCTCTGTGATGGGTATCTCACCAGGAGACACCGAGATGCTGTGACTGAAATCCTCCTATGCTCTGCCCCAAAGCTCTTAACGGCAGCAGCGAGGGTGATCCCACCTTCAGGTTCACAGAGCTGCTGTGCTCCAACCCATACTCGGTCCCCTCTTCTGACATTGCGTGTCCCTTCAGCCCTCCCCAGAGAGGCACCGAACACGATGTCAAAAGCGATCATCCCTGTAAACACAAGAAACTTGTAGCCACCCTTCCTTAACAGCCCTGGTACAGCCCCGTCTCCCGCTGGCTCTGCTCCCATATTCACTGAGCCCGAATAGGCAAAAGCCTATAGCAAAGCAAGGAGACCTTCATGGGAAAAAATAAAATGCTGCCCAAGGTGAGTTGTTCGCAGGTTGTTCTCTCTGCCAAGCCCAGGCTGGGAGAGCAGCCTCTCCCACGGGAGAGCCGTGCTGTTGGAAACCCAGGCTTTGAGGCCAGAGGTAAAGCTGAGGACTAGACCACTTCTAGCCATTAGAGATCCTGTGGTCCTTTTTTGTTTTGTTTTTACAAGATTAAAAGTGATAAGCCCAGTGTCACGGCTAAATTCCAGCTCAGGTGATTACATGCTCCCTATCTTAATCC
>NW_010972664.1:20319740-20369638 GCF_000737465.1 Haliaeetus leucocephalus
ATTCCCCCCCCTCTTGGGCCCCCCCCCCCCCCCCCCCCGGTCCTCCGCAGGTCAGACTGGATGGAGTAATAGCAAGCCAATACTTGCTCAATAACTTACATTCATTTTGCAGAGGAGGCACAGCAAAACCAGCAAGCCAAGCTCAGGGAAGATTCTGTTCAGAGGTATTTGAAGCCAAAGAGACTTTGACAAGTACAGATCAGCAAAAAAGTATTTTAACTGTCTAGCAGGCAGAATGCTCTCTTGAAAAGCTGATGAGAAATTTAGAGATTTGTGTGCATTTGATTGCATGTCTGATCATACATCCTATTGCTATAGATCCAGCCTTAAAATATTGCTAAAGATGCAGCCTTACAATACATACTTGATGTGAGGACCATTAACAACGAGAACTACGTAAGTACTGGACTTGACCAGATGGCAGAAAGATTTTTGCATTTTCTCATCATACAGTTACCGATGGCTCTGCACCATCATCATAATAGCTTTGTCCTCCAGCTGTATAGTCATAATTGCATTTTATTTTTGTATTTCTCTGCAATCTAGTGCAAAGCACAGCTCTCAAAATGGCTGCTTTTGTTCCACTTAGGACCCTTCCCTCCCCGTGCTGGCTGGCTCTAACTTTTGTTGTGACAATATGTTTATCTTCTCTAATATTTGTTTACCCTTTTTTATTCCATCTATTTTCTCTGACATACATTTTTAATTAGATGCACTCCTCTGCTTTCATTGCCTGCTAACACATTCATTTAGAAAGTGCGGTGCTCACTATTGCTGCAAACCTCTGTCGTATACTTAAAAGGTCAAGTCTATTTCTTGCAATAACCTTTTTCTGGCCAAGTTATCAGTCATACATCACAGATAAGGTGATCCCTAAGGAGACCACTTGTATTCAAAATATATTCAAATCTTTTTCCTTTGGTGATGAGGATTTGTAAACATGAGGGGTAACAGTATCACACCACTACAGTAATAATTATTTTTTACTTTTAGAGGGAATACACCTTTCGCAATGGAAAATCTTCCTCCTAGACTCATGGTACGCTTGAAATCACTGGAGATTTTGTTCAACACGATGCCGTTCCCTTTGAACTGGTATGTGCTGCTGAGCCCTGAACCCTCCAAGCCTCCTGTAGGTAGGGTGTTTGAGGCTCGTTCGCCCCCTGTGTATTTCTCTGAAATTTCCTGAAGCCACCTCATTCAACACTCCAGAGATAGTAACCTCCTGTTTGTTTTCTCCAATCTGGTGCCTGGGATGAGGTGCAGGAGAGAAAGCAACAGTGCTGAGAGACAAGTCCTCCTCCTCCAGCCCCACGAGTGGGACAGGGGACCACAGCGTGGCTGGGATGCTCCAGGGACAGCTTCGGCTTTGAAAAAAAACAAAAGGCAGGTACCAGGTTTGTGTAGTCAATTGGAAAACATCCGGGGATACTGACTGCAACGAGCGAGACTGACCACAACAGCAGTTTGCCCTTTTTCCTCCCCCCAGGACAGTCACGAGCAGCCTTGGGTGTACAAGGCAGGCAGCACTTCTGGGCTAAGGAGACCAAGCTGAGGCGTGGAGAGGTGACCTGCCGTCACCCAGGTCAGTGGCAGAGCTAGAGCTGGGATTTGAGCTGGGAACAGGAACCCAAACAGACTGAAATCGTGCTTTGCTGATGTCCCGACTTTGTCCGCACCTTCCCACGGCTTCCTTCACGCCAGCCTTAGCGACTGCACAGCTAGCTAAAGAGTCAGCTCAGGGGTGCGATTGCAAACACCGGGATAGGGGAGGTGGTGGGAAGTCACGGATAGGCAGGCAGAGGGTTGCAGCATGGTCTCAAAACAGCTTACGCCAACCACAGACCCACACCTTGAGCAGCCCTGACTCGCAACCTCGTGCATTTGTTACCTCCTCAAGCGTACAACAGTTGGGCGCCTATCTCAAGCCAAGTAACTGAACCGCTTCCAAGATAAGCCAGGCTCTCCTCAGCACTGTAATTAATTCACCAGCCTTTCCCTTTCCCCTTCCTGTGCCAGGTCAGCAAATTCACTGTTATGCCAGCTACTAAAACTGTATCTCGCTCTCTCTGGCAGTTTAGCAATTTTATTGGCGTGAATATGTCTTCCCCAGACGGCCTTCTGAAGTAAACGTATGGTAGAACAAACAGCTGAAAGCGTGCAGGACAGACAGAGCAAAAAGCTTGCATGATACATGGGGCAGAAGCCTGGCAGAATGAGGCTGAGCCTGTACACAAGGTGGAGAAGAAAGCAGTCCCGAGCAGGAGAGAAACATCACCTGTACCCAAAAAAGCTGTGGGACTGCTCCTCTGGGATCAGGGATGAGCAACACCGGTGTTGCTCGCGCTCACGGCCACGCAGTGGTTCGCAGGGCTGGCTCTCAGCTAGCCCCTGCAATGCCTCTCAAAGCACTTGCTTTTGCAGCAAGACGTTTCTGGGATGCTGCAGGAAGCCTACTGCGAAACATGGCAAAATAAGATGCATCCAGGCTGCCTGTGAGTTATCAGGTACAAGAAGCACTCCTGTACAACGGAAAACAAGTTGCTAAAATAAAGATATCAGCTCTCCAGCTGTGTAACCAGGGGTCCTCACTGTGAAGGCACATGTATACCAGCCTTCTCCACTTTCAAAACGCTCCTCAGATTTCATTGCCATCTCAAAGCTGATTATATTCACCCTCCAGGTATTGTCTGCATTGTATTTTAATAATCTGCCCACCTGTTATTATTTTCTCTCCCAAATCTGTCGCTCTTCAGCAGTGCTGTAATTTAACTCCAGCTGAAGGCTGCTTGGGTTTGGATGACAATGTTTTCTCTATTAGTATCTGCCAGAGACAAAGCTGAAGCTCATCAGATGATAAATGATCATAACCTCCTTTCACTCTCCGAGATTTATTTAGATCACGACGCAAAGGAAAAAAAAGGCTGAAACGTGTTTGTTCATCACAGCCCCACTGCGGGCAAACATCGGTCCCCAATCATGACATGACCCACCAGCCAGAGATGCCCGCTGGCCTCAAAGGTTTCCTAATGACATTTGCAGCACCACCACACACATCCAGTGTGCTATTTTCTCCCATCTTTTCTCTTCCCTTTCAGGGGAAGGTGAAAATCGAGACCAGATGCTGTTTTTCTGGCAGGATGGTTAAAGGGGAAGAGAGAGATGGTCACCACATGGTCTATCACCTCTTCATGGGGTCCAGGCTATATTAAAAGAGAGGGCAAGATCTTGCCCTGTTACACCAAAGTAAATCCGATCCTGGTGAAAATACATCACACACCCCGCTCTCCAATATCAAATGTAAATATACATGGGGAGGAGGGGGTAGGGAAAACTCCTTCTGGAATTTTGTGAGTGACCAGCAGAAGCCCCAAAGGACTTGGGCTCCTTTTGCAAAATGTAGAGAACTCAAACAGGTTGAGTCTAGAAAGCCAAGGCTCTGCTCTCCTGAAAAGTGCACATTCAAGCTAGCTCTTCTGTGCAGGCCTCCTATTTCCTCTGGCCAGCATCTCTTTCAACTGCGCAACATGACATTTTACATACTCAGCAATACCAGTCAAGATCTGTACCGTCTCCTCCCTGAGAGGAAAGCAGAGGAAAAAAAAATGTATCATTGCACTAAAGTAATTCTGATCTGGCCTGGGGGTATATTATGATGAGGCTTCACTCCCTGGTATGCTTCCAGACGTTTCCATTTCCTCACTGTCACTTCCCCTCGGATAAGTTCCCCTGCACTGTTTGCACAGCTGTCAAGTCCACTGGAGATGCCAGGAGACCGACAGCCGCTCACACAACCGCACCGTCCTGCAACCCAACCCTCCCGCCCGGCCCCGTACCCCTGCCAGCGCTTCCAGCTCCCTCCAGCACGACACCAGTCACCCACCCAGCAGCTGACAACCCGCTCCCTCCGTCCGAGAGAGGGCCCAACCAAGGAGTTGCCCCATCCTCTGGCCGGGAGCAGGTGGAAAGAGCAGGACCTTCTCTGCGCGCACAGGTTTGCTCCCAGGTGCGGAGTCAGTCCAGGGTTGCTCTTTGCCAGCACACACATCCTCACCACCGTGCAATCACCCTGACCGCCCTCACCCAGTGGCTCCTTGAGTTGACATGGCCTTGGATGCAGAGGAGGAGGACTACTTTTGTTCTTGACCATCTTTCAGCCAACAAGCTGCTGTCTCACACTGTCCCACAAGATCTTGTGGGCTCAGGATACCTTCAAGAAATAGTCTTGACCTTTGCCTAGACAAGAACTTCAGACTTTCATGGGGTGTCAGGATCCTTTGCTCTTTAGACAACCATCTGCCTTCTCTCATAGATACATGATGACAAGAAAGCTGCTTTTCACTAGACCTTGCCAGACAAGGAAGGCAAGACCCACTAACGAGACCCACCCAAATTTTATCCAGGCCAGTTGATAGAGAGGTTTGTTGCGCATTGCTGGAGCCAGGACTAGCAGCTCAATCGCATGTCCTGAAGCAAGCTAAGACCAGACTGCACCAGAAGCGGGCCATAAGGCAAAGAGATGGAGCCTCCCACAGCCCAACAGGCTAGCTGCAAGTCAGCAAACATTACAGTGCCTAGCCAGTATGTATTGGCTGTGAAATAGCTGATACAACTCTACTTGAAAGATGCCTGCAGTTCCTCAAGACACCATATCTCAAAATTTGGATGTTTGTGTCAGCATCATCCTGCAGACCCTGATTTTCTGCATTCTGCCACAGACTGCAGCTATTCAGGGTTGCCTGCCTGTGGGAAGGAGGCAAAGGATCGATCCTGCAGTTGCCGTTGTTTGCATTATTCAGTCCTACCATCAGTGTGTGTCAGTGGCAGGATTTTCCTCTCTAGAGGTGTCTGGAAGTTTTCCAGGATGAAAGCTTCTATCGCTTAGCTGGTGCTGTTACCTCCCTGGAAAGACAAGGATTCACCCCTTCGTTGGTGATTTCCGAGGTGACAGCAGCTGTCAGACCCTAGCAGAGAAGGTGAACATAACAGTTGAAAGAAACTTGCTATTATTCTGTCAGGTAAAATCTCTGTGTGGATGCTGAAACATCCCAGGCAAGTGCAGCTTGACTGCTCTCCTATCAGTCTTGTTAGGAGCTCAGTTTATTACATTTTGTTACTGCTAGGCTGAGTTCATTCTGGGGCCTCTTAATTACAACGTAGTCTGCTTTGGAAGTAAAACCCGCAACAGTGTCTGCAAGCACTCACAGAGCAGAGAATACGGGGCAAGCTAAAAAAAAAAATGTCAGAGGCAAACCTTCAGCTGTAAAGGTCTCCAATTTACAGCCAAGCAGGTTACTGCAGGGGCATTTGAGCCTAGTCACTCCGCGTTAGGATGATGAAGATGGGGAGCAGACGCCCCGGGAAAGAGCTGCAGCAGAGCACGGGCACCACGTCACAGTGTTCGCCGTGCTGGTACCTGGAGCCGTCGCCTTCAGAGAGCTGGTGCACAAAACAGGAACGTCGGGGGGACGTTGTGCAGGTTTGGGGAGAAAGGCGGAGAGGAACAGGAGAACAGACGAGGCACAAGGTGAGGAATTTGTGCACGTTACAGATAGGTTCCCATAGGCAGCTGTAAACTTGGTAAACACGTTATGTTTTGGAGATTAATGAGGTGAGATGCTTGCAATGGGAATCCATTCTAGGCAATGTTTTCTGCCAGCAAAAACTCAGCAAACTCTACGGAAAACATGCAGGCAGCTGGGGGGGATGTGTAAGCATATGGAGGGGACCAACTGTATATGGGAAGCAGTCCCCAGCAGCGTACAGGCAGGCTTAATATTGGGAAGAGTGGTGGGCTATATTTTTAACAAGAAGGCTGCAGCACAGCCATCACTAGAAGCACTCAATAGACATTTCATCTGTCTGTCAAGAGCGTGATGTCACCTTTTCCGCACAGGCGCAATCGTGGGACAACAAAGGAGTAATGCGTTAGGTGGCTGTCACTGTGCTCCAGCCGGGGTCCCTCTGAACGCCTCCGGGAGCACAGACTGGGTGTACAAACCCGTAAGAAAACTCAAATCCCTCCTGCCCGAGATAAGGGAGAACCTCCCTACACTGCAACCGAGACTCTGCCGTCCAAAAGGAAAGGTCTGCGATTTTTAAGCCTTATCGGAAGGCAGAGTGCAAACCCAGCAGCATGACGGGCACACCGATTCGGCAGTGCAAACCAAGCAGCGCGTACCAAAATCAACGTGGGCCCGCTCTGAGGCTTTTCTATCTCCAAGCAGCTGGGCACCACCAGAGCTCTCCCCGTTTGACCGAGGACAATTGCTCTCAGCAGAGGCCGGGGAGGTGCGGTGCCGCCAACGTCCACCAAATCCTTCCCAGACCTTATCAAAGAGACAGGAGGACTGACACCCTACTACAGTTTGACAGCAGACAGATTTAACAGTGACAGCGTGGGGTAAAGCGTTACTGGAAAATGTAACATTTGCAACATGTCTCCACTGAAAATCACAAGCGCTGGTGCTGCTTCTATCTTCATATTAAAAAAGAGATGCAGACAAGGGGACAAAACATGTATGTGCTATCAAGCAGTCCAGCCCTGGCTGTACAGAATACTTCACCATGGGGTCTCTCCTCCAGCGTTTTCCTGTGTGTATATACGTGCCCCAAAGAGTGATGTTCTTACCATTGTCACTCATAAGCCAGACCAAAAAAAAATGTCTGCTAGGAGCTTTTCTTGATGTTCCACCTACATTTCTTTCCCTGAGCTTTATCACATTACTCCTACTTATATACCTCCTGTTACCCTCCCGAGCAGCTCCTTCTCCCTGAAGTTCACACCCTTCAAATTACAGGAAGGCAGTTAGGTTTCCCCCCTTAATCACCAATTACCCATGATAAACACACCTAGTTGCTTTAATCTTTCCTCATACCTCGGCTCCCCTCCAGCACCCTAATCGTTGTTGTTACTCTTTGAACTCCTTCTAACTTGCCTGCCCCTGTGACAACGTCTGGAGCCGAGCATGGAGGTTTGGGTGGGATCCGACCAAAGCTGCATGCTAATTTCATCATTAGTAAGATTAGGTGTCTCTGGCAGGATGCGGGTGTTTGTTCATTCGCACATCTCATTGCTCGTGGCACGGCTGTCCTCCAGCCGTCTGCAGCTTCCTACTCCCGCTATCGTTTGTTGGTTTTATTTAACCGAGGGATTAAAAGCTTTCAGGACGGTAATTACAATGATCATTTGAGTGCCGGCTCTGAAGCCTGACGGCACGCCAGCCATCCTCCAGTTTGTGGCACGTCCTCTGGCATGGGAAGTGCCCGCAGGGATGGGTCAGGCAGCAGCGCGCCCACGCTCCCAGCCTCTGCAAGAAACCTCCACCCGTGGCAAATTGAGCCCAGAGCAAACATGCATGGCTCAAATGCCACAGCCGTGGGCAGGAGAGCCTCAGGGGGTGGATGCGGGAACTTGGTGCCCTCTGAAATTTAAGGCACTGCCTTCCCATCACCAGCCCTGCCGAGGAAGGCTGCCTGTGCACGCATCTGATAGCGCTATCCACAAACAGACTGAATCTAGGGCAGGAAAGGCAGCTGGGGATGCTCTGAAGTGGCAAGCACAATCTTTTACTGTCAAGGAAAAGGCTGCACAAAAGCCACCCACACATGGCTGTAGAGTCACATTAGCTCTAGCATACCACGCCAAAACAAAAAGAGTATCTGGTGATACATCAGCCACAGCCTGTCACACTGACCTGCTTGTACCCAGAGCACAGGCTGGGAAGCATCCTTACAGGTAGACCTACGACAGTCTTCTGCACTATGCCCGCTGGGCAGAAAGGCAGGGATGTCACATATTTTCAATTTGTTAGCTTTCTGCATATGTTCCAGGAACAAATTTCCATAAAATGGAGCTAATGAGTCTTGCCTGGTTTGAGACACAGAGCTGAAAAGCCCTCCACATAAGGCATAGGTAGTATTAATAATATATTAGACTTCTCTGCAATACCGTTCTCATAGCTGAGAACATATGTGACCCTGTGCAAGCTTCATCATCTCTCATCTCTGTGCCTTGGGGGCTTCAGGGTAATTTCAAACTTTGAAAGTCTTCCCCTCCACTTGCTCCAGTTTCTGTTGTTCCTAGAGAGCCGTCCAAATTTCACAACATCACCTGAGCAGTAGATAAGTAAAAATTGTCTCAGCCGTAGAGGAGAAATCTAGGTTAATTATGTTGATAACTTAACCCCCGGGCTAATCTCTAGTCCATTAAGGTAAGCAGATGGTCAGCTCGCTGCAGGGAAGAGGAAGAGAGGACAGAATAGCAGCTCTCATTCACAACACGCAGGACCAGACGTGTCCCCGAGAGGGTGGGCATTCCCAACCTGCTCCCTTCCCCCACAGATGGGTTTTCTTTGCACCCACAGCTGGCAAGGCAACCTGGAAAGGGAAGCACAGAGCCACCAGGAGATAAATAAAAGCCCACACAAGGTGGGGGGTTTTTTTTGTGATTCAGGTAATCAGTGCACTGGCATAGACTGAAAGCAGGGAGGGATAGGGAATGGGAGGCACATACAGATGGGTCTTGCAGGCTGTCAGACCTGAAATGGGGTGGTTAAACAATACAACCACGTCAGACGCAATGTGTCATCGCATGAATGGAGGAGAAGCATTTGCAGAGTAGTCTCCTGACCAAAGCAGACACTGGAAGCCCTCCCAGGAGCACTACCGTGTGGGCTGTGTCCCTCCCAAGGTGGCCAGGAGGGAAGATGCTGTGGTCAGTGCACAGGGCTAGGAATAGGTGACCCCCAGCTCCTGTCCCCAATTCTTTCAATGATGAATGGATCAAGCAGGAGCAAGGCATTTTGCCTCAGTTTCTCCATCTGTAAAGAATTCCTTCTACACCTTGCAGGGAGATTTTTGTAAAGCTTAAATGCCTGTAAAGTGCTTTTCAGCCCTCGGATGAAAAGGGACAGTGACACCTCACATCTCTGTTAGCAGCCATCCCATTTCTTCAGCAGAGAGGCAGGGATGCCAGGAACTGCTCTGCCTGCCTAAGAGCTCCCTGGCTTTCATTGAAATTGCAGAAAAGTCTTCGTCTGCTCTCCTCCATAGAAACAGCAAATCCCAGGAGGTATAAAGATGTATATAGGTTTGCTTGAAAACAACCGCAGTGTATAGAAGGGACTCTCCAAACTACCCATTTTGGGGATCATTTCTCAGAGCAATACCACCCCATCCTAACTTAATCCTCCAACCACCGTAGCAAGTGACCTCCCAAACACTGACACTCTGCAGACCATCTGCCAGGACACCAAAGGTGTCCACAGCATGGGAATATTAACCTTATAGAGAAACAGAAATTAGGAGCTTCAGACTATTATTTTTAAAGGTACAATTCAAGACTAATGGTCATATTGCAACGTTGCATTGTGATATTTGAGATCCATGTGTGAACTCATGACAGGATCAAATCACAACGTAACTGTCGAGTTGCCAAGCCAAGACTAACATACAATGTGTATATTAAACAATTATATCTGAAAGAGATGTGACCAGCTGGTGCACTTTAGAGCCATTTTACTTGTTTAGGGGGCAGCCTGAGCAGTCTTCCCTTAAACATGCACTTGGAGGTGAGCTGCACTTTGGGAAAAGCAGGGCTTATAATAAGAAGATGGCATCAGTGAAGCCACAGGTACATTTACCTGGTGTATTGCAAGCAGAAGCAAGCCCTGACAATCGTTTGAGCAGATAGAGCTGCATAGCTGTGGTTAGAGTGCCAAGATGCAAGGTGCATTAGCTCATGCTGAGCGCTGCACTGAAGCAGCCTCATGGCTTTCAGATCAGCTTTCATCCACCGGCTCGGATAGAAGGTCAAGGGAGCTTCTACCTGCAATGTATCATGAAGGCATTGCCCACATCTCCTCCCTGCAAGCCTATAAATCCCCTGCTCCTCATCTTTTTTCCCCTCTCTGTTCCCTTTCTGTAGCGCGGGTTCTTTTGGGAGGTGGGGATGGGTGACACCGAGTAACACCTCATCACCACTAACACACACACACACACAGAGGGATGGTTCACAAAAGAAACTGCTGCTTCCCTGAGGAAGCCACACATGGCTTCACCTCCCAGGAGCATCCTCCAGGCAGTCATCCTTTCCCTGCTGCACCTTGCAGAAGCGGCAACAAAAGCGCAGCTTCTGTCAGAAAAATGACTGTTACCAAAGGACCCCTTCTCGCTGCTGAGACCTGCTGCCTCTGCGTGTGCCCAGCTCTGCTCACCCAGATACATTTTAATGGCTCCTTATTCCTGCTGGTACTGCGTAACCAACTGAGCTGTTCCTCTTCTGGTTTGAATTTCAACATTAATAAAACACTTCCTAAAGTAATGCTTATAACCAGCAGCACCAGCCCTTTATTCAATACTGATAGCTCGTGCCCTGGCACGAGGAACCAGGCATCTCCCCAGGTCCTCCAACCAAGATGGTTCACCACCTCCTTCCCCGCCATCCCAGGCAGAACACCAACTTCTCCAACCTGAGGGACCTTAGGCACATGCTTTGTTCTTTGGTGTGGCAGCACTTCTGTGGGTAGGCAAGCGTCATAACATCAATGTCACTGATGGATATTTAAGCCACAGGTCCTTAAATCCTCTTCCAGATGCAACTGGGAAACATCAAGGAAAAGCTAACAGCACTCACCCTGCTAAAACTGGTATTACAAGCGGTGGGGTGAGAGCAAGAAAGATGCTTTCTTGCATCCCAGAGCCCTGCATGTGTTGGTGACAGAAAGGCACGAGGTCTGCTCCAGCGGCTGGGCGACACCAGCAGCACCATGCAGCAACCGCTCTGCACTGAGCCTCGTCGCCCCATTTTGTGTCCCCTGTGGAAAGACTGCCATCAGTGCTGGAAGAAGCAGGGGGGAGATGTTTCCTTGCTACTTAAAACATCTGACAATGGTAGGTATGTCACAGCGATAATGTGGATGTTGGAAACTGTGCATGGGAAGGAAGCAATTTGTCACCCTCCTCAAAATACGTGGTCTTGTAAAAAGGCACAGGAAAGATTGATTTCTCCTTCGATTCCAGGGAGTCAGACTGATAACGAGCAAGTGCAGGACTCAGAACTTCTACCACATACACACCAACATTGGACATGTTGTTTGGTAAGCCAAACAACAACCAAAGGAGAAACAACCAGTTGTGCTCCCTTCCCTGCACTGGTCCTGCTCAGCCCCCAGTGCCACCCTCTCTACACCTCAACGTGGCATGGGAAGAAGATGCCAAGATGCGAAGCAGAAATACAGCTCTACCACTCCAGAATGCCCCAAGCTGAGCTGATGGCAACCCTGCAGGGCCCTGAGGAGGAGCGGGAAGACATCAGGTTTCAGCGAGGCTTTCCTCTCCCGAGTCACTCGAAGGAGGAACTCTGCTTTGGATTCAGTCCAGCCCAGTGACAATTTCTAATCCAGCAGCTGAAGGATTACAGAAAGTTAGAGGAGACAGATGGCATTGCAAAGACAGAGAAGTCTTATTGCTTGGCTGCAGCTTGTACTTCCCAAGGTTACGGCCAGGATTTCAGAAAGATCCACCCAGGACTGGCCACCCCGCCATACCAGCTAGGTGCTCGCTCAGTGTGGGAACAGCAGAGGCTGCTGGCAAGGTTTGCAGATGGGCTGCAAGGAAGAAGGATCCCTCCTCTGCACAGCCTCACGGGGCTTTCGGTTTGGAACCCAACGGGGAATAAGGATATTTTACATCCATCCAGCACTTTGCAGAGGCATGACCCCCATTAATTTGCACACTGCCTCCCTGCACCACAAGCAACTGTCACCCTTCCCAGTTTTACCTGCTGGAAAACAAGGCACCAAAGTGGCAGAGCTTAAAATAAAGCGATGGGGGCTGCCCCAGCTCCCTGCAACCTGCTCTGGGGCACAGCAGTCGCACGGAGAAAACTCATGTGCCAGCTAGCACCAACCTTGCTCCCAGCAGGGCTGCAAGAAAAAGATGCTTCGGCCTTTGGATCTTTGTTTTTATGAGTTTGCAATAGTCTGGGGCTTAGGTGAAAAATTTATGCATGGGTGGGTTTTCTACATCTGTTTTTAATTCTCTTTTAAGGCACATTAGAAATATTAGGTCTCAGCTTCCTAATTTTTGCCAAAAACATCTCCAGTGAGCTAATGAAATAGTCACATCACAAGCAACAGAACTGAAGCCTGAGCCAGGGAACTGGAAGAACCATTGAAAACTCACCCTCTGCTTCATGTTAACACTTAAGCCAGTTGCCTGACAAATGCTCATGAGAATAAACTGTTTTCCTGAAAGCCAATACAATTTTCAGACAAGGGTGAGGAAACTTCATGATACACCTTTCTAATCTTCCCAGAAGCCCTCCAGAAAAACCTGGGAGACAGCTTCCCGATATTTCTCATGTGAATAACAAGTAGAGAAAAGAACCAAAACGTACTCCAGGGGATTTCAAACACCCATGGATAACAGCACAGTCATCAGCAGCGCTGCAGTAACCTCCACAAACCAGCAATGGATCAGTGAAAATGTGCAGAAGTCTGACAAAAGAAACATCTCTGCTTCTAATGGCAGTATATTTTTCTTTTTATGGGACACCTTTAAAACAAGGCAAAGCGAACAAACCTGAGTCACAGCACTTGGTTCTGCTCTTAGCTCTGTCCAGGCTGCACAAACCTTGGCAAAACCTCTCCCCTTCCTACCCCCTAGTCTTGCCTGCTGCCAAACAAGGATCTCAGGGACATTTTTGAGGCCTACAGATGAAAACATATTTTGACGGGTCCAGGACAAATAAGTGGCACCCCCTAATTTTGTACTGGCATAGCCAGGACATGGGTTCCCCGTCCTGCCCACTCCACGACATCGCCAGTCATGTCCAGTACAGGGGTGGCACAGGCTTTTTGCACAATTCCAAGCAGCTGCAAAGTGAACATGCACCCGTGCCCTTGATTTAATAAATAAATAAAGCTCTAGAAAGCCCACACAGTGCTCCCTCCCCCGCTTTCAAAAAAAAACCAACAAACCAAACACCTAAAGCTCAGTGGACCAAAACCCAAGCGGTGAATCTGAGCGTGGTCCGAGGGCAGGCAGCGTTTTATACCTCCGTCTTCTGCTTCAGTGGAATGTGCTGAGGGCATTATTTACAGCAGAGGCATTGTTGCACACCAGTTACTCTTTCTGTGGGAGCTGTGGAGGCTGCAGGAATAATGAGATAATTATCCCCACTATTCCCAGCGATGGTGGGAATGAGACCACCTTTGTCCCACGCTCCAGACTGCACCAGCTCGGGTGGTTTTGTTCTACCAGCCACCTTTACGGAGCCTCCCAGAACATTTCGGCTGAGGGAGCGCCTGGTCACACATGCGGGGGTACGAAGACCATAATAGACCGTGGATATCCCCACACGGCAGAAATCCCCCCTCCAAGGAAATTTCAGCCTACCGAGAGTCCAGCATGTCCCTGCTCCCCTCAAAACACACGCCGTGCCCTACTTGGGTGAGGATAGTCGGGAAATGCAGACAGCAGATGGGAGGGAATTAAACTCAGATTGAAGAGAGACTCAGGCCCCCCAGAATTGAGACTTATTCCTGGCAACGTGCAGCTGAAAAGCACTTAGATATCAGCGGTCCTTGTTAATTCACCAGAGGGTATTATCCAAGCTTGTTACAAGATTGATGTTCACTGTGGTGCAATCGTTAATAGTTACCCTCAGCACTTGGCCTGGATAGGGATGCAAAAATCTAGTAGCCAGAAGTTCTCTTCCGCACTTGATCATTTTGCTGATCCCTTGGCCTGAGCATAATGATCAGATTAGAAGGCTTTTTTTTTTTGGCTTCTTAGTCTCCTTAAACTAGATTCACACTTCTGTGGGCCACTTGCCATCACTGCCAGGAGCATTAATTAGAGGCGATGAGAACCTGCATGACCTGCTGCAGCACAAAAACAGCATCATGGAGGAGCAGAGACTCCAGCAGAAGGCTTGAACCAGGAGCTTGACAGAGCAGCCACCCTCCCCTGATGGCCCAACACGCTCAATGGTTCCACGTACATTCAGGCAGTCAAGAGACTGCTGGAAAGTGAGAGGAATAGTGCAGTCACCAAGCCTGAAAATCCTTAATGCAAAGTTACATGCTGCACTGCTCCATGAGTAGGCTAGATAGGCCCTTCCATCCTAATCCTTTTCACCATCCCGTAATTTCAGGGAAGATGCAGGATTGTAGGCTTCATGGAATGCAAAGCAACCATCATTAGATAACACCTTTGTGCAATACTCCTTTTATTTCAGCGAGCGCTGCAAGCACGATGGCTCACTGCTCTCGTATAGGCAAGTTGCTCAGCAGCGGCTACATCTCACACTCAGCAACCCTCGAGGGCTGCAAGGTTATTTGCAAAGGGTTGCCATCCTTTGCCTGTTCTCCACCACCACGTCTTCTGACTTTTGCCAACCCCCAGCTAAGAAGAGCCCCCGTGGGCCCGACGGCCACGTGGGGACGAGCACAACGAAACCGGTCATCGCGGAGCCGCACACAACAGTTGCATTTACTGAGGTGGTGCCTGTGACTTGTCGAAGCTATTTCAGTTGGAAAACAAAAAGCCTTTTGTTCCCCCCCCTTGTTTTTAAATGGGCGCCAGGCACTTGAAAACGATGCTGGCTTTGCAGGCAGCCATAGCACCCCTGCCCCATACCACCAGCAGCAGGAAAACCGCTCGCTGTGGGACTCACTGCGGTGGGCACAAACCCCATTTACACCCTCAGCTGCCTGGAAGGAGAAAATATCCCTGAGGGATCCTGCCTGCTCACCGGGGAAAGCTGCTGGGCACCAGGGTCTCACACATCTCATTACTGGGGCAGCAGAGGAAGGGAGGTGAGGAGCGACCATACACGGCAGCAAAGGGGAAGCAGAACCCAAGTATTTTTGGCAAATAAAACACATAAGCAGAAAAACTGGACAAGGTGCGAAGATGGTGAAAGGGAAATTAATTTAAATAGAAAAGGCATATCTGCTAGCACTGAAGTATTCCATTCTGGCATACACAGGTTTCCCTGTTTCTCTCCTCCAAAACGACTCATGACAAAAAAGTCTGTTCTTTCAGAAATCCAGGTAGTAAGTACTTCATGAAGGAAAGAGACATAGAAGTTATGGATGCCAGGGATGAAACGGGAGGTGAAAAAAAAAATCAAAGCTTTGTTTCCACTCCACTTTTTCCCTCCTCTGCCACCAGCCGATGCCTAGGTAAAGCAACAGCCTGCACATCCCCTTCCCAGCCTGTCTTTTGCCTCCTTCAAACTAGGCGAGTCATCAGCCTTCCAGCTTGATCCCAGCAGGAAAATCCAGCCCCTGTGCCAGGAAAGCATCAGCCAGGACACCTCTTCCCCTCCAAAACCCTGTTCTGCCCCAGCCCACAGCCATGCTAGCCACGCGAAGCCGGGCTGCTGACCTTCTCCTGGCACAAGCCTCTCCGCATATTTCATAAGGGGATTGTTGTTTTCTTGTGGGTTACACGTTTAAGAACATTATATTTGGAGCATGGATAGAAAGGATCTATTTAACCAGATCTTTTATTCCCTCTTACCCACACGTACACACTTGCTGCTCCCCCACGGCCAGCTCTGTGCACACACACACACCCCCCATGCATGCCTTTTGGCTGCCTCTATCACACTGGGTTTAATTAAACACCCTAGAGGCTTGTTTCTAAACCCAGATTATTGATAGATTTTTTTTTTTTAATACCCTGACTGCTGCAAATCAGAACGAAGTGAGGCGAACAAAAAGATTCAAGTGGGAGAGAGGGAGGGAGAGAGGGGGAGCCCAGCAGTGCTCAAATCTGAGCAGGACAAGGACATAGGCTCCACTTGGAGCAGGAAAACATGATGGCAGTCCCCGAGAAAGTCCAACTGTGAGCATCCTGCCAGTCCTCAGATGAATTGCATCCCAGCTGCTAAGAAGGAAAGACTGGAATGGACCGTCAGGGTCACCAAGTGCAGCACCGTGCAATTGCTGGCAGTCTGGCAATGGACATTTTGATACAGAAAGGCCCCACAAAGAGTAACTTCACCCTCCTCCCGATGCCCTGTGTCCCTGACAGTAGAAGACCCAAAGCTGTAACTACAGAGTGCCCAGGGACAGAAGAGCAAAGTGCTCCATTAACACCCTGCAAGCAATGCTCTGCTATGCATCTTCATCATCAGGAGGAATTAATTGGGCAAAAACACCCAGAAATTTGAAAGACTGGAACATGCCCCAAAAGTACAGAGGAGGGGGAAAAAACCAACCAGATTACAGCAGATCCTGCCATGCTGATCAGAGAGACAAATGCCCTCCTGACCCTACACAGATGACCAACAGGCAGTCTGAAACATGAGATTAAAGCATATGCAAGGAAGGTTAAGTTTATGAGTATTGTCCAGGTAAACTGAGAATGCCTGGAAGGAAATCCCTCCAGGGATGCCAGCACTCAGGCTTGAAAGATCCTTTCATCTCCAGTTGGTTCAGGCTTTCCTGCCTAACTGAAGCTCTGGTTTGCAAGACACCTAGTACAAATGACAGTGAGATGAATTGGGTGTACTTTTTATTCCAAAAACCCACCCAGGATTTATGCTGGCTGCTCATCCTCATGCTGGATCCAAATCCAATGCCCCTGCTGTTGCCAACACTAAAACAAGAAAAAGGTTTTCCTTTGTGAGAAGGCAGGAAAAAGAAACCACGATAAATCACATGCCACTGCTGAATATCTCTGGGAGAGCTCATACCATCCCTGCAAAGACACAGAGGAACAAGGATACTGGGCTGGGGGGAGAAAGAAAGAAACTCTAGCCCAGTTTGGCAGCGCTGGATATTAGTGTAGCAGAAAAAGTGCTTCATTCCCACGCAGCAGCTACTGCTGTACAGGGCGGAGGGGCAGGTGAGGAGGACGCTGCAGCTCGGAGCAGCCAAGCCAACATGCAGCAAACGCCAGTAGTCTGAAGGCTGCAAAGAGGGAGTCTGCCAGGGGTCTGACCCTGCTCTGCCCACTCCGTGACTCCACAAGTCTGACTCTCCCAGCTTGTAGCATACTTGACCTACTTCCTGGGTTTCTTGCCAGGCTTAACTCAGCATCTGCAATGGCCCATGATGAAAAGCGCTGTCTAAAGCAGTGCAAAGTACTGCAGGCACTGGTTTCTGACAACACTTGCCAACTGTTTTACCGCATCGCAAGGCAGACAAAGGCTCACCACACAGAGAGCACCACACGCGCATCGAGACTCAACCTCAGCCCAGTCCAGCACCCATCGCAACAAAAGTCCCATGCCTGAGTCGACACTGGTTTTAGTGATGCAGCACAAACTCCACTTTACGCTTTAGCTAGGGAAAAAAAGTCTTTCATACTAGAGTGCACCTTATCCTCAGACAGCCTTCTTGTTCCTCCCACTCCTCCAGAGAACATACTTCTGCCATGCAAAGTTTTATGCCTCAAAATAAATGGGATGGCTTTCTTGAGCACAGGCGCAAGTCAGAAGCAGCACCTGCAGGACCTGTGCCGGAGCCAGAGGGAGCATCTCATCTTACCCCTCATAGGAGAGCAGAGGATCTCTCATTGCCATCGGGGCTGCCCAGGGGATTAGCCCACAGTTGTTCATCTTTGATGTGAGAGAAGGCAGGCATGTGAGCCCAGCTCAGCATGCAGGGTACCCTCTGTCAATCAAAGGACTGAAAGCTGTAGCAATCAAGGCCAGAAAGTGCCTCAGCTGAGCTGAGCTATAACTGGTAACTACAAAACTCAGCAACATTCCCACTTTGTAGTCTTGTACAAGCTCAGAGAGAGACCCTAAGCTTCGCACACACACCCTCATCCCAAATACTCAAGGAATCCCTGAGTAGGAGGACTGAAGCCTAGGTTCCTGCAATCTACTGGCTTGGGATTTCTTATGCCTAATAATCTACCTAAATTCACACTACAGAGCTCCTTTCCCTCAGTGGGGTTTGTAACTTGGTTTCCTTTCTTAACCTGGTTGTGTTTTGATTTATTCTAGCAAATGCAGTATTTTGGAGACTCCTGTCAAACAGGGCTGAAATGGGCCAACAAGGTAGAAAGCTATAAGGTTGCACTATCTGCTTCACCTTCACCATCCTTCCCTCCCAGTAAAACTGGGCTAAAAACGCATCCTGCAAGTGCACTGTTTAGTTACTGCACCCAGAAAAACCCAAGAGCCTCAAATCCTGTCTGAAATGCAAGGTTTGGGCTAAGCAGCCCTTCCTGTTCTTGGCTTCATTTAGGCAATAGATTTTTCAGGACTTTTAAATAACCTTAAACATTTGAAGTGAACTGTGTAAGAGATTATTGATGTCCCTTTCTTTACCTGACTTAACTCCTGAACCCTTCCTACCTGGCCTAGGACACACAAGCCATTAGGATGTGGGAGCGCAGGGAAGAATGGAAGGGCTGCAGTGGCATGCCGAGGTACCACTCCCCACGAAAACCCTAGGTATAAGCCCAGGTTTAGGCTCAGGCTGGCACCTGGGCTGTAATGCCAGCTGCTTCACTGAGCAAACCCACATCACCAGGCTCCTTCCTAGCCATGGTCCTCACCCCATTCCCCCTCCGCAGTCGCACCAGGGTCATGTCAGATCACCCCTGCGGCCACTGCACAGCCAGGGATCAGCTCCCACGATGGCTGCACAAAGCGTGGATGCTTAAGCTTCTTCCACTGCAGTTCTGGGGCCTCCACAGGATGAGCTGGGATTCAGGGTCAAAGCATCAGTAATTCCTTGGTAAGCACCCAAGTGCTCCAGGGGGGCCAATAACCCAAGATGCAGAGCCTGCTGCCGCTCCTCCACACCGCCCAGCTGCCACTCCTCAATGCCCAGCCACTTCACAAGCCCCACCGATTTTCAGCAAGGCAAAAAACCTGAAGGACGAAAGCTTAGCGAGCTGAAGGTCAGAGCTAGACACATCCTTGCCCAACTCCAGAAGGGGCAGAGAGCAACCTCATGTCGTGACATGAGAACATTGCTCCTCGGGGCATCAATGGGGAGAAAGGGGCAACCTCCTGGTAGGGAGCTGGAGCTTCAGCCCAAAACCCCGCACTGCCCTTCTCCCATCCATAGGGTCAGGTACAAGAGCAGAGTCACCGCAACCTGGTCTCTGTGTAAGCACGCGAGCCCGAGGTGAAGGCAAAGAGCAGAAACTATTTCAGGTTACGTGACCCCATCTCCACCAAATAGGATTGCCACGCACAATCCAATCGGCCAAGGTGGGTCACAGCGCTGAAAATAGTTTTGTACTCTTGCCCTCTTAGCTGGTAAATAGCTTTCAGCCCCTCAAAAGTGCTGAGCTGCGCTATGCATTGGTGGAAACAGCTCGTGCAAAAGTGAGATGGCTCGAGGAGGGGGAAGGGGAAACCTGGGCACCGGGTGAAATGCTGCTGCAGCATATTCAGGTCAAAAGGACAGCCTGAAAGGAGCCATTTAAAAAAAAACCACAAGAAATGAGTTTGAAGTTGCAAACCCCTTGAAGTTTTATCTATGATTTCTATTGAGGCATATCTCATACATAAAGCCCCCATGGTTAATGTGGGACTAGGATCATCAGAAGCAGCATAGGACAGAATCTATTAGCACACAGAGCCCGGCCCCCATCGTATAATCCCTTTCACAGACAGATTGAGATTTATCTTAAAGACTGGATGGGTGTTTTGCTCTTGTTACTCTGCTTGGAAGCTTCTTCCCAAACTTCCCTGAGCTAACAGTTTGAAATTTTGCTTTTAATTCCCAGACTAGATTACCACAACTGATTTATAGGAGCCTGTACTGCTGCCAGCACCTTCCCTTAGCCTTAAAAGGCTCTTCCCCCATCACAATGTTTACCTGCTGAGATATTTACAGATCACTCTCACACTCCCACAACCATTTTCCTCAGGCTAAACAGTCCAAGCTCTTCTAATCTCCCCTTGTAGGAAAAGCTTTCCATTACCTCATCATCCTGACAGGCACCTGCTTCAGCACAAGCGCAGCTTCTGTTTAGCAAGATCGGCTAAGAGGAACTCCCTCTGCCCAAAGGAGGAGATGAGGTTTTGGGAGGGTGCTTTTTTGTTGCCGATGATTGGGTTTTGTTGGTTTGTTTGGGTTTGGTTTTTGTTTGTTTGGGTTTGGTTTTTGTTTGTAAACAAACTTTCTCCTTTTGTGTTTTGGTCACTAGATTTTTCAACAGTAACACTTCTATCTTCTCTGATCCCAGGGGATCTTTAAGCCCTTGAAAAGCTCCCTGCCCTCAGCTGTCAGGACAGCCCCACATACAGCCTGTCCTCACCATGGGCATCAGGATGATGGGAAGGAGGGGCTGACGCTGGAACAACTTAATTTCTGCTCTCTGGCATAGGCGATTCAAACAGCAATGCCATTCCTAGCTGCCAGCACAGGGCAAGAGAAAAGTGTGCTCACAGCAATACTGAACAGGAACCTTTATCCAACCAAACCCACCAGGATGGAGGGATGAGTGGGGCTTAGCAAGGCTGTCTCCTTCCTCCGGCCCCTGCTCTGCCTCACACTTCCAGGACGCTCACGGCACTCCCTCCCTCCTGCTCCGTCCCCATTAGCATGGGATGATGCAACCAGACTTTTACTGCAATTCACTGAGGAATGCTGCCATCCAAACTGATGAAACAGCAATTCAGCAGAGGATGCAGGAGGCACTTTAGAGAAGTGGCAGTGACACCAGACAAGCTTTCACCACATTTATCAAAGTGTCTGCAGATTCCATTTCAAGGCGGTAGCGATACTTATAAATAATGAGCAGAGCTCCTCTGCATCTAGAGCATTTTAATAACTAAAAGTGTAAAAAAGAAGCCTAAACAGCACAGTTAGTTCTGCTCCTGCAACCTTTTCGGTCTTCTAGCAATATATATCAGTGATTTTCTCCTTTTTAGTCCCTGAAAACACGAATCTCCCTGGGTGATGCCCCTCTAGCACAGACATGATCTTTCATATACAGAGACCATGCTACCACACTGTTACTGATAAACGCAGAGCTTTATGTTTGTGTGTGCGTGTGTATGTGATTGCACTCACCAGCTGCTTGCTCAGGCTTCAAGCACAGAATAAACCAGCCCAGCCCCTTCCCTGCACACTCTAACTTTATGCACGCGCTCTTCCTTCCAATCACTACTGGGTTTGAGAAGAGCATTGGAGGGGAATCCATTTTCTGTTTCATCCCCCAATTTTAAGTTCTCATGAAGAATTACAAAGGAAAGAACAGGAAAATATTTCATGAGACCCAGCTTGGCCAACGTGCCCCCTTCCTGCCCCCCCCCCCAGCATCCCCACTGCCCTGCCCATAAGCCAATTTAAAGCACAGATGACAAAATGCTTAGGGGTCTTCCAACACAGGCTCAGAGGGGAATGTAGAGCCCACTCACAGCAGCAAAGCAATCTTTCCAACACCACGTTCCCTTACGCCCCATTAAAACACAGCCTGACCCAGTAGGACAGCGGGATGACAACACGCGTACGCGCAGCAGCACAGGCACATGCTGCCCAAAACACATCCCAACTCTGCAAGGATGCTCTGCCAGAGCACTCGCGTCTCCGGAGGTCCCGCATGGTTCTGGCGGCGCATCCTGCGACCAGGCTTGAACAAGGTGCACCGCTACAAGCATTGCACTTTTCAGCCTTTGCGAGTCTCCGGGAACAAAATCAGGATGGCTCGGTCTCCGCTGCACGCCCCGCGGCGCCTGCCCTTTCACGCCCAGCTTGAGTGATGTCCACCGTATGGCACAGTAAGTATGCCCTCTCCGCTAATGTGATTCACAGCCTAATTAAACCCCTGCAGAAAGAAGACATTTTCTCCGCGACTTGCTGCGAGTTATCTGCACAGACTTGCTGAAATGCAGCGGTAGCTGCTGCCGCAGCATCCTCTCCGCAAAAGAGACAGGAAGGTGCCACAGGGAGGGAAATGGCTTCTACTAGAATAATTTACTTTGCTGATGAATACTTGGAAGCGCCAGCCCACCGGAGCTTCCCAGTCCCCCCTCTTCAGCGTGGCAGGCAGCAGGAGCCGGGAGCCAGCCAGCTGCCAGGGTCCCGGGTTTGCTGGAAAAATATACCTGCCGTGCTGGTGGGAACCCACCTCTCCTTCCCAGGCTGTTCAGACAAACGGATCTGAATCAAAAACAAGGGGCACACTGTTACCAAACCCACAAAACTCTGACAAACGTAAGCAGTTTGTTCTCCCCTCGCCGCCCGCTCACAATAGTAGTCACTGCAGGTCATGCGGGAAAGCAAAGGAGGGCAAACAAACAGTTCCCAGGACCCTTTTTTCTTCTTTATGGGTCCAAAAGGGACAAAAGCCCCAAGGAACAGAGCAAATCAGATACAAACGTCACAATTTTTTTTTAAGTATTAAAAAAAGGAGAAAAATAAATAACCTGAATTCAAGCACCCAGTTATTGTGGAGCTCAAGAGTCTGCTCCTCTTGGGAAGCATTTCCTTTCTTAGTGAATGTGTCCTGCTGAATTACACAGAGATGCTGGTGAAGGGATGCTCCCTTCCCAGCAGGTGAAATGCAAGTTCAAAGTCCTAAGAATTCAGAATGCAGCTGTCAGAAAACACTGAGCTGTTTCCAGGACCATATTTACAGCTGGATTTAGAGGGTTTTATACAGTATTTAGAGCTACTGTTGGGTTTGGGGTTTTTTGGGGGGCGACTTCTGCATTTCTTTTTACTTAATTGTGAGTCATCAAGGTGATAACCATGTGCAGATCGGTTTGTAAAACTGAAACGCAACAAGCTGAACTATCATCACAGTCCCATAGCTAAATACTCCTAATCTGGAAATGAAATGCCAAGGGTTCTCATAGTAACATTATCTCAGCATTTTACATACACAACATCCAGCAAAACGGTCTTTGAAAAAAACACAAAGAAATATTCATGCTGAAAATACAATCTTCTCCAAGCACAATGAAGACAAGATAACATTTCCCAAATGTCACAATTTAGAAACCTATTCATCTGAAACATTAACGTTATGGTAACACAAGCATCTATATTTTTGTCTCCCTGAATTCCCCATAACCTCCACTATTAAAAAAAGGATCAGTTCAGTTAAGTATCATCAGTTATGTATAACTGGAGCTGCTCAGCTTGAACAAGTTCCACAGGCTCCACCAGTGTACACTCTGTAAGGGGGAGTGCAGCATTTAAAAGCTACTGGCAAGAAGGTCCCCTCCTGCAGAGCTGATGCACTCCATAGGAGTGCAAAGATTTCGACAATCTGTTGGCTATGTTAAAACTTGCCTAAAGATTCCATACTGAAAATTGTCACAGGAGCCTGAGAATTCCAGTGGGACTCAAATTTATTTTCCTCTGGGCCCCTTGCGCTTCATCAGTTGGTAATGTTAATAGAAGGTCTGATCCTGCTGGGCTCTGAGCATCCGCAGGGCTCCCTGGGCACATCCACAGGGACTGTCAGCTATCACAGCTCCAGTGAAGGGCTGAGCATAACAGCGTACCAGCTCCTATAGCCTCAAACAGCACCGACTGCTTCGCTTC
The DNA here is from genome assembly GCF_000737465.1 of Haliaeetus leucocephalus. Classification (NCBI taxonomy): domain Eukaryota; kingdom Metazoa; phylum Chordata; class Aves; order Accipitriformes; family Accipitridae; genus Haliaeetus; species Haliaeetus leucocephalus. Next base: position 20,343,230 of record NW_010972664.1, read on the forward strand.
CTCAAAATGTGCTGCTACTAACACTAATTTGTATGTTTTTTATTCAGTTTGTTTCCTGTTTGTTTTTTTTCCTTTCTCACAGGAAAGAGCCAGAAGGGCTCTTCTAATAAAGAAAATGTGACTGTGAGTTTCTACATACTTAAATTTCATGCTTTCATATTACAAATAACCCCTCCCAAAAGATCAAAATAAAGGCACCATCGTTCACAACCCTACAGCACCTTCTTCTCAGAGCACAGTGATCCCACTCCATCATAAAGACACACACACACAAACGTTGCCAAATCAACAACTGGAAATTCCCTCCTCTGGGCTGAGACCAAATTGGGAGACTCCATCCTAAAAAGAAAAGCCCTTCTTACTCATCAAGGAGTGTATGAAAGCTGAGAGCGCAATGGGTTTGCCAGTGCTAATACAGGCAGCCAGAGGACTCTTGCAGGAGGAGGAATCACCCTGCAGTTAATGCCACCAAGCTGGGAAGGTGACATGGTACCTCCCCCAGGTGCTGCCACCAATTTGCTCAAAATCTCTGCTAATTTTTTATGTCCAGGCACTGGGAATATTTCAAATGCCTAATTCCTGAAGTCAGTGGATTCTAGGACAGCAAGCGAGGAGCCTCCAGACATCTGTAGGTCTGTCTCTTACTCTCCCTTCTGCCCCTTGACCCATGGGCACAGGCAGGCAGCCACATCAGCCCGTCCTTCCCACAGGGCTGGCTCCACCACAAGGGCGTTGGGGTAACCAAAAGCATCGCTCAGATCACCTACCCCCAGAGCCTGGGGAACGGGAAATGCTGAATTTCCAGTGCTTCCCTTGGCAGTAGAGAAGCGGTCACCAATCTGCTCCGAGCCTCCACCACCAACCTGGATGAGCCCCATACTGGTTGCAGGATTCACTGCCACCCTCGTCCTACCCTCCTGACGGAGTTGGAGTGGAAACTGAGGGGGCAAAGGCAAAACCTCTGGACCCCTGAACACGCTCCACTGTTTGCATGCTGCAGAGGGGTGCAGCTCACTTTTATTAACATCTCCGTTAGCAAGGGGAAAACAGGACTGCAAGAGCTCAGCGCACAAAAGGGCATCAGCAGAGGACAGATGAAGGGTACTCGGTGGAAAAACCAAGAAAGAGAAAGGGAGGTGCAACTAAATTAAAACTTTAAGCGACCAGAAGCAAGCATTACCTTTCCTTATCAGCAATTTACCCATACTGACAGAAGAGAAAGGTTTCTCATTCTCATCTGCTGTGAACTAGCGATTTAACACGTTGTAACCGGTTTTAGTGGGTTTTGTTTGCTGCCAGCCTTGGCAGAGGTCTGCCTGGCCTCATCAGTGTCCCCACACTCCAGCTGGCTCTTCCTTCAGCAGCAGAGAGGGAAGCCTGCTCTGCTGCTGCCCCTTCTGTGCCTGCTCTGCAGAATTTAAATGTCATCAGTGTGACACTATTTGGGGAAAAACACAAACAAACCTGGAGTCCCTTACCTCTACCCACAGAGGGGAAAAAAGAAAAAAGGAAAACCATTCAGAAAAGCAGCACCTACAGTCACACTGGCACATCACAACATTGGGAGCTCCTTTGGGGCTTTCCAGCTGGGACTCCTCATGCCACCAAGAGCTCCTGGAAGCTGAAGGCAGCAGGAGAAGTAGCCAAGTTCTCCCACACCTCACTGGGGAGAGGAGCTTCCCCATGGCAGAGACCAATCTGTCATGACACCTGCACCAGCATCATCTGGAGGGCAAACTCCAAAAAAAAATTAGCAGAGGGGGCTGTCAGCCCTTATCTGCATCTGGCTGCAGTAAGGAGAATCCAGCGCTTCAAACCCAACCAGATCGCTGTGGGCTCCGATGTGGGGACACGCTCAGCATGGTGGGATGGGGCAGGGGGGTTTGGTTTGCCCAGGCTCAGAGGTCCCAGGGCAGGGGTTTAGACATTGCTCCTCTGTCCTGCCTTTACCCTGAAATCTTGGAGATGAGGAGTCATAGCCGCATGTCTGGAAAAAAACACCAATACAGAAAGCTACCTGCGTGGCAGGATATGTTTTTTGGAAGAAAACATCAGGGATGAGGCACAGGTCTGCCTCTGACCTGAAGCATCGGTGTGAATTCACAAGACAGGAGCCCTGGGCACGATGCACGCTCACCCCCGCACATCATTCGAGCCTTTGGCAAAGGACCCTATCTCATCCCCCATCCCTTGCCGCCACTCCAGTTTGACTTATCCCTCCCTTTTTTCATTACCTCGGCACCACACGAAAACCAGCTGCGAGTCAAACAAGCCTCTGATGAGCCATAAAGCCCTAAAGTGGGGACAGGCTGGGGCTGCTTAAAATGAGTGGCATGTTGCCCAGGGCCAGGAGCCTGCCCCCCACCAGCCCGGCGCCCAGGATTTCAGCGGAGGGGCTGAAAAGCCCCATTGAGGACGGTGGGGATGTCAGGGCTGGCTGAACATCCCGTCCACGAACAGTGGGCTCCTTGTTCGCCCGCCTGGGCAGTGGGGAAGCCTCAGCAGAAAGCCTGCTATTGAAATGGAAATCAGGACCTTGCACCCAGCCAGGAGGAAAAGGAGGAGGATGGCCGGCTCTTCCCGAACAACGAGGCCACGGGGAGACTTTGGATGGGGGAAAGGATGGGGGGGGAGGAAGGGGAGATACGCTTCAGCACGCACACTACACAAGTGGATGCTGGAAGGGGAGAGGACAAAATCCCTTTGGGGGAATAAAGGGAATCCAACCTCCCCAGTGAGGGAGGCACTGGGTGTAACTGCTCAGCTCTCTCACCCCGTGAAAAGAAAATTTGGTAAGGTCAGGCATCTAACATGCCTGTGATCCCAAAAGCACATCCCAAACACAAATGACCCACATCACACATGGAGAAATAACAGCCCCAAGGAGTAAGGCTGTGTGCCCACAGAATTGTAGCAGGCCTGGTACAGAGACATGCAGATAACCCTGTGCAAAAATTGTTAAAGTCCCAAGAAATTTCTCTCTTCAAGCAGAAGAACCTGTGAATCCAACCCTCCCTTCTCACTTTTCTTTTTCCTGGTGGAAGGGTGGAACAAGGCTAGAGGACAGGGGTAGTATCATCAGTAATTTGTGCTGGATCATTACATGATAGCACACCTTTCCAGGCTGCAAGAAAATGCAGTGGCTCTTCACACAAGCCATCTGAGCAATTCAGCAATGGAATAAATCAAGGCAAACCCTCAATAAATTAAACCTGAATTAAATTAATTAAGAGGAGACATTATGACTTCAATCACAGGAAATTCTACAAGCCAACCTGTGGCTTTAATTTCACAGCTGTGCTTGTGCTACCCTGTGGTGCCATCAGTCTAAATTAATTCTAGGTAGAATCATAGAGGGATTTGGGTTGGAAGGGACCTTTAGAGATCATCTAGTCCAACCCCCTGCCATGGACAGGGACATCTTTCACTAGACCAGGTTGCTCAAAGCCCCATCCAACCTGGCCTCAAACACTGCCAGGGATGGGGCATCCACAGCTTCTCTGGGCAACCTGTCCCAGTGCCTCCCCACCCTCACAGGGAAGAATTTCTTCCTTGTATCTAACCTAAATCCACCCTCTTTCAGTTTAAAGCCATTACCCCTTGTCCTGTCACTACCTGCCCTTGTAAAAAGTCCCTCTCCAGCTTTCCTGTAGGTCCCCTTTAGGTACTGGAAGGCTGCCCTAAGGTCTCCCTGGAGCCTTCTCTTCTCCAGGCTGAACAATCCCAACAACAGCCTGGGAGACAGCAGCTGCCCTACAAAGCCCAACAACTGAGGTCCAGGCCTCTCTCCTCATCCCAGTCTTCATCCCAGATCAGGCTTGACCAGGCAAGGAAACATCTCTTCCCCCAGTCTTGATGGCAGCCCACTCCCATGCACAGTTTCTCTGGGCAGGACACTGGGAAAAGGACAGAGCCTAAAAATGACCTTTAGCTTGTACATTCCTTTCTCAGGCAGGAGCAAAAACAAGGAGTTGGGTTGGTTGGTTTTTTTTTTCTTTGGTGTTGGTAATGGGATAACAGACTGGGACTTACTCCAAAGTTCAATTATTACAGCACCACGATCACAGGGCACAAGAGAAAACAAATGATACACTGAACTCTGATCTTTAATTGGGCTTGCCAGGAACCCCTTGTGTCATCCACAGGAAAAATATTCAAAAGGGAAGAGTAGAAAGCAAGAATCAAAGGAACAAATGAAATGTGTGTGTGTGTCCTGCCCACCTTCACCCTTTGCTTTAGAAAGTAATTGCTCCCAAGGTTTCCCATTTGTTTCTTAATAGACAACAGGACATACTTGGAAATAAAACCATGGAGAAACACAGGGAAGGCTTCACATTTGCCCAGAAACCTGGCAGTCTCCAAACCCCCCCAGTAAGACAGCCTTTCTTTAAGCCATTAAGATAAAGCGCAAAGTGTCATGGACAGACACAACAGAAACGCATCTTTCCAAGGCTCACCGAGGTGGGAGGGAGATTGCTTTAGATTAAAAAGCTACACTTCCACATTGGGAAAGACTAATGTGGTCTGCAGAGCAATGAAACCTCTCTCTAGATGTGTATTGCCCCTCGGAGTTAAGAGCCACTATCTGTGGGTTTCTCACAGCACCAGTCCCCTTCATACTTTCAATAGGGACTCACACAGAGCTACAACACCTGGAGACCAGAGGGCAAGATGGGGAGGATGCTCTCCTGTTGCCATTGACTTTTGTAGGAGAAAGTGGTTCAGTTACTCTCCAGGTAATGCCTGGTGCCCATTTTAACCATGATTCCTTCAAAACACATCGTTTAAAAAATTTACTCTCAATTCACAATCAGTTTGAAAATGATTTACTCTCAATTTGCAATTTCTTGGTGAATGATTTAAGAAAAAAAAAAGAAGCTTTCCACCTGAGAGGGTGAGTTAAGAGTTTGCTTGCACCAGCTTTTTAGGCTGTGACTGGTAACCTCGATCACAGGCTGCTGGGTCCTGACACAGTCTGAGAGCAACAGGCCAGGAAAGCTAAACAGAAAATTTTCTTGCTTGCTCCCAGAAATGCCTGTGCAGTGAACAGCCATCTCCCAAACACTCATGCAACTGAACCTGCCTGTACAAAGACTTAGGAGCAGGTAGATGAGGACAGCCAAACCTGCACAGTAAGGAGTATTTACAAACCCCATTCAATGGCAGGAGGCCAGCTCATTAGAGCTGATAAGGTATGGTGATCTCAGCATATGTTTCACAGGCCTTAGTGCCTTTTCTCTATGATGGAGAAGCAGGAGCAGGGAGGGAGAACACCACACCAGCAACTGTTATCAGCACTGTGTTTGATCAGATTCCCCTTTCACTCCCAATGGACCTGCTGCAGCCCCAGGCACCACGTGAGGCAGGAGGAAGGTGCTCTGGGAATTTCGGTCTCCCTCCTGTTTGCCCCTCTCATGCTGTACAAATTGCTCTCTGCCCAAGCTCTGGAAAAAACACCACAATCTACCTTGCTTCTGAACAAAAGCCTTCAAAGTTAGTGTAGGTTGGGGACTTAAGTTCTGGTAGTAAATCAGACCAACCCTTTCTTGTCATAAAGGGACGCCCAACCTCTTGGGTGCTCCAAATCCAGTCTTCAGCAGGACCAAACATCTTCAGCACCTGCTTTGGGACTAAACCTCAGCCTCCCAAGAAAGCAGCTCATCGCTTTGAAGAGGAGGTGACTGTTCCTGATGTGCCTCAATGCAAATGGGTGCCTAAACCTGGACACCTACAAGTGTGGTATATCTGGCCTAACTGAACTGGCAGGAGTCCCACCGTGCACCTTCGCAAAAGGCTGGGTTAGACAGCCTCCACAGAATACACATCACATCCAGCCAAGAGACCATTTTGTCCTCAACTTCCACACTTAAAAAAACAAAACAAAACACAAAAGCAGGGAAGAGCGCTAATGCCCAAAGAGCATCTTTTGGCCACTGCCAGGGAAAGCAGTATCCCCAGCTCACTGGGTGGCTCCTCTTCCCCAGATGCTGCGATGCTGGGGAAGAGACTAGAAGTGCAGGTAACACAGCAGATGTAAGCTCACCCACCACTTTTGGCAGTCCTTGCTGCCAGAGACCCCAGCTGCGATTCCTCCATTTGGGTAACAAACATATTCCACCCACCACATGCAGCTACTGGGGAAATTCAGTGCCTATCACTTTCGCATCCACCATCCTCTCCACATTCTTCAATCATCAGCTGAAGCCATTTACTTTACACTAGTCACCTCTCTCCTTTTCCTTCCCATTTTTCTTCCTGAAGGAAGAAACAGACTCTGCCCATACTGCCAGCAACAACAATTAAATACTTTTACTGCCAAAGTCCCAAAACACGTTTTGCTGGATGGGGTCACTGCACCAAAACTCTTCTCCTGTTAAACGGGACAGCAGCAAACCTCAAACAGGCAGCGAATGACCACCACACCAGTAAGTGCTCAGCACAGAAGTAACAGAAGAAATTTCAGGAATATAACATACCTGTAGGGAAAGGATAAAAGGGGCAATCTACTTTGCAGAGATTTAAATTCTCTGGATTTTTTTAAATTGATCACTGTTTGTTGTTACTAATATAACAATTATTAATAGTTATCACTTTATTATGTTAATTCACCTCCTTTTTAACCCCTGTTGTGCAAGTACCAGCCTTCACCACAGTAGTCTAAGCAAACTGTTGCATCACTCAAGTACCAACGCAGCTTAGGTATTCAAGCCCAGATGCTGCCAGAAAAGCAATGGCACCAGACACCAGATATGCACTAGCACTGCTAAAATATAGCTGACCATGTACTAAAACAAAAAAATAGAAATATCACATACTTTTGTTTGCTCTTATTTCTTTCAACCTCCAGGATAGACAGAAATTGAGCATATATTTAATCCTCTGTTTTACTGACTTTACACTAAATGTGCGACTGCCGCTTTTATTTGTGGTATACCTTCAAGTCCCAGCAAGAATATAGAATCACTGAGTCCCTGTGGAGGTTTTTAGGGCGCTCAACAGTATAGCATCCCTCATCCTTCACAAGCAAATTCTTCTAGTTTTTCAGTTACACTGGGATGGGACAAAGGTCTGCTTGCCTAGCCAGTCCCAGACTCATCCTGCCCCTCTCCTCCGAGCCTCATCAGGCCACAGGGTCCCTCGCAAAGCACAGCCCAATCCCAATCCAATCAATTGAGACTCTCCCAGTCTCAATCCCTCTGTGAGACCGTTGTCTCCCACAGAAGAGGCAGAGAGAGCTGGGACAGCCTGAAGCAGAGAAGTCTTAGAGGACACCCCATCAATGTGACTCACCCCCAGTGAGTCCCCATCTCCATCCAGTCCCATTTGGCTCCCCTTCTGCCGTTCTTCCCCCAAATCCCTTGGTGCAGTCCCGCTCCCTTGTCCCCAGGCATTCCTTGCCTTAGTCACCTCCTTCTCTCCTTGAAGATGAGGAGGATGGCTTGTTTCTCCATCACCTCCAGGTATGACAAAGGAAATCCCCTGAGCAGGTAAGGGAGACATGGACCCGCATCCCGCTCCTACTGCTTTTTCCTTGCTAAATTCTACAGTGCCTCTGCTGAGCGCATGGAAGATCAGATTTGATTTCTCAAAGGCTCTTTACCTAGCCAAATTCAGGTAGGTTTTCCTCAAAGGTGGCAGAAAGCCACCTGTGTCACACAGACCACCCTTCTGCTGCGTTTCAAGGTCTGGCTGCACAACATGGTGGAAAGGTAGCATCCAAAAGAAAACATTTTCTTTCTCAAAAACGCAGGAACCCGCTTTTCCCCCTAAGCTTATTCTCAAAAATAGGAGAGAGGTGGCTAAGATTTTCCATACAAAGTCAGTCTGAGCTAGAATCCAGGAACAGGAGAGTTTCAACCCATCTTTTTAAAACCTGGCAAGAGAGATAAGTGTCTCAAAGCAAAGACAGGATAACAATAATGACCACCATAGTTACTCAGGGGAAAACAGTTGTAATCAAGGGGATAGTTAACCCCATTTATCAAGAGTAAAACTGAGGCAAGAAAAGGCAAGAAGTGTAACTGAAAATACCAGGTATCCTTAAACACAAGCAGCACAACCAGCCTCCCTGATTGCAGTATTTTTTTTTAATTCCTAAAAATACCGTCATCTCCAGAGATGATCTAACCAGATTGCAAATTAACCGTGCCATCAGCGCAGAAATACGGCTGTGGCTCCCATCGGGGTTACCGCAGGTCCGGCTGGCCGACTAGCCCCGGCTCTTGCACAGCATGAACGAGGCGAAGCTGCTGCGAGAGACAGATCGAGCGCGCAGTGGCTCGGAGCCGAAGCGAGGCATCTCTGCCAAGCCGGCAGCGGGCAGAGCCAGCGTGGTTGTGCCCGCACCCCTGAGCTGCTGCCGGTCAGGAATACTCAAGTGCACAGCAAAGAAACGCTTGAGTGACCCTGCACCGTGCCAGCCAGGTTTGATACAGCCACTCGTGAATCAGAGCGAATAAACCGTGCCAAAGCTCCTCTCCTGCAAAGCCAATTAGGTGTCTCTCCGCCGTGATTCCCTTATACCGGGTATCTGGGAGAGCTTAGCCCGAGTCCCAAGCAAACACGTGGAAGCCAGCTCAGGTCTGGTGCTGCGTCCAGGCTGCAAAGCCCTCTCCTGACCCAGGCTCTAGGGAACACAGTGCAAACACCAGCATGACCCCAGTAGGGCTTATGATGGGTGGAACAACCCCCACCATGCCAAAACACATGCTGTTTCCAGGGGAGGCTTCCAGATGCATTTTCTTTCTCTGTGCTACCCAGTATCTACAGCACCTGGGTGCTTCACCATCCAGACAACCCTACTCTGCATGACCTCAGTGCTACAAGGGAAGCACTTTACCCTGAAAAGCCCAGGGATAACAATTCCCTGCGCAGCAACCCTCAGGAAATCACCCGCTTCATCCTTCTGCCCCAAGACAGTATTTCCTACAGCTCTGTCACCCTGCCAGCTGCTGGCTGAACCTATTCTTAAAGGCCTTTTTCCATGGTGGAAACTTCATACCTTCCCCAGCCAGCCTCCTTCAATGGTTGTCAACCCCTCCTGCACGTAGGAGACCTCCAAGGAAGATGCAGATCCTATAGAAGGCAACGGTACTTATGGTGCTCTGGCACCCGGGATTAAGGTTGCAACTGTTTGGGTTTCTGCAGGAGAGCATGAGCATACAAGCAAAACCAGCCCTGGGAGTTTTAATAAACCATGTGCTCTCCTTACATGGAGAGCAGCCCATAAGATAAAGAATCCCTTCACAGAGTCTCTGAAGTCTTATTCATGGTCTATTTGTATATCTGCACTGATGCCAGTGTAGATACATCCACAGAGCACAACACACCCTTGTATGTAATGACAAGGGAAAAACATCGCAGTTCTGCTTGGCTGGGCCCCAAGTCAGGGCAGTTCTGCCGCAAACCTTTATCCTCATAACACATCTTAGGCCATAGTTAGGGCACTAATAACAATATAGCACCGACAATGTTTTGCCATCATTCCCTTCCTAGAGGTGGGGAGAGCAAGCCTCACGCTTGCTCCACACTCCTCTTACCATGTTTTCCAAGCAGAACCTCCTCCTGCCTCTCCCTGCCTCCTGCTCCCATGGCTGGTCAGGGAACAACAGCCTGAGAATAGGTGTGAAATTCAGTCCCAGGACAAGAAAACACAGGGGAAAAAAGTAATCTGGAAAATGAATGGAAAACACAGCATTGGTGAGGTGCTGTGTTTCCCCACTGGAGGGGGAAAAGAAAAATAAAAAAATAATAATAAAATCAGTTTCCCTACCCAAGTCCTCAGTACATCAAAAGAAGTTAAAAAAAAAAATCACACAAAACGCTGCCTCGCTGCTGCTTTACTGGTGTCAACCACTGCAGGACAAAAGGGATGAGGGTGTTCAGGAATGGCCAGCCAGCCCGCTGCCAGCAGTCAGCCCTTCAATCTCTCTGCACAGTGCATAAAAATACAAGTGGGGACAGGATAAAAGCGGACCCTGCGCCTTTCTACCCACACCTATCAGCGTGCTTGTGCAATGATAACCAAAAAAGCTGCAAACTCCTCCAGTGACTTGAAGTACAGCTGCCCCATCTACTTCCCAAACCATCTGCAGGAGGAGGTGAGGACATACGGTTCTTACCCATTTTCTTTGGTGCTTATTTACTCCGTGTATCTGCATAACCACGGGCAGGATTTGAAATTAAAGTCGGCTCACGCACACATACAGCTTCCCCTGCCCTACAGAGAGGAGAGCTTCAGACCCCACACTTCCAGTGGAAAAAAGTGTGTGTGGGCAGGGTGGGGGGAGTAGACATGAGCAGAAGCCATGATCTGACTCTGTCAGCAGATGACTTCTATTTGCACTCGTTAGCACTGCCCTAGCATGAGCTAACACCACCCCCTCGGGTAATTTAAATTTATAAAAAAATAGAGGAGAAGAGAAAAAAAGCCCATATTTCTATATTTAGGAGGTTAGGATAATCAGGGTGGAAGAGCCCATCTGTTTGACATTCACTCCAGCTGCTGTGGATGCGGAAATTTGTCTATTTTCTTTCCTTTTGCCTGTTTCGACTTGTCCTGGCTGACTGTGACAGACAGCCTGATGTATGGCCACAGCCATTTAGGTCTGAAACTGTGCACCATCCCATAGGAGTCACTGCAGAACCAGTTGTACAACCAGGATCTTTCCCAAGGGAGTGTAAACCAGTTAATAATAATAATTATTATAATATTATTATTTTATTGCTACTATTAACAAATCTATGTTTCTAACGCTGAAGAGGGAGCAACACAGAAAGGCAGAAGACAAGCTAAGACACATCTTAGACCTCTGTAAAAGTCAGGCTCCCCTCTGCCACATCATCCTTTGGGGATATCTCCCCATATAAAGCTGAATTTCTGTGGGATGCCAACTCATCATCAGTGGCACTAGCCACTGGATGGAGACATAGCCACACTTCTCAAACTCACCTGTTCTGCTATTTTCATCCCAAGGCTCTGTGAAAGCGAGCCTGAGCTAAATTCAGAAGTGGCCTTTGATCTCCCACCTTCCTGAGCTGACCAGGCTCTGGTCCCAAAATAATAAGGATGCAATTGCCTCCAGCAGTCTCTTGATGCTGTTCCTGTCATAGATACGAATGCCCACAGCCCTTGCAGGATATAGCATCATTGCCCCTGTAAAACTAACACGGTGCTACTTATTTTGCTGCTAAAGGCATCCCTGTAGCATGTAAGGACACGTGGCAGACTGTTGGGACCATTTGCTGTTTGTCTTGTTTGGTATAGGTGATTGCTTTTTAATTTCGCAATGTTCATCGCTGGGGTCATTAAAGGTGCCGGGGATGAGCAGTAAGCCTGGATAAATTTTATGCGATTAATGTTCTGAAAGCCCTACAAAGAGGAAAGAAGACTGTCCGTGCAAAATTCAGAATTCCACCGCCAGCTTTTCCGTGCAGGGTCCTCTCCGGCCCTGGAGCTGGAATTACACAACAGGACACAGAAGAGGACAGGTGGACAAGGAGCACAGATTGAGAAATAGGAATATAGATGGGGAAACGCATCAGTCTAGGGACTCCCCAGTCCTCCCCAAAGCACACACTGCTAGTCCAGCTCCAGCACTGCTTTCTTCTGCCCAACAAACATTCCCTCACCTCCCCAACCACACAGAGCCGAAACTGCCCCTTTGATTTCCATATGTGCAAGATCAGGATCTAGGCCATCACCTAAGGGGCAATAAATGTGTCCAGAGGTCAAAAAACTTCCCTTTGGAAAAAGCCCTCCTCTCACATACATGGTGTAAGCTGCTTGCATGCAAGGAGTTGGACACTGATGACCACATTTTGCTTGTCCTTGTGATATCTGGTGTGGGGTTTGGTACAGAACATGGCTTGGATGCATTTCTGATCATTGTGGCATAAGAAACAACATCTTACTCCTTTGAGTCTCTGCTCCATAGAGGTGAGTTGAGCTCTTGCAAGTCAGCAGAAACAATCACTCTTCCTCACCCAAAAATCAGCGCCTACTCCTGCACTGCCTCCCACACAGCATTACCCAGAGATGGCTTTTTCTCTTCCCAGACCACATTGGCCTGAACTGTCTGTGGTCTTCTGCTAGCTACTCCACTTGATACACCCATGGGTATCATGGCCCACAAAGAGTGGTCTCCCTGGGACATGAGGCACCTGGACCCATCCCCTCCTCTGACAGAAGAGAAAAGGCCTCAAAGATGTTATTTTTCTTTTCATAAGGTTCACGAAATTAGGTGGGCATGTACAGGTGAGATACTCATTACTAGCTGGAAAGACCAGGCCACGCTCAACCCTCTACTAGACATAAGAGACTCCACAGAGGTCAGCCTGAAGGCACAAATGGAAAGGAGATGACATCTCGCTGGTTCACAAACCCACAAAACTAATTATTTAACCATGCTTTCCAGGCAGGCCAACAAAACACCACCTGTGTTAGAGCTGAAGGGTACATCACAACTTCAGAAGCTGCTTTCCACAATGCGTAGCCTCCAAAAGAAGCACAGAAAAGTGTAGACCTTTCCCAGTTTATATTGCTAAAACAGCCCTTTAAAGATGCTGAAGCAATTCATACCTATTCCTCACAGACCCAGAGAAAGTTTTCCTTTCTGTGAGGGTCATTTTTTCCAAGCATTATTCGATATTTCTGAATTAACTTTTTTTAAGAGAGATAAGCCAATAAAAGCACATGGAAAAAATTCTGAAATCTGAGAAATCTTGGAAGATGAAGATTTAAATAAAATCACAAGTAAAACTAATCCCTGGGTTTTTTGGTTTTTTTCAATTCTTCATGTTATTTCCCCCAATATTTAAGGGAAAAAAGCACAGAATGACACGCATGGGAAACTTCAGATGAACTGTCTTGTATTTGATGAGACCAGAAATACTGCAAAAGCTAGTGCAATATTTATATCATCACCTCCCCCCCACCACCATCTGAAAGATGCACTACCCCATAATTTCAGATGAGGAAACAAAATTCTCTCGTATGTTCACTTTCATGAAAGATAAAATTTGCTTTGTTCTATATTTTGGGCCCTAATTCAGCAAACCACTTAAACATATGCTGAAGTTCATAATTTGCCACTCTACCACTTATGCATCTACTCAGGAATACGCCTGCAGTCAAGCATATGCACAGCACACTGCTGACTGTGGACCTTACATCTTTCTGTTCGTTTCCGCAACTATTCTAATTTAGTGACGTGAATGTACAAGTAACACATTTTATGCAATTTTAGCACACGCTGGCAAAAGTGAAATTTGAACTTGCCCAGCCACATAAATAATCTGAATAATTATTAAAAAGTAATAGCTAATTCTCAGTACCTTTCAGAAACAGCTTACTTCTAACAATTACTTTAAGCTGTCAGGAGAGTGAAATACTATGGCGTGAACTTTTGCTCTGTATCAGTGCCGAGCAATCAAACTTGGAGCAGAAATACTGCTCCCCCCCCAAAGGAAACAGGAAAAAACCCCTCTGCTCATAAGCATGCAGTATGTCAAATATTATTTGTAGAAGCTATTCAGTAAGTAATTTCAAATAAGTAAAATGCAAAGAAACCACAGGATGTTCACAAACATTTTGCAAATAGAAATGGAAGAGGAATTCATTAAATAAATTATTTGCTATAAATTATTCACCTACCTCTAATCTTACTACCACTTAAACTATAAAATTCATGCCATAAAAGATACAGGATACATAACAAGGCATCATTAACTTATGCATTTCTCAGTGCTGCTTTATTTTGACTGTCCAGTTATATTATTGCATTAAGGCAGCCTTTTGTCTTTAATGCACTTTGAGTGTAATACATTTTGTTTTAAAAGCTGAGCTAAGGAGACCTGGCCTGATTTTAGACTGTGATTTGATTTTGAGCTCCAAGGCTGAATAACTCTTCAAATCCAGGAGAAAAATCCAAGCTGTTCTCTGAGCAAACCCAAAATGAATGAAAATCTTACACAGTTGACTAATTTCATGAGATTTCCACCATTTGGGTCCATTTCACATAAACTCACAGTGAGGAGCGGGTATTTTTGCATCCATCGAGCCACATAGCAGGACGCACTGGCTCTGCACCAGCTCACAGGGTCAGCAGCATCCCCACCCCAGTCACTTTTCCCCTCCTCCAGCTGCAAGACTAGCTGCCAGCTGTGCCCAGGCTATATGGCCAGAGGAAGAAATTCCCCAAAGAAACTTAGAATACAGTACACAATTCTTTTTAGCCATGAAAACAAAATCCCAGAAAGGGTTCTCACTCATAACCAAGAATGAAGGTAGCTTTTGCATCTTGTCTCCTGACTTGTTCTAACCACCATATTCCACTACTTGTTTGATCTCTCAGCAGTTATATTTTTTTAATACCATATTTGTTTACTTTTAATTAAAATGATGATGATTGTCACCGAGCTTCTCCGTGCAAAACTGATGCAAACTGTGGTTATTTGGTTATGGAGGAAGAGAGTGAAAAAAGGTTCTTACAGTTGTCAAAATATTCTCCCAATCATCTCCAGAGCAAATGCTATCACTGCTGTTGGCAACGGGTTGCAATTAAACGCTACACCTCACCATCCATACATATTTCTACTCCTTGGAAATGAAAGAAAAGCTGGTTTTGCAGACCTTTGTCATCCTGGACTGACTTGTAGCAGGCTTAGCCCTTGGCCCAGTGGACATGAGGTGCATTTATCAAGCCCCAAACAGCACAGAGTCCCTACATACAGTGTTACTACACACTAGTATTTCCACACGTATGAGTGCTTTAAAAGACCCTCAGCACAGGGCCAGAAGAGGCAAGGGCACAGGGTGCACTGACACTGGACACCTCTTGAAGAATTTGGTCCCAGCTCCTGACCCACAGACCTTAAAAGCTAGGCAAGCTTTATCGCAGCAGTTGCTACATCAAACACAGGGAGAATAGTTATGGCACTGCTGACAGGACTGCTTCCTCTCCTTGCTGATTTTCAACATAAATTCACATCAGCCAAGGCTGTTTAAAAGGAACCTGAGGGAATTGAGTGCTTAATTCCCATAGGTACCTTATAAAATCCCAATTGTAACAGACAACGCTCTATTTTTTTTTTTTTCCATTTCCAGAGTGAAGCCACAGCATGGGTAGGGAGTGGATAAGGAGGAAGGGCTGTATTTGGCCAGATGGAGACTAAGGCTCCCTTGAGCAATGAAGGCAACTCTTCAAAATGCAGGAGGACCAGATCGACTCATCTCTACAGCAGTGCCTTGGCTAGCGCATTTCCACCATCCATGGCAAAACTCACACAGAAATACAAATTGAAGGCAGGCCAGCCGTGCAGCAGACCATCCTGGGCCTCTCGAGCCAAGCCTGATGGCAAAGCTATCCCCATCTGATCTCACAGCAGAACCCAGTGGGGCAAGGCTTCCTCCAAAACATCGTTAAGCCACAGATTGTTTAAGATTGCCACCAGCATCACAGGCTGCACCCAGTATGTGAAGAGGCAGCAAGCTGGAGGCAAGGAGGACAGACATCATGTAGATGCAATCCCCTCCCCAGTGCTCCCAGTGCCACCTCTCTGGGGGTCCCGTGCATGACTTTCATTGTGGAGGTGGCCAAGGCAAGGATGAAAGAAGAACCACATTTGATTTAGTCACTACAGATTTTCTTTAAAGACTCAAAAAAAATCAATAACCATCCAAGAGCCACTGCCATGAGAAGTCAGGAGGGAAAATATTCATCAGGCCACTGACTAAATCAGCAGACAGGCAGCATGCTCCCATGGAGAAGGGACAGGCTGGCAGTCAGGAGATGCAGGCTCCAACCCCAGGCTGGCCATGGGAATCCTGCATGACCACAGGCAAAAGAATTCCCACCTCTGGGCCTCAGTTTTCCCATCAGCTGCATGATTATCTAGATAACATGGCTGTTACCTAAGTCAGTGGAGAGAAAGATTATACAAAGATGAGCATTAAAAAAAAGTGGGTGGATGGAGCGCAGTATAGATATGAAAGGTTCTGAAAAATGTGGGCCTCCTTCATGCTCCTCATCTTCTACAAAGTGGCTACTTGAAGCAAAAATAGACCTTCCCTACAAAGGCAGCACACAACAGACACACATATATTTAGATCACTGTGCAAACTACCAACTTTTGTCCGAGGCAGGAAAGTGGTACCCTGTGCTACAAAGGGGGAAAAATGACAAAGAAGTCTGAAGTCACCCTGGAGCAAGGAAAAGAAAAGGAGCCAGGTCTCTGGGACAGATTCAGCTGTGGCATAAACACTGATGCTAGCCACATAAGAAGGTCAGGAGTACACAGCAAAGCTCTCACGAGCCTGACCTGGAGGTCCATCAGGTGCTGGATGTATATAGGACAAGCACTCACCTTCCTGCATGTCAAACGATTCATTTCAAACCCCTGAACAAACGGTAGGACGCTGCAGCAGAAGCAACCCTCAGGAAGGACAAGCCAAAACACCTTTTCAGTCATTTTATTTTGCAGCTTTTTTGGCTTGCTAAGCTATCCCCCTTGCCCAGTTGAGGGCGTCACACACTCCTTTTCCTCACCCAGGAGGCATCAACCTGTGACTAGGGCCACTCACTTGTCCCTGACCCCCAACATGTGTTTTCTACCTCTTCTACTTGCTCAGAGCATGGAAATGGCAGCACAGAGACCCAGGGGCAGCAGGTGGGAACAGAGCCTGCATTTCCTAATCCCCAGTGCTGACAGCCAATAAAAAAAAGGAAAAAAGAAAAAAGCTCCCCCCACCCCCCATCACCTGGTTTCTCCCTTACATACATAGCATCACTGCTGCCTGATTGCAGCCTCAGAAAAAGGAAAGAAAGAGGCCCAAAAGGCAGCTAGGAAACCCACCGTCCGTTGGCTTGCCTCCACACGAGGCGAGCGGGCTCCTTCTGCTGCAGTGACTTGGCAAGCACACCTCACTCTGACTCAGCACCTCGCCGGCACCTCCTGTCAATTATTTCCCACAAACTGCTGACACCAGAAGGGCTATTTGTAATTAGGATGCAACACAAGCCAGTGGCTGTGGGATGCTTCAGCTCCCTCCCTCTTTCACCTGCAGCAGTCCCTTCCACTTCAGCCTTCTGGCTCAGGGCTGGAGCACCCAGGGAGGGTGAAATGGGGGATTAGAGCAAGAGGGCTGAAGGATGGGGACCAGGGTGGGTGGGGGAAGCCTACCCATGTTGTACTTATTCTATGGATACACGGACAACTGGCAGCCAAAATGCAGTCTTACCTCCGCAAAAAATAAGCAGCCAGTGAGAATAGGGGTAGAGCAGCAGATGAGACTATGCATTAAAAAAGCTACTAAAGAACTAACACAGAGCATTCCCCAAAAGAATAAGCAAAATGCAGCCTCGCTGCAGCTCCATGCAGCTGAGAAACACAAACCTACGCTCTGTGTCCGAGGCATTTTCAGCGCAGGAGAGGGAAGCGCTCATTGCGGATGAGTCCCATAATAGGGGCCCAGGGCACACCAGCTGTTTCAGGGGCAAAAGGAAGGGGTGCCCTTGACAAGCCAAGGACATGATGATTCTGCAGACAGACTGAGGCTATTCTGTCCCTCTGCCAAGTAGCCAAGGTCCTCTCAACCTCTCTGAGCCACTAGCTCCCGAGACACAGCCAGAAAACCAAGCGAGCTTGCAGCCTAGCAGCTCCACAACCAAGAGACATTCGGGCATCAAACCCTGTCAGACAGCGAAGTTCAAACACACACTTAGCTACAGAAGCAGCCCAGCAGCCACATAAGCCCAAGAGCACCCTGCAGAAGCCCTCTGGCACCTTTTCCCACAGGGCTTCACTAAATAAAAACCCAAAACCAGGGTCTGCCTGTCACTCATCCCATCCACTGGGAGCTTCAGGCCCCCATCACTGGCACAGGCGGTGAGAGGCAGCAGGGGGAGCGGTGCACAGAGACCCTTGAACCAAGAAGCAGGACTGTATTTTCTGGGATAATGCTTCAAAACCAAACATTTCATAGAGTGCAGCTGATGCCGATAGACCGTGTGGGAACACAGGTCAGAGCAGGCGGTGTGAAGCTGGAGCAAAAGGCTCCAAGGAACACTTCAGGTTTGATGCCGAAGCCTGCAGCGAACCTATCCCTACGACATGATGCAATAACCACTTTCTACAGTACAGGAAAGGGATGAAATCGCCATGATAACCAACGGCTGAAGCGTCCAACATTCTCATAGTCCAGGGGCCCACAGCTGCAGAATTCAGACAGTAATGTTCTGCCTGGAAATCTAGCGTGGGCAAAAGGGCAGAGATAAACTGCAAGATGAGTAACGCACAGATCCCATCTAGATAGCCAAGGCTGAAGAGGGAGAAAAAGCTAAACACCAAATCTCACTACAGCAGCCTGGATTTACCACTGGCTTCCCAATCAGGAAGGGAATATCTACTGCACAACACGAAGTGAAAGCCAAGGAACCACAAAGTCAAAGAAAACAGAAAAAAAATAGCTACTTCAGCAACACACACAGGAATTAGCTAAGTGTCACAGCAGGTTACAATTTTGCAGCGTCTTAAAGAGGGTAGGTAGGGCTTGGAACAGCCAGTCCCAGGGCACTGAGTAGCTAAAACACTGCAACTGATGCAAAGGGCAACCTGAGTCAAAGTAACACCGACTGCTACATAATCAAATTTAGCATCCTTCTGAGAAAAACAGTACCAGAACTTTGCATCGTGCCTCTTAAACATTAGAAAAGATGATTACCAGCAAAAATGGTCAAAACAGCCTAACCTCAAAAGCAGGGGAATTAAAGTTGTTACACTCTGTATGGTGGTGTGTTGAAGCAATCTCAGCATCGTCACTGAAAAGGTAGTCAGTGCCCCTGAACAACAAAAGAAACCTGCTGAGAAGCAAGAAAGCACACTGTGGTCAAACAAAAGGAACAAGAAGTCATTCAGTCTAAGCAGTTGCTTCATAAGATGGTAGCTAGGAGGGCTGAGAACAAAACTGAAGGCCAAATTGCAAAAGTCAAAAAACCAAACAATCATTTCAATATATTCAAAGGACAAGTCCAGAAGTGCTGAACAGTAGGGGAATGACATTTCTCAAGTGGCTGCGCTGCTAGCAAAGATGTGCAAGCTCTTGCTAAGTCAGGTGTTTCCTGAAGTTAGCAGTCCTTTCCCTAAGAGAGGGTACAGGCTAACACGGAAGCGTCTGCAGGGATCGGTAAAACCGGTCAAATTCCCTAAGCCCCTAAAAGTACACAACAGGAGACAAACCAGTTTAATCTCTGCTCAGAGGAACTTGTGGCCTTTCAATGCACTCAAATTTTGGAAGGAAAAAGGACAGGACTAAGTGATTAATTCTCAGTCACTTCAAAGCACACCTGCTAAACTGTTCTGGGCAGGATAGCAGTTTGGTGCCAGCCCCATCCTCTGCTTGCCAGAGGTGGGAACCCCCTTTTGCCTTCCCCCCAGGTGGGTTTCATGCCACCCAGGTCCAGGCTGAGCCCAGAGCTGCTGCCCCACCATTCGGTGCCCAGGCACAGTAGCCCTTCTCCTCCTGCCCTTGCTCTGGCCCCGATTACAAGGGATTAGCCCCAGGTTTCATACCAGCTCTGGGGTGGTTTAATCTATTCCTTAATATCTGGGAGAGAGACAGGGAGCTGGCGATGTGATTTGGGCTGGCTGAGACAAAAGAAGATTGAGAGAGACTTCCAAGGGATCTGACAAAGCTCGGCAAGTGGGCAGCATAATGCAAGATGAAATTCAACATTACCAAATGGGCAGTAATAAGAACTTGAGAGAATAATCTGAACTACTCATATACCATGGGGCTCTAATTCAAATGTAATCACTTGAGGAAAATATCTTGGTATCACTGCGAACGGCTCAATGAAAACATCTGTTCAGCATACAACGGTGGTCAAAAAAGCAAGCAAGCTGTTAGGATGTCTAAAGGCGGAGGCTGAAAAGGATGCTGGAAGTATTAAAATGCCACTGTGAACACTGACAGCGCACCCTCAGCTGGAATTGCTGCGGTTACTTCTGGATGGCACACCTGAAAACACAGAAGGCACACCAAATCCACCAGTCAATAACACTTACTGGTCAAGCACAGTTAAAATTGGGACAGTTTAACCTGGAGAGGAGTTAGAAATTATCGAAGGGGTATGAAGTGAAACAGGCCCTTCTATATTTTTAGTTTGTTTTGGTTTTTTTTTAAGAGAGAAAGACAAAAGATTGTTCAATACAACACAAGAGCAGGAAATGTGACCAGACATAAGGAAAATGTGATGATTTTCCTTTCCTTTTCTTTTTTTACTTTTTCTGCTTATTCAAAGACTGCCCATAATTAACTACCAGGAATGATTAGCCCATGTTATCATAAAGTGAAGAGCTCAGCAGAAATCACAGGCCTGTGCATTTATAAGGATGCTGGGAACATCCACAGATACATCAGGTAGAAAGAAAAAAAAAAGAAACGAAAAAAAGCATAGCAGTACTACACCCTCACGCTTCCAGGCATTAGCCAACTTCTAATTAACAAGGATTAGGAAGTAATCTCCCCAGTGGGCATGCAGAGAGGGTGTACCAACCCACTTGCTCCTGGCAGATGCTACTAAAACACCAGGCAGGGGAAGAGCAGAGCCCGGACAGCCCACGCAGTTTGGGAGGCTGAGGTTTGGGTGCCCAGTGGGACCACACACCCACCCCCCCCGAAAACTGGAGAGGCTGCAAGAGGGGGCTCGGTTACCCCAGCTCGACCTCGCTCCTGGCAAGGGGAAAAAGTTTGGTGCCTGTTGCTTTGCAAGCAGAGGGGGCTTCTCCGAGGAAAAGGGAGGGGATGGACTTTTTATTCGCTTTGCATTGGCAGGAGGAATATCTGACTCGGTTCATTTTATGGCAAGGAAGTGGCGCATGGACAGTCCCTGAAATTAAGAGAAAATTGGCTTGAGTAGGCTTTGAAGTCCAGAGCAATGCGTACACTGACCTCCTTCTGGGGTAACCTGTAGCACTGGCATGGCACCAGACTCCTCATTGCTAAACGCTTGGCACCGATTGCTCACTGCGGGGGTTTCGGCAGCCCCCGGTGAAGCGTCCATCACCGCAGACCAGCGGTCTGACCTGACCCAGCACTGCTTAGAAACGCACCACACATTGTAAACAGTGTCATTCCCCCCCCCCCCCAAGGGACCTTCCCGGCCTTGGCCTTTTTGGGAAAAACAAAGCCCAGGTGTAACCAAGCAGAGTTCAGACATCAGCTTTCTCCTGCTGATGCTTGTGAAACACAATCTAGCTCATGTTCTCAGAGCTAGGGTGACTCGTGAGGATGTGAGGAAAAAAATGCACAAGTTTTTATCGCTAAGTGATCTAATCAATCTAATACCAAAATTACACTTGAAATTAACTTCATGCAGGTATGCAAATGCACAAGTACTGCCGTGCTGCCAGGAGAGCCTTAGCTCTGCACATGCACAAGTAATAAGAGACTGAGCTCAATCTGCAAGTCCTGCTCTGATTTCTCCAGCAACTGCTCCAAAAGGGGAAACAAAGATTAAGAAAGGGGCTGTATTTCTTAAATAGAAACTTGTCTTAGTTTATACACCATATTCTGCTTCTTTTGGTAGAAGCAGTGTTCTACAGCAGGATGGGTAAGGAAAGGACACAGGCAATGCCATGTACCTGTACATGGTGTTTGCATATCTATGTCAAGGTGGCAAAAATAATGGACAGACTGTACACAGATACCACCAATTGCTGCAAGTTGGTTTTTACTGCTGCTGTTTTTAAAATGCCCTGTAGAAATAAAAAATAGCAGCCACGAAGGCTTTTACTGTAGCTGCTTCCACTAAACCAAACCTTATCAAACGTGGGATGTTTTGTAAAATCATAACTGTGTTTCAAAAGAAAAAACAGGGGAAAACTGTCAGAAATACAGAAACATCCAACTTAAGCATCTTTGGGATGAAAAGTTTTGACTTTTCACATCAGAATACCTTTTTGCTTAGGGTATTTTCTTATAAGATAATAATAATACAATTCCACAAAGAAATACAATATTGATTGTCCCAAGATGGAATTTCTCTCAAAAATTTCCTTTCAAAACCATCAAAGCATTTAACTTCTATTTCCATTCAGAGCAAAGCCAAATTCCTCAATCCTGACGAAAGAAAGCATTTGTCCTCAGCCCAGCTCAAGCAGTGAAAAACAAGGCAGGAGCCAGAATGGACACAAGTGACCTCCAAAACCAAAGAGATTAAAACATATAAGGAAAAAACACACAACAACAGTTCACTGTGCACGGTTAATAATATTGTGCTCTCTGGTGCATCAGACCTGAAACGTGAGAGAAAAGTGGGGTGGCATATGATTAGAAGCCCTGTAATTGTGACTTCTCCAAAGGAGAAGCTGGGGAGATGTCCTACCTGACGCAAGCAAATCATTTCACCTCTGTACACTTCAGTTTTCCACGCTATAAATCAAACTGACTGTCCTCACAAAGTAAGTTTGGAGGCTCTCAATTAGTTAATGTTTGTAAATGACTGTGCAAACACAAGGTAGTATTAAGCAGGGAACTGTCTTTGTTATGCTACTGTCTGTTAAACGACCAGGAGCTAAATTTCTCTCTGAACATTTACAAAAGGGAAGGCAGCATTAATGCTCCATGAGGAGAAAACTACAAAGAACAGATTTTCAGTGCATGCACTTCTCCTTGAAATAAACTGTGTTAAAAGCACTTTACTTAAAAAGCACAATGATAGTAGCATCCTGCTAAATATAGATGACTCGCCACAATTTAGTAGTGAACATCCCTAAAGAGTACCATTACAGTATTGCTTAACCTGCTGCATAAATTTAAGCATTCTCCTGTGGTTACAGCCTGGACCAAGACACTCAAGACTACTACTAGCAGCCGCTGACCTTCAGTGGGTCACGAAGCCTCTCTGAGCCTCGCTTTCTCCATCTGTACTATTGGTATAATAAAACCCCCCCACACATCTCCCCAGTGAAAGCAGGAAAACTGATTTCTAAGTTTCTTAACGAGTTGTTTATATCATACTTTGTATATCCATATCACTACTGAGCAGCTAAATATAGCTGTTCTCGAGGCACTTTGAGATCCCTGGGAGAAGGGAATCTTGTAAAAGAAAATTGGGTTTGAGGCAATACTGAAGAAACAGAGATAAAGAATCAGTTTCCAAAATAAGGGAAGGGTGCCCACTTCAGAGACAAAAGAGGTAGTTAATGCATCTATGCCTACCACTGGGGACCAAGGTCAGGTTGCGAGCAAAATGATTTATCTACACATCACAAAACCACACAGCTTGACACAAATGGCAATCTGTTCCAAAAAAAAAAATGCAAAAGCATGGAAGAGCAAAGGGCTGCCACAGTCCTCTCTTGCTAGGACCAAGGACCTGGTGCAGGGCTGGAAAAGATACATGGGCCAACCCAAAGGGTGCTGCAAGGCCAAAACTTAAAAACCGGGTTTCAGCCGTGATAACCTCAGACTGGCAGGAGGCTGACTTCAGTTGAGGACTGGAAAGACCGACCTGTGTGAAAAGTTGCAGACCAGCTGTTGCACTGATGCAATACTGCCAGGCATGCACATGCATCACCACCACCCCCCGATCGTGCAAAATCCAGCTGCAACAGACTCTAACATGCTGACATCTCACCTGTTGCAATACTATGTCACAGGATCCAAACGCCATACAGTTAAAAAAAGTTGGTTCTGCAGTTTAGCTGTACCCGATGTGTGATTTCTAACACATTTGACAATTTGCAGTGTGCTATTTCTGGCTACGTAGCAGGATTGACTTGCAATCACAGGTTTGGTTTCAAAGTTCTAAACAGAATTCCCTCCTATCTTTCCCTAAACTTCTCTAGGGAGCCTGAAAAATATTATTTCCACAAAAGTTATTACACTCATAATGCTTTAGAGGGAAAACACAGACACTGCCCCTGTCCCAAGAGCATTAAACATGGGTATTA
The DNA here is from genome assembly GCF_000737465.1 of Haliaeetus leucocephalus. NCBI lineage: Eukaryota > Metazoa > Chordata > Aves > Accipitriformes > Accipitridae > Haliaeetus > Haliaeetus leucocephalus. Next base: position 20,367,185 of record NW_010972664.1, read on the forward strand.
CAGGCCCAAAGAAAGCCATCATCTAGCTCTGGTTAAAAAGAATCACTGCTATTCCACAAATTGCAAAACAATGTAAGAAAATGGGACTATAATACTTGATTGACATTTCACTACAAAGCCTGACTGTATTTTATCATAGGCATAAAGTGCAAGAATGACAAAACGACCTCCAGGGACCTTTCCTCCACCACACTTTTCATTTGTTTGGCATTAAGTATTTCTTCTGTATATACACTCTTACAGTTTCTGATCCTTTAACTTTTAAACCTTTCACCTTCCATTTAGGCATCACTTTGCATGTGACCCCATCATATTTCTTCTCTATCCTCTAAACCAATATAAAGCCTCAAAAAGGAAAAAAAAAATCACTCTTCTTTACCAGACTTGGCAACCCAGAACAGAAATACACTTGCTGATCCTCTGCAAATGTCGTTTAGAAAAAACTCTCAATTTTATTTCAGCTTTTGTGTCTGCCTGTTCCTTATACCTTATCAGGGTTTTCTTTTCAAATTCAAGAACCAGTGAAAATATGGCCATACTGTGTAACACAGAAGTAACTGTGTACCATAGCTATTTTCATCTACCACCACCACCTTCTAAAGACTTTTCTTAAGACAAAAAGAAAAAAAACCAAGCTCGAGACACAGATGGTTCATTCAAGTAATCTTTAAGCCTTTAAGGAAAGCACAAGAAAAACTATTACACTATTGCAGATAAATATTTCATGGAAAGGTGTGTTTCTGCACCCAGTCGCCTCCATTGTCATTGTCCCTACCTGCCCTCAACCAAAACCCCAAAATTAAATATCGAGTCAATCTTTTTGCCTAAAGAGATGATTAAACACCCCTTTAATTTAAACCTTACATCTGGTTACTGTTATATGTTTTAGCAGTGATATCACATAACAGAAATGCTTCATCACTCATATGCCTTTAACTGCAGTAGGCACAGTAACTTTCTAGACAGTTACACCTTTGCAATGTCTGCGGACAAAAAATTGTGGCATCGAGAACCTGAAAGTCATTGAACTCACTTCCCAAACTGATAAAAGTTCAAAAAGTAAAGAAATGGCATGAAGTGTGAAACAGCTGAGATAATTTCTTTCAATTAAATGCTAATAAACTTTTTTTCCACATTTCATCTCTCTGAAGTCAGCAGGTGCGATTTCCATTTAATGCATGCAACTCAGGCTCCCAAATGTTTCCTGAGGATGGGGCTCAGGGTGCTTTTGGGGCTGAGGCATTTGTGAAAATTCACCTCGTCCATCACAAGACTTGTTTCTCAGCGGGTCCAGGGCAGAGAAGAACGGCCCGCTGCGCCTCGCAGGGCACCGAGACCCAGGCACTGCTACCCAAGCAGCAGACTCCATCCAGATCCAGACTGCAAGAAAATTTCACCCAGACCTTGCCGAGACATCTCCGGTATTTTTTGTGGGAGAGCCCGTCATTTCTTACTGTCCTCCTGCTCTCTCAGGGCTCACTTGCAGGAGGTTTCCCAGTTTCCCAGCCGCAGAGGTGGGCAGCAGCCGTGCCCGGCTGGCTCAGAACTGCTCGCTGCTGGGCAGACCCCCGCTAAACTGCTTAGCAAACCTCTGCGTAAACGAGCAGACCTTAAGAAAATTGTCTTGTAGACCTCGACAAAAGGTGACGGAGCAGGCCTGCTCTAAAGTTTGGCACTCCTTGAAAGAAGGCGTTGCCACCTGATCAACAGATGCGTCCCAATATCTCGCGCTCTGGAGTTTCTCCTGTTGCCCTTACCACAGCATCTCCTAAAGCTCTCCAGCAATGCACCAAGTGATGCGAGTAGCATCTGTCACATGCAATTTATTCCCTCTCCACACAGAGGACCGGGGGGGGGTACGCACCTTATTTTGGAAGGGCTTCTGGGGGGGTGGGAGGTGATGGAGTGCTCTCCATCTCTCCGTATCCCCAGGGATAGGCACTTTGAGCTGAAGGAGCCTGGGAAAAGGCAGAGGAAAGCAGGGAAAGAACCCCACTGGGGGGGGGGACACACAGAGGGGCAGCTTGTCACCATCTCTGCAGAAAGTTCCCTGCTGCCTCAGGGCCTGGAGGTTAGACCAGAGTTTTCCCACCCAGGTGAGCTTATCGAGGGGGCTAGGCCCGGACAACAGCGCCGAGCCTAAAGCAAGTTTTACAGCACCGTAAGAAAAAAAATTAAAAAATTAAATATATATAATAGTAAGGATGGTGCAGCAGGAGCCGAGCGGAGCAGCGCTCCTTCCCCACGCCTGCCTGCAAAAAAAAAACCCTCACCCACCGCCGCATTCCCGAGCATCACCCGTGCAAAGCAAAACTCACCTCGCAGGGCCAGAAGAGCTACCAGGGCTACCGGCACCCACCTCCCGCCGCCTCCGGGGCGCCGCCGCGTCATCCCGGGGCCGGGCGAGGGGAGCAGAGCGGGGTCGCCGAGCCCTGCCTTTATTTTTTTTTTTTT
>NW_010972664.1:20370204-20501532 GCF_000737465.1 Haliaeetus leucocephalus
TTGGAGATTGCACCCCAACAGTTTTTTTCCAGATTCAGCATGATGGGGGGGGCTGCTTCTCTCCAGGGCCTGCCTACAGTGCAGGGAAGAAGAGAGCGGCAGCACGCAGCAAATTATTTGGGACAGGCTGCACAGGACCGGGGACCACTGCAGCACATGGTATAAACATCGCCAGCTTCTTGTTCAAAAACGTGAGCTACCCTTACTCCGCTAATTCCCTTTTGTAAATGAACCCGAGCGTTCACCACACCTAAAAACCAGACCAAGACACCTCCGAAGGAAAAGCATCTGGGGTAGCAGTACAGAAATTCCTTTAAGCAAGGCAGTTCTTGGAGTTGGGGCCCCACAATAACACAAGAGTCACCAACAAGTTGAGTCGTTTAGGGTCGTGAGCTTAATTGCAGTCCTTAAGGCTACACAGAAAAAAAAATCAGTCAAAATCCAGCATCGAGCATGCAAGCAGAGGGTGGGAAGGGAGGAAAGGAGCCCCTTCCAAATTTAGGGTGGTGATCCATGGAAAGGCTCAAAGCACAGCTTGCACAGACCGACTCCTTGCACACGGCCAGCTCCCTGCCCAAGTCTGACCACGTTAGTTTTGCTTTGTGAAAATAAGCAGCTTGGCTAGGAAAGCCCCCTAACAATTCTGCAAAACGCACCATTGCTTCATTCCCCTACCCAAAGCTTCCTCCCCACCAAAGCACAGCCATGCCGCCTTTGCACCCTGCAGGTGGCCAGTCCACCTTGTGAAGCTTCTCCCTACCTTCTCTTCCCAGCCAGAAGCCCTGGGAGCATCCCCATGCCCAGCACCTCTCAGGTTTCTACCTCCTCAGTTGCCTCAAAAGCTGCACTGACCCTTTATGTGGCCACACTCCCACTGAGAAGGCAGGAGCTGCACCTGGGAGTGAAGATGACAAAGAAAAGCACCTGGGGTAGCAGAACAGAAATTCCTTTAAGCAACATGAAAAAGGTAAGTTGGTGCCCATGGAATCAGTAAATGGGAAACTAGCTGCCATCTAATCAGCCTAAGTTAAGCTCTGCCTTGCCCAACATTGAGCTTTGGCACCCTTCTACCAGAGGACTAGGTAAAAATGTTACCCCAACAGTCCAGGTTTACCGATTTTCTTGGTTCTGGAAAAAAAAAAGCACTAAGTATTTATGAGGAGCAATGGCTGACCTGCCCTTATCAGGCAGCAAAACTCCTGCTGACTCCCACGTGGGCTGGGATTTCACTCAGTGAGTGGTGTGTACGATGGGGTGAGAAGGCACTGCACAGTGATCCAGGGGATGCAGCCCCAGTCTCTTCTCCAGGTGTCGGTGCCTGCTGCGACATCCTCAGGCATCAAACCTGACAACGTGGACAGTCTCATAGGTCTCACACTCTTGCAAAAACACCCTCCGCTCCAGCCCTGCCACAGGCAGGCGGGCTAAGAGATAGTTTTGCTCCATTAAGGAGCCAGTTCTTGGCAAAGGCTCAAGCAGCTGAAGCATAACACACTTCAGAAAAGCACCAAAGGGAGAGTCGTAGCCCAGCTGCTTCCCTCGTTCTCCAGCAATATGGGGACTGAAGTTTTCTCAGACTCCCTCAGACTGCTTCTCTTTCCTTCAGCCGACCTGCTGTATTTTCCATCCAGAAAAAGGATAGAGGAACATGATGCTCTTATTGATCAGAAGCAGCTCCAGCAGACCCCCATCCTCATGGTTACGTACAGTGACCGCCTGGAGGAACGCAATGGGTATGTCCACGGTCCTAACTACAATGAAAGCTCTCGAATGTTTCTCACCAAACAACCTCCTTCACCAAAGTCAACGGCAGAGAGCACAGAGCATGTTGGGCATAACAGCCTGCCACTACCCTTACTCCTTCAAAAAACTTCTGGGGATGAAAAGATGCAAAGACAAATCAAGTACAAACCAGAAAAACTGCATATTCTCCCTAGGACTGCTGCACTGCTTTCCTGATCTGCCAAGACTTGGAAGCTCCCTTGACCTAATGGAAATCAGTGTGTTTTTTAGTATAAGGACACACTGCATTTGGCAAATGCCATCCCAGCTCGCCTTGGACTGTTCCTTGCGACCTGCTGTGCATCAGCTGGCAGGTAAACAGCAAAGATCGGTTCGCCCGGTACAGTGGCTGAATTAATGTGCTTCCTAAAGAGCGCAGTGAGCATAATGTGAATCAGGAGCCTGGTGGTCAGAGAAAGCATTTCTGCCCAGAATGGACCCAAACGAGTCCTTTTTGACCCAAGCTGGTAGGAGCAGGGAGTATTTTAGTCACCTTTAGAATCCCATCACCACAGCAGATACTATGTCATACCCACGTAACACAGTGACACAGCAAGTGACTTTAGCTGCTTCTCGCAGCAATTGCAAGAACAATCTGTGGCCACGCTCCAGAAGGATGGAGCAGCCACAGGGAATAATAATCTTCAGATGCACCAGTCAGTCCTCTCACCCTGGCTCCCTCTCCACCTTACCACCACTTCCAAAAATAGCTTGCAGATTGTACAGAAAGGACGTGGCCGAGGAGATATTGTTCCTGGAACTCTGAATTTCTACTTGAGTTGTCCTTGAGCCTTCCCCAAAATATTAGCCTTATGCCAACCATTTATTCAGTGAATGCAGCACACTCCAGCCGGCTGGATGCTAGAGCTGCAAGCAGACACATATTTGCTGCTCCAGCACTCTATTTTCCTACCAGTGAGCATCTATACCTCTTCCTTAGCACCGATGGAATAGTACATCGTGGATAGAGGAGATATATCTGCGATATCCCAAGCATCGGATGCTGGCAGGTGACCGCTGCAGGACTCAGTTGTGTTACATTGCTCACAAGAGCAGACATGGGATCCTTAAACTGAGTGGCCAAGATATTTGCCAAGACTTTACACGCTAGGCTGGGCAAGGACAGAAAGAGGAAAAAATTAAACCACTCCCACCTGCTTTTTCTTTTGAAAGAATTATGATAAGTAATGCAATTCTCATGTCTCAGGGAAAACCATCTTTCCGAATCAAATCTGAAAAGGGAGCTTTTTTCCAGGACAATGCTTTCCCCCCCCCCCTTTCCCTTAACATGGCTCTAAAAAAACCAGTGGGGATGCAGTTGGGTTCAAGAGCTACAACAGATGCCAAGCCTTACATCACCTTTGCTGTCTCCCAGCTTGTTACTGGGTTATCTATTGTCAAATGGGAATTTATTGAAGGTGACATTGCTTACAAATTGATCAAAATCAGCTTCAGTGAAGTGTCCTTCCAAGATATAAAGAGATGGATAAAATTCACTCACTTGATCATTAATAACTTCAGTCTGTGGAATTGGTTATCTCCTTTTGACGGAGGAAATAGAGTTTGCAGATTGAACGGTTTTAATCCTATCTGAGAAGAAATATGACAGACCTTCAGAGATACACCCAATTAACTATCTCTGTACCTTTTCAATAAAAACAATAAAACAAACCCCTAGATTTATTTTGCTGAACGCCTGTGTATACAAAACAGATGTCACTAACCAGAAGAAACAGCAATACTCCTGTGAACTCATCTATCCCAGGAGATTTTTTTTCCTCCTGGCCACAGGGATGGTTACATGGGAATACTGTCCCAAACACAAAGGTTTGAGTTTGTGAAAGCCAACGTACTGGAATCAGCAGGAGCCTCAGGCCTGGGAGAGGTGGGTATTTAACTAGTTTACCCTCATCTGCCTTCACTGTCCCAAGTCAGGTAGAATCCAACACGGACACCATGAGCCCGATACATTCCCAACGTAGGCTTTCGGGCAAGCGCTGCCTGTCAGGATAACTCGATCCCTGCCACAGCAATGACCTCCACTTGCACGTCAGCCACGTGGCCAGACCTTGGGAATATCTGAGTGAAACCAGCCCCAAAACAACAGGCGAATTTCCACAATCCTTCAATGCCAGATGGCAGGAGCGGATGTGTCCACGGAAACCCGTGTGGATTAGGCGTACTTTCAAACTTCGCAGCGCCGAAGTAGGCCACCACGCTGTTTCTTTTTCTGGGGCCACTTTGACCCTCACCTTGAGAGCAGGCTCTCTCTGCCCATCCCCACTTGATGGGGAGCAAGCCATACGGCCAAACTTTGCGAGCACCCAGGAGCTGGGCTGAGGCACTGCTTCCCCTAGACCTTTCCACCCTCATGGGCACACTGGTTTGTCTGGTTTCTTCATCCCAGGCACGTAGTACCTGCGACACACCAGCTTTACTTAGTGCACTGCAAGATGCTCCTTTTCTCAGTAGCATGGGGAAAAAATGCGTTTCTACACATCCCACCTCCAATTTCTGACCATCCCTGGAGCATCCCAACGCGCTTTGAGCTAATCCACAATCTTGTCAATTCTCCTCATCTTTTCTACATCTTCCAAGTTTTACTTGGCTGCTCCCACAGTTAAAGAAAACCTCCTCAGCTACAAAATCCTCTCTGCTCCCCTCCTCCTGCCCAGAGCTCTCCTGTTTCAGCCTACATCTAGAAAACCAAAGCTTTTTATTCAACATTTTGAAATCCTTCATCTCCTTCTCACTCCGCTCCCCCCAACCCAGTCTACACAGACATGTTTGGAACAAATTGCTCCCCAAGGCTTCAACTAAATCTTTTCTTTGGACACGCTGTTCTTGCTGTGGTTAACAACTGTCCATTGTACCCTGTCAGACACATGCTGCCACCCCTGTTAGCAAATGGTGGATGCTGCATCCACATAAAAGCATTTCATAACGCTGTCATTTACATAATAACTTTCTAAATTGTACATCGACAGATTTCCCCAAATCATTACAGTAGGTGAATTAAATCTTCCGCTAAACACCAGCAAATGGTGGTAATGACAAGTCTTCTAAGTAGCACACCCCATAAAGCTCAGAAAATGGAAATCAATCACTCTTCCTTTTTTTTTCCCCAGAACTGCTCAAAGAATTTATTACACACAGCTGTGACAGAAAATAAATAGATGACAAAATTGAGAAGAAATACACTAAAGTTAAGACTCATGTGGACATATTCCTGCAGTTGAGATACAAAATGGGTCTTCGAGAATCTTGTTTAGTAGCAGTGTTGCTGTGATGGTCTAAAGATATGTGAGGTGCAATAACTTCTACAGAGAAGCAATAACTTTTACTAGACCAGCTGATGTAGCTGAAAAATACCAACACGCTTTTGGGCACATTGACCTGAAGAAGGGCTTCCATCCTTGAAAACTCATCTGTTTTTTTCCTTATTACATCCGCTGGTCTAATAAAAGATATTGCAGCTTTCTGCATTTCTTAACTGTTTGATGTTCATTGGCAACTAGTAACCACACATAATGTCTTTCAGCCACTTGCTTTTTTCTGCAACAACTAAAAAAAGAATAGAGTGCCTGGGAAAACAAGCAGCTAAAATCCTTGCACTAGTGGACATACAGCCACTTTGCTTAATCTTGGTGTCACTAATGGTGCCTGTATAACTTGCAAAGATAACTTTTAATCCAATAAGTTATCTAGAAAGGCCAGAGAGATCCCAGGTATGGTGAAAACCCTGGGGATATACAGGACAGTCTGGAGAGCACAGGGCAGAGACTGCCACATTCAGCAAACACCAACTTTGCCAAGCCCATAGAGAAACGTGGGTATCCGTGGCACCCTCACAGCTGCTCCCAATTCGGAAGGGTTGCTTGGCTCAGACCACAATACTGTCTATGTTACTCTGCAGCTGAGCAAAGCAACTCTGTTGGACCAAGGCAGGAGAGAGATCAGATTTTTGGTATTCAGTGCAGTGTATCCATAGATGAGATAGGTGGCCCATGCAGTGATTGGGTGGGGGTTACATATTACTGGCATAAAGGTCAATTTGGGAAAGGTTTCCTACCTATAAGGCGTAATGCTACTTATTACCACCACACCAAAGTGACTGTTAAATTTTGGGGAGCATGCACCTCGCTCCTGTCTGTCAGTGCTTTCGTGGGACAAGTGCTCAGCATCTTCTGGGTCTTACTTGATCCTCCAACACAAGGAGCCAACCACATCCCAAGGGTGACTCCTCCAAAATCTAAGCAGCCACGTGGCAATGAATGAAGTCTTCTGTTTAGAAGCAACATAAGAATACAGTAATAAGAACAAAACCTAAGCTTGCACTTTGACACAACCTGCTGGTTAATATTTCTAGTTGCCCATGCTCCACCACTCCTTGTAGCAGCATTTGCTGTGCTGCTGGGAAGCTGCCCTGAGCCCATGCCAGCTGATCTTCCTTTCACCTGTTCTGGAAGGAGTTCCAAACCCCCCTGTAAATCACCGCTGACAGGAATGCAAGTTTCCAAGCTATTATTGACAGTATTGCCTGCCGTTGCTTAGTGTCAGCCACGGGCCACATGGTGTTTGTCAGAGTACGTGGCGCCTGAGGAGTTAATAGCATCTTGGATGCGCACAAATTTAGCTCCACTGAACATACTGCTTTGGCGCAGTATGCCATGGCTTCCTATGCAAGGCAGGGTGTGCCCAATTCACACTAGCTTGGGCCAGAAAGGGTTTGTTTCACAGCAAAGAGACAGCAGAACTGTCTTTTCTTAGAGACCTTACCATGCTCGCTACCTAAAACAGTCATCACAGGAGTCCATCAGGGCCAGGGTTTAAGCCAGAGGAAGACGTCATCAGGGCTGACTTAATGACAGCAGGAAGGATTAAACTCAGACAGTCCTAAGAGCCTGAACCAGCAGCCACTGTTGGGGAGGAGAGGAATAGCTCCACGTATAGCACAAGGCAGATTTGCGTCTCCCACCACAGCCACACAACAACAAAAGGTGAATTTTCAAAACATGTTCACCAATGCTCTTTCAAATGCCCATTTAGGGATTACAATTCGAGTCCACATCAATTAATGAACATGGGGTAGAATACAGCCTCTCTCTCTCCATTTTCCACTAGGGCTTGTAAATAAGCTGGCAAGTAGGATTTATAAGCACCCTTTTGATGCTCCCATAGGTAGCCTAGACACTGTAGTCCCAAGCAAAGACAACGCTAACTGCCAAAAGGTTTTGTTGCTGAATCGACTCCCAACCAATTTTTGCTTCCCTTTATGTATATAGCAAGACATTTTCTTCTCCCTCCATTGCACAAAATGGTCATTATAGCTGGCAATTACAGCACCAACACTAAAAACTCAACAGGCTCATAGAAGGTAGTGTCCTCTCAGTCCAAATCATGTTTTCTCCAGGTCACAGGAATGCAGCTATAGTCCTGCTATCTGCCTTTAATTGTGAACATAGGACTTCAGTCTCCAGAGCAGAGTTGTCAGCCCTGCACCTTCCCTCACCCCGCCTTCATTTAGTGGTGCTTAAAATATGTATGCTTAAAAAGCAAAAGTTGAGTTGCCTAAGTGCAAAGGAAAGCCTCTTAATTAGCACTCAAATCAAAAGGGGGGAAATGAAGGAAAAGCGTAAATTGATTTAACATTTTCAAGTTAATTTCCTGGACCTTGCCCCCCCCTTCCTCCACTTTTTTTTCCTGAATCTACCAAGACAACAGCCCTTTGGGCCAGTTGGACTGAAGAGTGCTGTCTGGAAAGCACTACATTGGGACTGCCAGTTCATTTCACCCTGATGGCACCGATTTATACCAGTGCCTGGTCAAGGATTAAGCCCTCCATCAAATTTTAACAGCCCCTTGTCCCTTTAACAGTCCAATTTCAAGCAGGAACCCTTCTTAGACCCTGGATGTCTCTATGGTAACACAACAAGATCGTTTTGTTCTAGCTCACAGCATTGTGCGCATATTGAAAAGCACAGTTAAGATATTTTGAAGTGGAGAGTCCAGATCAGCCAATTCTGAAGCCTCGCAAGAAAAATGATTATGCAAATTAAACTCCTAAAGGTGAATGAAAATGAACGCTTTCAACAACAATACCATTACAGTATGAGAAATGAGACCAGCGGTCTCAGCAAGGTGCCTCGCTCAGCAGTACAAAACCCACTACACCAGTTGCCTTACTTTTTGCTTATCTTAGCAAAACGGGCCAGGACAGAACGGTCACACCAACAAAAGCATTTCTAGGTTTTGTAGCTGTTGCTGCAGCACAGCCACTGCACGCAGAAGTCAAGTCTCCAGGAGTCGTAACAGGGTCCCTCTCACGTTAAGGGAACAATAAATAAAGATGCAGCAAGTAGAGCCCCGAGTTCAGGGCTGGACTAGCAGAGGCAACAATTTAAATGTCTGCTTGCCCCCAGCCTTAGAGGAAAACTGCATCTCACATATTCCCCCAGTGCCAACTGACTTACAGTTGGCAGCAGCCTGCGGTATCTCTCGCTTGCCAGTTGCTCCAGAAAACATCACAAGAGGAGCTTGGTCTCATGGAGTACTGCAAGTTGGAAGGGCAGGAGAATGTCTCATGCCAGAGGGCACAAGACTGAGCCCAAGGAAGTTATTACCTCTTCTGGTCATTGCTTCTGTTTTATTTTTTCATGGCTATCACTCACCTGCTGAGTGCCACTGTTGCACTCAAATTCTTGCTGTAGACAATACAGAAATGGACCTTATATGCAAACCCAAGAGTTTACTGTCAGTGTAATTGAAATCTTAACAGTCTAATCAAAGAAATATTATTTGCCTAGATGTAATTATTAAAGGAAAAAATAAAGACCATTTTCTGGAAAAAGTCTGAAATTGTTTTCCATGCTTCCTGGCAAACATCCCATCTTTCTCATTGCAGGGAGGAGCACAATGCCAATGTATTCTTCCTCCTCCATCTAAGGTCCATATGGGAGCTGGATTTATACATTTTCTAGCAACATTTTACATCTCACTCCTCCTCCCTTGGTCCAGAAGTCCACACTGCATCCAGATTTACTACCATTGTGGTTTAACCCCAGCCAGCACCATGCAGCTGCTCGCTCACTCCCCAGATGGGGGAAAGAATCAGAAGGAAAAAGGTAAAACTCATGGGTTGAGATAAAGACAGTTTAATAGGACAGAAAGGAAGAAAATTATGATAATAGCAATCATAAAATTACAATAATTATAATAACAATAAAAGAATTAGAATATACAAAACAAGTGCTGCACAGTCTACCCCCACCCACTCCCCGGCCAACTCCCCCCAGTTTATATACTAGACATGGCATCACATGGTATGGAATATTCCTTCAGCCAGTTTGGGTCAGCTGTCCTGGCTGTGTCCCTGTCCCAACTTTTTGTGCCCCTCCAACCATTCTTGCTGGCTGGCCAAGAGAAGCCAAAAAATCCTTGACATAGTATAAACATTACTTAGCAACAACTGAAAACAATGTGTTATCAACATTTTTCTCATACTAAATCCAAACCATAACACTGTACCAGCTACTAAAAAGAATATTAACTCTACCCCAGCCAAAACCAGGACAACTACATATGAAGAACCTTTACGTATATTGTATTTTGTTCTTTTTCTCCCCTCTAATACTGGTTTTGCTCATCTCTCATGTCTGCATTTCTTTATCTGACCACTGGTGAGCTGTTTATAGATCTGGGGTCTACGCTGGTATCCTGTGCCTCTTTTCTCGTAACCCCATGCCTGTTCTCCTCTGCACTGCACTGTCTGTCCCCTCTTTCAAGGCCTCTGTTATCGTACCATGCCTGCATTTCTCTATACTATATCGGTATGAGGAGCAGGGAGCGTGCAACCTCCACTGAGATGGTCTTTTTGAAAATGGCAGGCTCCCAAAAAGCTATGAGGTAGTAGCAAGTGAGCATTGGTCAGGCAGAGAGAGCATGTTCTGCTGGGGGAACACATTCTTCAAACCCAGCTGGACAACTATAGAGGATCAGGCTTTTAGGAAAACAATTGGAGTTTTCAGTTTGGTAGCACAGATTCAACTCAGTTTAGCTAAATTAAGCCCTTAATAATAAATTCACTTTTTTCTTCGTCTGCATGTTGTTCAAAGGCATGCGCTGGACCAACCTATGGGAGGCTTCATTACCAGCAGGCCCTTGGGTGCAACTGGAATATGAATATGAAATAATTCTGAGAAGTCCTAGTTACCACCCCTGGTGTTATTCACTCTGTCTAGACACATCTAAAACTGAGCATAGACCAGATCCAAGTTTTTCAACTGAATTTTTACCAAAAGTGTTTTTCTTCACATTGCATCTTTTTGTCAAGAGATTCCAGTATAAGCTTCTCAAATACAGAAAAGGTTTGAAAGTTTTTTCTTAAAGCTTTGAAATAAAAGTGTTGCCTATGAGGCAACTAAGTTGAGGGGGAAAAGTAACTTAAGAAAATTCTTAATTCAAAAAAATAATTAGCAAATTAACAGTTTCAGCAGGGTCAACATCCAGTTCAGACTAGGTTGCTTGGGGCTTTGACCAGTCAGTTCTTCAAAGCCTCCAAGGACACAGACTCCACAACTTCTGAGCTACCTATTCCAGTGACTAATTATCCTCAGCAAAAAGGGCCTGCCTCCACCTTCTTGATGACTTCCACATATGCATTGGAAACTTCCTCAGCTTCTCCTTGTTTTCACACATGGTAGTGAATCAAACCCTCTACATCACTGCAACAGTACTTGATCTCAATCCAATTTAATCAGTAGAGAATGACAGCAAGCTCATCCAGATAAGAGGGCATGCTAACCAACTCAAGTTTTCTCAGAGTGGTATCTGCACTGACACAGTTTAACAATTTAACACGTATGTAGGACAGGAAAGATCTAAGTGACCTCCCTGGACATACCACCATTTGAAAAATGATGCAGGTACTACTGAATTTGGGACTGGGTTTACACTTGTGCTTAAGGTTACATCTGGACACCTCACATGGACTCCTGATCCTACCCCCAGTGGCTCAGGGCAACTTTTTCTGAAGTTATCCTCCCCCACCCATTCAAATCCCAGTTTAAGATGGCACAGATTTCTTCTGAGTATAGAACATAGTATCCCTGGTAACTGGAGCCGATATGTTCTATAATGGTTTCCAGGAGGTGTCATCTCCAAGGATGAATCCTTCTCCCAAAAGGGAACAAAGCAGTTGGCTTTCTCTAGTAAGGCAAAGGCAAGCAGCTACAAACCAGGTTTTTCAGAAGTGTCTTTTTCACAGCATCAGGATCCATTTTATGAGACAAGAGCAGAGTCCTTATCTTACCTATGCCAGAAGGAGCCCAGAGCCATAGAGCAGATCTTGACCCTCCTCAGACCAAAAAACACTGTTCATTCTTTCCTCCTTAGCCCCATTCCCCATTACTCACATGTTGCTGTAAGAAAATCAGAGGACTGTGTAATGGTGCGGTCATGTTGTTGGACTGAAAATTTAAAACCTTTCCCATTGGATTAGGTAAATGCAGCAAGTAACATGCAATCGACGGCCAGAATACGCCTTGGCCCGCAGCCCAATAAATGAATCCTTAAGGAGCTGGCATCTCACTACCACACAAATATAGCTCTCTGCTCATTACCAATCCAGTCTGGAATACTGGGGAAGACTACAGGAAGAGAGACACCTGGCAGAGACGCCAAATTATTTCCCTGCATACTGATTTATGCAGCGATACTTCCTAAACCGCTAACAAGGGGAGCACAAGCTGTGCAGCGAACAGCAGCCCCAAGGTGCAACGCGGAGAGGCACGGCAGAGCTCCTACAACAGCCTCGCAAGTCCTACAGCTAGAAGTGCAACCGCAAGATCTTCAACGCAACGCGGGGTTTTGACCGACATCTGCTTCGCGATCATTTGGCAGGCGGTCCTTCCCCACGGCAGAAAGGGGCAGCAGTTCAGTTTAAGCCTTCTAGACCCAGGTTGCTTGATGGGGAGAGATGGACCCACAGCAAAAACAGCTAATGCCCTTATAGGAACCAGGAGTTCCAACCTAGCTAGCTTCCCTCATTGCCTTGGTCATGCCAATAATGAGGCAGAGACCTGTTTCTGCCTGGGACAGACCGCTTTCTTTACAGGCAAATTCCCCTTCTCTTCTATAGTCCTGTGTTTCACCCACCAGTAGGGTTCCAGTTTCAGCCCACCAGAAGGCAGGAACCCACACATCCCTCGTGAGCAAAACTTCAACCTCTGGTGACCCTGGGGCTCAAAACGCACGTCATCAACAGCATCACCAGACTTCCACTTTTGCAGCGCTTCTCCCGCCCCCTTAAATAGCCTTCCTCAGCTTATTTCTCCTTGGAATCAAAGTTGGCCTCCGCAAGGGAATGGCTGCAAAGACAGAAACTGGGACTTTTATGGAAATGGGCAGGAATTCATTAAGCATGAAAGCCGCAATAGTCTAACATTTTACTAGTGAGCAGCATTGCCTTCCAAAAGAGTCTCAGCATTTTTCAGATGCGCTCTCTCTCACACTGTATCTTTATTTCTGTTTGTACAGCACCAAGCACACTACGGCTGACATTCGGGTATGGTATTCCTAGACTCTATAGCTGTGGAAATAAAGAATGTGATATGCCTAATTGGAGGTGTGATCCAGGCTATAAATGATACAGTCCTGTCAAAACTGAATTAATCATGTACCTTTCACCAGCTTAGCTGTACTCTACCCATTAATCCATCTTCACCGAGACATATTCTAGTGTTACAAATAACTCATCAGTTTCAAAGGCATTCCTCCCCAAACTATCCCCACTCAGGACAGACAAGATTCAGATTCAGCCTTGGGCAAGTGATGCTTTTCTAGGCATAAAAACCCTGTACAACAAAAACCCTCTCATCTTTAATGCCTGATGGTTGTGAAGGGATAGGAAGGGGAGGTTCATGCTATTAGGGAAGGGCACAGCTGCACAAAGGGGACATATGTCCTAAAAAGACTCAAGATTTTAATGCTATGACTTTTTGTGCATAGAAATGCATTTGAGTCATTTTTAAATGGTTGCACAGCTAATTCCCTTTGAGTTCTGCACAGTTGGATTCATTGAAATGGAGGCAACTTTGTTCACAGTAGTAGTATTGTTGTAGTTGTGAAGGCTTTAGGCTGTAGCTGAGACAGAGTTTGTAGGGAAAGGAATTAATTTTTATTAGATCAGCCTAGAGATGGAAAAAACCCAGACAGTCTTTTAGGCATGCAAAGCCTTCAAGATTAAAAAAATAAGTCTCTGGATCTGAACACTAGGGAGCCAAGGAGGAGATAATTCTTCCAATAAACATTTTAAACTCATTAATTATGCCAGTGAAGTTTTTTGCAATAGAAGTTGGCATGCAGCAGGCTAAAAAGTTATCAGGGCTCCTTCAGGATGAGCCACGTGAACAAGTTGTACTTCAGGAGACACAAGGAGCAACTCCATCCCCAACCCATTCCAAAATAGCTTATCTGGCACACAACTTGCTCCCATCCACACATCACACCACAGCAAAGACTTTCCCTCTCCAGCTGACAGCAGGCACCTGCAGGTCACTCTTAGCTGAGAGAACAAATGGTTATACCCAAAGAAAACCTTTGCTGCTAGAGTTTAGTTATTTTGTTTGTCTTTTTTAGAAATAGCTAGGGAAAAAACCAAAGAAATGCAACAAGTGATGACTTGAAGGGAAGTACAATATACTGAAGAAGTTAGAAGAGATGCTAAAGTAGCAGAAAGTCACAGCTTCAGCTGGGAGCAAGCCAGGATTGCCAGCCCTAACCTCTACAGCAGCTGGAAAGTACCTAACATACAAAGTTTAATCTTTCTCCAAAAAAGGGTAAGTTCAGCATTCCCTAACCCTCTGTAAGAAGCAAGAAGAGTTGCTTCTTGGGGTCAGTAATGGCAGAAAGAGCAACACTTGTTACAGAAATAATATGCCTTTTAGAGGAGTTAACTTGGGATGATCATGTGTGAAGTATATCCACAGACAACCTGAGCCAAAAGTTTTTTGGCCTCTTCCAAATGTAAGATATTAGCAGTCTCTGCTAACTTTGCATCCCTTGGGCTCTATAGGCCTCTTACACCACAAAGAGGGGAGGAAAATCTCTCATTCAAGATCACCTTTGAGCTGAATTAAACTCCAGGAGGCTCACTGGACACACACAAAGGTAGTGGCAAAAAGTCACCTCCCTCAGTGCTCTAGACACCACAAAACATTTTCAGGCTGGCTGGGAAAGCACTGCCCCAACTTGGGGCTCAGACAAGTCTGCAACAGGCTGGTTCAGACTGGTCACCAGCAAGTGCCAAATAGGTACAGTGACACAAGGCAGAACCCCAGCAGCTAATTCAAGAAAAAAAAAAAAAAAAGCACTTACCTACCCTTTCCAGAAGCAGATAGTGTAGCAAAACTTATCTGGGACAAGACAACAGCAAAACCCCACCACAACAGCCAAACCAAGCCTCATCTTGCTGCTATTTAAGCAGGCCTGCTGACACCAAGGGATGACCCAACCCAACTTCACAGCTGGCCCCACTTATATAATAATGACCATCAGCAAGACTGCAAAGAAAGACTTTTGAGGCCCTGTCGCTTGCCTCTATTAACAGCATTTCCTCATTTAGCTCTCACAAGTTTCCTAGCAACATGCTTGCATGGACGTTAACACATATATTAGATCTTGCACAGGCACCTGTAGAACAGTCAGGGCTGGAAAACTTTGCTTTCATGTTGACTCTGAGGGGAAATCAATTTGCTTCAAGAAGCAAACCCCTTCAAGGCAGCAAAGGCTACCAACGTGCTCGTGACACGTTTGTGAAACCGTGGAGCTCTTAGTGAAGGGACAACCCGCTGCATCCGATTTCATTATTGGCATTCTCCACCTAAGGCGGCAGTGGGTTATCCTCTCCCTGCAGCTTTCAAAGGCAGCAAATGTCAATACACAGAATAATGCTCTGAACAACACATAAAGAAGTCCGAGCAGCCAGACAGGCAGACACTGGACAAAGGGTCAAAAGGAGCAATAATTCACTTCTACACAACCTCTGTCAAAGCCTCCATGTGTCTAATATCTGCCTGTTTGGGGAGCTACCCTTATTTCTCACTGCCTGAGATAGTGGCTTTCTTGCCCAAACCAGCTAGTGGATGGGTTTACCTTCCCTAGCACCATCTCAGTGAATCCATCGTGGAGGAAGGACTTGTCCCAGTCTGCCGGGTGGGTTCAAACTTTACGCTTCGTGCACCAACAGTGCCTGCACACCAAGGGAGATGAGGATTCACCAAGTGCCCAGAGCAAAATCTCAATAACTAGCAGGAATGAGAAACTCCTCTTTGTTAAATCTCACTTGTAGCAGTGACACAGGGATAAATAACACCCCGGGCTGCGGCACGGCAGAAGTCGTGCCAAGTTCCTCATACCATTAATGTATACCAGCACCTCCCAGGAGCAGCAGATCAGCAGCATTTACCTACCACATTTGCTGTGCGAATAACGCAGAGCTGCGTAACTGGCTTGGACTGAAATCACTTGGAGGCTCCTAGACAAACAAGGAGGGCTTGCGACACTCGCCAAGGTGATCAAGACAGTCTTGAGGGCTTGGAGGTCACAACACTCCCAGTCCTCCTCACCCTGCGCTCCATTTCTCTTCTCTGCAGGAGTCATCTGAACCGCGATTTTCCCCTTGTCTGGAAAGTAATTTGGAGCGTGCTTTGAAGCCCAAGCATACCTCGCATCTTGCCCTGTTGAAGCTTCATGCAGTAGAGACACGTACGGTGCAAGAAAATTGCCTTGAGCTAAAATGCACGCTTTAGGGAGAGTGCTTTGCTTTTTGAGGCAAAGACAGCTTTGTCTTGCCTGTTGCCTAAAAAGGGGGTCATGAGAAACATCCAGATTTGCTGCTGCCTTTCAAATGGGGTTTCCAGCCCTGGGAAAAACTAATGCCGGTGTGCAGATCTCCTCCAGACTCGGGGGGAAGCTGGTGCCTCGCAGGGTCGCGCCCGGCAGTGGGGAACTGGAGCGAAGCCACGGCCGGGAAGCGTGCGTCTCTCCGATTAAGGCTCTCAAGCTGCCTGTTGACAAAAGCAGCAAGAGGATTTGTAATGCCTAAGCTCATCATCATCACGCTTTGAGAAAATCCCTCTCCAAGAAACAGTGTAAATAAGTAAAGTTTTACCAGTTAGCGAACTCTCCTAATTGAGTAACCCTTCTAAATTAATAACATTGAAGCAAATGTGCAAAGACTCTGCCGACTTTCTGGAAGATGTCTAATAAAGCCCAGCTTTACTAAAGCCCCCAGAGGAGCTGGTGCCTAAAACTTACCGTAATTTGTTGAGACACTAATGATAGCTAACTCCTAGTGGTTTACTCAACAGCATGGGCATAAGGACAAGAGAACCATCAGTAGGTCTTCCCTCTTGACCCAGCCAGGTGCTAATCCTTCTGTTCCCACTATCTTGCAGTCCCACAGTCAAGGGTGGGGGGCTCTCTCCTTCCTTCGAGGGGGTCCAGTGGAAAACCATCCTTTGAGCACCCTTCAGAGCCAATGTGAAAAGTCTCAGGGGTATCTCTGTGCATCGCTGTCCCTGCCTGAGGGCTCCACATCTCACAGAGACCACATCCTCCCACCCTGAGCAAATGCATTTAATAGTTTAGCCCCAATAGGTGAAACATGAAAAAATGTTTTGTTTCTATTGCTATTTCTCTTGCATTGTTTGCTTTGCCTTCCCCCATTCCAGCCATTAACAGCTTGGTCTCCCTGAGAAGAAGCTGTGGTCGGGTGAATAATGCAGAGTGAATATACTTTTCTTTTTTCTTTGAATGAACTTTGAGTTTCTTTCTGCACGGACACTGACAGCAGTTTCTGCTACTGCATTCACTGCTTGAATCTATTAGGCCATCCGCACTGTATCTATTTTGACTTTAATGGCTGTGAATATTCACATGCCTTCAGTCACGTTGCTTGCAGCTCGCCCACCCATAAAATCGTGCTGGTGTTACATGCATTTAGTTGAAGGCCCCCCGCCTTCACTCACACTCTATAGGATTGGAAACAGCTTATGATGATCCAAGCTAAGTCTGTAAGGAAATTATGAATTAAAAAGCAGATGTAAGCCACTTTTATACTGACATGAGAGAGCTCAGAGTGGAGATTGCGCTGCTTTAACTAACGCAGAGGCCTCAGGCGATGGAGAGGTGCCTTCTCCCAGGTTCAGCCATGCCAGTGGAAGAGCAGATGTACCTCAGCTTGCTCTCGCTGCCCCTGCAAGAGCCTACACAGCACTGCTGGGCGACCAGTTCACAGGAACCTTCCCAAATCCGAGCCGTGGAGAAAGCAAAGGGATTAGATGGAGCCATCAAAATGGTTGACGTGAGCTAAGCTTGAGGATTTTGCACAACTTGGATGAGGGAACGAAACGCGTGCAGCTTCCCCGGCAGCTTGTGCGGTGCTGGCAGCTTCCAACAGGGCAGCAGTGCCAGTGAGCTGGGGCAGCCGTCTTTTCCATCAGCACAGCTACCTCTGCTCACCTGTGGAGGCTTGGGATAAAGGCAACTGGCATCACCCCCTGACCAAAACCTGCTTGGGGGTGGTCTGCTGTGCCCAACCCAACAGCAGGGAAGGGACGGAGAAGGGCTTCCATCAGGTGCGGCACCCAGCCCTTGAGCCAAGTAGGCTAGACCAAGGGGTGCAAAGTAGAATCATAGAATCATAGAATCATTTAGGCTGGAAAAGACCTTCAAGATCATCGAGTCCAACCATCAACCATGCCCACTAAAATATGGGACAATGACTCCACTGCCTGCTTCACCTAAGCCAAATCATTGAGCCAGGCTGGCTACTGCTGTGCTCAAGCAGGCAGAGGACTTGTAGGACATGGAATTATAGACATGTAGGACATGGAATTATAGACATGCAGGACACGGACTTGTAGGCATGAAGGACAAAAGAAGAGGAACACTTCCAATGGTCCACCAAAGGCAGCTCCTCTTGAAAGTCCTGGCCTAGCCTCAGTCCTTCAGCTCTGAAGCAGTCCATCTTGCTGACATGGCTGAGAAGCCCTGAGATAGCTCTGAGTGCACAGAACGGCTCCCGAGCTCCCAGGATTTCAGCATCTCACCTGCTCCGATGGAAAACACTCTGATACACAAGACGGAGCCCGGTGTGAGAGCACCAAGGGGCTCTGTGTGCACTTATGTTAAAATGCCTTAAACTGGCAGCTCTAGTCTAGCACAGCCCCTAAATTGTGGGCAGTTTTGGTCGGTGAAATACACCTGATTTGTGCAAAAAAATAGCAAAGCAGCCGTGCTGCGTGGCAGCCCCGATGTGTACGGAGAGACACAGGCAGAGGAGCGTTCCCACCTCACGCGGCGTGATCAGCACCATGCAAACATACGCACCCCTTCATACAGGGCTGTGAGGCTGCTCCCTGCACTCACAGCTCCTGAAGCTCTCCCAGCAAAGAAATGGACGTTAGGATCCAGGGAGCAGGGATGCCTACCAGGTTCAGGTCTTCTTCTATAAATTTATTAGAAAGTCATCACCCAGAAGACAGGCAGACTTGCTGTGACCGCAGATAGTAAGTGTTTTGTGCAGCCTGATGACATTCAACCTAGCAGAGCAGCGCCTCTGGAAGAGCAGAGTGAAGGGAGAAATGAAGGGATGTGGGATCAGGGACTGGTATCTGAGCCATGTTTCTCATAGCCCCCATATCACATTCCCTTTGCCCTCTTACACTTTGGACGTGTGCAGTAAGGTTCAGATCAAGCCCTAAGTGAGAGAAGAGGGCTTGTCCCCACAAACCAGGTCTTCTACAGCACAACAGAGCACCTTTCTTTGCCCTGATCACGACAGAGGGAGAATAAGCGATGCTGTGATCATTTGAGGAACATAGAGTGGGGTGGGAGTGAGGGACACAATGCACAAGACCGTGGGACTGCTCTCGCAGGGGTGAGCTGAGCTTTGGCTGACACACAGAAACCAGGACGCGCTGATTGCTGCAGGTTAGAGGGCAATAGCCCAGCTTTCTTCTGCACACATAGGTATAGTGGGAAAGAGACTTCTCCCCCTCTCCACACTCGTCTCTGAGTCCCTGCTCTCTTCTCTGCTGCTTGGTGCAATGCAGCTCACGGTCCGGTCCCTTGAGGAGTCCCAGACAAGCACTCCTGCACTGACTTCAGCACAGACATCAGGAGCGAGACTTCCAATGCCTGCAACAGGACGTGCAGCCTGTGAGTTCAAAACAGGAGAAATATATTCCTTCCACACTACTAGAAGCCAAACTTACTTCTGAGCTTGGCAAGCCAGAGATACCATGCCATGGCAAGGTCTTGTTCTTAATATTTAAATATGAGTAACACCCCTTTGGCAAGTAAGTGCCTGTCTGTGGTAGAACAAAGAGACTTTTTTGCCAATGCATCAAGCAGAAGCAAAATTTTAGTTGCTTGCATCCCCAAGACAAACGGCACAAAATACGCTCCCGAACTCTGGGCGATATTTAAGTGTCAAAGCCAGTTCTCTGTAACTGCAATTCTATTCCAGGCCTTTGGCATCTGCAGGCTTAGAAGCTAGATGTCCCACAGGAGAGCACAGAGGAGGACATGTTCATATAGGGGGAAATATGTATTTACAATGCATCCACATTGTGCAGCTGCACCGTGTATTATTACACTAGCTTCTCGTTTTATTAAATCAGATCACTGCAGAAAGGAAAGAGCTCAGATGTGATGGTCTAATGGAACACCAAAATACGAAGGTTGTTTGCTTTAAGAAAAAAAAAAGCATGAAAGCTGCTGATAAATCCAACAAAACTGAGTGGTGTATGAAATCATTCAAGTCAATAGATATAAAGGTGAAGGAAGTGGTGAGAAACAGCAGCTGAAGGTGCTCATAGATAGAATAAAAGAAGATAAAGAAGCAACTCAGCAATGCTTCTCTCCTCCCCAAGGAGCTCAACTAAGCTCCAGAGCTCCTCGCAGCCTTACGCTTCAGGGAACCGGGACCCCAAACCAAGCCAAATCCCAGGGCTGCCCTAGCTCTCACGAAAGCCCAGCCACACCAGTTGCTGCTGGCTGGATCTCCTGCTGGGCTCATTTGGGGAATGGTTCCTCGCTGTCCCCTCAGTGGATCCCAGTGCAGGGATGACGCAGGTCAGCCTGGTCTGCTCGCAGCCGTCCAGCCCCCCCACCGCCCCCACCGGGAAAGCAAATCAAACTTCTCCAGGAAAGTGAGGCACCGTGCAGTCCTGGCTTCCCTGGTTTTCATGCTACCAGCTGGTCTAATCTTGCTTGACATTTCTTCCGTAACAACAACTGCAACATGTCAGGATTAATTAAGCCAAACAGTGGGCGAGTCTCAAAGGAGAACACACATCTGCCGTGATGTGCCCCCACCTAAAAGCCAAGGAGCTTTGCATGGGGAGGGGAAAATGTGAGAAGGAAGCAGGAACGGTGAGGAGTCTTCCAGCGGGAGGAGCACAGTGAGCGGCCTCAAACTGGCAGGGTTGAGATGAACACCAGCACGGCTACGGCAGTCCAGCCTGAGAGCAAGCGCCTTCTTATTTAGCCCTTCAGACAGGCTCCAGTAGTTTTTGCAATGTGTGCATTAGAGGTCTAACAGGCAATTAAGGCCACTTCTTCCTAAATCCGAACATGCGACAGAGTTTGTTGGAAGATTCCCAGTGAAAGGGTCAGAGATGCTCGTACCTCCTGATAGCTGCGATAGCCAAGTGGTGGCACAGTATCTGCTGGAAGGTGAGACGAGGCTCAGCCCCTCAGCTTAGTGGGTCTCAGCAGCGCTCAGTTTGGTCACTAACACCAGAAGATGACCGTGAGAAAAACCTGGGATGTTCTCACTTCCCCATCTTCTTTTTAAGCACTTCTCTCAATTCCAGCCCTGCTGCCAAACCTTCCAACCTTCCAGCAGCCAGATGAGGAGCCGTAGGTAGTCTCCACTGTGCTTCCAGTTCAGCATTAGTTCCCACAAGTTGAGCCCTGTCACCTTCACCAAGGTGGCAGGTGGTTCAGTAGTAAGAGAAATTCCCACGATTGTCAAAATGTTTTAAGGCAGGAAAGGTATATTTTAGTAATAAAAAGAAGCTGTCTCGGTAACTGCCACTACATGTAGCATAGATATGTCATAACACCCTGTACAGACATAATTACCTAAATACTAGTGTTGGTTGATTATCAAAAATCCTGATCCGTGAATCAGCCTTCTGCTTGACTCACTCTGCATGATGTCATTGTATGTCAGTATCTGGATAACCACGGAAATGCTAGGCTGAATGTCTTCTAATTTTAGCAAAGATTTACATTTGTCCAAAAGACTTCACTAACCATATATTTATTACCATACTCTTAAAATTAATCCCCTCATCAGAAATCACAGAGGGACATCACTGCATAGCCAAGGAGGCCAACTACAGACAGAACAACAAAGAATTCCCTGCAAACCCTGTAACTTCTTAGTCAAAACTGTTTATTAATAACTTTGGAGAAAATCTACTGAGAGAAAACCCGGATTGAGGCACAATTCATGTGCAGAAAAAAGAGCGTTACATAAGCACCGAGCGATTGAGCCCACTTTACTAGGTAGTAATACTAGAACAACAATCTCTAAGCTGTGTTGTACAGATGTTACAATACAGGATGTTAAAGGGTTTGACCTTATTTGTCATACTCTGCATTCTTCAAAGCTAAGAAAAATCTAAGATGAGATACCCAGCCATATTTCTGCTCCATTTCTATCAAAGTAAGTGTAGCTATTTGGCAGAAGGTACACTGATCAAGCCAGACCGGGTATAGAAGATGATGGAGAATGCTTACAGGTCTGTGTTTTTTTCTGTACATGATGTTCTTGCAAACACCCAAAGCTGTGGATTCTCTCCCTGGCACAATCCTGACGTATATTGGCCTATGTCTTAAGCACACAGATATTATAATGGTGTATACAACCGATCCCAGTAAATCTCTTCTGCTCAGACATCTCTAGATAGACCTGGATCAAAAAATTCAAGCCTGACTCCAAATCCAAGTCCTCCCTTGCCCCACCACTGATGAAGAGCTCCATCTCTGTCAGGGTCTGTAATGAAAAGGCACTACGTCCCCAGAGACAGGGTATACAATTCTCAAGGTCACTGTATGTCCTTAGGCATACTCCATCTGCATCCACACCCCACAGCTTATTGCACTTTAAGCCTGTCCACATGGTAAGTGGTTTTCTAATACCAGCCATAATTTTGCACCCAGTTGGCATGTGGAAGGCTATATTAAGCCCAGACGATTAATGCTGTCTTTGCTGAGAAGCAAGAAAATAGTCTCTGTGCTATTATACTCTGTCAGCTTTCCCAAACACTTCAGGCAACTAATTCTGAGGACTTTTTGACTGAATTGACATAAAATGCATCCTTCCCCTCTTGTTGCTTTTTAAATGCTTTAGGTTATTTTTATACTGCAGTCTCAGAGGTCGTTGGCAAGAGCAAGTTCTGCCTCCCACCAGGCACTCGAGGAAATTTATGAAGACAGTCAGGTCCCATTTGTTCTGGTCCTCCTTGGTGGGTTTACATGTCAGCATAACATGAATGAGCATCAGATTGCTATTTGTCATCAGAAGCCCCCTGGGTCTGTCCATGGGGAGGTGTTTTGGAACAGATACAGGGGTTACTGCTTTCAGTTGATGCAGGAAGAAAATGTGGTCATCGGTAGATGTGAAATGGACAGAGGCCACCTGGAAAGAATTAGGAAAGCTCTAGGAAATCCATCAGAGCAAAATCAAGAGAAGCAGCCATTTATAAGATAGGCAAGGTGGGTGAAAAGTTTGAGAGAAATACATATTTCTATATTTTTGACTTCTGGGACTGAATGTTTTGTGAACACACCATTCAGAAGACATTCTAGGTGAGGACTCAGTTTCCAGATACTTTCTACATCCTCATGGCATGAAATGAAGTGGAAGGACTGGTCTTAAATACTAAGCTGATATTCCTAGGAAATTGGAGATTATGCTTTGGTAACCACTTTTTACAGGAGCTTGCTATCGTTATCGACTGACAAGGCGCACACCGAGGTGAGGTTTGCAGCTCAGCAGTGAGTGTGAGATGTAGGAGTCTGGACTGTAGGTACCTACGTGTGAACTAGGGGCCAAACATCTGCTTACAGTCAACAAAAAACGAGTCAATGCAGGCTTCAGAGTCTGGAGAGCCAGTCGGCCAACCAACTGTGTCTACTTCAGCAAGAGCAGCCCAGCACTCCAAACTGCACCGCCTGCGTTGGCTGGATCTCTGCTGACTGCAATGTCAGAGCTTTCCACACACCCACATTTAAGCGATGGAGTTGGAGCTAAAGCCTGCTGTCAGTAAGAAGTTCGGGAAATTCACTCGCTGCCAGAGGCCAAGGCGGAACAGGCTTCAGTCACTGCATGTCCAGCTGGCCTTGCCTTGCCATTGTGCCCTTTTTTTCTTGTAGGTTGCTCTGACTAACGTTAGGTATCTGCCTTCAAATTGTCGACTGCAAACACAGCATGCCCTGATATCAAATACATAGGTTATTCTTTTGCAGACTCAGGTTGCTTTATAACATCATAATCAGTGCAACTTTAATTTCCCTGATTCCTGTCATCCAGGCAATGGGGCTTCAGCAATTTTGAACAAAAATCAGTCTGAGGGCAATCAATCAGACCATTGATTTGTCGGCACAAAATGAGATGTTGCTCAACTGCAACGTTTTGACATCCACTGAACAGGAGATACAGTGGTACGGAAGTGAGAACTGGATGTTTAAACTCCCCACTGCGGATAAATTGTCTCAGCAACATTTCTCCTGTCCGCAGAGTTGCCATCTCTTAACCAATAAGCACTTTCCTTTTGGACGTTGTATTTCGCTGGCTGTCTTCCCATGAGCTTTGTGAATAGGCAGTTCCAGCGGTGCAAGCTCCTCACTTGGAACAGAAAGGGTGTTGATGAAAGCTGCTTTCAAGTCAGTCCAATCCCTCTTGGATCAAATGATGTTTGGGAGACAGAAGACCTTCTGTTGCAGCAGTTACAACAAAGTTATTTGTTTTACTGTGGTTTACAATGTCAGCGCAGTCACATGCAGAGCACAGCCGACAAAAGGGCCTGTACCACTGCTGTTGTGTACCACTATTTCAGCAGGAATCCTAGAATCTGGGTTAGTGCCTTGGTGCCTGACCTTCAAAAAGGCCAATGAATAAAGTGTTTAAATCTGATATCTCTGTGTCTGCTCCCAAGATTTTTTTCTTATGGCGAGAGCTAGCAGCATACTTTCTAGGGCATCCAAGTGGCTAAATTTTCCAGTCCTGGACTGGAAATGTAATTTCTGATAAGGCTAGGTTGCCCATGCAGAAAAGAAGACAAAAGCAGTAAAGATATTATTCTCTTGCCATCCAAGATGTCCTAACATCGGAAGTAATTGTGTACTCAGCTTTTCTCATTCCTGACAAATTCTGAATTGGCAAAGAAGCCCAGGGCCCCATCCTCCACTCTTGCTAGATTGTAGGGCCACCTCCTCAGGTCAAGAGTTTACTGGGGGAACCTCCTGGGGGATCAGGTATTTTATGTCTGAAGACTATTGCCTTTACCATTCTCATAAATAACACAATAGAAACTTCAATATGATAGATTGCATCTTTTTTTTCAGGCAGAAGATCACACCCAGTTTCATGATTTATACAAATGCAGAGTAGCCATTTGCCTTGTAACACAGATGAACATTATGGAGATCTTTTCTTGCATGTTGTTGGAAAGCTGAAAGGCAGCCTATTACAAAATCGATACCGAGGCTTCGGCAAAGAGGGAGGAAATAATCCGTCCTCCATATCCTGGCTGGATAGGACAATATACTGACAAGGTGGATAATGACAATGAAACGCTGGAATAGTTGCTCAGTTTGGGGTCTGCAGAGTCTCTACCACTCGGATGCTTTGGGAACAGGTTATACAGCTGGCAGGAAGGACACCAGTGAAGCTACTCCTGCCTTTTGGAGGGGGATTGATTAGGATAACTTCTCAAAGTCTGTTAAGGCCTACAGTTCAGCAAAAACTACAGGATCTGGTCAGGATCAAAGCCCTACAAGCAAGCATTGCTAAGCCAGGCCGTAGAGGACTGTGGATGTATTAGTATGAGACCCGCAGCCCGTGCTGCACTGACTTCTGCATTCCAAAACATCTGCTGGAGACAGCAGGAGTTCGGATGTGCAGGAAAGCAGGACTGGTCCTTGATATTCAGTGAGAAGCTCCTAGGATTTGGGCTGAGAAGAGCTCTCTGCCTCATGCAAAGACATTGCAAACCCATTCACTGGAGTTACTTGATGCAAAATATCTCTCCTCATTGGTGGTGACGCTGCTAAATTGTGTTTCTTTCTATAAATCCTTCCTGTTGTCAGTGGGTTGCCTCTTACTTACGGCCATTGTCCCTTTTGTTGCTACCAAGGAGAGAAACATAGCAGAGAGCTTTTGTTTAATGAGCCATCACATTTAAACATCATTTGTCTCAGTTGTTTTCCTTTTCTCATCTACCTTTGCTCATTAAACTCCACCCGGCTCCGATGTTAACAGCATAATCATGGGGAGCAATAGCATCACGAGATTCCTTGTACCAGTGTGATGCTGCTACCCCCACTGCTTTCCCCCTACTCACCAGCTCTGACGGGTCTGTGCTTGCCTGGCATTATAGCCAGGGTAGCAGCAGCTTCAGAGCCAGCTTACTCCAAAGGCTGAACAGCTGGAACTGTGCTTCTCCATATGGAACAGGGTTTTGGATGGATTTTCTTGGTGCTGCCTGTGACGTTCACCTTGTCCTTTTGCACGTCTGTCGCAGCCGGTCGCCAGCCCCTTGCCTCCGCAGAGGGTGTGGGGCGAGAGAAAGAGCCATCAGTCTGTTCTGTACAGATGGTACATCAGCTGTGGCAACTCTCAGCAGGGACAGGGGACAAAAACAGAAGAAGTGAGGTAGGGGAGCGGTGTCGGTGCCCCTCTGTGGAGGTGCTGCAGGAGATCCGCCACCAGAAGGGCTCTCCTGTGCTTCCTTCCCTGGCCAGGAACTGCAGCAGTCCTAAGCCAGGCAACTGGGGGAAGCAGCAGCATCACTAACAGGGCAAGGCTTTGGGTTAAGGGAGCTGCTCGCTCCGGTCACTCCAAGGCTGCAGATCCTAGCCAGAGCTGGAGAGAGCAAAGGCAGCTGTGATCTCCCCAGTTCTCACCTTCACGTGCGTTCTCAAATCTGGGCCAAAAAATGACCTGGAACCTCTTGCTGAGTCAGTTTTGGCGAGGAAGGGTACACCCATTGACTCCCACCATGCCTCATTTTTAGCATGAAGAACTATAATGAAAACTCAGAGTCTGTTATCGATCTCCATGGCTTAGGCTGCCCATGTCTTCTCAGCTGTCCAGAACATTCAGATCCTGACGGATGGCACTTTTCACCTGTGAGGATGGTGCCAGGACCAGGAAGCTGCAGCAGTACCCAGCAGTACTCATTGTTCGCCAGGTTATCTGAGTGAAGGAACATGTGTGATGAGTTTAGTCAGCAGTTCACAGCAGCTGAGTAAGTCAGGGCGCCGGCGGTGGGAGATGCCAACTGTGAAGCTGTCACTTTTCTGCCTCGTGGACAAACAGCTAAGACTGGAATAGCCGTGAGTGACAGTGACCCTATGGTGCTAACAGGGGACTTGTTAACCCTGCTTGAAAAGCAGGTCCTCAAAGCAAGTGGCCATGTCCTCCCATCTGCACCACCAACAGCTGGGTCTGACCATTTCTGGCCTTGTCCTGGCTTCAGGGGGGACAGAGTTAATTTTCTTCCTAATAGCTGGTACAGTGCTGCATTTTGGATTTAGTATGAGAATAATGTTGATAACACACTGATGTTTTAGTTGTTGCTAAGTAGCACTTATCCTAAGTCAAGGATTTTTCAGCTTCCCATGCTCTGCCAGTGAGGAGGTGTACAAGAAGCTGGGAGGGAGCACGGCCGGGACAGGTGACCCAAGCTAGCCAAAGGGATATTCCATACCACAGAATGTCATGCTCAGTATATAAACTGGGGGGAGTTGGCCAGGCGGGGCAGATCGCTGCTCAGGAACTGGCTGAGCATCAGTCAGTGGGTGGTGAGCAATTGCACTGTACATCACTTGTCTTTCTTGGGTTATATTTCTCTCTCTTTTTGTTATCTTCTTTTTCATTACAATTATTGTTACTATTATTACTATTTTATTTAATTTAAATTATTAATCTGTTCCCATCTCAACCCATGAGTTTTACTTTTTTTCGATTCTCCTCCCCATCCCACTGGGGTGGGGGGCGGAGGAGTGAGCGAGTGGCTGTGTGGGGCTTAGTTGCTGGCTGGGGTTAAACCATGACAGGCCTGTACCAGTCAGATTGAGTATTTGTGTAGGATCTCATCAGAGGATAAATCGAAGACCCTCAGTACAACAAACCAGGGAAGACTGGCCCTGAGGAAGACGTTTATGAGAACATATTGTAGCCTCAAATCCCTGTTAGAGATGGTCAAATTTGAGTCTTCTTTCCAGACCACTAGGAATACTTAGCAGACACCCTGACCTCCCATCAGTGGGGAGGTTAACATCAATCTCGAATAAAGTCCACCTGCCCTTTCTCCAGTTGTTCAACCTTCCTGTGAGCTGAAGGCAGCCAGGTCAGAAGATGCATATTTTTGGCATGTCCATATACTCACTCTTTGACAACCCGCTGTACGGCAGCTCTGCCTTGGCCCATGGGTAACTCTGAGCATCTTTTCTTGGGCTTAATTGGCCATCATAACTACAAGGCTCAGAAGCAGAAGTATTCCTCCGGCAGAACGAGGAGCCAACAAGCAGCACTTTTCTAACGGGTAGTAGCTGTGCTTCTTTGCCGCTACCCAAACCAGCACCCCACGTGTGTGCGCACCCAGCGCTGAGCCCATCTTTCCCAAGGCAGACGGGCTGTGGCTACTTTCTGCAGGTGCTCAGCCTCAGAAAGACAGAGCTGAACATCTACTCCAAGGCTTAACCTGGTGAGCTCCATGAGTGGGGCTCAACCTCTTCCATAGCCAACCCTACTCCTGCCTTACAGAGGGGCAGAAAAGTTGCGGCTTCCCAATACTCGCTAGATGTTCCTGATTTTCCTCTCCCCTTTTTCCACCCGCCTAGGTTGGAAACACTTTTCCAGCCTTGTTAATTATTCTGTCTACCTTTCCTTCACAGGGAAAGAAGGCACTTTCATAACATCATGTCCGACGCTGGCACAGCAGAGCTGATTCCTCTTTTATGAAGGGCTTGATCCAGAGCCAGGGAAGTCTCTCTTGCTCCTCTTTGATTCTTGTTGTCCAGATCCAACTTATTCTTTTAAAGCTACACTCTTTATTCAGCAATACCCTCTAGATTTTGTCAGTGTGGGGAAATTTTAACAGTGTAAACTAGGTTATGAGATTGAAAACTAAGTAGTTTTACTGGCAAATATATGGATAGAAATTCCTTTCCTGCTTTGTTTTAGTGATGTTTTGGAAGAGGCTTAAATTAAACCAAAAAGTCATTTATTCTAAAAGAACGCCTGCAGGGTACATAAACCAATAGCGCCTTAATTATGCTTGTATGCTCATTTTGATTGCTTTAATGTTTCTAATTACAATGGTAACACTTCTCCCATTTGACAAGTCAGGAAGACAATTTGGCTCAACCAAGGAAGCTGGAGCATGGGTTATTGGAGAGCTACATCACCTTCCAAAATGGCTTGCTCCTGCCAGCTTGGAAAGAAAGGATGCTCTCATTGGCATTCTGTTATTTCAGCCTGTTCTTCCTTTGGGGCACTGATGGGGTAGCATTTTCAATGACAATGCAGTGGCAATGAAAATGCTGTTGTTGTCACTTTTGGCAAAAAAACGTTGTGGGCATATGCAGAATCACAGAAAATAAAGTTGAAAGAAACCACAAAGAACAATCTCTGCTTTCCTTCCGGGAGAAGACAAGATCATTTCAGTGTGTTCATCCAAACTTCTCTACAGGCAAAAGGACCTGAGCCATTTATTCCTGTGCTTTATTACTGTACCATTAGTAAAGGCTTCGTAATGCCTAACCAGATCTTCCTTCTGTTTAAGTCAATTACATATTGTCCTATCCCCCAGGAGACACAGCACCAATTATTACTTCAAAGCATGTTAAAGCCAATACGAATTTAACAGTAAACACTGGACTGTGAGTGAGGTATCTAAAGACTGATGATACTTATGTACATCTGGATGGAAGCCAGAGCCTGGACAATTTTTAAGGGGTCTCCATGGACAGTATAAAGGGCTAAAAAACTTTACTGCAGAAGATTGTAATCCAATTTGCTTAGATGGAAGAGAAGGATGGGAGCTTTTTCCTAATGCCTGCAAAGATGTGTTTCTCTTACCTCCAGAAGAATGTTAATTCAGATCCCTTAATAACATAGTCTGAACTATAATTTAATTGGTAAGCAATAGATTATATTTGTATCTTAGTAAATTTAATCCTAAGTATCTGACTCCATTTGAATGCCAGAAAACTTTGAGTTCAGTGCTACCCAGCATCCTCTACAGTCTGAGTAGCAGAATGACCTCTATTGGTGTTCTTTTCCAGCATATCCCATGAAATGGTACCTCCAGTCTCCAAGGAAAAGGTCAGTGGGAAGAGGTTACGCCCAGAGCTAACACCACACCAAGCTAAAATCCACTCCTCATTCAAGAGCTGGGCTGGGGCTAACAAACTAGAGGGTACTACTCCATGCCATTCATGGTGAAGCAGATGAGATCTTCCAGTGACCCATTTCCAAAAGTTAGCCTCTGAAAAGCCAGCATCTCCTCCAGCTGACAATCCTATTTCTCCCTCTCCGTGCTCTATGCCACAGATACTGCTCCTGTGTATTTAAATTTGTGTATTTCATATGTCCCCACACACATTCCTCTCCATTACATTAATTCTACAGTGTAGAATTGTTCACGTCTCTCAGGAACATGTATTTGGTGAAGAGCAGAGCATGGTTCTACTTCTCTCCTGTGCCCCCCCAGCCTCCATCAATTTGTGAGAAACAGCTTGAACCAGAACTAGCATCTTTGTATTTAAAGAGACCTCAGTGGATTGTCTTCCAGGAATTGGATGTGGGAAGACTTTCTAGTCTCTCAGCCCCAAGAGAGCAGTGCCCAAGATTTAGGCACATTCTCATGGCCGGACAAGGGTTTTGTCACCATGCTATTCGCTGCTGAGCCAGGACAGACCATCTAAAACAGCAACAAGGG
Organism: Haliaeetus leucocephalus; assembly: GCF_000737465.1. Lineage (NCBI taxonomy): Eukaryota > Metazoa > Chordata > Aves > Accipitriformes > Accipitridae > Haliaeetus > Haliaeetus leucocephalus. The sequence continues at coordinate 20,400,237 of NW_010972664.1, forward strand.
CAAGGGATGGGCAAAAGGGATGTCACAGAAGTCGACAGAGTAATGCTTTGGATAAGTGTATCACTCTGTAATCAGTTCAACCCCATTTTTAGCCTTACACCCATACCCTGTATGTGTTCAAGTCCAAACGTAGAACCCTCTTTATTTCCTTCTGAAAACACTAAACTTTAAAGTTCAGCGGGCAAACTCTGAAGTCAGCGCTCTCTTCTCCTGGTTCCTCCTCTAATGCCCTCTTTGACCACATCCCAAGAAACTTGCCAGTATCCATCCTGCCCCCTTCCACCCAACCGTCTTAGAAGGTCACCCCTTCCTAGCCACTGGCTCCCTCTGGTCCCAGGAAAGCACATCGGGTCTGATTTCTGTAGGCAGCAGACCACTCCTGGTTCTGCAAAGAACAGTAGTTATTCAGAGTCAGGTGGAGTACACACTTGTCCAAGCCCTGCAGGTTAGGACGTTCATGAAAGTTAAGGTAAATTAACCAAAGATGTGAAATGAATGCACATGAATTAAAGCATGTTAAGCCCTGCATGGATATTTGGGGATAAAGTGACCTTGCTTTGCTTTTGTTTAATTGTCACCATAGTGAACTGAGGCCATTTTCCTTCCGTATCAGAGCACCCACACAGAGGTTTAATGCACTTCGACTTCTGCACATTAACTCACACCTCACACTAATTTGTCTTAACTCCCCATGTAAACAAGCCCTCAGAGGACTGGTTTTTTCCTCTCTCATGTGACAGTTCACTTTATCACAAAATGAAATGTGTTGGAGAAAACTATTTGCAGTGAATTTTCCCTCAGTTGCGCCTGCAGTGACATCTTTGTTGTGAATTGCTGCAGAACTTCTCCCTCTGCCTAAGCTTGTCTGCTTTTTTCCTCTTTAAAACACCTATATTGGAACAGCTTATAATTAGTAAAGCAGCATCCCTCTACCAGGCACATAGGGAACTGCTGGCCTGGTCTACAGATGGGGTATGGAGGTGATCCAGGGAGATTAACTGCTGGGCTCTGGGCCACACAGGATACCTGCAGCTGAACACAGAAATCGTCTAAACCCAGGCCTCTTTTGCCCCTGGAAATCTCTTTTCTCCTCCCCTCAGTGGATTCCTCCTCATTAGAAATAGTCGACGAGCTTCTTCAAACCTCAGGATCATGCCAGTTGTGTGGGAAAGAAAAAGAGAAAAATTACTGCCATCTGCATGACTCCCATGCAGGGACAAATCTTTCCCTCTCCCCCTTTTTCTCCATCCCCCCTTTTCACTTCAGAGCAGTAGGAGACCTTCACATTAAGATACTGAACCCATCACAGTTGGAACAGACGAAGCCAGAGTGAGAAGGGAGGTGTTGGAGGCTGAGACAATGTATTTTTAGTCATTTCGATGAATTATGGAGACGTGAAGTTGATAATTTATTGAAGAAGGGAAACGGGGGACTCTATGTAAATGTTTTCAGATGAATAATTAATGTGGCTTTCTAGCATCAGGGGGTCTTTAATTAAAGCCTCTGTTAAACAAGGCAAGGCAGACAGGCCCGGCTCCTTGCAGCAGCTAATTGCACCTTTCCCATGTATAGCTACGATTCAGAGATGAAGCATCATTTGCATCAATAAAGAAGGACAGATCCTTCGTAGTGTGAGCGGCGGGAGGCTGTGGAGACCAGCTCAGTGACCCCAGGGCTGAGGGGGTTTGCATCACTTTTTAAATTGGCTTGGCATACGGGCCAAATGAGGGGGTGCGGCAAAGCGAGGACAGAGGGGCTTTGAGGAATGCAGAAAGCCACTCACAACCGCCTGTGGATTACAGCCTCTTCAAGACGGACCTATTGACAGGGTTATCCAGAGTTTTGCTGTCACTGCATGATACATACGCCTTCCAAAAGCCTGTCCTGTACCATGCCTGCCTCCCTGTCCCATGGCAAAAGATGGGTTCACAGCAGAGGGGAGCACAGCAATAAGGCAGCGGTCGCAAGGCGGGCTGAAGAGGCAAACCTGTGCCTTCCCACTACCCAGCTGCTATCCTTATCCCCAGCATCCTCCGCAGGCACCACTCCCTCGGGTGAACATCATGCCTGGACTCTCCCTTCCTTCAGGGATTTCACAGCTGATGGGGAGAGCAGGGGATGAAGGTTCACTGTGGACTTCAGTCAGAACAGAGCATCCCCTCCCTCTGGTGCCACGTGACGGTGAGACAAAACTGAAGCCTTCTCCTCACAAGGGTTTGACCTCCCAGAAGGTCTATGATTATTTCTCAAGGGAAAGTATAAAACCATGACAGCTTCAGGTTAGAATGGGGCAATTAAGGAATGACAGAAACGGACCCAGTTAATATCACTGAGGACCTTCCAGTATAATCCCAAATTTGGCTTCTTTAAATCCCCAAGGAAGACCAGGTAAGTTTCCAAACAGGAAACAAAGTCTCGTTTTCCTGGAGAACATTCTTTAAATTAGACACAGATTAATTAGTTTTGACACCTTGGCAAGGGAGCAGTATCTCACATTTTTCAGTCATTTTTATCACCAATAACATTCATAATAACATTATAAGCTGAGGAAGGAACAAGAAAGAGACAGCTGAAACTTTAATAGAAAGGGTTAAATCTAAAGTAGGCTAAACAGGTTCCCGAAGCAAGTATTTCCAAACACAGAAGCTAATCACATCTTTCTTTCCTGCTTTCCCAAAGATGGGGCTGAAGGAGACCTCGGGGGTTACCTAGTCCATGCCAGTCACCTGTGAAAGAGGTTTGCTTAACCTGCTACAGGTACCTCCCCACTTTCTGAAGCCATACTTGAGGCACTCCCTTTTGGCACTAAGCACAAAGACAACCTGGAGAGCATCCCCTCAAGAAGGGTCTCTCTGTTCACCGTGAACACCTCAGTTTTCAGGAAAGCTCCAAACCTTCGGGATTGCAAGCTCGCGTTTTCAGTTTGCCCACACCAATGTTCTTGACGGGTCTGAAATGCGCCTGCGAGCACGGTGAAGGTTTACTGTTGTGTTTTGTGGTGGCAAGCACTGCAAGAAGGTTTTGGAGGATGCACTTGGAGCCCCTGCGAGCAGCTATGAGGCTCTGCTGCTCTCTGCTGGGAAATGCTGGTGGAGCCCTCGCAAGAGGCCGTACTGGGAGAAGAGCTGGATTTGCCAGTATGCTCTGGGCTTGGTCTCTGCACGCAAACTCTCAGGGCTGCCTGTACAAAAGCAGACACCTTGCTGCAGTCTTCTCCTCGACGCTGCTGTCGGAAGCGGGCCCACATCAAAGGTCGCTGGTGTAGGAGCAGTCTGGGCGCAAGTCAGCAGCCCCAGCGTTCCTCTTGCGTCCCAGCCCTCTCTACCTGATGCAGGAGCCAGCTTTCTCCACACCGCTCTGTTCCACTTACCCCTGCTCTCCTCCCAGCCTGTAATGCAGTTTTACTTTCTCAACAACCCTCTGGATGGAGGGCAGAGCACTTACCCCACCGTACAGGTAAGGAACCAACATGCCGGGCAACCGCGCGACCACCCAGAGTCACCAGTCACCATGTGGATGCGCAGAGATGTTTCTCCAAGGACCCCCGCCACTTCCTCGCAGCCTGGGTTTTTGTTTGATCGTTGCTCCATGCCACAAAGCTGCTCTTTGCTCTCCAGACCTCAGGAAGGCTTTAGCTACATCTGGCTGCAACTGTGCAAAACGACAGGTCAGAAAGTCTCGGAGTCACAGCGTGCAGGGATGCGCGAGGCCACAGCCTCGGGTATTGGCCGGGCTGCGGCAGCCTCCTGGATGGCGTAGCAGGTGAGCTCGCCGCTCCGGCCAGCAACCTCAGCCTGGGAGAAAGCCCGAGCCCCGACAGCAGCTCCGGCACAAAGGAGGGGGACGAATTCCCCAGTCTAGTGCTGACCCTCTGCCCCTTTAAGCAATGACATTTAATTTTCCGATGTGTTTCATCTCATGCATCTTATTATGATTTTCAAGGACTGGATGAGGTGACAGGAGTTTAAGATGGGCATTTTCAGGATTTGGCTATTATATATATATATATTTACAGCACAATAAAATAAGAAGAAATATTCAAAGTGAACAGAGTGTGGAAAGTGATTTGTTCCAACTCTTCACTGCGGACTTGCAAGAAACCAATCAAAGAGGCTCAGGAGTGGTTTGATTGTAATTTATTAACCCAAAAGGGGCCGCATTGTTAACCAACGTTATTTATAGCGAACAGCTCAACCATCTCTACTGAACAACTGTGTGATACTGCAGGGACAAATACAATGAGTTACTACACAGATAGGACAAAACCAGCAGCAGATCTTTGTTACAGCTGTTAGAAAAAGTGTCCCCAGGAGACAGACACTGAATCTCTAATGGCTATCTTATTTCTCTGACAATTTATTTAAGTTTTAACTTAACAGCAGGAATGATAGCCACAGTTACATAGTGACTCCCAATAAAGGAGCGTATTGCTGATCTGCAGCTGGTGTTTTCTTATTTATTTCAAAGTCTTTAAGTTCCAGACTTAGCATATGGTGCCATATAAATAATGATATAATAATACGTTTTTGCTTTCCATGTGCTTGGATAGAAAAAAGCCATGTGATTTATGTTACATGAGCATTGTATTCAAAGGCATTATTTTGCTCAGAATTTTTAATGCATTTAAAATGCATCTTCTCCTTTTTGTAATCTGTTCTTTTGAAAGAATAAACAGAGCAGTGATGTTTATTTAATGGAGTCATTCATCTTACTTCCTTGTACAAAATCCTAGCTTTCCAGCCCCAGCAGCCAGATCCCTGCAGTAGGCAGTGGGGCTGGAAATGGAGAGATCTGCTGTTAACCAATGAGGCACAGATGACAGGAAGACATGGGGCTTGAGATTTACCCACAGCAGGATGCTATTTGAAGCCAGCAGGCAGCTGAGAACTGCTTAGTCCGGTCCAGTAAAGGATGGAGAGAAGAAACCCATGGGAGAAGTTCTGCAGTGGAGAAAACAGCACTGGGACGGCTCAGCACACAGCTACCCATCCACACACAACTGAAAGCAGATGCCTACTTCAGTTAAAACTGTTAACTGCAGTCACTAGAGCAAACACCCCCCCCGAAGTATGACAGGGATGTAACAGTTTACAGCTTTCTTTTCAGACCCTCAATACACTAGCTGTGTGAGCATTACAGCTGTGCAGAAATACCCAGCTGCAGGGCAGGGAAGATCTAACTCACACCTCAACTGTTCCTGGACGTTGCTGTCTTAGTTGCCACACTGACTGGCAGCAAGACCTCATCAAGCAAAATCTTCTTCATAGCTACAAGGGTTGCAAATGTGAGTTTCAACATGCACAGATCACTGCAGAACAAAGACAGTATTTCTAAGGGGTGTAGAAGACAAACCAGTGAATATTCTGCCTACAAACTTAAGCCTGTTCTGTTGGTCCACAGCTCCTAGAGGAAACATGTCAGGGTCCACAAATCAAAGACTGACAATCCTGAGCACCAGGCAGTATACTGTACCCTCTCCCACCACGTGAGGACGGGATAATCAGTGGAGGTTGAAGTAGTCAGATCCTGAAATCTCCCTGAGAGTCCACCCAACCAACTGCCTAAGACCCTTCAACAACTTTACAGATTTTACTCAGCACCTTTCAAGATCTTTCCAAGTAAACACAGACCAAAAAAAGCCCACAGTCAAACAGCCAGGAGTCCCACGCTGTCCAGAACCATCACAGTCACATGGGAAAATGGGAGAGGCAAGATGGGCTCAGAGGAGTTGAGTAAGGACCTGGCATCCCCCAAGTGCAAACAGCAGTGCTCCGGTGCAAGATGGTCTGAGTGGTCAGCGTGGCTGAGGATACAGGCAACACGGTCATGAACCTAGTACTGCAGCAGCGGGGAAGCTGTTTCTCTCAAAATGTCAACAGTGTAACCTGAAAAACACACACGAACTGAGCTGCTCTGAATGGAAGTGACATGTGTTAGTTTAGCACAGGTTTTGAAGTCCTGTATCTCCCTCCCTCTCACATCCCATCAATCCCCATGGCAGTTTCAGCCACTCATGTTTCAATCCCAGCTCTTGTCACACTGGAGCATGAACCAGAGCATTTCAGAAGCTGGTTACTGTGGTAACCCAGCACAGCTTTTATCTTTATCTCTTTCATCTCCTCCTGGGGGGGGGGGAACTGGCAACATTTCTTTGCTTTTTCTGATGAAGTTCATCACACAGCACACTGTGAGGATCTGTGTAAAACTGAGCGGGAAAGTACCTCTCACATGAACGCACATGTAAATACTTCTCAGAGCTCTACAACCCTACTTCATGCTTCCCCGCTTCTCTTTACAAGCTATTTGTGTCCTTTTTCACCTGACCCTCTGTGTACAGCTTGCCTCTGCCCCTCTCCTCCATGCCTCCTCACTGCCAGGGTGAGGGTCAAGAGCCGACGAGCTTTCTCGCATCCCTTATAGGAGTGCGGCAGGGCCCAAAGGACAACGCGATTCAGGGTGAAGCGACTCAGCTCCCTGCAAAACAAAAGGCCAGTGGCAGGCTTGATAGCATATTTCCATACATTCTGTATGGGATGTCTAAATATTTTGATGGTTTTAATATTTTGTACCAGCCGTGGAAAGTGGTTTGCTGCTAGGTGACTGTAAAAGTGAGATTTGGTAAATAATTATTAGAAGTCTTATACTAACACTATGATTGAAACAATAGACAAAAGTACAGCCAAGCAATTAACTAGTAGAGGTAGTTACCCGTAAGTTTTGCAGTTCTTTGCTCTTCTGACTAGATGTTCCCATACACTAGATGAAAACAATGCTGAAACTGACCACATGTGATTGAAACTGCGTTAAGCTTCAAGATCAAAGAACAAAGACAACAATAAAGATTTCAAGGACAGCCAACAAGAACTTCAAATGGGTCGGTGGTCGCAAAAGCAGCCCTTCGACTCAAACGGATCCTTCATGGTGCATGATCGGATGTAGGCAGTACTAAGATAATCAGTTGCAATTATTTTTATGTATATGTATACTAATCTGATTAATATGCAATTAGTTATTCTATATAACCTGTTAGTGCTAAAGCTGTGGCATGCACGCTAGGTAGAACTATCCCCCGTGCATCCAGCGCTGCAATAAAGAATGCCTGCTTTCTAAAACTCCAAAACGAGTCTTAGAGAGTTTCTTCGACCGGCTTTTCGGTATCAGGCTGGGCGACGGGATGACCCCCCCCCCCCACGGCCAAGGGACCCCCCGCTTCCACCAGGCCCCGGGCAGCCGCAGGTCCCCACAGAGGGCTCGCTGGCTGCTGACACGCACCCACAGGCCTCTCTAGCTCCCCTCTAGGGGGGAAGAATAAAGCGGGCGAGGAGGGGGACGGCCCCCAAGCCCAGGCCCAGGCCGCGGCCCCTCACAGCCCGGCGCTTCCGCCCCAACCCATGATGGCAGCCCGGCGCTCGCCGCCCACGTGACACGGGCGCCCCCCCACCCAGTCACGTGAGGGCGGCGGTTTCCCTGGCAACCCTCCCCCGGCGTCTTCCGCCTCCTCTCCCGCCTACGGCGAGCGGCGAGCGGCACAAAAGGGCCGGCGGCGGTGGGAGGCGAAGCGCGACCCTGGCCTGTCATGGAGACTCGGGGGCCGGTGAGGCAGGATCCCGATCCCCTATTCCCATCCCGATCCCGGGTACCTCTTCCTCCACGCCGCCTCTGGCTGCACCAACCCGTCCTGCTCCGGAGAACCCCCATGCCGGCTTCCTGCACCCCCAGGCCCCAAACCTGGGGGCAGCTGTCATGGCTTCCCCCTCCTCTGGCCCAGGGAGGGTTTGGGATGAGGGGGAGGAAGGGGACTAGGAGTGGGGGTGCGGGGCTTGGATACAGCAGAGTCCACAGCCGGCTGCTCAAGGGGGAGATGGGTGAAGGCTGCCCAAATTTCAGCTGCTTGCTATCAGGGAGCAAGACCAGAGCTGCAGCAAGCGGGAAGATGAGCCGGGAGCTGAGGGCAACCACGGTGCAGGCCGGGCAGTGCCCTTAAGCAACAGGGCGCAGGCCCACAGCACTTGGGTGCAGGATAAGAGGGCTCAGCGACAGTCCCAGGCAAGGCAAGGTAATGAGTCGGGTCCGGGATCCATCCAAGGGGCTTCTATCCAGAGACAAAACTACCTACAGTATTGCACATAGAGTCCCCCTAGGAAAACCGGTCAGTAAGTGAGGATCAGGCACAGGTACACCTACTGCATCGCTCAGACCAGGTCTGAAGGCTTGGGCCTGAGCTTAAATGGGATTCCTGGGCACAAGGGCAGAAGGTGTGGGTGGGAGCAGTCACAGAAACCAAACCCTGTTACTGCATGCTCAAAGAGGGGCTGCAACATATTTGCAGAAAGATGCAGTCATGAGATGTTTCTGGTCTGCGAGGCTACATGTTTAAAATATTCTTTGTTCTTTATTTGTTAAATATTTTAGCAAGAGCCTAATGAGCATTCAGAATCCGAAGTGGAGGAATCTAGCATACCACCAGCTGCTGAACCATCTGAGGACCAGACACCTATAGTTGAATCCCCACCATCACTGGATGACTTACCTGGGGTTGAAACACCAGCATCTGCAGACCAGCCATCTGTAGCGGAATTGCTAGTGTCTGCAGACCAGCTGGTTGTGGAGAAACCACCAGGTTCCGAGGGCCAGTTACCTGTCGTTGAATTTCCTACATCCAGGGAAAACTCACATGGGATTGCATCACCTGTGGGCGAACTGCCAAGTTTCAAAGTCAAGATGTACATGTCTGACTCCCCACAGGCTGGTAGTAAAACATCTGAGGCTGGGTCATCAGCAACTATAGTCAAGCCAACAGAGGCTACATGTGAAATATTGGAGCAGCCAATGGTGTATGAAGATCCCTTTGAAGTCTCCATTAAGTACATGGAGAAACATAATATTCTGCAGATATTTCAGGTGAAATATCTCTTCCCCTTCTCTGTCCAGAGGCTTGCTTGAGAAGCTGGGCCTAAAGTTAGCTTGGACCAAATTATCCCTTCCCTGGATCCCTCCTTGTCCTATGCTTTCTTAAGCGTAAACTTGAGAAAAGCAGTATAAAAGGACCTTTGATCATCTTTGGGGATTGAAAGAGATGCTTGCTTTTTAAAATGCAGCTAGTGTTGGAGCAGAAAGTGCAGCCACCCATCTACCCAAGGATCAATACTTCTTTCCTTCTGTCTGTCTCTGTCTCAGGAGATCACAGAAAAACTGGTGTACCAGAAGCCCGAGGACCCCTTGCAGTTCATGTTGCTGCAGGTATAGTGTCTTGCTGGGGCTCAGCAGAGACTGTCTGTTAGGGCCACAGCAGAAAGCCAGCTTTGCTGAGCGCACCAGAAACATCATCAACCCATGACTATTTCTCTCACTGTGTGTCTGCTCACTTGGGAGGAGGAGAAGCACAGGGCAGGAGCAGAGTGTCCAGGGTGCAAGGGACCACACGTGCTCTAAAAGCTCTGAGAGGGAGGAGAGGTATGGGAGGATGGGTGTGTGGAAGAGCTGGGGGCGGGGAGGAGAATGGGGTGGATGTGCCCTGGAGGACTGTTGTCTGAGAGGTGAGGGAAGCTTAGGGACAGAAATAAGGCCCCTCTGGATTCCTGTGACCCTTCTCCAGCTCCCTCTATCCCACACTGGGTAGGAACACTTTTCCTGCCCACACACCCCTATTCAGGAGAGCTGTCTCTGCCTGAGCCTGCAGGGTATTAAAACACAGGAAATTCAAAGTCAGTGGAGTGAGGTGATAGTTTAGGAGTGAGTTACAAGTGTGGGGAGCTCCCTGGGGAAAGGAGGAGGTTAGAGGAAAGAAAGCAGACAGAGAAAGAGAGAGAGTCTTTTCCTTCACTGCCTTCTAGTCAGTCAGGGGAAGCACCACCTTTGTGATTTGCTACTGGGTTTGTGTCGTACTGAGTGCAGAACTTGCAGAGGAATGGCAAGGTCAGTTCTGGGCACCAGTGGTAAGGAAATAGGCTCCCAAATGACCCTTTTCCTTTTCCTTTTGCCCAGGTGCAGTCTATGATAAATGCCAGGCAGGCAGAAATGGAGGGAATGTTGGAGGAGAATGAAGATGCGAAGGTGTTTCTGGAAGAGGTCCTGTACACTCCTTTTCGTCCCTGCTGACCTTGCTCTTGCAGTATTGCATGGGGCCTTCACAGCACCATGCTTTTGTAGTCATTGGCAGTAACTTGGAACAGGCCTGGTTGTATCTCTGTTTCCTGATTTTTCTGTTCTGTACGCTTGTGCTTCCACTTGGGTTTAAATCCTGCAGCCAAGTTTGGATGCACAAGCTCAAATCTTAAAGAGTGCATGGACCTGCATGCACGTGTGGCACATCTTGAAGAGGCAGGTCTGCCGAACTCCTATGCAGTCGCTGCATACAAATACATAAATCCCATATTTAGGCCACCCCTAGACTCTGTTTCTCTGTGCAGAGGAGCCTCACAGCTCAGACAATGCAAGCACAAAAGCAAGTAGAATTAAAAGCAGCCCTGGACAACCCACAGTCCTCTCTTTTCTTCATGCTGCATTCGTGGCTTACTGTTTCCAGCTATGCAGCAGCACCAATGTCCATCTAATACTTTGAGAGGCTGGGTCTGTGGCCTTTCCGCTGCCCCCAGAGCTCCCCTGAAGCAAGAAGCTGTCTCTCTGCCTCTTACACACACTGGGCGCAGCTGTCTTGTCCTTAACCATCCCTGCTGGGTTCCAATCACTCTGTTTTTTGGGGTTGTCCTGCTTGTATCATTGCAAGTATAGTGTATATTTTGATAAACAGAACAGTAAAGCAAGAGTTGCATGCACCCTCTATGGCTTCAGAAGACAGTACTCAGGAATATGGGAGGTGAATAAAACTAAACAAACCAAAAAAAAGCATTGGTAGCCCAGGAAATTCAGAGTCAAGGTACACTTTGCAAGCAGTCATTTGAACTGCTTTTGACTCTCAAAACACTTAGGATCCTCGTTTTCATACCATCTAAGTGTCTGTTTCCACCCTGTAAAGAAAGTTTGTCTTTCTTGTCTCTGCCTAAAGATTATTGAAAATGTGCAACGGACCATACTGTTATTCTGGCTTCATTTCATGTGTATGTGCTGATGCCAGAAAGTTTTTTGTCAATACAGACTTTTCTCTTTTTTTAGGCAAGTGCTCTAATTTCCTGATGGATGGTAGTGTATTCCCAAATGACTGTCTCTATGGCTATGAAGAGAGCACCATAAAAACTTATCTTCCATCTATCTATTTTCAGCTAAAAGTCTGATGATTAGGTTGTGTGATACTCCACAGCAGAGTGTGGGCCCAAAAAGTTTGGGAATAACAGAGGCAAGTATTTGGCATACAAAATCAGTGTCTGAGATGAGTTGCCTTTCTATCCGAGACTCTCAGAAAAGATCAATTAACTCATGTGCTTCCAGGTTAAAGGGAGGTAACCACCCCTGTCATTCATAGGGCAGGAAGGTTTTAAAGGTGTTGTGAGCCTAAAGGTGGCTTAAGATTCAGGTAAAATCTTCATGGGTTTTACAAGAGGTTTGATGTAGACTTTAGGCATTTAGGTCCCACTGAAGCACTGAGATGCTTTTGAAAGCTCTACTTATCTTCAGCAACTGGAAGAATTGGACACTTAATGAAACAGAGAGAGCAATTGGTTTTCAGCCTGATAAATACTTGATCAAGAATTTGTAACTGGCCCTATACATACGTGCCCTGTGAATGTAAGGGAAGTGCTAATGCATCTCTGTGAAACAGGCAATGAATGGAAGATTAAGATACCGTTGAAACCTTTTCATCTCTGTGGCCACTTGTCAGCATGTTTTCCCAAGAGGTGGAGATGTTGGCATGTCTTTGAATTTTGCTGTAGAACAGGATTAGCTGTTGCACCAGGAAAGCTGAACAGGAAAGCTGAAAAAGCTTTGGGAACAGCTTTAGCTGTGAATTTCCTAGGTTTCTATTATTTGTGTATTGTATTTTGTTCTCTTTTACTTATGAAAAACTTTTGAGTTTTAATATGTTCGCAGACTATAAGTGTATGCCCTCAACTTCACGTCAGGATTAAGGGAGTTATGCAAGGAAAGGTCCTTTATTTCTCTTTCAGATAAGTTAAAGTGAACTGGAAAGCACTCTGTTTATGGATGACAAAAGTTTTGCAAGAGAGGCCCTACTCAGTGTTCCTCAGCAATATCAGGGCCAAAATTTTCCTTTGGTGGCCTGGCCACATAATCTCATGCTACCAAAGTTGCTGCATGGTAGCAAGAAGTCCTCTCCAGTGCGTGTAAGAGAGAGCACCTGTCTTTTCTGTTTCTTAAGATCAAGGTACCCTCCTTTCAGGAGCAGCAGTCATATAGAAATGAATGGGGCTGCACTCAGGACAGCTGCGTGGGCCTGCAGTTGGCTTGTGTAGATGGTAAGAGACTGTGGAAGGCAGTAGGCCAAGGACAACCTGTCAGCTTTCACAGACTTAGAGGGGAATTGATCAGCTCTGAGCAAGGGCTTTGACCAGAAATCTTGGAAAACCCATCATGAACCATCTGCGGAGAAACGTCACTTCCTTCTCCTCCAGCCTCTCAGATGATTGCATTCTATTCTGAACTGCATTTTTTCAAGGAGAAAAGTCCAGAAACTTAGTTTTATGAAAACAAAAAAGCATCCTCCAGAAGGTGTGCAGATTATTGTGTTCAGGCTGGTGCAACACAGTTGTCCTTTTTGATTTGCTTCAGAGTTTTGCTGAAAAATACACCTTAGATCTAGAAAAATTCTACCTCACATTAAGGCACTAATGCACCACTGTTTGTGTGTGTGAAGACTTTTTTGTGGTGAAGAAAAGGAGAAAAGTTAGATTTAAAATGGAAACATTTATTGTAGTCTGAATTCCAGAGTGCCTGTCCCTTTTCCATAATTTCTTTCCCAAACCATCAGATCCGTGTTTCTTCTTCATTAAGTGGACATTTATCAACATGACATTAAACTGTCGTTACATTTCTTGCCTTGGGTGCTCTGAAGGAATTAGCAGTTCATTGTGTGTAACCGAAACTATTCCATATAAGTCCTTATAGCACGCTAGTCACTGTATATTTGAACGCCCTCCAGTAGTGTGCTAAGCAACGTGACTAACATCTGTTGTTTGCTCTTTCTCTTCTCCACAAGAGATATGCCTGTGCACTGAAGTGCATTCTTTTTAAAAAAGTGTTTTGGTTTTTTACCCACACCTATGTATTTCTGAGTGCTCCTAATGGATAGGAATAGGTCATGGAGTGGAAGGTGGTGAGGTTGGAGAGAACTTTGTAGTTCGCAAGGGTGTTTCCTCCGTAGTTTGAGCTGGGCACCAAGAAAGTGCCGTATTCTCACAGTTGAGATTTTTTGCTGGTCCGTGGACCGGCATAGGAGTATGACATCCAGTTCAGCTGCCAAATAGCATGACCGTTTTTGCTGTGAACCTTGTAATCCCCTAGAAGCAGGATGTGGAGGAGCCAGCCAGAAAGAAATTGTACACACCTTGAAATAGGTGTCTTGGATCAAAATATCAGATTCTTTTCTGCCATCTTTGTAATGAACTTAAAATTACTCACATGCCCCAAGCGATACTAAAGTTGCTTGTGTACTGCCTCTTAACCAATTAAAAAAACCCCAAAAACGTCATAACTGGTGATTAAAGATCCTTTGAAAAGTTCACACAGACTCTGCTCCACTTCTTAGTTAGGCGGAGGGCACAAGCAGAATAGCTTTTCAATGGCCAGCTACTTACAGCATGAGACATTTCATTGTGACTCACTGGATATGAATCATTCCTACATAACACCAACCTTAAGCTAGTTTAATGGCATTGATTTAAAAGTTTCACAATGATGTGAAACTCCAAGTAGGCAGCATCAACTATTCAGGGCTTGCATGTCTGAAATGAAAGAAATTAACCTCTGGGTAAAACCCGACAAAGAGCTTAGCTCAAGAGAGAGCTCAAGCTGAAGACTAGAGAATGTGGGAGTGCTTAGAAAGGGAATATACCAGGGCAAATTGATCAAACCCTGTCTGACATGCCCTCAGGTTGTATTCAAGGGAAAGTTTCTCTTGACCATTCGCTCAGCCAGATGAAACGCGGAAGAAACATTCCCTTAAGGCCAGGCATCAATATCCATGGCTGCATTCCTTTTTTTGGAACTGCCTTCATGGACAACTTTGAAGGAGCAGCATCACTAAAAGTTCATGGCCATGCGTCAAGATACACAAATGAAAAGGGGAACTGCGAGTTGTTGGGGTGACATGGGTTGGATGAACAGTCACTTGCCATCTTATCCTGGGGAAAGGTGGTGGGCTGGAATGTCACTGCAGAACAGCTGAAGTTAGGCAAAGAAATCCCAAGAGATTCCTATACACGTAATTCAAGACTGGAAACTGTCTGCAGACACTGCGGTATTTGGTCTGTATTAGAAATGCGTGGTATGAACAAATGGAGCAATGCTCTCTTTCTCCCTCAAGGCTATCATCCCAATTCCTCATGCAATGCCTCTCCCAGGTGGGAAGAGCTCACCCTCCTTTGCTGGTGTCATTTCACAAACTGCAGTGCAGTAATACCAGGGAAGAAACAAGCTGTGAGGTGGACTCACTTGCTTTATTTGTTGTTATTTGGTTTGAGACCAAAATTAACTTCTTGTTCATTGTCATTCCTTAAGGTGGCAAGAGATGGAGGAATATGGGACTACACAGAGCCAGACATATGATGGCACACAGCTATCTAGTACAGTTCACAAAGTAAAAAAGGTAGGCAATGTAGCTAGGGGAGTGCAACATCCAGCTTACACTGACTGAAAACTTCACCATAAACTTACAAGCCTTTAAGACAAACATCTTGCTTGGAATCACCTGGTCCAACACTTTAAAATTCTTCTTACGAACTAGGAACCAGGATCCATGTTAGGGTTAGGGAGTTTGTAAGAACAAGAGGTGACCTCTGTCCTTCCTCCTTCCTGTCCTTCAGTTTATCTTCTAGTATAACACAGGAAACGGAGGTGAATAGAGACATGTGGAATAGCACATTTGTTTGTTAATGGGGAAAATGTATGTCATACCAGCCCTTGAAGCAAAATAGTTCCTACCTTGAGGAGCTGTTGGTGTTTGGACAGATGAGTAGACATTAGGGAGAAGGCTATATTAAAATTTGGGCAAGTGGTCAGAAGGCCAAAGATTTTAAACAGTGGCTCAAAGTTGCATAAACACCATGAGCACTGCAGGAGTCCCTTTGAAGAGCAGAGCCATGCCTGCTCTATCCCACCGTTGTTTAAGTATCCCCTTGGGTCAAGCAGAATATCCTGCCTTTTTGCAAGGAGATTCAGGGAAGGGCAGTGTTGGAAGTTTGCTGAAACCCCACAGTACTGAAAGCAAGTACTGCCCATTGGAGAATGTAGCTTTTGCTCCTGTTGTTTGAATCCTTGGTAGTAAAACAGAGCTATCCTGAGAGACTCCTTGACCATGGTCTGATGCCATGAAGCTGATGTATGTTTGACACGGCAGATGATAGGTGTGCATATGGGAGCTCAGCCTGTGGTTGGGAGCAACAGCTCCCTACTTTTTGCCCTATTAGCTGTCTAAACGTTTCCAAATGAAGAGCAAAGCACTTTAGAAAGGTAAGAGCTGGGCAGGGTCCAGCACAACTGTAGACAGAATTTCTTTTCGTAGTTACCTTTCATAGGCCTCTTAGAAGTTGTTCATAAGCCTTCCTGGCTTTTCAGAAACCATGTGTTGAAAAATGGCCCTTGAGTAGTAGGTTAAAAAGCATCTTGAAGAAAAAGGTGAAACTTAACCTTTCCTGCTTGTGCCCATGAGAGGGCAGCACAGACCGGCTGAGCCTTTGCTAAAGGCTATTAAGAGGCAGGGAGACTAACTCAGGCGTTTATATTCAGCCGTGGAGCAGCTACAAGCAGAGGAGAAAAGGGCTGGATGGCCCAAAGCACAGCTCCATCCATCGACCACCTGAAACTAAAACCCAGGTACAGCTGGGTACAGGATTGGGTCAAACCCCAGGCGCGTGAGAGAGTCAGGCTTCTCAGGGAAGTTTCCAGTTAGTTACTGAAATTTTAAAAGAGAGTTTCAGAGGAAGAATATTGGACAGTGCCTACAGTTCTGCCAAAGCAATGAATCGGTGTGAGACATCAACCACACCCTAACCAAGGCAGAGGCTGTCACCCCAAGAGTGCTATAAACCCGCCTAAGGCATGCATGCTATTTATTTCCATCCCAGAGCTCCCAAGCACCGCACCAGCCAACACCCCTCTGCGATTCCCCTTTCCTCCTGCTGCCGAGACTCTTGCGATGCAGCTTTAACTTGACAGTCCTCCCTCTTTCTCTTGGGTGCTCCAGCCCTCTGGCAAGGTAGATGGTGGAGATGCTGAGCTAAATGAGATATATGCTTGCAGCACTTGGCTTACAGCGTGGTGGAAACTGGATAGTAATGGGTAACCGTGTGTAGATGGCAGTGCTCCACTGCCAGCGCGTTACAGTCTTCTAGATCAGAAGCAGCAATGCAGCGGAGACAAGCAGGATGGCTTTGGGAGGAATGAGGTATCCCCGAACACCCTTCAGTAATGAGCTGGAACAGTTAATGTGAACAAATTTCTTTGGCCCCTTGCAAACAAGCAGTAAAGGTCCCCAAACAAGACCTCTTCTTTCTACCGTGCTGTGGCTTGTGACTCACACACAGGATTTTGGAGGAGAGGTTTTTAACCATCAGCAAGAGCAATGCAGTCACTAATTCCGGACAGAACAGCTTGTTCCCAGTCTGTTAGATGAAACTCAACTGAACCACCAGCACCAGAGGACCATCACAGAGTCACGGCCATTCGGGAGCTGGGACCACATCCTAATAGATATATCAACACTGACATATGCAGTCTTTCAGAGGCCAGAAAACTCTCAAATTCACAATCAAGAGCAATACGGAGGCACTTTCTAGCAGGCCTTCCCTGGACATTGTCAGCCTTTTAAAGAAGCTACCTAAAACACCAGCAGAAAATTTCTGTCTTCTCCAAAGTTTGCCTGGGCACAGTCAGATTTCTAGCCTCCCGTGAGCCTTCCCTGTGGTCAGGCTCCTGTTCAGAGTGAGCTGGCCTGCCCTCATCTGACGATGAGATTCAAGAGGAGGCCACGTCCCATTTACTGACCCTTTTATGCCACCAAGGCTGTTGGCTGGGGAATGCCACTCTTGCAGGGCTTGGCTCCCCTTCCCTGGCAGGAGAAACTTCTGCTGGTGGGAGTGGAGCCAGGGCAGGTCTTGACCTCAGGGCTCCCCCAGGCTCCTCCATGCTTGTTTTATCTTCTGGTCTCCGCGGGTACAAAAATGTGACCTGTAGGTTGCTGAAAGATCTAGGTGAGATCAGCAGCTCTAAGATGCAGATATTTTGGTCTGGGTTTTCCTTTGCAGAAATTAGCCTCAGGCCCGTGATGAGGCTCTCCTACGAGTTTCCTTCGTAGTCAGCAGAGTAAAAGAGGCATCCTTAGGGGGAGATTTAGAGCCCAAATCTCTCTCAATGTGTACAAGAAGGCACCCTGAGGGTCTCCTTTATTAACAGTAGTAGCAGCCAGTAGAGATTAGCCTTTATAAACATCCACTATTTCTCTACGCTTTTGGGTTGAGATCACTGAGGAAGGGAGCCACAGCAGCTGGCCTAATTGTTAGCAGTGGGGTACCGAGATTTAATTTGTTACTGCCTTTACCCACATGTGCAAATTCCACTATGAGCACTAGCCCAAAACTCCCTGGGGAAGCAGTTCCCCGCCTGAATGCAGTTCTTTACCAAACAGATCAGCTTCCTCCAAGCTGTTTGTCCTTTCTGCTTGCTTGTTTGTCAGAAGGAGAAGAAATGGTCTCTTCCGAAAGGCTGAAAGTACAGATTTTCATGCAATCTCATGATTCCAGTAGCTTGGGCTTTATGCAAACACCCAAAATTGCAAGTCTTAACACCACCAGAATACAGCCATGGTTATAAGTTTATGAATAAAACTACCCTACAAAATTAGAAAAATCAGGTGTATCCCTCTCCTTCCCCCAAATATTAAGAAACCCTAATCCTTGAGAGTGTGCTTTATAGCGCTCTCCTTAGCAATGAAGAGTGCAATGTCATATTCAGGGGTGGATTATGCATTGCCAAATGCAAAATACCAGGTTTACCAGCGTCACAAAGATGCCTGTATCTGGGTTTTCTGTAACACTCTTCATCAAGGTATCTGAGGTTTTAGAAAGAAGTTACTTACTGCATTCCACATTATACTAAATATATACATACAGTTCTGCTTTTCAGTCTATATGTTTGCAGGCTTCACCGGAGTGGCTAGCCCAGTGACCCGGTGGTTTATCCTAACCCATGATAATTAGCCTATGGTTGTTGCTAACGGTATGCCATTTGTCTCCCACACTCAGCACTGTTTGGTAAACAATTTCAGGGACAGAGCCGCTCTCCCCTGATCTCCCTAGGTGGTGTTCGCTTATTTATTCTCCACGCCCCGCAGTTATTCCTCTCTCTTGAGGTTGAGAGGTATAGAAGTGGCAAAAAAAAAAAGGGCAAGAACATTGCAGAAAAGGGGAGGCAGCTGTAGCAAAAGCCATGACCCGGCTGGGGAGGCAGGAGGCAAGGCTGGCGGGAGGCCAGCCCAGCTGCAAACTCGAGGGGCCCAGCGGATTTCTGTCCCCCACGGCCCACGTCCTCGCCCCCCGTGGGGAAGCACGGAGATGGGAGAGGAGGCAGCCGTGAGGAATTCCCTTCTCCTCTGGGGAGGATCTGGCTCCCGGCCACGGCACGTGGAGGGCTTGGGCGGCAGGCGCGAGCCTCAACCCCAAATCTGGCCGAGGGAAGGAAGGTCGAACCGCGGACCGGGAAGCAGCTGTTCGCGGCATTCCCGGGAATGCGGGAGTAAAGCCGGGTGGCAGGAATTGGGGCTGGGGCAGCTGGCGGTGGTGCCCTCAAGGGGAGGTCGCTGACCCAGCCGGTGAGGTGGGAATTCTGCCGGGAAAAGCGGCAGCCCCTCCGCTCACGGGCAGCATCTTCGCAGCACGCTGCAGCAAGGATGCTCGGCTTCATTCCCACTGCTGCCGTGCGCTGGAGGGACGATCATCAAAAAAATCCCCGTCCCTGGGACAAACAGACGGTGTGTGTCAAGCTGAACCTGTGCACGGGCTCAGCCAACACTGCAGCCACACTGCTGGGGATGTGGGATTTCCCGAGCTCTAGCCCTTAACCGTGAGATCTGATCTTCCCATGCAATGTTGCAAATGCAGTTAGGAGCCTCCTGTTCATGGACTGGAGTGGTTCCTTCGTGATGCTGGCATGAGGCGGTCACAGAAATGACTCCTGGAACCTTGCTGCTTTGGCCATAACCGCCTTTCCTCCCTGTGTGCTCTCCCCCTCTCTCCCTCCCTAATTCTTCCCTCTCACACGCTCTGTCTTAAATCACTATTTCCATGCTATGAAGAAAGGAAATTCAAAGGATGCAGGAATGTGAAAGGGTATTCTCAGAGGTTAGGAGCAAAGCCAGCCCATTGGAATTACCTACAGAATCTAATCAGCCCTTTTCAGCACCTTTATTCTCTCTTTGGGCACCCTCCAGCATCCCTCCCATGTCTATTTTGAAAAGCCACGGCACACTTTGTGACAGGCGTGTTCTCACATTGCCCTGTAACCCACAGAGCACGTTGCCATAGTCAAGTTATAGATCTCCTGAGAAATTTCCTTTTCCACCTCCATGTGAAAATGGGCCAGGCTGTGGCCTCAGCATCTGACTGTGTCTCCAAACGAAACCCCAAATTGCAGCGTGTCTTCACTCCCAAGCCAGCACTTTGCCTTTCACCCATACACAACAGAGGTGTGCACGTATGTGGACCTATGTCTGGACACACCCGAGGAAAGCATATGCATGTGAGGTGTGTAGATTTGTACGTGTACATGTGTGCGTATGTCTGGCTCTGTGAGGAGGTGTGTGCACTCGTGAGTCTGTAGCATTGACCAAGTGCAAGAGCTTACACAAATGTCTGGGTCTGGCTATACAGAAGTGTTGGCGTGTTCTCATCTGCAGTATGCCAGCACAGGCGCAGACCCACAGGGGAGGCTAAAGCAGCTGCAGGCACCCCACTGGAAGTGCCCGTGGTGGCACCTGGGCTTCCCACCGCATGGTTTGTCAGCCCCATTACACTCCCTTGCTCAGGCAAGGTCTCTGTCTGACCCTCGTACAAACTCAGAGTCTGACCTTATTAACACACACCAAAAAAAGTGCAAACAAACCAACCCCCCATCCCAACTCTCTCCTTCCCAATACCACATTACTCTCCAGATTTCACCAAAAATATTCTTACCCGCTAAGCCAGATTAACAACAAGCTGTGAGCAGCCGAATGGTGATGGCAGCTTAGGACTCACCACCACCCTCCCCAGCCTTACCCACTCTTCCAGCCCAAACAAGGATTCACACTAACACCTTTTTGCAGCTTCCCGGACAGGGCTAACAGAGCAGCAAGAGCTCAGCCGCACCAGTGCTCTCTCCCAACAGCCGCTCTCAGTGCTGGTGACTGGCAAGACTACCAACTTCACTACCAGCTTCCCCTTCCATGTCTCCTCTTTCCTCATCTTCTTTTTCCAAATTAGCATTTCCACGCTTGCTGCCTCTTCTCTCCTCCCGGGTGGGATGCGGTGGAGCATGCTACCACGGCAGGACTTGTGCCTAACCGCTGCCCCATGCCTTGCCAGGCTGTGACACTCAGGAGATGCGTTGCTTATCCCTGCCACCGGCTGTTCTCAGTGTCCGGCAGCGATGATGGGAGCCTGCCTTCCTAAACCCCAGCACACCAATCAGCATGAAACGCGTCGGTCCCCCCAGCACTGCCGAAAGATTGGGTAGACTTCACCTGGTGCAGGGAGCACAAATAAAGGGCAAGCAGCTAAGAGTTATTTAGGTCTAGACAAACCTGCACCCCTACTCTTGAGCACCCAAGTGACAAATGTCTTGTCCCTGTCTACTAGATCAGGCTGGCTGCAAAGGCTGGGTCTTCTTTTGCTTATCGCTGTGATAACTCATGAGGCTGAAAATGCCAAAAGCACTGTCCTTTCCTCAGGGTGAAATGTGATGAGGATGACATGGGGATGCTGGATCTCTCTTCAGTTGTCTCCAAGTAGCAAGGGTATGCATAAAACATCAGAGCTATTGCAGTTCTCACTAATTTCCCACAAGATATTTGCAAAGATGGCTACCAAAGAGATATACATAGATATATTTTTTTAATGTTCGCTTTTGACTTGTGAAGGGCTCTAAAAACATGTAGTTCCCATCACCCTTCCCAAGCCCATTATTCCTGTGGCTGGTTTTTGCACCAGCAGATGAAGAACACCAAGCACAAGCACTTGTGCTTTTGCCAGAGACTTGCTCAAGTCTCCAGTAACAGGAATCACAACTTTTGGCAGACTTGTACTGGAATGCGTGAGGGAGAGGAAGGTGAGAGACATTCCTTTTCTGCTGTGCTCCTCAGCCCCTCTCGGTTCATCATAGGCCAATTAATAGATATGTCTCTGCTTGACTTTGCTCAGTCTTAATAAGACTGAATTTGTTAAAAATCCAGAGGGCCCAAGGAAATGCAAAAGTCTCCCCACTTTTCATGTTATCCACAGTGTCTTGCAGAGTAGCCAACACCTACACTTCTGTTTCCAAAAAAATCCCAAGCTAAATAAAATGAAAACGGATCCAACCCAAACCACTGGATTTTCCCCATGCAATGTAATTAAATGAAAACATTAAAATTCATTTACTCTCTTTTTCTAGTCACTACATTCTTCTTATACGCATGTTCAAACAGCAGTCCAGCAATCCTAATATTTATACTTATATCCTTCCAACTTGCCCACCCTCTTTAAAGTTCAAGTATCTCGTACAAGTGAGTCATTCATCCACCCTTTCAAGAGTATAATAATAGAAATTCTTTAAAGCTTTGTGTTTTCAGCACAACTGCATTCCGATACGATCTAAGAGTCACAGAGACACCCTCTGGTCCCAGGAGGACCGAGGAACAGGTTTGGCCAGAAAAAAAAGTTTTCCTCATGTGATGGGCACCCTACCAATCACACAGCACTTTCCTCAAGCAACCTGGGCTCTTTAAAGCCCAGCAGAGGTGGGAGAAAGGGACTTTTTTCGGCTTTGCAGGTGGTCAGGATTTCTTCTGGGAAGCATCAGGAGAAGGGAGGGGTGAGTGCCTTGCTTTGGTCATCGTCTTCCTCTTAATGAGGCACATGAGCAATAAGTATCTGTTAGGAGAAAAGGAAGCTTTTATGTGTAATGGTTTTTATTTTAGTCCCTGGGCTGTGTTTAGTATGTGGGAGTCTGGTACCTGGATGAGGTTAACTGCAGAAGATTATTAAGTATTTCATTTTTCCTACCTCAGGCTGTGTCTTCTCCATGGCTGTTTTAATTTGTTTCATATTTTTTCTCCTAAAGACTGGGGAGGAGGGAACAGAAAAATTAAATCTGTTGCAAATATATCTGAGTGTAAAAAAAAAGAAAAATTATTGCAGAGGAAGATGAATCCTGTAATTCCCCCTCACTTGTGAAACTGGGAAAGGAAAAAAAAAAACCCACCCTTGTTTTGGCTGTGCTGAACTAATGAGGGAGAGAGGAAAAACCTACCTCCCAGCTCTATTTCCGAGGTAATTATGCTTGATGATGATTTACCAGCCACTCCGCTGTTCACACAGGCTTCATTTCATAGCAATCTCTCTCGAAAGGAAACTTAATTAGTCTCTGACCCCTGCTTGATGCTGAGCTTTGTTTTTGCTTTATTTTTCTCCCCTGGTAGCACGAAATAACTGGCTGTGTCTTCCTTTTCTGAGTGTGGTTGACTCCTGGAGCACAAGCTGTTCTCTGTCGGAGGCGGCTACATTTTGGGGCAGGTGGAGCGATGGGGAAAGTCCGGCGGGGCAGGAGGACTGTGTGGTTTTGTGTGCGCTGGAGATGTTTGCTTTAAAATAAGTAAACGACGAATTGACACTTGTAAAGCGTTTGGCTTCTTAGAGCAGAGTTCAAGCAACTCATCGATAACATATATAATTGCATCCTCTTAAAAACTCTAAAACTCTGAAGATGCCCCAAGCACTTGGAAACTACCTTCTTTTTAAGCCCCTTAGGGGCTAAATTTTCCACTAAAACCAATAGCAAAAAAAAAAAAGTAGGTTTATTGCTGTCTGGCCCCTCAAACCTCGATGCGTCAGAGCCCACAGCAGGTCAGGGTGCTGGCAGGTCTATGGTTCGCGGAGGCTTCCCACGGCACCGGCACCAGCACCGGCACCGGCACCGGCACCTCCGGCATTGGTTCCACCCCAGTGGCTTCCCTCCGTCAGCGCCCCAGCCCCAGGCACCTTGCTCCTGCCTGTAGAGACATGATCTCCAACCAGGACCAGGGGAGCATGAGGGGCAGGAGGTGTGGTGCCCAGGCTTCTGCACCGGAGGGGGGGTACGAGTAAAAACCAGGTTTCTGCCGTTGAAGGGTTGGGTTTGTTTAGTTGCGCTCGAGCGGCGCGGAGCCCTTCGGCCAAGGTGTGTGGAGGCCATGAGTAATAAAACAAACGCGTCCCTTGTCTCTGCCTTCTTACGCCGTGAGAATGCGATGTCCTGCACAGGGATGCTGAAGCAAAGGGGGGTAGTAAGGGGTGAGGTGAAGCCCCGCTGTCATGGTGAGAGACCTCCAAGAGCAGGGTGTAGAAACAAATAATGCTCACAGGGGTGTTTTTGGATATCCCTTGGTCACAGTGCCATGACTCCACCATGACATCTGGCACAAAATGCGAGGCAATCAAAACGCAACCCACTTCTGCATGGGGCGATGCCAAACCAATTCTTATTCATTGGCTTTTTTGGCTAGAGATGGAGTAGGACTAGACTAAGCAGGGGGCATTCATCTGTAAGGCTACTTAAATCCTGTCCCAATCTATAAAAAGAGGGGGTGTGGAGATTTCAAAAGACCAACCAGCCCAATGTGTGTGAGGGATGCACAACCGAGACTGAATCCTGCTTGACTCCAGGAACTGCTGCCAGCAGGGCTTCCTTGGAAAGCATCCATGGGGTTGTCACCTAAAATACAAGGGCAGAAGCCAGCCTCTGCAGAAAGCAGCTTCCTTTTCAGCTCCCACGGTTGTGCTGCAGGTCTCGTAGAGTCTCTGTGAGTAGAAGAAGGGAGGATAGGTCAAGAAAGCTCCAAGGGCATGGAAATAACAGATCCGTCTGCAACTTGTGGAGGAATAAGGGGAGGCAGCCTTACCACTGCTCCTGGGCTCTGAGAGGCTCAGCTGGACCCCCATGAGTGTCAGGAGTGTTTTGGGGGTGTGAGGGGGGAGAAGTTGCAGTCTGGGTTGTGACCAGGGCATAAGGAAGAGGAAGAAGGATGTGCTTCAGGAGGGATGTAGGTTTTTGTGGTACAACAGGAGCAACAGACACCTTTCCAAAGCTGCTTGGAGCACAGAGCAAAGTCTGTGGTAGTGATAATTGAGTACCTGGGACCTAGATGGGTCACGGCTAAATGGCAAGGTGCCCAGGATGTGCTGAGGAACACCAGGTCCATCCAAGCTCAAGGCTGAAATCCCAGGACCGGGCCACCTTCTTGTGTGGAGATTTTGGATAACGGTTGCAGCTGAAGCTCCGGTTTCCTCAGGGGGTTTCCCTGAAGCCCCAGGAAACTGTATTTGGGTCATAAAACTAATCTTAACCAGCCCGCAAAGAAGGCTCCTCTACCTCCGAACTTATTTGTGTCCGCAGGCAGGAGCTGCTGGCGTCTGTCTCTCTGGGGGCCGGGAGGAAGAACCCGAGGAGGGTTGTGAGTCAGACCTGCATGCAGCTTGCCTCGGGCAAGCCGGCCAAGGTTTTCTTCATGCCTCCGTAGTCATGCACCTGCGCCAAGTGCTGTGCAAGCTGTTCTTGCTTAACGCAGCTTACTTCTGGGGCGTGAGGAGCAGGCAGCGGGTGGAAAGCCCCAGATCTCCCCCAGCTTCTCCTCTGGGGTATGTTGGAGGGTCAGGTCTCCAGGTGCCTAGCTGTCGTCATGGCCTTGGAGCACCTCCCCAGTGGCTCAGCTGTGATGCCGGTACTAGACCCTTTACAACGGAGAAGGGGCCAGACAAGGGGTTGCCACATATGGCACGGGAACAAAGCGGACACCGAGAAACAGACTCCTTGGAGGCAGAGGGAGAATTCATATGGCAACATCATTACAGTGTTTATTTTTAGGTCTACAGTAAAGGCTCTTCCTTCGCTTTTCCTCTTCCCGGTCTCTCTGCTTCCCTCCACCCTGCAATCCCATTGGACTTAGGTAGGGTACTGGAGAGCCTTAGGTTGCCTAGAAGCTTGCCACTCTCCAGTTGATATCTGTGTGGTGGCGACCGTGTCCAGCTTTCCTCCCAGCTACAGTAGCCTAGGAGATGGGCTTGCCGCAGGAGAAGAGGCTTGCTTTCTTGGACTGCTGTGACTGCAGTAAGACCTGCCCAAGGAGAGGCAAGAGTGAGCCAGGTCCTGCCTGCCAGGGAGGAGAAGAAAGCCAGCTTGTGGGGAGGCAAGCACATGGGCTGGGTGGACAGCCCACGTACGAGGTGTGAGTGCTGTCATTACACGGCAGGGGGGTCTGTAGGAAAGAAAGGGAGGGAGAAAGAGATTCCTGCAATGTAAAGAAAAGGGTTGTGACTTTGTTAATCACACTTGGTATGATCTGTCATGCTAGCCACATGGCACACTCAACACTCTTATCTACATGGTAGCTGGAGCAGACCTGCTTTTCCATGTAGTAGTCAGAGTTCATGTGCCTACATTTGAGCAGGGAAGATTTCCTTGGTTTTTGGACTGCCCCCTGACTTGTGATGTCTCTTAGATGGCAATAACTAAAGGCTTTTCGAAAATCTCCGGAGTTTGCAGCACAAAGATCCATGAGCCAGGCAGTGGGCTCTCCAGCTTTCAGTAGAGGACCAGTGTCCATCTCAGATTTGGCAGACTCTGCAGTGTTGTATTGTAGACCACATGTGGCCAAACATTGCCCAGACCCAGATTTGACCTGCAAGAGAGTTTTATGTGGCCCCCCTGTGCGTCCTGGCTGCTCAACAAGTTTGGCAGGGACAGAGCTTCAGGTTGACCTCATGAGCTTGCCATTTTCCAATACAGAGCCATACAGCTTCAGGTATAAATAAAAATATGGGAATAAAAATGGCTTCTCACCTTGGATATAATGGCCACCCCCACTCACGCTATCATGAGAAAATACGTGCTCTGCTGCTGGTATAATGGTGAAAGCACTGGAGATCCCTCCAAGCCTAACCCTCAAACCACTGCAGAAAGGGTGGTAGGAAATTCTGGGTTTCCTCTGTCATTGTTGGGAGTCCTGCCTACCCTAAAAGGGCAGCTGCTGGGGAGGCTGAAGGTGGCATTGTTAGAGAGGTCCCACAATGCTCTGTTCCTCAGGAAACTCCCCTTCCTTGACAGCTGTATCTGCTCTTATTTTCCAACAGCTTCTTTGAAGAATCCCGGAGTCAGCAACCCCAGCAAGAGAAGGCACTAGCGCAGGTACTCTGGCAGAAGAGGCGTGTTCAAGCTGCTTTTCCTGTTGTCTGCTCAAGTTGGACTCACTTCAGCCTTTCTTTCACGGCTTATATTTTCTTAACCACCTGGCAAATGCAGCTGTCTTAGGGTTGGGTTTTTTTTTCCCTCCCCCTCTCCATGCACACATGCGCTCTGTCCCTTTGAAAGAAGGTCTTGGTTGGCGCTGGCATCTGGGCTTGTTTCTCCAAGAGGTCTCATACCTCTGACTAGTGCCTTTATGCCGGTCCCTCTGGAAGGGGGTGAATTTGACGCAGGGTGCCGGGCCCCAGCCTGCAGGATATTGTGCTCGCAGGAATTTGGTGGGAATGCTATTTGGCCCGGCTCCCATGAGCCAGCTGCAGCCTGAGCTGCTTTCTCCCTCCCTCGCACCTGACCGGGAACTGGGGTCCCAGATCCAGTTCTTGGCATGGGTGTGAGACGGGGCTAACCTTAGCAAGGTGCTGCCAAGCCACGTTCCGGAGGCATGTGTGTGGGATACAGCTAAAGCGCCGTGGTTGCCAGTTCAGTCCCGTGGCAGAGCTGGCCAAAATAAAACAGCCAGTGGGATGGATAGCATACCCTTGGGTAGAGCTGGCTCCTTTGGAAGAGGAGCGAGGGGAAGGCACCGAACTTCTCCCCTGTCCATCCAGATGTAGCTGGTGTTTCTAGCCAGCTGGAAATACAACACCATGAGCTGAGGTTTGCATGGGTGCTGTTGCGATGGTGAAAACCCTACCCGAAAGGGAGCCAAAGACACTGACTGCCCCAGAGTGGTCCCAATCTTCTGTAGCTCAAGTATCAGGGGGAGTTTAAGTTACCAGCTTCACACCTGGGGAATTTTTCCTCTGCAACTACTATGAAGCAAGGGGTGGGAGGTGTACAGTCAGGCTGGCAGGTTCCATCTATCCTTCTCCTTGGGGATAGTTTCTATTTCTTAGTGAAGCCTACTCTACTGGT
This sequence comes from Haliaeetus leucocephalus, assembly GCF_000737465.1. NCBI lineage: Eukaryota > Metazoa > Chordata > Aves > Accipitriformes > Accipitridae > Haliaeetus > Haliaeetus leucocephalus. The sequence goes on from NW_010972664.1 coordinate 20,427,729, forward strand.
CTAACTGAAGACTGTCTTTGGTTTTTCCCAGGTTGCATGAAGAATTAAAGATGGCAAAAAGCGGTGATGGCATACGCATCTTGCAGGGTCTATTAGTCTTTGGGAATGTGGTCATTGGGGTAAGTGAAGTGGGACAGGTATGGGTGGAGGCTTCCTTCTAGTATGATGCTTCTTGAAACAGCAGTTCCCAGCCATGAAATCCCTCTTCACTTGTGAAGTCCACACATAAATAAACTAGTAAAGCATGGGAGGAGGGGTAAAGGAGAGCTGTGCTAGCTGATCAGTTGGGTGGGGAGGGGACATCAGGGTCTGATCCACAAGATCCTATGGGAATGAGTTCTAGGGGAAGAGCGCTTGGTGCTGATCAACATCTTTCCAGCCACCTCCCTCCATGGGAAAGGTTCTGTTAATTCTTTCTTAACATTCTCAAGGCCTAGGCCTGACCTCTCAGGTCTAGGCTGGGTGAGTTTTGCCTGAAATTCTTCTGTGAAGGCACAATACAAGAGATTGTAGAGTTGGGTAGAGGAGGAGTTAAGTAGCCCCTGTTTGGCAGAAAGTTGAATGAAAAGAAAGCAGTCTCTGTCTTTTTCTGTCTCTGCTATTTCTTTGGGAAAGCTCGATCTAATGGATTTCCCGAACTTGCCCTTCTCAGATGTGCGGCATTGCCCTGACAGCAGAGTGCATCTTCTTTGTGTCCGATCCCCATGGTCTCTACCCTCTGCTGGAAGCCACAGAAAACGATGACATCTATGCTGCTGCCTGGATTGGCATCTTTGTTGGCTTTGCACTCTTTGCTCTGTCTATCCTTGGTATCGTTGGAGTCATTAAGTCCAACAGGACCTTGCTGCTGGTGGTAAGTGTAGCAAAGTTTGCCTACCTATTGCTGCCAAACTGAAAAAACACCGCCTTGGTTTCCCTGCTCGCCTTGGTAATCACTCACTGAGCAAAGACAGCTTTTATTAGTGATAAGGAGCCAAAGGTACTTCTTGATCATGTCTGTGGTGTCCCACAAGGTAACTCCTCTGAGGACACATGCATGAGAAGCTCCCGAACCAGGTTGAGGGAAGTAATGGTAATAGCCACAATGGACATTTAAGCTGACTACCTTGACCCTGACCTTGAAGCAATGCAGAAGCATTTGTGCAATCAGATGTAGCTGGGATGTGGTTTAGATCCTCATTTCTCCCCACCCCTTACTGCCTTTCAGCTGTCATATACCATTCAGTTTAGAGGCTGATAAGTAATGACTTCTGTACAAGGCATTAGTATGTGTTAGTATACCAAATATGGGTGCAACTGAGAACATTAGACATCAGCAAGCAGGCAGAAATTACAGGGGTGGGAACAGAGAGCTTTGGATAAGTGAAGGACAATATTAAGACATGAACAAATCTCTGTACAATTTCTTACTTAGTCCTTTAGGCTGGCAGTGGCAAAACTTAATTGGTGTTTGCATTAACGAAGGGTAGAGCCGAAACTCTGGAATCATCTCTCTCTTGGATTCATATGGGATGGCAGGGTGTCTTGGTTTAAACAAGAGACACTTAGAGATCTGAACTCTTGTGCCAGGGAATTCACCAGCAAAGAGCTGATGGAAAAGAATTCCCTTAACTCTGGATTTTAGTGTCTTGGCTAAAAGCCAAGGCTGTGGTATAGGAGAGAAGAGAGGGTACGAGGGGCAGAAGCTGGGATAAGAAGAAAACAAATGCCCTGAATCTGAGAAGAACATTATAAAATGTGGGAGGACAAATAGAGGCACAAGAACTGCAAAGGGAATATGGGAAAGGTTAAAGGGGTTGTGCTGAGAAGGGAAGAGAAACAGTGAAATAGACTATGAAAGGTGATCCTCAGGATCTGTTTTCATGAAGGATCTTTGCTCACAAAGTAGGAGAGTTGAGGAAATCTGATGATGCAAAATCAGGAGGATCTGAATGACACTCTTAATTGCATCTTCTGTTTCCCCAAAGTACAAGCTCTCCTGCTAGGAGTGAACAGCTTCTTGCTGAAAAGCTTATAGCTGGCGAACGGAATTGGAAGGAGGAGACATGGAACAAGCATGAGTTGCCAATGAGATGCAACAAAGAAAAGGGCAAATGTTATTCTAAGCCATATCAGGCAAAGTATTTTCCAGAGAGGCAGGGTGGTATTAATGCCATAAGGTTCTGATGAAATCTTGTCTGTGAGATGGAGAACAATTCCAGGCATACGCCTTCAAGAAAGCAGACTGCAAATGAAAACAAGTGCAGGGAAGGGCTACGTGAATGTTCAGGGGCATGGAGAAGACTGAGGAGACTAGGATAGCCTGGCTTCTTTTGCCTTGAGCAGGGCTTCAGGCTTAATCTTGAAAGAACTGCTTAACTGTTTCTCCAAGAGCTAACTCTGCTGTCTGTCTCCCACAGTATATTATTCTGATGCTGATCACTTATGCATTTGAAATGGCTTCTTGTATCACAGCAGCGACTCAACGAGACTTTGTGAGTATTTCTTTCCTCATATATTCTTGCGGCCGTTCTGGGAAATGTTGCAGTTCTAGAGCACACAGCAGTCCTGTTCAGTGCAGTAAATGTCCTGTGTGGTGGTACAGTATAAGCTCAAAGGACTACTGCTGAGTTAGAGTAAGACCCCACAAGGAAAGTCTCCAACGTCATTATTCTGATCAGGAAATAGCTTTGTTCTTTTTAACATAGTTTTGTTATTTTAAAATTTGAAAATGTTTACAATCTTGTAGTTAAGGAAATAACAGCGTGGGTTAGCTGAATCATCAATACAATGTTTAGTCGTTTGGCTACAGCCTGATTAATCTACCACACATGTAGAAGACAAATCTTCAGCATTGCCCAGGCAGTGTTACTAGTGAGGGAAAGATTACGTGGGTTATTAAAGATACTGGTAGGGAGGGAAATGACTTCTGATGCTTTAGTTCCAAGCAATGTATTAAATGTAACACATAGCTTCTGCACATCTCCTGTGATCTGACATCTGGTAGAGCCTGCTTAAGAGTCGTGCTCAAGATCTGCATCTTTGTTGCTCCTGCTCCTCAAATCCTGCTCTTTATTCTTCTGTATGTAAAACTGGGGGAGAAGCAGCATTCCTGTTCTCTAGCAGGACACTGAAACCAGCAAACAAACCCACCCCAAATAACCCTATATTTGCTTTACATGGCCACTTATTTACACAGTTCCTGCATTCTTCTCTGTTTTTTTTCCCTGTAGCTCACTCCAAATCTCTTCCTAAAGCAAATGCTGGAGAGATATAACAAGTCAGACGTAGACAATAACAATGACAAATGGATGGCTGAAGGGGTCACAAAGACATGGGATGAACTCATGCTTCAGGTAATAATAACACTGAAAACTCTCACTAATTACTAAATGCTCTGCAGCCCTGGAATTTCAAGTCCTTCTTGCGGCCACTCGGTAATAAAGAGGACGGCATCTGCCTTGAACCTTAGAGAAAGTCCTACCACACTCCCCATTTTGCTCGTTTATCAGATGGCAGGCTGTCAAAGGCAGGCACTTCAAAAATCTCTCCCATAAATCTGTGGTTAATGCCTAACCAGCCATGTGCAGTGTCCAGCTGTGTGCAGGGCTGTGACCTGGGCCCATAAAGACCGTTCCATTCTCTTGCTCCGCAGAAGCACTGCTGCGGGGTGCGGGGCCCCTCCGACTGGCAGGAGTACACGTCCACCTTCCGCTCCAGCCACAAAGACGCCGACTTCCCTTGGCCGCACAACTGCTGTGTCATGGATGCCCAAGGGTCTCCCGTCAACCTCGATGGCTGCAAGCTTGGGGTCCCCGGCTACTATAACAGCAACGTAAGACCCTCTCCACTTTTTCCAGTTAATGTATGTTGGTCAAAAGCACCTTGCTGGAAGGGAAGGAAACAATGAATAGCTTTCCTCCTCCACTGTAAGCTACAGGTGCTCAAAAGCTTTCTGGAGGAGAAGCAAAGCCTCTAGGGTCCTGGCCATGTTGCTGAACACAGGGTGGGTTGTAATAAAGACTTTCCTGATGGAGAGAGAACTATTAAGAAAACTCTCCCAATGCTACCAGTAAGAAGTGACATCTCCAACATGTAGATGGACAGTAGCTAAATCAAACTTAGCCCAAAGATGAGTGCATACGATATGAGTGAGCAAGTCAGCAATTCTCCTCCTCAAGGTAGAATTTTTCAATAGACGAGCTTGTGCTAGTCAAACAGATTGCTGGGTCATGAGCATCAACTTCTGCACTAGCAAGCATTTCTAGAAGGCATTCAAGCTTCCAAATTTGCCTGCAGCTTCCTGATTCTGGAGGTCAACTCTGTGTTGGCCTGTGTTTGGTTATATATGTGCACTTGGCAAGTGGATGGCACAGGAATTTGTCCTGGAAGCATCTGAGATGCCTCTGCTTTGTATTTGGAGCTAGAAACAGGTAGGCTATCTGCAAGCTGTCAATAAGCAGTGTAGCTCTGGCTCGTCTTCTTGAGACCCTGTGAGGTACCCAAATTGCAATAGGAGAGGAGCATGCTGCCTCGGTCTCTCTCAGAGGTAGATAAGCTTGTTGCCTTGTGGTACAAGCTCAAAGCTGGTGTTGATTCATTCACGGTTGTCTTACAGGGTTGTTATGACGCTATTTCTGGGCCAATGAACACACAAGCCTGGGGTGTTGCCTGGTTTGGTTTTGCCATCCTCTGCTGGACTGTGAGTACTTAATTGCCTCTATTTCCTCTTCTCTTTTCTTGCTATTCCACACCCAGTTGGGTGGAGGTCGATGACAGGACTGACGCATTTGAAACGTCTGTAGATTATAGTTATTCATTTGTCACCAATCTGCCTGTAGCCTGTTCCACTAACAGGGCTACATTTACAAGTTTCCCTCCATTCTGGCTTCCACAGGTAAGGAGCTAGATGGCTTTCCAGCCTGCTGTGGCCTGCTGCCATCTCAGCAATACAACACAGCAAACACAGCTTACAGATACTTGTTCGTGAAGGGTATTGGATCACCGAAACAGTAATCATGACAGATAATTCAGTTTCTAGTTCAAAGACTTTGTATGAGTGCTCTAAGTACTCAGGGTTCAGCAGCTTCATGACAGATAATCCCCAGCAAGCTGAGTGATCCATTCAAATAGTTATGGCTGCACATATCTTCTTTCTTCACTGTGAAGCTTCTGTGCAGATAAAAAGCTTTAAGCTTCCTCTGCCTGAACGGACTTTGCTCATCGAGAATTTCTGTTACTCCCTCCTACCAGTAGGACTAATTGGGGCTGGGGGAGAGATGGGGAGAAGGAAATGGGGAGCGGAGAAACTCAGTAGTCTTGTCGTTTCAGTTCTTCGTCCTCCTTGGTACCATGTTCTACTGGAGCAGAATTGAATACTGAAGGCCCAGCGTCCCCAGCGCTGTCCTGAAGCACTGTGTGAAACTGCATTCGTTCATCTCGCTCCATTCTCCTTGTGCCATGGAGAATTTGAAGTTTTCCCACTACCTCTCCCATATATACTTTTGCCCCTCCAAAAACTTGACACACAGAGCTGATGACTCCAGGAAAGAATTTTCTTGTCCCTTCTTTGCCCCTTGTTCTGCAGCCTTAATGCCTCCTGGCTGAGGCACAATCTTTCTTTTGCTGTGCAAGAAATCCTTGGAGCATAAGATAAGAAGTGCTCTGATTTGTTCTGTGATGACATCAGAAAGGAGAATGTCCATATACGCTTGCTCCAGAAAAATCTCTTTCTAAAACTAGGTTGAATGTAAATCATAATGCCAAAGGCTCCAGCAAGGGCTATGTGAGCAAAACTGTAACCTCCTGTGACCAATAAAGACGGATGCTACAAGGGAGAAGACTGCAGACCTCTCTAATATATTTTATTGTTCAAGTTCTGTTCCTGGTCTCCCTTACCCCTTGCCTTAGAATAAGGCAGATTCTTTAAGGTTTAAGTGTGTCAGCAGTAAAGACATGTTGCAGATAAAAAGTCTGTTGCTAGTCAAGCCCAATAAAAGGCTAGCTCACTCCTCAGCAATATGCTGCCTATATTCAAGCCTACCTCCTGTCACTGATGAAACTACTGCATGTGCTCCTGCCTTCAGAAGTGCCAGTCCAGGAAAAGCTCCACTTGCTAACAAGCGACTCCTTCAAAAAGCTGTTATGTACTTCACACAAGATTTCACACATCGACGGGCCAGAATTTGTGCAGAATACGAGGGGTCCTACGCTGTAGTTGGCTTTGCAAAAGTGGCTGTCCCGCGCCCCTAATTTCCTTGCTTCTTGCTTCAGCTCCCTGCATGTCTATGGTCACGTCCCTTGTGCACTTCCCCTTCGACATCCCTGGATCAGGTAGGACAAAAGGCAAATAATGGCAACGAGTAACTCCTGTGAAAAATGCAAGCAAGGAGCTAACTGAACCAAATCCAGTCCTTGCATCAACAGTTACATTACTCAATCAGTTCAATAGAGACTGTTTACTTTGGCCCAGACTGATCTGGTATCTTTCCTAGTGAAGACTTCAGTAGTTACATATGTCGTGTGAAATACGCTCCTGTATAGAGCATTTTAAGGTGAAGCCTCTTCCTAAGGTGTACTGCTTCAGGTCCTGACACTTGCCAGCTGCCTTGATTCTTCATTTTTGTATATTCACCAAAACACTAATTAAAAAGAAGTGGAAGTGACATGTTTTTCTTGTTCAAGATTGTGTGTTTGCGAAGGGGAAATGATAAAGGTCTGTCTCTGGGACATCTGGGGCAGTGCGAAGGCAGGCTTTAAAGTCCTGTAACTCCATCCTGAAGATCAGAGTGCAAAGCACTATGATGTACGGTGCTACCAAAACTCTGTAGCTGAATAGTCTCTTGCTGGGGTGCTGGGGGAGAGAAAGAAGCAGCTATGAGGGCAAATAGCTTGAGGAAGAAATGGGTCCCTGCAACACAGCAGGGGTTTTCTGTATGAGTGTGCTTTCAGAAAGGAAAAACCCCACGGATCAGCCACTCCGCTGGTTCAGTGGGGTGGTGACTGTCTTGGAGACCCTGGACTTTTCCATAAGGAAAAGTCGTTTTCCATAAGGAAAAGTCGTTTTCCATAAGGAAATTAGTCTTTGGCACTTTTTTTGTGAGACTCAAGGCATGGATAGACCATGCAGACCGTCTATGTCAGTGATGTGGGTTTGTTTTTGAAATGGGGGGGGAGTTTAATGGCGGGGGGTGGAGGGTGTATGTTGCTGAAAGCTACAGTAATACCTAAATCTGAAGAAATTTAAAGAGAATCAGTGTCTGCCTAAGTTAGGCAGCAATAGCAAAGACTGGGTTCTCTGCTATTTACCACGAACTGCAAATCCCTGCCAACTGCAACAGCAGAGAGGAGAGAAATGGGGGAGTAAGGACTGTGCAGGCACACAGCCTCTGTCCCTGCTCGGCCAAACCCCTCCAAAAACTCCTCAGTCACGGCAGCCTTTGTGGATAGCTGCGCTCCTGCGTAAAGGTGTTTTGCTCGGGTTATTTCTAAAACTCAAGTAGCTCTGCAAATGGGTGAAACAATTGGCGATGGGACTTTCTAGGGACTAGCAAGGTCTTCTGCATATGGATGTGGCTGGAGATATGGCCTGGAGAAAACTTTAGGACCACAGAAGTTGGTAATTTCAAGTATTATTTTCCTCCTCTGGTCTTTTGCTTCAGACCCAGAGGTCTCTTCTTTCTTGCTACATCTAAATGTGGTGTGACTGTAGCACTGTGCTCCATAGAGAGGAAATCCTGCAGGATTTTGCAGGAGAAAAGGAACCGAAACTGAATACACTATTGAAGTATTCAACTGCTCCAACCAGTTGCAAGTGATACCATTGACCTATTGCATAAACAGCAGCTTAGCTGATTAAGTTTGGGTTCTTCAGATTTGCTTGCTGCTTCTTAAGCCTTTCCCTCACATTGCACTTTATGACTTATGTTTTAAAAAAATAAAAGCTGTGATGAACAAGTGACCTGGAAAATGGTGGATCTGTGTAGGAGTGCCTAGCATGCCACAATGCAACCAGAAAAACACAGCTTTATCCAATTGAACTGAGGAGGAAAAAGAAGGCTGGACTGATGGCAGAATGATGTTGAGCAGGCTTGTGAAAAATCCTGCACAGCTTTTTCTGGTTTTTCAGCTTCTGAAGGTTGATTCCAATCTCTGCAAGTTCCCTACCTGGGATGCCAGGGGAGGGTGAGGAAGGGATGGAGTCCATGATAGGAATGGTGGTGAACTGGTTTACATGTAGGCTGAGGCTCGTAAAGAAATCCTGGTCATTCTCAGCTGTTTGGATTGCTGTCTGAAGGTATGGATGTATGTGGTCTTCAGAGCAGGCAATATGCATATGTGCATGAAAACTGCTGGACTAAGGCAGGATGAAGAAAAAAATTCTCCAGGTAGAAGCTGTGTGGTTTGTTTGCAGATTTGCTCTGTGTATTTCTTCTCTGCAGGTGTGAATATTCACAGTTCTCTCCTGGCAAAAAAAAAGCATGTTTCAATTCTCCCACGGAGCTACCAACTCTATTTTTAGATTATTAATTTATTGTAATATTCCCAGCTCTGAGAAATCAGAGTCTCACTGAGAAACATCTTCTGTTCATACTTAACAGAGCAGCGTGGCCTCCAAGCCAACAAGAATCCCAAATCCTCAGCTGCTCCCCTCCCATATGCACACAAACATAACCTGATGTTTTTCACACTGTTGAATGTTTGTGGCTGGCAGTACTGAAGGTCTCTGTTCCTTCAGGCAGTGGGGCAATGTGGGGCTGCCTTTGTGTATTTTGTGCTTTGCCCCCATTTTTCCAACAGGCTTTTCTACCCCTTCGTCCTTTCCCCTCATTTCTTCTTCTGCTGCACGAGATCTCTTTGCACAGGCCCTATTTCTCCTTCTCTTGCTGGTTCATATGCGACATACAATGCCCACTATGTGCCATGCTTGCATCTGGCTACCCACCTCATTGCGAAAACCAGCAACCAGGCTGTCGGTGGCATTTGGTATCCTCTGACTCAGATGATTTATTCCCCATTCTGCTCACTGCCCTGGCATCTTAGTTTTTCGCATTCCTTACGACAGGGACTTGTGCCAAGCAAATGTTCGTCGGGACCAAGTCTGACTTAAAACTAGCTCATAAATGAAGCCTCCTTCTCCCACTCCTTGGCAGCCCTGCCCTCTTTGGCAACTGGGGAAAGCCTCTGCAACGTGTGGTATGCTGGGAACCTCCTGCAAGAACTCTCCCTGTAATCTCAGGCATCTATCTTTAGAAGATCCTGCTGCATGAGGAGTTGAGGATGAGTGCTGAGGGTTTATCCTCAACAGGAAAAAAAGGTGAGGGTGTTTCTGACTATGTTAGCTTGCACGCGAGGTGAAATTCCGGCGTAGGCAAGGTCATCTGCAGTTCTTGCATGCTCACTAGTTGAGATAAACTCTGCAAGAGAGCTAAGTGATGAGCGGTGAGCTGCTCTGGCTACTCAGGGCTGTTACTGACTGTGAGTGAATGCAGGACTGAAAACCTTCCCTCTCTATTTTTTCCGAGGCAACGCTCACCTTTAGCAGGGTATGTAGCTGGCACAGAGGCTGGAGAAGGTAAAGGCAAGCCACTTCAAAATAATCCCTGAAAATAACCAGCCTAGTCTTTTCACATCTCTCTTCTGCCTCCACTGTCTGACCCTCGATGTTTAAAGCAAATTATCTCACAATACAAATAAAGGTGAGTAAAGCAGTTTGTGAGCACCTGTTTTTTCTGACCTAAACTTCTTCCTGACTCTCGTGAAGCAGGAGGGAAAGAAGTAGTTACATGATATTTTTCAGACTGATTCAGCTCTATCTCATGGCTGTTTTTTGGGGGGTTTTCTTTTTCCTTTTCAAGTTTTACTTATCTGGAAACTTTCCCTGTTTAATAATCATCATCTCCTTTCTCCAGCTCTGGTCATTCCCATGTTCCTGTTCCTTGTGGTTCATTCTTAAGCAGCTAGTAAGTTTTCTTTGAAGTAATTTTTCTCTCACTGAATTCAAATATTTCCTGGTCTTTTCAGATAAGGGATTTAAATGATAGAGACATAGGTGCTCCATGTAGCTATGGGAGAAAACAGGTCCTGTTTTAAGATATATCTGGACCCAAAGTGCACCACATAATTGCTATTAATTTTCTAGGTTTGCAAAATGTAGTTCATCTTGCACTGCAGTTTGCAAATAAGACATGAGGAAATAGCTACCCTTTTTTATTATGGAGTGAATCAAATGTTCTTGTTTTAACCCTCATGCTCTAGCTAACTTTTGGGGGCTAGGACTGAGGTTCACAGCTCTCATCCATTTCTAATCCTTAACCCTGAGCCTGTTCCCCCTTTACCCCTGTGGTGAGACATGTTCTTTGAAAAGTTTACCCTGCTTAGACGGAAAATGAACTGAGAGATCTCACTGCCTTTCTCCATCTTGGCCATTATGACCCTGTTCTTTTTGCTGTTGTTGACGCCTTGTGCCAGCTTGGCCTAAGTCTGCCCCACTGGACTAAATTTCCTTCCATGCACTGCCTGCCTTCCCTTTGCTGCCAGTTGACCTTTAGTTCCATCCAGTGGGATGCCAGCTAGACACCTCCGGTATCCCACAGCTGCTGGACTCCTGTGTTGCAAGGAGGATGCATGAGACACTGGTATCAAGTGCTCTTTGGCACGGGGTTAGATTGTTTCCTGATTAACAGCCAGTTTGGGAACTTGCTTAATCCTGGTTTTGGCTTAGCTGAAAGTATCCAAGGTGTTACAGCTGGTGCTTCCAATAAAACCTACCCAGATGTTTGTCCTGAGTCAGACTTTCAAACTCGTAGTGATGGGAAAGCAGGCAAAAGGAATTGGCTGAAATTGTGTTCAAGCACTTCCATGTGTTTAAGCACCGCGATTTAGGGAACAATGCTGAGAGGAGTATGACTAGGTCTGCAGTGTGACTTCTGCTTGATTTTCATGACCATGGGAATTCTGGGGGGCAGTCTGAGATTCTCCTCTTGTCTTATGCCAAGTTGTTGCTAGATTCTGTGGCACAAAGAATACAAAAATACTGTTTCTCGTACAGCACGAATAATTGGCTATGGCTAACAACAATTACAGAGGTCAGCAGACATGGTTTTCTCTCCCACTTTGTGTGCCAGTTGCCATGGTAAGCAGGAAGCACAACGCAGGCATTTTCCTAAAGGGAAATTGAAGTCATGAAGGAGGTAGGAAAGGGAGTCAAGCCCTGAATTCAGCTGCTGAGTAGGAAAAAAAAGTATTTCATTTAACCTAATGATTCATCTGGGGTTTAGGGAGAATAAAGAGCAGGCTGAACTGCAGGTATGCCCACTGAGGCCACAACCACAAGAACCCCTCTCTTTTTTTTTCCCCAGGGTAGAATAACAGACAGATACTAATAATATTCACTTCCACGCTACAGGTCAGAGATTAGCTCAATGAGGGCTAATTCTCTGCGAGAATCCAGAGCACCAGGAAACTTAATTCATAATTTTTTTAAGTTCTTGCTTGTCCTTTACAAATCAACAGAAGTGCATACACAATGTACCAAAGGCTTCATAATAACTTCTCTTGATCCAGCTTGACTTCCCCTCTGCAAGCATTGGGATCCCAGAGTATTTCTGTACTCTGTTCTGCGTTGCTCTGTGTTATCACAGGCAAGGCAGAATTCTGCAGGAGATGTGCTAAATGGGAGAACATGGTTGTGCATCACCAAAATTTCAGCCTGGAAGAACTAAAAATGGTAAGAAAAAAGATGAACTTTACTCTTGGAAATTTTAAAGCATTTCAGATAATGGTAATTCTATAGAAGTCTCCAAGCCCTCACTTCATTTTCAGAGCTGCAGAGCAGCTGCAGCCCTCATAACCTCTAATCAGAAAAGTGTGTGATCAGGCCCTAACCTTTATCCCCATAGTCAAAACCTAGACAAACACAGCTTAGTGCCCTGGGCACTCACACAACAAAAGAACGGCTCAAACTCGCGTGTCAGAGGAAGGCAAATGCATTTACACTGCATTCATAAACCAAATCCAGGAAAAAGAAAATGTTTCAAAACATCACTAGGGCACAGGTCTGTTTTTATAAAAACTCCAGTTTAATCTCATGGCTGAGACCTGGCAAAACACCTTTTTTTGGTGGCTGTTGGTTTAGGTTTTGTTTTTTTTTTAAAGCAATAAGGCACAAAGGCAGGCAAGTCCACACAGAGAGCAAAATCAACAAAAATACAATCCATCAGAGCTAGCAGGAGAAATAATCACAAACCAGGGCCAGTGGGATGGGGACAGTCCTCTTCACAGTGTCTGACTTCCAGTCCTTCCCTTGACCTGGCAGCAAATAGTATGTCAAAGGGGACCAGTGCCTGCAAGAACAAGATCTAAGGTCTGGGCTGCTGCATGGAGCCCTCAGGAAGCACTTGCCTCCTGCCATCCTCCCTTTCCAGGGCTGTTAAAGTCCTGTTCCACCTCCAGTTGAAACTCAGTGGCAAGCTTTCCATTCCTTGCTTGGAGCAGAATTAGGTATCACCAAGCCTTTACACTGATTAGGAGCAAGCAAAAGCTAAACCAAATTGGGAACAGCTACAGCTCCTCCCCACCCCTAGACATATCTTTTTTTCCTAGAGATGGAGAGAAGCAGAAGGGACAACTGGAAACCTGGGCGTGCCTGAAAGGTAATATATGCTCCAGTAGCTTGTTTGCATTTTCAAGGACTGGGGAGAAGCTTGTGGTGGAAAGCTAAATCAGTGCTTGCACTCTGGTCTCCCCTGATCTCATCCCTCCTCTCCCAGGACATGATCCAGCTCAGGAAGGCAGATTCAGGCCTTCTGCCCACCACAGATTAGCCAGAATTTATTAGCTTCTCCTCTGTGGGCAAAAAGCCAGTTGATCTTACATCCTTGGTGCTACAAACGTTGCAGCAGAAAACAGTTCCATGCATCAGCCCAAGTTTCACAGATGTGCAGAATTCTATTTAGGCAATTCCTTCATTTTAATTACATTTCCTTTTTAATATATTTATATAGAATGATCTTTTATATATATATATATATATATATAAAAATTTAACACAATATTCACCACTACAGGCATTTCAGAATTCATAAAGAAAGAAAAAAGACTTTGATTGCACCATTTGAACTCTGGATGAGGGAAAATGTTGCAGGGCTTTATGGATGCTCTCTAGTACAGACCTAAGTTCCTCTGAAGCTCTAAAGGTGAAAAAAGAAGTGCTCCAGTCTTTTTGAAGTGATAGCATGGGATGGACAGCCCAGAGGAATTTATAAGGTAAAATACAATCCTCGTTTCTGTTTACTCTCCCACCAATAAGGCAGCTCCCATATGAGCTAACATTATCCATATCCTTCCTTTCCATCAGAGGATTCCCATCTTTGCCAGCCCAACCATTTCACTCTGAGCTACACTTAACAGAAGCCGCACAAACCCCCTGACTACATGGGAAGGATAAGTGAACTCGAGTCACTTGTCTCCCATCGGTCAAAGTCCACAAGCAGCATGTGATGGTGATACCGTATCATGACTGAGACTGGGGCCATCTGCAAACTTGGGAATGGCCTTGATACTCTTCACAGTCTCAGGAGAATTGAAATGTACTGCGCGGTCCCTGAAATGACCCTTGCAGAGCTGCAAATGATGTGACAGTCTGTTTAGGAAGGTCCTTTCCATAGTGCCAAGAACAACCAAGTTATCTGTCCTATACACAAAACTTCAAATTCTAGGCCAGACGCATCTCCCACCAATTTGATCTATCCTTCTCCATAATGCTTCACAGAAAAAAAAAATAATTAAAAAAACCCAAACAAGCAAAAAAACCCAAATCCTTTCTTAAAGTCTCTAGTGTTGCAGGGTTGTGCTGGAGGGCAGGAGTTTGGTACCCACAGTGTACCACTGCAAAACCCTGAACTTCAGAAGAGCTTCCACTCTCAGGTTCAATGTGCTACTGTGCGGTGGCAGAGGATGACTTAAGGGCTCTGAAGCAAAGATGACATCTGGTCTGACCCTGAAGCTGACCTCAGGAATGGCTTAGTAAATTTGGATCTTAGGAAGCTCCAACCACACAGTCAGCACTATTTGATGGGAGATGGTTTCTGTCTTCTGGCTCCGTCCAGCTGTCAAGCTGTGGTCCTTGAAGCTGACTGCAACTATCAGTATCAACACGGATCCATCATCAAGCACTAAAAACTCCGCAGAAGTCTGAGTCAGGAGTTGAGAATGGTGATACCTGTGCAGTGGTGCACCTTGCAACTAAGCAAGTACTCTCAGCTCTGCAGGATCTGGGGCTTTATCTCAGCGCTCTTGATACAAGCCCACTTGTGATCATAGAGCTAGAGTGATGTGCCTGCATTAATCCCACTTGGCTAGGCTCTTAAAAGTGTGATACATCAGCTGAAGGCTGGAGATTAAAATGTAGATAAAGATGGGATAGAGCTACAAAATAGAGATGCCATTACAGAACCTCTGCTTAATTAAAATCTGAGTTCGAATTCTGAAACAGTCTTAAAAAGTATAGTCTGGATACAGATTTTAGTTGCTGCTGATCTTTAATATTAAGTAAAGATTTCTAATAATTTTCTCTTGCAGGAGTTTCACCACTTATGCCAAAAGCGCTATTACTTACTGGAACGCTGTTAAGAGTTGAGACAGTGTATTATATACAAATTGCCAGACCTCATTTCTTGTTCATAGATCAGCTTATATGAGAATAAGGAGGGGGAAAAAAAAAGAAAAAAAAAAAAAAGAATGGTTTTAAGGTGCCAAGGTTTCATCACATTTTCTTCTTCTTTTGATACATTACTTCGTGAGCTTCGCTGGCTCCGTTCCAGATGCCTTGGCAGTCAAAACTTCTAGGAACTGTGAGAATATAAATCCCTGTCCAAAGTAAACTATTTTGTTGATGCCAACAAAACCTGGGCATCATTTCCACAACTTTTACTTTCTCCAAAGCCTTACCACAATACCTCGTATCGCACCTTCCCAAGTCATTTGCCATTAACCTAGCCGTGGTGGTGAAAAGCTTTCCCATGAGGCAGTAAAAAAAAGGCATTTGGGTGCCATGTAAATGCAGCACAGAGCTGTGCTAACTCTGAGTAGCATGGAGGACTGGCAATCCCCTATTTTTTAGGGGAGCCTGCACAGGCATCTTATGGTCTGGGAGGAGGATAATACAATTGTCATGAAGCTGCATGTTCTGGACCTGCCATCCACGGTTTGCCCAGGTAAAGCATAGGCTGACATCTGTGAGAGAACGTGGACCCGAACAAGAACTCCAGGCTCTCGTCTGGCTTAATATTCTCCCTTAACAAAATTGACAGCACTGACTTAGTTCTCTGCTCTGTTCCCTCTTATATGACATTACGCGCAAATGAAGAGTACAGTGGGGAGGCTCAAAGATTGCAACTGGTGACAGAGAAAAGCCCTCTTGTTTTTTCATGCTCCCTTTGGATATGGCAGGAGAAGATATATTCCTTGCATTTGTGGACCCAGAACTTCTCAAAAGTACTCTGGCATCTCTCCCCTGTAGCAATCAAAGTGTGCAGAGAAAGCACCGTACAGGCTCTGGGCCCTCCAGCCACAATGACGCTAATTAAGTGACACATTCAGTACAGACCAAGAGCTCATGGACTGAGTTTGCTAACAATTTGAAAATGCCAGCACTTCAGAAAAAAACCCTAAACATACATCCGTTGGGAAATTCTGACTGACACTCATTGTGGTGGCTATGCACTTTCTACCAGATGCTCAGTTACTGCTCAAACTCTAGCCCATAATACCCATCCGAGGGCCTACAAACTCAGACATCTCCATGAATGATGGCCCCTGCAAGCACCATTACAGGGACAATCTCAGTGCTGGCAGCAACACCTGTGTTCCAGTCTCCTCCATAGTCACTAGTGACACTTAAATTGCAGAGACAGCACGGGCTGTACCTGACTTTGCAATAACCCACGGTCACATACCAGGCAATAGATGAGCCTGCAGTGAATGTAGAGTTAGAGGCTTTATGAAGGAAGCTTTAATTCTATTCCCACGGCAGCTGTTGCTTATATGAAGGTGTATTTGCCTGTAACAATAACGGCCCTTCAGGAGAGAGTTTAATTCACTTCAAATCCCCCTCTCAGGATATTGTTCATGATCTGTTCTGCAGTCCCACAAATCATCCTCTTTACCATACTCTTAATCAGTCTGAAAGCACTGAGGGCCAGGAAGGTGACAACCAGCCATGCTCTCAAAGAAACAGTGTAAGATCACAAGGAGAGGAATTTTAAAGGAAGAAGAAGCACCTGGGGACATGCCACACAGTGGCAATGAAAGACCAAGGGTCAAGGATATGTCAGTCAGGGTGCAAGAGGGCAATAGCCCAAGGACATGCAGATCAGAAGATCCTCTTGCTTTTCGCTGCCGTTGGCAGTGTGGAGCACAGCTGGAGATAGTTGCAGAGGTGTCATCTGGCTTTAAGCAATGATGAAAATAGCCGATACTGGCCTTTGTTACGACTGTATTTTTGCTTTCACTGATACCAGCCTGAGAAGTCTCTACCGCTGGACAGCCAGCTGCACACTAAAGATGGATCTTGTCTGCCCAAGGAAGGTGTGGCTGAGCACAACAAAACTCATGAGCAAGACTTGGAAGATTAAAAGAACAACTAGGCGTTTCCTGGCCAGCTACTTTCATTCCAGCCCTTGCACATGTCAGGAAGAACACATCTTTGATGCAAGGACAGAGCTGGAGGCAGCACCTTCAGGTTGTGTGTTTGTCACTGGAACATGCTTGAGTGTCTCACACCCTGTGTGACTTGCTCATGCCAGCTTCGCCTTCCTCTTCAGCTATCCCCAGCCTCCTGCACTGTTTATTTTACACTGTCTAAATCAGACAACAGGGATGGGTAGGCATGGTCCTTCACTGGTGGCTGGGAAACAATGGAAGGAGGTCCCAAACATCTGGACTTACCTCCTCAGCAGATGTTGCGTCCCTGCACCCTGGGCTGCAGTGCTTTGGAACAGTGTTTCCTCCCAGCCCTATTTTCTAATTATACCAAGATTTATTTTTCCATAGGGAGGATGAGACTTTCACAGGGCTTGTTAGACAATAAGTATGAGGAAATGCAAGTTCCCTGGGACTGGCTTACAAAAAAAAGCAGACAGTGAGGGACTAGGCAGGGGTGAGAAAGGGAAGGAAAAGCAAGACAAAAAGACTATGACCCTCCATAGCAAAATGCTTTGCAGGAAACCATAAAGGATTCGGGTCCATCTTGCACAAAATAGTTATAACAACAGCAAAATGGCAACAGAGTTGGTCTTGGACACTCCCATCCCATCCACCATGGAAAAGGAGTAAGAGAAGCAGTTGCTATTCGATCTGCCTCCCACTTCGTCCATCCAGAATCACAGAGCGCCTCTGGGGCTGGTAAAAGCAGCTGGTAGAGGTCTCCAGTCTCTGGCCATTCTTGGGGATGGTCATTTTGTTCCGCAGCGTCACCCCCTCAGGGGTTGTCCGCGAGGTCTCAGACAGTTCACCACAAATGGGGCTCGAAGAGGTGGTCTGCGTGGGGCTCCTTATGGGCGATAACAACACCCTGGAGTCTGCTGAAGAGGAGGGGTGGTCCATAATGGGGAAAGGGGGACTGAAGAGGATCAGACTCTGGGGCCTCCCGGGCCTAGATCTATAGGAGGGCTTGGAGAACCCTGACGGCCTCTCCATCTTTGAGGACTGTGGATTATCTCCAGCTGTCTCCCCCTCAGAGGTGCGCTTTCGGCGCAGAACAGGGGCATCCAGATTGGGGTAATGACTGGACTGAGATGGCTCCAGCGGAGAGCCGAGGCTGCCGTGCCAAGGACAGGCTGAGTCCTTTTGAGCTGGGTCACTGTTTTCTTTCTCTGCTTTGGCTTTCTTCTCTGTCAGTGGGCTCTTGGGGGCCTCCAGGTGGCTCCATGCCACCCGTTGAGTCTGCCTGATGGCCTGCTTGGCTTCTGCTTCCTTCTTCTCGGCCGGCAGAGCCGTGTTCTGAGCCTGCAGGGGCTGGGGGATCTGGGTGTACTGAATCTTGGGTGGTATCACAGGCACCGCTCTAGCCTGGCACATCTTAATCATGAAGGAGGTCCTGACTGCCGACACACTGACAGGGGCAGAGTTACGACGGCCAGTGGTGGCATGAGCCACTGCCAGGTAATCCAAGTCTAGATCCACGTGGGCATTGAAATGAGACCCCCAGGGAACGCCTTTACTGGCAGCAGGGCAGGCAGTCGGCAGGGATGGGACGGAATCACTGCTTTTTACTTCCTTCTGCCCACACAGGAGGTTCCCAGGGGCAGAGGGCATGGACAGGCTCTCGAATGTGAAGAAATCTGGGGCTGGAAGGAGTGACTCCAAGTTGAGGGACGATGGCCTAGTCTTTGCTTTGCGAGGTGTTTCTTCACCTTTACTACTCAGCTGTGACTCCGTGGCAGAGCAGAGTGCTTTGGTAACAGTCTCTCCTCCCCCCAGGACAATGTCCTGAGACATGGGTAACTCCTCCTTTGTGTTCTTCGCCTGTGAAGAACTGCCTGGGCTATTTTGGTATGGTAAAGACAGCTCCACCTTTGAGCTCCAAGGGTTTTCTTTGCTCACATCCACTTTCTTTTCCTCTGGCTCAGAAAGAGGGATTATGGAGGGTTCTTTTTTCTCAGCTGGTGTTTCCTCCTTGCTGAGGGGATACCTCAGCTCCTCAGGTTTTGAAGGTTCTTCTGGAGGACTGGTGATGTTTTCATCTCTTTTAGCTTTGCCCAGATTAGGGGGGGAGACGGCTTGTGTTTTGGGCAGCTCACAAGTCACTGGCAGAATGTCACTGCACGGTTGCTGCTGGTCAGTGGCATCTATGAAAGAGAATGGGATAGTCCACAGACTCATCACTGTGTCTTTACTGTCCAGGGAGAGGCTGCGACTGAATCGTGGTCTAAGAGAAAGGCCTGTCTCTGCTCTCTGACTCTGTGGCTGGAACTCCTGTATCACCTTCTCCTGAATATCCTTAAATGTGGGGGAATGGAGTGGGCTCGTAACCCACTGGTGATCCTCCCATGGCTCCACAAGTTCTAAGCTCTGCACATTATCTGTCCAGGTATCCTCATCATCCTGGTCACCAGCATCATGGGTTCTGCGAACAGCATTGCCCTCCTTCAGCTCCTGGATTCCAGCTCCACTCAGCGCCTTGGAGGAGAATGCGTCCCTTTCATCAGCAGTCATTATCTCAGGCTTCTCCCTCTGAGTCTGGACTCTGGTAAGACCATCCTTTACCCTCTGCAGCTGGCAAGTGCTATCTTTTTCTCTCCCTGACTCCGGACACGCTCCTTTGGAACAAGAAAAATCATCACTTGGGGCAATCTCATTAAATTCTGATTGACTATGAAGCTTCCAGTCCAGGGGAGGAGTGAGACATTCACTCCTGCTGTCCGTCACTGGGTGGTGGTTCTTTGGAGCAGCTGTGCCAGTCGGAAGAGTACCCAGTTTGGGTAGGGCTGAAGCACAGCTCTGCTGTGCAGCCACATCAGACTGGCAGTTATGGAGGCTGTCTTGTCGTTCCATGCTGCCGGCACCAAATAAAGGCACCTGAGTTGTTATCTGTGGTGTTCTGCTTGCAGATTTCTGCTCAGACAGTGTTGGGCTCTGTACTGGGCCAGAGGAACTATCTGTTTGTACTGAAGAAGAGGATTCAGAAATTAGGCCCGTCTTGGGGACAGCTGCTGGCAAGAGCAAGAGCTCCTCTTCAGGTTCGATAATTTTCAGTTCCTGCTGTATCTCTGGCCACAATGGTTCTAGAAGGGCATTTGCAGGGTCTTCCTCAGTCTGAAAAACAGAAGAAACACCATGACCTGGCAGCTCACAACTTACCAGTAAATACCCCTTCATTTTCCTCAAACAGCCCTCTTAGAATAGACAGGCTTCCGAACGAGCACACTCATGGGTACAGAAACACAGACACGCATACTGCTACCAGTTCAGGGAAGGAAATAAGTCTATAAACAAGTGAGTTCATGGAGGAGAAGATCCGAGGTGCAGCCAAAATGAGGCCTGGACAGATGTACTGAAAGAGTGAGGTGAATGAGTAGCTGGAATGTCTCAGTCCGTTTCCCAGCCCTTCCCATTCAGGCTCGCTTGGCCTTGCCAGAGAATCTGCATTCCCAAATTGCACACGAACTGGAATGAATAATCTATTCAAGGAGCTATGCCAACAGATCTTTAAATAGCTGCCCAGAGATGAGTATCACTGTAAGACGCTTGGTGAAAAAGCTCTTCTAGAGATACAGAGGAGGCAAAAATAAAAATTAAAAAAAAAGTGTGTAAAGAATGGAAGAAAAAAGGACTGTTCAGGCTGTCCAAGACAAATGGCACAGCAAAGTAGAAGGGGAATTCTTCTTGACTATGACTATGACTTCTTCTTGACTATGGGTCAAAATGCTCAGACATCTGGACAGTCTCACATCTGGAAAGTCTCAGAGCAGACAGATTTTACTGACTGCAGTCTTATAGTTACAGGAAAAGAAGACCAAAAGGGGACAGTAGGTAGTTGTGTAAAGGTAAATCACCACATGGCGATGTGGACAGAAGCGAAATCAGTACATGGTCAGTTCTTGACCCTGCTTAGCCTAGGTCATAGACTGAGTTTTTGTGACTACGGACACACAATGAAACTTTAAACAACCTCCCAGTCACCACCATGACATTGTCCCCCATCTTTTTTCTTATGCCTTCTTCCTTACCACATCTCTTAAGCATGACCCTTCTTCTGTCTTAGCCATCTCGATCTTCTGCTGGCCACAGCTGCCTTCTGAGGAGACATCTTTTGTCTTGAGCTGTCCTTGCTCTGCCTTGTCTGCAGGGAGTGGCCCCGTATGAACCTCTGAGGCTAGTGTTTGTTCCAAGGTGGGACTCTGCTCCAAGGACTGCTGGGGGCTGCTGGTGTTGCTTGGGCAGCTGCTTTGCCCACATAATGCCTCCTGATTTTCTGCTGCTGGCTGTGGAGTTTCTAAGGACTCGGGTTTCCTGGCTGCCACCAGCTCCTCGGGGTGAGAGCCTGGATCAGAAAGACAAATGAATGATGTAACTACTTGTGACTGAAAATATGTGCCCTGCTGTTTCAACCCAATGCCAACCAACAAAGCTACAGAGCTCCCTCCGGGCACAACAGGACATTGCTGGGAGGCTACCCACTCCTCAGTCTCGTTACTGCCACGAGCACCAACCTGACCTGCTGCCATCAACACCCACCCTGCTACAGCTTGGTCTCTTTCGGGCCACAAGAGCAAGCTGGAGCAACCTCCACCCCACCAAGCTGCAGGGCATCTCCACATCCCCCTCCTTAACACACTTTTACCTCTGGATGCTGCCGCTGGCAGGGCAGGCGCCGGCTGTTTCTCCTTTCGCTCCGGTGCCTGCTCTGTCCTCGTGTGGGTCCCCACATCCAGGGCAGAGGGGCTCGTGCTCTCGGCCACCAGAGAAGAGAGCTCCTCTAGGCTGGAGAGGGAAAGCTTCTCCTTGGTGGGCACACGGCAGGGAGTGCTGTTGGTGCTGATGACTGCAGATACCCGCAGGGGGACCGAGACGGCGAAAGGCTCTGAGATGTTCAGGGCTTTCCTCTGATGACGAGGGGAGGCTTCCAAGGGAAAGAGGCTGCTTGGGAAACCTGACTTGGAGGCTGTTTCGGAGGTGTAGAACATGCGGCCGCCTTTGGGGGAAGTCTGCTCGTTTTCGGCATCCTCTGCTGCCCGGAAGACCTTCAGCTGCTCAGGGGGTGACTTTGCCTGCGGTGTCCGGGGAGGACCTTTCTCCCCACTCAGCTCTGAGCTTCCTTTAGCCCCCATGGCAGATCCTTCCCGCTCCCACTCATTCTCCTTGCTGAGGTCATATGAGCTGCCTGTGCCTCCTGTCCGTATCTTCATCACCGGAACAAAAAACCCTCCAGTAGTCACCGTCCGTTTGAATCTGCTCTTTTCATCCTCCCCTAGAGATGGGAAGATAGGAGGAAGTCAGTGGGAAGCAAAGCACTAGCAAACAACCCTCCTCTGTGAGGAGCCCTCCTCAATCCCTCCAGGGATGAGTCCTGTCCTGGTGAACACCCACATTTCCACAGAGAGATGGGAAAAGCATGTGCTGAAGACCTTCCAGGCTCCAGTCCTGGGGTCTCCTTCAAACTGGGCAGGCAGGGCTGAACAGGATGCTCTCCAGTGGAAATCACCTAAGACGTTTATTAGAGGCCCCTCTCAATCAGATGCAGCCAAGTCTAGGGCTAGCGTGCATTGCCCACAAAGATCACAGCTCCAGGCTTTGTCAGCTTATTGCAAGCACTTTTCACTTATGAATGGGAATTTTGTGCCCAGAATAACCAAGAATGAAATCGAGGCGATCCCACTGCTAGTAAAGATGCAGCTAGGCACAGCGGTAACTCTGAGGTGCATACGCCAACATAAAAGACACAGAAAAGGGTTAAAAATGCGTGCACACAAAGGTGGGGGCACGTCAGCAGCCATGGCATAAGCATACAGAGATACAGAACACGGTGAGATAGGCAAAGAAACAGACCACTGCATCTGTGCAAGCACGGGGGAAAGCTGAGAATGCAGAGGTGCAATCCTTCACCCTTACAGTACAGGCTATTGATGTCTCACCTTCCACTGGCAGGGAACACAGTGAGTCCATGCTCTTCGCGGGCCGAATAGTTGCTTTTTCTGTGGAAAATGAGTTTTAGAAGCAGGCTTCAGATCCTGTGGCTTTGCAGGTTTCAGCCCATAAACACCAAAGGCTACATATAGACGGGCATGCCAGGCAGACATCAAAGTTATTTTCCATTTCTAAGCATTCCCCCTCTATATCCACACCACGCTGCTTATTACTCACAACACTTGTCCACACAGCCGGGGATCTGCTAGCGCTAACAACAGCTTTGCACCTGCTGGACATGTGGAGAGCTATACTTAACCCAGCCAGTCAACACCATTTCCACTGTGAAGCAGTTAAGCATCCCCGAAGCTGTTATGCGCCACTGCCCTCCCAGATCAAGTCAGGCTATTGGTTGTGGAGACTTTTTAGCTAAACTGACATAAATGCCTTCTCACCTCTCATTCCTGATAGCAAATGTTAGGTTATTTTTACGTTGCACTCCCAGGCTCTTTTGCTGGCATGAGCATACCCTGCCTCCAGCAAGCACTCCGGGAAATTTATGAGGGCAGTAAGCAACCTATTTTCCCGGTCATCCTGGCTGGACTTGCTTGTCCAGAAACAAGCTGCCATTTGTCACCAGACACTCTACAGGTCTGTTCCTGAGAGACTTTGGAAGCACGTAGCTGTTACGGCTCTGAAAAGGAGAGATGGGGGGAATGTAGCTGGCAAGGAAGACAAGTCATTCTCTGGCAGCCCAAAAAGGGTCCGTGGAGCTGTGGAAAATGTCTGGGAGCAAAGTTTGCTGTTTACAATGTTGCACAAAGTAGGTAAGGCATAAAGTGAGCAGGCTTGTTGGACTTCATTTATTTATATAATCAAGGCTTCTGGGACTGACTTTCACACGAGCATAGGAGAAACTCCACCTACTTTTTGCATTTATATGGAGTCCTGGCTACCTTTTACGTTCATATGGTATGATGTCTTGAGCACTGGCTGCGCTTTTGCGAAGGAACAGAATTCAAGCTGTGGAGCTCATGTTTTATGTGACTTGCAGACTTGTGTGCCGTGGACACAAACTGTGTTAAAGCATGTGCTGAGTTTCAACAGCAAGTTCATCTGTTTCCTCACATTAGGCTGTAAGCAGAGAGCACACAAAAATACAACATGGCAGCGCTAAAGCACTGCTTCTCAAAAGCACTACTTCGGTGCCTAAATCTCTGCACACGGTTGTGCTTTTGTGTGTCCTGCCGGCGAAAATGTACAGGCTCCTGTCACTCAGTACTGTGTTTGGAACAAGGCTCGGCCCCCACGACCACTGGGCTCCAGTCATTCCTGGGCATCCTTGGGTTAGCACTATTTTGGGACAGAGTATTCCTTATCAAAGTGAGAAGGTGATCCCATGATCAAAATAGGATGGAGAGCTATTTTGAGGTCTGCCATGGGCACCCTGTGTGAGGCCATCTGTACATGCAAAACATGGGGGAAGGCAGGGGTCCAAGAAGAGCTGGATCCAGCATTTGGCTTCACACTCACTTCTGATCCAAATACAGCCTCTCTTATATGTGGTGGCAGGTAATGTTGCCAACATTAACTATTTTGTTTTAAGTCTTGCAATGTTCAGTAGTGCTCCTCCAAACACCAGCTCCTGGAGTCATGAGATTGTTTTTAAAAAATTCCACCTTCATCTTCTTTTTAAAGAGTAAATTTCTTGACTTGGAGATACTAAAAAAATCTAAAAGATATAAACCCAAACCACTTCCTTATGAACTCAGGTAAAAAAGGTTATGCTTTCTTTTAAAAATTGTGATTACTTTTAAGTCAACTTCATGATTTTTAGAACTTGAGTCATCATTTCGGAACACTGGGAATTGGCACTGCCATGTGATTTTCTAGGAAGCAGGGTGTTTAAGACATTGCAGCTCAGGAGGGGCTAGAACTTGGGATTACAGCCAGGAGAAAAGACAACTTCTCTCTTGTAAATTCTGCAAAAGTAATAGCTTCCCTCGAAGTGCTGAGAGCCAGGAGCCATAGAAACTGCTGGCACCTTGTTTTTCACAAAGGCACTGAACACAGTTGGTTCTTTAATGCCCTTTAGTGGAAGAACAGCCTGGAAGGGCAGACATTCTCCCAGTGCCATGTAAGGAACATTAAGAATCAGAGGCTGGCTGGGCTGGAAGAGTGGACTAATCCAAACCTACATTGCATTTCCTAGTCCCCAAGCTTGACAGCTGGGCAACGGGAGCCTGTTTATCACATAGCAAAATGGAATATTTACTGTATCTGTCTGGCATATCCTCCTGAAAGGGTGCTTCTCACCATCATGTGAAAATTAGATGTGCATGAAGCCAGCCAATAAACATGAACCCATTAGACTATCTCAAGTCTAATGGTGTTAGTGTCATATGGATACAGGTTGCCCCATGCTATCAATATCACAAAGGAAAGCTGCAGAGAGAAATACTTAACTGAAAAGTGTGTTCTTACCAGAAAGCTTCTGTGCCCTTACGAAGACACTCCCGTTTCGACTCAGTTTAGACTTTGATTCTGAGCCAGAACGGCCCAAGTTAAATATCGACTTCCATTTTTTGGACTTGGTAGATAATTTCCTCCTGGAAGGAAAAAGGGCTCAGGAGGTTACCAAACCCTAGAGACTTTTGTCTTTTTAAGATCCCACAAAAGCCTCTGAGCTCTCTCCTCAACACTGTCCTGCTTTTCTTCTCACACCTCTTTTAATTCTAAGGCATGCAAGGCATAGCTACACAACCACCTCTTGATTTTCACTAAGTGATTTATCTGTATTGCTGATTTAACCATGTCATGGATGGAAAGACACCTAAGCCCGCTCTTCAGACAGTTGGCACTGGCATCGTGCTACAGCAACTGTGATTGACTGAGCGATCAACCATGCTTGTCTCCAGAAAGCAGAGGTTTCTGAGGCTAGAACTATCTTGCAATATAGTAAGGAAAAACTGCCTTTTTAACAGGTTTTAATGTCAGAATGCAAGATAAGTTCCAGAGAACTGATGGAACTGGTACTATTGCTCAGTGCACAAAGCTATCCGTTAGAGTCCACGTCTTATAGTTTTTATGACTTTGTGAAAATAAAAGGATCCCTTAATACAAACTAGCTATTAATGCTTCTCAGGCCAACATTAATTTAATTATAGGTGTTATATGATTATATGCAAGTATAATGTACTAACCCACAATGAGGAGGCTTAAGGGAATTAAATCAATTTCTCCTGACTGTCAGAGGAAGTGGGACACCAGCTCCCTGTGTCTCTTTGGAAATCCCAGCTTTAAATAGAAGCTGCTACTCCTGAAGCCAGTTTTTGTCTATGCATATAACTGCATGAAGCTCTGTTTCAGTTCCTTCACATACCCATTCTGACTCCTCCCTCACTCTCTGCTCTTCCAGAGCAAGAACCCTCTTTTCTCCCTGTCTTGCTCTCCACAATGGGCTTTCTACCCCTATAGTTCTGCTCTTCTTTCAGATCAGTACTCAGAAGAGCACAAATCAGTTGTGCAAAGAGGATTAATATCTTGGGGATAGGACTGTTCGCTTCAAGTGAGAAAGGAAAAGGCACTCTAGAGGGGCAATACACCCTTTTGTCTTAAGCTGGTTATCCTCTTGCCAGTATTCTGTTAGATGGCTCCTTTTTGCTTGAATATATCAAGTGCAAATAAATATCTTTGCACTGGTGCTTTGGGTCAGTAGATCAATGAGCCTCCTGCTGCAGAGGCTATAATCTCTCAGAACCAGGCAGTAGAGTGGCCATATATTAACAGATAGATAGACCAGTAGATAAATACTTATGGTGGGCAGCAGTGCCAACAACTGCAGCAACCTTAGCTGAAATCGGACTCTTCTCCTGGCATAGGTGGCATAGGTGCCACTATGTAAATATCTCTCCATGTGCTAGGAGTGAAAATTCACCTTACTGCATGGCTATGAGTATATGGGAACCTGGACAACGATGAAGCTGAGCAGGTCAATGCCACCAGGTGCACCATGGACAAGCCACCAGCAGGTGGAACTCATAGAAGAACTGTGTCTGGACCTGCTCTGCGTTCAGCCCATGTTTAGCCAAATCCTGAGCTGACACAAGGATGCAAAGACAATTAATTCCTCCTGCAGGTCTGTGAGGTTCTGCCCCGGTAGAGGGATGAGGGCTAGTGGAGCTATGAACCCACCAACTGCAATGCTTCTCAGGAGCAGCTGTGCCTCTTGAGAAGTGCACACGATTTTTCTCTCGATGGTGGCTGTAGATTCTTGCGTGCAAGTGTGGGGGTATTATGCTAACAAAAGTCTCACTCATTCCCAATCATGCTGGGGAACCTGCACTTTTTTGTTTGCACTTTACACTCCTCTCGGCACTTACTTGCTGTCAGGGAGGTCAACAACTGTGTGGAAGAGGGACCCAGTTACAGGGACAATTTCAGGCAAACTGTTCTCTCTCCTTTCCTTCCGAGCAGGGTGGGAGGCAGACAGACTCCGTGCCTGCGCTTCTTCCAGGCTCACCAGTTTCATTGGCAGGGAGGCTGAGGGGAGGGTCAGACTTTTCACAACCGATGTGCTCTCTGAAAAGCAAGAAAATACATTCCAGCCTGGGGTGAGGAGAGACGAGAGCAAGAGCTTCATGTCTTTATTTGACTGGAACATCTCCTGCGGAGGGGGGAAAGGAGTGGCACGTGCAGGGAGAGAGGCTTTTTGTCAGATAAGTCTTCCATCTCCCCAGCAACCTTATCCATCTGAGTGCATTCCCAGCAGGGGCCACACTCACCAGCCAAAAGCTGCGTTGCACAGACTTGCTGCCTCTGCTGTAGATGTTTCAGTGTGAGAGAGGTATCTCTGAAAAACACCAGGATTCACACATTTCCCTTTCTCCTCCATCCCTCCCCAGATTTTGGAGCAGTTTAGTCCCCGATCCAAACCTGGTGCCTAATTCTTTCTCTCACTTCCACATCTTTCCCCTTGTCTTGTTCCAGGAAGGGGGACTGTTCTAAAAACCAGCATTATTTTACCTTCCTAATGCATTTCAGGGCTATGGAAAGCAGTGTGACCACTAGCCCTGGGAACTGAAGGTCTCTGTTTACATGGGCAGTGGCAAAGGCAACTTCCCATATGTCACCCCAATAACAGCCCTGTCCTAAACAGACCACCTCAAGGTGCATGAAGTACAGTCTCTGGGGTTCACTCAATATTTAGCCCTACTGCTGAAGCAGGGTGCAAGCTACTACCTGTACAGAGGGGCTGGGAAAGGGGCACTTTCCCACTAAGAAATCAACTGGGATCATCAGCATTTTCCCCTCTTGACCCCATAAGGCTGTTAAAGGCCAGCAGGGTTCAGCACTTACCAAACTTGGGCCACCTTTGGGCCAGTGACCTGCAGGACAACTAGAAGCCTTGGAATTTACTAGCCAGTGTTTCGCTACAATGCTTAAGGTAGTATGGGAGCAGTTCCTCACTCCATGCCTTCTGCCAGGGCATAGGAATGGCACCTGCACCAGCAGAGCAGAGGTGTTACAGGTTGAGCAGGGCACTGGAAATGTGGGCTCCAGGGTCAAACTAGCATAGAATGCCACATGTTAAGGGAAAAGTGGATGGGACGAGCTAATACAGGGCTGGAAAAAAGAAAGGTGGTTACTCCCTCACTTCTGAAGGTATTACGAGTCTTCCCAGTGTGTAAAACAGAAAGATGCATATTTCTGAAATTATGTGAGGTCACTGTGAATCCAGACCATCTCAATTCCCAGACTTAAAACCATTTTGACAACAAACCCATCACTAAATAACAAAATCAGCATCTCTGAAAACTGTTGATGTCCCAGGGGGAAAAAAAAAATCTCTTTTGTGAAATGTCCCCAGGTACAAGACTTAAGTTTTTAGAACACAAGCTTAAGTTTTATCCTGGGAGTGTGGCCTCTGACTTGGTTGGATATGGTGGCTGCAGGGCAGGTATCATTGGTATAAGGAATTATAACTGGGCGAGCCTGAGAGAAGAATTGAGACTGTGGCTGATGGGCTTAGAGGCAAAGCTTACACCAGGATTGAGAAGCAATCAGGTGGTCTTCCTTTTGTGGAAAGGGTTAAGCCAGGTGAGATCATGCAAAAGATGAGCCATGGGGCAATCTGGGAGCACTCTGAAGGAGGCTAGTATTCAAAAAGAAAATGTTGGAGATAGGGATGAAGACGACAAGAGTAATGAGAGATTGGCCTCAAGGTGTCTTTGGGGGAGTCTGTGAGGATGGTAAGGGTTGATGTGCTTGAAATATTAGTTAAAGGGGATACACTTAGACCTGGAGTACATGGCAAGTGACACTTGGAATGGTTTGGGGAGGTTGTTACCAATGTTCTCCGCAGAGCTGGCTTTTCTGTTGTTGCTGAAGATCTGGTCCACATGATTCAGGATGAACTCGATCACCAACTGCTGTACTCGCACCTCCAGGAAAGCTGCATCCCCATTGCAGCCAACCGCCTCAATCTCCTTTGACCTGCATGAGGAAAGAGGTTTACTAGTAGCCAGCATTGCCACACACAGCCCCTGGGAAGGAAAGATTAGCTTTATTCCTGCAAGACTTGGAACAGGGAAGTCTTCCCCACTCTTGCTTAACCTCTTCCTCTCCTTCCCTCACAGGCCCTCATCCTCTCTCTGCCTTTCCTCTCTCTTTAAAATTATTTTCCCTGTTTTCTCCACTACCTCTGTTATTTTCTTTCCTGCCTGTGTTATTTTCCCTACTTAGCTTTTACATTCTTCAGCAGTAGAAAAAACTGTGGCTCTCAAACTCCCTTCTTCTCCCTCTTTGCTCCTCTTTTAGCTATTTCAGTGTCGGGCCTGAAAGACAACACAGGAGCCTTCAAACACTGCTTCCAGATCCCTACTCAATGCTTCAATTATCTCTCAGTGAAATCCCTTAAAACCCTTCTTAGGTCTTCCCCACACCATTTTTTTCAATGCTTTGCCGTCTGCCCCAGTAGTCTCTTCTCTGCCCCTCTGCACTCCCGTATTCTCACTCTTGCTCTCAGCAAAGAAACATTCCTTATCTTGACATGCCAAAGTGTTGCTGAAGAAATTATCTCTGGGCAATGGATCCTTTGTAAAGTTAATGACTGGTGTGTTAGATAATAGCTTGGGGCATTGCCAAGAGGATAACCCTGTAAGGAGACTGCAGTTGCATGGCATGCTCCTTTCTTTTCCTCCCTGGGACTTGCACTTAGGAAAGATTGCAAAAGGAAACAGACTTCAGTTTTTTTGACAACGACAGATACTAGAATGAAAATGTCTTAGTAGTAAAGGTCCACTTTGTGATATTCAATAGAGTCGATATTTGATTAATTTTCAGAACCTGCTCTGCCTGTTTTGTGATTTAAAAGGGTGAGACAACTCTTTAGACAATGCTTTTCAGGCCTGTACCTCTCTAGTTAGCCAGTGTCCCTCCCTCCTACCCACTGCCAGCCCAGGGCTCCCCCCACCAGCTCTGCCATCTCCCCTCTCCTGCCCAGCTCAGCCCTGGACTCTGCCTGCATAGTTCATTCCTCTCAATACATGGGTATGGGATGGACAGGGAAGGGAATTTCAAAAAGATACAAAATATTTCAATTTTTTTTTTCTCCAGATACTATTTTTTCTTGCTCTGCTTAGGTCTACAACATATCAGCCAAACCTCTGCCTGCATCTTATCCGGGCGTCTTCCCATCAGAGTGCCAAGCATAGCAAACAGGACAAACTAGCTGGTGGTCCTGAGATCTGACACTAGCTGCCATCTTAAACCCACCAAGCTGAACTCACTTTTCCCAAGCAGATCTGGGCACAAGCCTGTAGTATTATTGCCCTGTTGCTCTCCCTTCCACGCCTTGCTGTCTCTCACCGCCCCACTGCAGACGCACTGGCACTGTCAGAAATGTCATTTCTGTTCCACAGGGATGAGCTAACTCCTCATTTTTAAATCAATGTGCTCAACTTGCAAATAACAGCTTTTTTTTTTTTTATAAGAAACACACAAAACCACAAGCTTGCTTGGATGCTGGCAGTAAAACCTCAGATTATTCAACCTGGAAGAATTTGTTCTCCTTTTAAAAGCTGTTTGCTCTGCTCTACTGTTCCCTTTAGTTATTCTGCTTTTCCCTGTCTTTGCATTTCCCTCAGGGGATGGGTCTCCAGGGTCAGGTGCTGGCATTCCCCTTGGAGCTCAGCATGGTCCTCTGGATGAGCGGACTCTCTACTGTACCTGAGGAGATTGGGAGCCCACACCAAGGCCAGGTTTCTGGTGTGCATGTTGGTCATGTTGCTGAAGGAGGCCAGGTGAGTCAGGTGCTTGATCAGGTATTCCAGCGTTCTGCAGGGGTTTCACATGGAGAAAGAAAAATGTGTCAAGCGACCGATGCCTGCCCACTGGGATGGCAAGGGTCAGACCCAGCCCTGGCCTCAGATTTGTCCCCTCCTCAAGGAAGGCAGTGTCTGCAACGGCACAACAGGCCCCATAGGACAGAGGATTTACAGCACCAGCATTTACAGGGGATGGCGGTGAACACCTGAACCACTGTGCTCTGGCGTGACCAAGGATGGGGCATGAACCAAACCATCCTTAGCATGATGGGTGCAAAGAAGATGGCAGATGGATGGGAGAGGGAGTGGGATGCTGCAAAGGCTGAGGGTTTAGCTCTTGCTCAGGCACCTCCAGCAGATCTTCTTCCCACCACACCCAGGACACTGGCCAAGGGTACCATGGGTGTCATACCCAGGGAAGGAGGACGATAGGCTGTGGCAAGGAGAGCTTGTTCCATCTCTAACAATGGTTTGTTCAGTGATATTTAAATGCCAGATAAATTGTCGTCAGATTTGGAAATGGTGAGTCAGCTTTTGGGAACTGACTTCTGGAAATTAACTCAAGCGCTGTTTCAAGTAATATTCCCTGACGGTGAGGGTCACCACACTGTTCCTCGGTACCTGCATGGACAGGTTCTCACCTGTAATGTGATGGTGGGAGCTCCTGGATGACATTTTGAATTCGTGCCAACTGCTCATCCTCAGGGAAGCGTGATACTGCTTCCTGTGGGGATACAAGGAAACAGTCCGCCTTGGCAATGGACTCAGGGGAAGAAGAAAAGGGATAAGGAGGGTCACATGAGACAGCCTGTCTCAGAGGAAATGCTCTCTTGTTACGTTACACAGCTGTTGGTAGAAGTTGCTTTTTTTCCCCAGCGTAGCAGAGATTTGCTGCACTGTTATTTCATGGCTCGGTACATCATTCCCACACCTCGGGACATGGTGGTCAATGTTTTGGGGAGAGGGGCATTTAAGGACTGAGACCTTCAGTTAGGAGTTATGTTTCTTTTTTTGTTTGTTTGTTCTTTTTCCCTTTTTTAACTTGGGCAGTGATGGGTGGAATAGAAAGAAAGGGAAAGAGAGAAGTGAAAATAATGGAAAAAATGAAAAATAGTGAACCGTCCTCCCAGAAACTGTGTTAAAAATAAAGCAGGTCTTTCAAGCCCCGTGTTATGAAAACAGCTTGGATATACATGTTCCATATTCTTCAAAATATGCAATATTTTGGCTGTCTTATGAAGATAGCTGTAGGGATTGTTTGTGTTAGTTTGCATCTTTTATGATGGGAGAAGCCTTAGCAAAATCACTGTCCAGGCAGATTAATAAATTCTTAGACACAGGGTTAGACTAGGTTAGACAGAATCAAGGTTATACATCTTGGTCTTGAGCAAGTCTCTATGCATCAAGAGCTTAGAGACCCACGATAAGCTTTTGTCTGCATTCCTAGGAGTTTACTGCATTGGTATTCATCTGTTCAGCTATTCCTTTTCAATATTTGTGCTAGGGGAGGACAAACCACCAGTGAGTTCAAACAATGCATGACTGTCTGGGAACCTCCTGCCTACCCTACTGCCACTGGAGTTTGGAGCGAGTTCAAAGAAAGATGCTGGGACCCATGCTGCCAGCAGAAGCTTTGCCTACAGACAGACGTCAGCACTGCTAGGAAAGGAAAGGAAGGAAACAGCCCGTCCCAAACCACCCGTTGCTTAAACATTATGAACCTGAAATTACCAGCCACAACTAGAGAAGCATCTTCTTGTAGCAGTCACTACAACATCCACACTGATGATGCTGCCATCTGTGTTCTGGTCACTGTCCTTTTCCCAGCAGACCATTTCTCATGTACAACCACCAGCAAAACAAACATTGCCAGTTTCAAGGCCAGAGATGAATATGAATTATGTTTTATTCCCTAACACTGAGAACTGAGATCTATGCCCTCTAGTTTGAACTTCTCACTGGTGTGACAGCAAAGAAAAACAAGTGAGCTCGCTTGGTGTACATGAGCTGCGGACGCACTTGTTTTGCCCAAATTAAAGGTAGGTTAACTCCTTGTAGTACTTTTTACCCATAACTACAGCTCCTTTTTTTTAAAAAAAAAAAAAAATAGTCTATTACAATCAGCCAGAAATCCTAAGTATAAGATCTCTTGTGATCTTCATACAAGGTTTCCAGTTGAATGGCCCTGTCCAAAGGTGGAGATGGAGAGAAATATAAACTTTAACTGCTGCATCTAAAACATTAGATTTCAACTAGATTGTACACAGTATTTTCTCCCCCAGTGCTGATTTTCATTCCCATATTTAACTTCCAGGTCCTAAAGACCTAATGCTTAGACAGCAAGTGAATACCAGCTTCTCTGAGGTCATGACCCGTTTGAACCTCCAAGCCACATTTCTGACCCATATGTGTTGTGCCTTTGAAATCTGAGGCCCCCTCCAAAACTCAGGATTACAGCAGCAGAACACAGAATTCAAGGAAGAACCAGCAACTCCATTTATTACATGTCCATTAATCATGGTATGAATTTATGTCATTTAGGATTTTTTTTACTCCACTGGTGATTCTGGGAGTGCACAATTCAGAAGCCCTGGTTAACAAGAGGAATAGAGCCCGGAGAGAGAAGGTAGGCTTGGCCTCCTACAGCTGATTTATTCAGTCCCTCTACACCCAGGCTAGAACAAGACAAGCAGGGTCAACTTACCTATCCTATGAAACAAGCATCCATCACTAGAATGGCAAGTTGAAGAGCGTGAGAGGGCATCATTTTGCAAAAGTTGATCGCCAGTGAGGTCATGACTGGGACGTTACATCTGTGAACTTGACATAGGGATGACCAAAAGGCCAAACCCTCCCTAGTCATTAAAAATTTGACTTTCCTTAGCCACAAATGTCTGAATCACTCTGGTGACTCAAAGTGGAGCCTATCTCATCTCAGAGACAGCTCCGACTGAGTCAGGCTGGGATTAGCATGCATCCTTTACTCCTACCAGCGCTCTTCTGCCAAGGCACAGCTGCCACCGTTCCCTGTTCAGACGCCCCACGCATACACATGCTCCTAGCGGGTTTTCTGCTCCTTGGGGAATTGGTCTTTTTTCTTTCTTTCCTCCTGGTATCTGACTGTGCTTCCTGTCAGCTGGGTTACCCATTATAAATCCCTACTGAGTAGACTTACGTGAATAATGGATTTTGTGGCTGAGCGGACAAACTAAAAAGCCGGAGATTACAAAAAAATCTCTTTTAGGTCAATCCAAAGTGATAACATTTGGGGGAGCTGGCACAAGATTTTAAAAAACAATTGTTCAAAGTTGACCAAAGCATCACACTGAACCATAAGTGAAAGAAATCATAATTTAAATTTGGGGCCGTTTAACCCTTTTCTGAAAGACTTTTTATTTAAGAGTTAGATGTGTTGATTTAATGTTGAAACACTTCCTTTAGAAAGTATTTGTAAAAGAAACATTTAGACAGTTACAGAAATGTTTTCCCTTTTGTTTTTGAATAAAACTTTTTACCAAATGTATCTACTTAAAATCTGCAAGTCATCATCCCAAAACTGCACTTTTCAGCAAACATTCTTCCCTAAAAAAAGTTTCCATCTAAATCTTCATGTTTCCTTTATAGCATTTTTCTTTCATAAATCAGTAGTGATAGCCAGAAAGACACCAGCCAAATAGCTTCAACAAGAATGAGACTCATCAGTTACTGTGAATGGTTGAATAATACCCTGTATTTTCAAGATCCTATTCATCCTGACCATCTCTACTTTAGAGACCCTATCCTATATCCTCAGGATCCCTATATCCTGGGGATATAGGCCAAT
Source organism: Haliaeetus leucocephalus (assembly GCF_000737465.1). Lineage (NCBI taxonomy): Eukaryota > Metazoa > Chordata > Aves > Accipitriformes > Accipitridae > Haliaeetus > Haliaeetus leucocephalus. Next base: position 20,462,484 of record NW_010972664.1, read on the forward strand.
TTTTCAAATCTGCTTAGAATTTTGACTGAAGTTTTGACTATACATCACCTTGAAACACAGACCAATCTTCTTAAAATTCGACATCGAAACAGCAAGACACCTAACACTATTGCAGATCTGTCAGGCAGCACAGCGAGCCAGTTCCCACCCACGTTCCCCAGCTCAGCTGTAGTCCCTAACAGCTACCTCACTTCTTATAGCAGGTTCCTGCTTGGCTGGTCCCATCTGGTTTTGTCCTACAGCAAGCCCCCTCGCACAGATGTGCGTGCCTCTTCCCATAGCAGGCAACGGGGAGGCTTTGGAGAATGTCTTCTTCTTTCTAGACCCCGTGGATCTCTCTCAGTGCCTCCTGTGCCATAGCAGTGCCACTTGGAAGTGCTTGCTTCAGGATAGAGGCAATGCAGACGGCAATACCTAAAGCTAAGGTTGCTTGCCACTTCCCATTTCATTGGGACAAGATTTTGCAAAACTTCTCTGCAACATCTGACATTTTTGGTGATGTCGCCCTCCACAGCCTGGCAAATGGGAAAGAGTAGGATGACAGAAACTCTTAACAAAGGACAGATGTTTCTAACACTCAGAAAACAATCTTTCCTGTCGCCCCATGCCAGTTGTTTTAAGAAGTTGATGAACTCTTTTAGCTGAAAATTCACACCTCTGGCACATAAGATTTCAGCCTGAACGACTGGATTTAAATTTGTTGGTGTCATAAACAACTGAAAGTAGATTTAGAGTGGTAAGAAGGAGGCAACCTTAACAACAAGCATAGCTTGCTGCGCCACCTTTTAATAAAATATTATCTGTCATCAAAATTAGCCAACTCTCTTAAAAATTCAGGCTTTCTGGTCTTATTTTTCTGCTCTCCCGCAGTCTGCTCCTAGGTTCCAGCTGTATCCATGTATAATCTATGGTTGTTTTGCAGAATCAAGTAACTGCTCTTTGAATTATAATCCCTTTAAACAAGGTTAGAGATTTCTGCTTGGCCAGCTGCCACTTTCCTCTGCCATTTGTATTTATGACATGATCATGATGGACCTGATATGCCATAGCCAGCATAACCTGTGTCATCATCTGCACTCTGACAAACTGTGTGAAAAATCCTACAGATGTAGAAAAGTTGGTGCTTTACACATGGGCTGAGCAATCAGTTTGTGCAGGTGTCAGGGACTGTCAGAGGGACAGGGAGGAGGAAACCGCATGTTTGTGATTATGATCACAAGCCCCAGGTGACCCAGAAGACTTTCAGTGATGGACAGTAATGAGGAAAAGAAAGAGCATTAGTAATTCTGGGAGGAGGTGCACAGTGGGGAGAAAGAGTAACAGCAGGGAAGCAACACAGTGAAAAAATGAGCAAGATGAAGGAGAGGAAACAGCAGAGAAACTGAGAGAAATAAACATTAAATGGGGGAAAGAAACAAGGGCAGGGAAAGAGAGCCAGTGCAAGACAAGAAGGGAAGAGCACTGAGAAGTGTTTATACAGATAGCTGCACCAGAAACCAAGACACTGGAGTGAATGCCAAACAGCTGTCATGGAGGGACCTGCAGCACATCCATGCTGCTGGAGAGAGGAATGAGAACAGCAAAGGGTCTCACCGTGAATTTCTTGTAGAGCTCATAGGTGAGGAGAGGGTTGGGCAGTTCCCTGAAGTACAGCTTGCAGAGTGACCCCACGCAGTGGATGTCTTGGAGGTAAACTTCCCTTGTCAGATCTGGGCATTGGTCAGAAACAAACTCTTGTCTGAAACAATATGGAAACATAACAATGTCAGCAAATAAGAGCTCAGACACCGAGGTTTCAACTAGTCTCTGGTTTCCCTAACATAGGGAACTGGTCTGGTTTCCCTAACATAGCCCTGTGAGTGGACTTCAAACTGATATAAAGAGATTGCTTTGTCTTGAAGCTAGAGAGAACAACTCAGCATTTGTGCTGAGACCCTCCAGGCCTTTCCCATTAATAGATGCAGAGGGAGATAATTTTTTTCTTTGTCATGGGACTAATCCCTGAAATGTTGTATTTCCCTGTTACCAGCTTCAGAGACAGTTTATCTTCTGCATCAGTGTGGAGCTCTGTTGGCCCCAGTCTATGCCTGAGGGACTAACAGTGAAAAGGTACGGAGCAATGTGACCGAATCTCTCTGGCGCCCAGACAGATTGCCTTTACCTCAGTTTTTGTATGTTGGATGTCACTCCTGAGAGGCGGTAGATCCCATCAACGATGCCATGAGTCTCAATGAACTCTGCACAGCTCTTCAGCACGTAGGGGACTAGGAGAGAAAAGCAAGGCAAGATGCCCAATGAATACACACCGAGAACTTCCAAAAGTCACCACAGAGGAGACAGTTTCATGAAACAACGGCAGTGGCTCTCTGCAGATGCAGGGAAGGGTACAGCAATGGGAGAAATACAGGGCAAACCAAAAATAAACCCCACAAAGTGGCCCTAGCCAATTTGCAAAGTGAGGATATGCTATGGTTGTGCCATGCCACGCTCACTGACATGTGACAATGACTGACCCTGAAGTCACAGAAACATTATGGGAAGAAAGGTAGGGTTTTTCTCTCTCTCTCTTTTTCTTTTCTTTCCAGAAAATAAGCAATTTCATTCTAATTGAAAGCATGAGGTAAAGCATGAGGTCCTGGGAACCTCCCCCCTCCCCAAGATAGAGCTCCAGCCTCGCTGAATTGTGCCAAAAGGTCTGATTGGCTTGGATAAAAATCAGAGAAGCATTCACACTTCCATATAAGCCTACATACCCACAGTTTAGTGCTCATAAACTCCCACAGAGGGGGTATAAAGTTCAAATATTGACTAGATCTGCACACTGACAAAATCTGACATTGGCTTCAAAAGAACTCCGTGAATATAACCAGCCAAAGACTTAACCAGCCTTAAAGCTGAGAGGAGCCTGAGGCACAACATTTACATCCAGACTTGGACCCAAAGCATATGTTTATATTTTCCCCATTATATAGGTATAGGAAACCCTCATCTTCTTGGTCCGACCAAGCCTCCCTGTCCCCAGTACTATAACAACCCTAGCTATAATAATAACAGTAAGAGAGCCCTTCCTTATTAGGTGCTAGAAACTACTGTGTATTTAATGCAATGCTTCACACAGCCATAAGCACAAAAGTCAGTAAATGCAGAAGTTAAAGTTTCCCACTGTAATGCTGACTCTGCTGCACTGCGCATTTGGAGAGCTGTATGGAAGAGAACAGACTAAGCCATACATTTGACTGGAAAGCCAGGCCCAGCAATTACTGCATCTTTGTGACACTACAGATAACACCTCTGGCTGGACCTTCCCTGAGCTCTTCTGCTTGAAGTTCAGGACAATAATGACATATTAATGTATGCTTCATCGGGCAGCATCCAAAGACAGAACTCCAAGGACAGCCTGAACAAAAACCAGCTGGTATGTTGTATTTCTTATGGGTGCCACTGAGGCCAGAGCCAGTTCATGGGTGGACTTGCCCGTATCAAGCAGCCCAGGGCACAGGCTTTGGTGAGGAGGGGTCCCAAGCTGGTGCCTACCTCAGTGACACGCTATTACTGAGTCCAGTCAGTCAGGAAAGTGCTACCCTTCTGCCTCCCGACTCTTACCAAGGGAGGTAAAGAGGTCCTTCTTGTGTGTCCCTTCTCTTCTCTTTTGGCAAACTCAAATGCAGGAATACAGAAAGTGCCAGTGATTACTTGGAAGCCTGATTGGTCCAAACAGACTAATTCTCCTCAGTTAAAGGAGCCTCTCCAAAACAACAGGCAAAATTTTACTTTACTTTTTTTTTGCGTAGGCATTCATAATGCAAGTACATTAGTCATGCTGTGTCACACTCAAAGCCCTTGGGCTGATTTTTAAGACCCTCAAGTTGTTGGGCTAAGACTAAGAGCAGAACTTCTGGCAGGGACCCTAGCCTACTACAACAACAACGTTCATGGGAAACCATGAAATCACCAAGAGAACAGGTAAAGTCTACAGAGTCAAAGCTTTCTCCATGGCAGACACAGAGCTAGAGGATTCTCTCCTCAAGGACTTTTGAGGAGAAGGCACATCAGTGCCTTCCAGAAGGAACATGGGAAGCATTCCTTTCAGTGCCTACAGCACCTACTTCCTAAGAGGACTAGATAATGTGGAAGGAGACAGAGCAAAAGCAAAGTACAAAATTTCCTTAAAATCCTGCCAAGAAAAGCCCAAGTGACACATCAAGAAAGAGGACCTTCCTATCTCTGAGTAAGACCTGATTGTCTGTAACTGCAGTAGGGAACTCAGATCATATGATGATGAGCATGCAAAAATAAAAAGAAGGAAAGGCAAATGACTCAGGCCTCTTCTTCGTTTCTGGCTGGTCAGGCTGTACCGTCTTTGTGGCAAGAGCTATCCATACATGGAATATTAAGATTTCCTTCTTGGTAGAGGGCTTTGGGAATAAAAGTCATGTAAACAGCAAAAATGAAAGCTAGACAGATCCATGTTCACTTCAGATCTGTTTGGGTGGGAGAATGGGTGAACCACTCCATGCTACCTGGAAAAAGAAGAATTAATTGAACAGAAAACTTATTTGATCAGGACAGCCACGTGACAAAGTTTGTTTAAAGATTAAACAGTCTTTCATTTAGACAGACTTCGTACAATGGAGCCTAGCTGCCACAAAAATGGGCTCCATGCCCACAGTGCCCTTTATTAAATACTTTTTAAAAACCTCAGTATTAAGAATAAGAACACCAACTAAAAATGCATATACTGATGTTTGTTGTGACTAATTTGACCTCTTGAAAGTAAGACCTATTAAATCACACTATTTTTTTGCTGAGTTTTAAGTTTCCTTGGGACAAATTAGGTCAAGAGGCCTCAGGCAGGTAAGCAAACCTCTTATACACAAACCAGAGAAGGCTAGATCCATCTGTTGAGGACTGGTAAGCAAAAAAGGGGCCTGAGGAGAATAATCTGTAGCAAACATATAAAATTCAACCCATTTTTAAAAGTGGGTGAAGACTCCACAGTAGAGGCAACCTATAGACTGCAGATAGACAATATGCACCAAGCTCTGCCAGTATCTCTTACTTCGGCCCTGCAGTCTTCCCTGCTTTTCCAGCCCTGGGCTTCTAACATATCTCTGCCAATGCCCTTCACTCATCATGTACATGCTTTCCTGCCATACCAGGTCTTTGGCTCTTATGAAGAGAAACAGCCAGTTATGCCAAAATGTGTGGCGGTTTTGTGACGTCAGAAAAAATCCCACATAGGACACGTTTCACTTGCAACCAAAAATTATGGACTTTGACCTCAGATCTCTGGAGGTGAAGGGACTGCATCAGCTTCCTGCAAAGCAAGTCCCTAAATGCGGTACTTGTACGAAACTGGGGCACAATAAATGTTTTCTTTGAGCAGAACCTGCAGCTCTGAAATTCCTGAGCAGCTCTGATCTCCTACAAAGCTGAGTCTTTGGGGCACTTGGGGGAGGTGAGGTTAGAACGGCAGTGAGCAGCTCCCTCCCACTTCCAGGCATTTCTGAGGTGGTTTAATTACTTCAGACGTGGCTCCTGATGAACCAAAACAAAGGCTGTGATCAACCCTGAATGCAGGGAGGTACAGACTCTAGCATGTGCTTTACAACAGGACTCTATCGGTGTTGCAGGGTACATGTAAATCACAGAGCTGGGTCTCTCCCGAAGGAAGATTGGATGTGGATGGGGATTTGTAGCAGGGGCTGTGCGTGTGTGTGCAGGCACAGAAAGGGGTGGGTGAGGGGGTGTCCAATCTTGACACTTCTATAATTAAAACTGGGCTAGCAGCTTAGAAGTTGGAAGAGGCAGCTGATGTCACACAGACCCTGCTTGTTCTGCCAGACAGCCAAACTGTCCTCATTTAAAACTACAATAGAAACCAGATGGAGGAGGAGAAGAGAGCATGGAGCAAGGCATCAGTCAGAAGGGAAATTGAGTTATAAACATACTGCACACAAAAGACAATACTTCTTTTCCCCTAGACAAAAATAAACCAGAAGGGCTGTCGCAGTAACTTGTTCCACTCTCACTGGCTATCACCTCCGAGCTCAGTGTACACAGACATTCACCTTCACCGGGGTCTTTTCCATGACCGCAGCTCATGCCACCTCCTCTACACGTGTGCTACTCCTGCCACGTCATGTATCGTGCCTCCCTCCCCTTCTGATCCCTCTGGCTTCCGGCGCCAGCAATGGGCACTGAGTGTCTCACCCCCCAGCATTGCTGGGATGGCAGGGGGGGGTCTCCCTTCTCCTATTTCTTCCCAGCCATGGTGCCACCACCCACCAAACCTCCCCACCAGCAAGCAAGTGCTCATTCTTTGCCTGCCTGACAAAGGCGTCATCTGGCACAAGGCTGAGCATTTTGGATAAAAGCTGGGGAGACCTTTAAGCATGTACCTAAGCAAGTCACTAAGCAGCCCAAGAAGGAGGGGACCCTAGGAAGAGAAGGAGTCACCCCATCCAAGGACCAGTGGGAGGATGGCCTCCTGGCCTCCCACCAAAGCCAGCAAAGAGCAACAAAGACCTTGGTCCAGCAGGAGATGCAAGCAAGACCCTGTGGCTTTCAGTGCTGCCTTCTAGTAGAAACGCTTAGTCTCCATGGACTACAGAAGGACCTCAGGGAGGAGGTTGCTAAGTCAGCCACCCTAACCAGTCAGTGTGAATACTGTCCAGTAAGACTGTGCTTAAAGTTAGCTAACTTGGACTGGGTCATATGTTCAGGGTACACTGGACTGAACTGGACTGAATAGCAGCAAGCTTCATTTTTGTCTTTATCCTTCTGTTGTTCTCTGAGAGGGCTCCTTGCAAGGACAAAAATCAGTGACAGAGCTACTCAGGTCCTCCTTAGTGTTTGGTTTATGACACATGGAGGAGGTTTCACATACTTTCTAATTTTATTTTAATTCTAGTTCAAGTAACGGGAGGATAAATGCAAACCTTTTGTTTCACCTGAAACACCAACTTTTTGATGTTTGACTCGCAGGAAATTGTTTTGTTTTGGTTGGTTGGTTTTTAATTTCTCCCAAAACCAAATCTTGCTCCATAAAAAAAGTTTTGGGCATTTTTATTTCACCATTTTGGTTTTGTTACGTAGTAGTGTTTTTTTAAATTGTCTTCCATTGCCCTCAATACCAGTACATGCTTCCTATCATGCTATGTCAATAGCATGACAACAAAGGTCAAAATAGTCTCTTGTTTCAATTTAAATGACTAAATTAGGAAATATTTCCTCCTAAAAACTAAGTGTTTCAGTCTGCACTAAGCAAGATTTGTTATTTTGTACAAACAAAAATAACAAAACATTACACATTTTAGAACATAGTAATATATTAACTTGGCCTCCTAATCACAGGAAAGGAACAACATTGTATAAATGGCAACATACTTGAGAGTCAGTATCTCTAACGTGATGTTTTTCTGCATTTCCTGATGCTTCCTACTTTAAATCATGAGCTTTAATGCTGATTCACTAGTTTTTTTTTTTTTTTTTTTTTTTTTTTTTTTTTTTTTTTTGCTGATCTTGTCTGAATTTTACTAGGTGTAAGGTTGGCTGAGAAACAGATTCCAGGGGAGACCAGACTGTGCTCTCCTCCCTGCAGCTCGCCTGAGCCCTGGTCCAGCACAGCAGTCATGATTCCAGTTTGCCTCCCCAGTGCATAGCCCTAACCCGTGGCAGCTAAGGATAAATCCTGCTTTGCCCCCTGGTATCATCTCCTTTGCCTTCTACCGTCTCCTTTTCAGTGGTGGCAAGGGATGGAAAGGACCACAGCATCCGAAATCACTGCAGAGGATCTCTCCTGCTCAGAGATTAAGTTGGCAGAGCTGGGGAAGGGGAGGATTTGACCTGCCTGGATGTAACCGCTACAAGGACAAACAGAAGGCTTCAGTCTCCAGGATGTCTATGCATACTTTTCAGCAGCACTAAATGCATTTTACAGAAGAAGAAAAAATAAACCGTCTCACCATCAAATTCCAGTGTTTAGTTTGGCTGTTAACGCTGAGCTACCACAACCCCCTCCATGCACACACACACCTGTGTTTGAATAGCACGAGATAGCTAAACAACACCAAACAGGCTCAAAACTCCTCGCCTCTTCCCCTTTAGCTGCCATGAACACAGTTTAAAAAAAAGACAAATAGCTGGCGCCAAGGTGATCCTGTCTGCATGGACAGCACAACTGAATCACCGTATAAGTCACACGCTTCATTTTTTTTTTCCTTTCTACTTCTGTGGGAAATATCTCTGCAGTGTCACGAAGGTTAGCACAACAGTGCCGGTCCCTGTGATGAAAGCACCGTCCTGAACGCAGTTGTGATTCTGGTGGGCAAAGACATAGGCAAAACGGATCTTGAATCTGTCAGATGCTGCGAGTCATCACCCTCCATGGCCTGCGTGGGAAGTGGAAACGCTGAGCACTGTTCGGGATGTGGCACGCTGATTTCAAGCGAATGCATTTCAACACAGCCTGCAGGCCCAGTGTGAGTTTGAATGAAGTCAATGGCACCACTAGCAAGGGGTTTTTTCCCATTGATATTATACCCAGCTTACATCTCACATATCTAAATAAGATGTGTAGGAACACCTGATTTTTCCAGAGCAGATCTGACAACTGTGATGTTTCAGGCAGAAATGAAACAGCCTGTGGCAGACCTGGCCAGCTCATCGACAACACACATCAAAGAAAGCCTAAGAGAAAGCACTGCACAAGCAGACATCGAGTGCTGACTCTCAACCCCGGCGGTCACCGTGCCCTTCTGAAACGTGACTAGTACCTTGATATAGCTGGCAAATTCTGTCATGCAGGCACTTTTGAAAAGAGGTTGTACTAAATACTAGAATAGTTTTGTTAGGAAAACATCCTGCTGTGGGTTTCCTGAAAAAAAAAACCAGATAACCGAACAGGATATCTCCACTCCTAACTTTTATGACTCTGTGATACAGCCACCTTGGAAAACAGCAGCTTAGGTTCTGCAGGGCAGGTCAATGAGCTGTGCACGTCCTCAGCTAGCCACCTAAATCCTAACAACTGTGATCCACAGCAGATTAGGGTGGATATTGTATAGCGTTTTGTTCAACACAGCACAAGCAATTGAGGTAGTTAATTCTGGAGGTAGGAGTAATGGGACAATTTATGCAGTCTCAGAAAAGGAACTCAGGTATAAGTATAGAAAAGATCAGAATAGTTTTGAAGCTGCATATATTGAATTGACCTCTATCTCCATAAATGCCTAGATGCTATGAGGATAAGGAGGCTATAAGATGGGAATTCTGCCATTAAACTCGTTTCTGATGACACATACTAAAACCACTACCAAATCCAAAGGCTGTGTCAGCACTGATGGAGCGCAGGAGTGAGCGGGGCACCACCGATGCTGCAGCTCACAGGAACCGGGAGAAGCAGCCTGCAAGGGAAGAGTGCAGGTAAGTGTTGAGTTCTGGGATGGACAGACAGTGATGTAGGCTCCAGCTGAAGCCTCTCGAGTGCCTGCTGTCTTTCATCCAGATCAATAAACAAGCTGATGAACTGCAGGTGTCACACTGTATCATGTTTTCTTTCCTTCCTCTGCTCTCTTCTTAAGCGTGGACACCAATGTAAGCCGTGCTAAGCTACTTAACTGATGGCAACAAAGCAAGGAAAATATATGGACTTCATAAGTTTTTTCCTCAACAGATTTTGACCTATATATTTTCATTTACAAGAGCTTCAGAAGCAAGTCAGAAAACAAACAATGCACAGTCTCCACCTTTTACCTGAGCCTGCTAGCTGATGCAGACTTGCTCAGTTTCTTACAGTTCCAGAATTACTCTGGAGGTAACTTGTAAGCTATTACACCCATTTCTTGACTGTAAAAAGAGTATAGAAACCAACACCTCCCTTGACACATGGGAATTCTTACATGGGATTCTTAGGATGCCAGAATCTGGAGAAAGGCAATTCAAGGGGATCAACGCATACTCCCTACCTGGCTGTCAGTGTTAGTTTGTTCCTTATTGCCTTCTGACTTGGACTTTGGTGTGCCAGGCAATAGGGATCCAGGTTTCTCTTTATAAGGAAGCTTTTTGGGGCTGTTTGTTAGAAAGAAAGTCTTGATGTGCATCTGAAAAATACCAGCTAGTTAAACAGTTTCAAAATCCTTTGTACTGTGCCTTTCACAAACACCACTTCCATACACTGAAATCTATAGGAATCTCTATAGAATATAGAATTTGTCTGTAGTTTCTGTGCTGTTCTGTCACGCTATCTCACTGTTAGACAGATCCTTATTCCACTTTCATAACGATGGCATGCTGGTGGCAAAGCAACTAACTCCCAAATAAATGCTCTTGGAAGGCTTCAGGAAAAATGAGGCTGCTGTTATCCTGCTGGTGAAGAGACAGGGTGAAGGAAGGAGCTCATGAACTCTGGTGCTGCAGCAAAGTGGGCTGCTCTGCAGTTCTCTCTGCCGTTCTTTCCCAGGAAATTTCTGTTGTCCCTCTGAACGTGCAAAGATAGGCTGGAGAGCCGTCAGCACTCATAGTTCTCCTTCCACGCTTGCTGCACAGCAAGTCATTTACAAGCCTATATGACAGCCATTCCCGAGCTTTCAAGCGCACATCCAACTGTGCCAGCTAATGCAGAACGGCAGTGCCAACGAGCTCAGGTGTGTGAAAGCAAAAGCAGGGTCCAATCACCCCACTGAGAGGCCAGGTTAATGTTTGGTAGCAAGGTACAAAGTCACTGAGAAGCTGGTCCTGAACCAAGTTCTCATATGAATGAAAGAGTGCATGGCTGAGTCTCACAGTCCATATTTATATCTTTTCTCTTCTTTTTATTTTGGCCTCTGCCACACTGATGGACTGATGCAGACTGACACTAGATTATGCAGCAATGTTCTTTCACTCAGGCTTCTCACTGATCTTGCCTCTAGGCTCTCCTAGTGAAGAGTGGATACAGCAATTTCCAGAGGTTATTCCAAATGGGCTGCTTTATGGATAGTCAACAACTTAGGGCAAAGAGCAGGGAAAATTGCTGAGGATCACTGTATATCACAGACAGACAGATGAGGAGCCTAAATACAAACCCGTAAAGGCTGCAAATGAGAAGTGAAAGGCAAATGAAAACAACCTTTTGAGAAAAAGTAAATAAGGCTTTATGATGTCAATCTGATTGAAAACAAACATGCGAAGGCACTAGCAATAATCAGTCATTAGAGTTTGAAGCCAAGCAGCACAAAATCCATTCCATCTTTGCTCAGTTGCTGAGCATATATTTAGACTGAGTGTTTTCATTGCAAGGCTGTCTGGGCCTGACCCAAAGAACCGCACTCATACAAAAAATCCCATTGAATTCAGCAGTTTTTTCCACAAGAGAAAATAAAAACAAACCTGTTTGTTCTACTCCCTCTGTACCTCTTACCATGGCTGCAAATACTAGCAAATGAGGTGCAGGAATGATAGAAGCATTTTCACCAGCTTTACAGAAGCATAAAATGATGGTGTGGAATTAAGCCTGCCGCTGGCAGCAGAAGGTCACCTAGAAATGCTCCTCCCAGCCCCGCTCAGAGGAGGCTGAAAACAGGTCAGTCTTTATTTGAAGAGGATTAAGCTGTGGGTGACTCAGATTGCTGATGTTTGTCTGGTGAAACGAGGTGCTGTTCTACCCATCCTAAGAAACGCCCAGGGCGTACGATTGCCACAGCCTGTGGGCTCAGTTGCTGTATCTGAGCAGCATGGAGAAAATTCTGCCAGGAGCGGCACCTGGTCAGACACACATACCTCTATACATAAATAAATGTATATCTATGTATATATCAGCATATACATGTGTGTGAATACATATATGCATGTATTTATACATATACAACTATATTTGTTTATGTATGTATATATGTGTGTGAGAGGTTTCATGCGCGTTACCAGGAAATTCTTCTTAGAGAAATAGCTTTTTTTTAATAAGGTGTCAATCAAAGCCTAATACCTAAAGGTGGTATTTACAGAGCCAAAAGCTGAAAAAGCCTTGCTAGGCTAATGTCATAGGTCTGGGGGATACATCACTACATGCTGGTGCTCTTGCTTGTTGAAGCTTGCTCAGCCTGCCAGAGAATAAGCCATTGCCACAGATGTTTTCCACGCTCTCCTGTCCCAGGCAAAGTGCATTTACTTAGTACATGGCCCTGCATGTTGCTACGGTGCTGAAGGCCTTTCTGGGTGAAGTACTTACTCTCTGCCAAGGAAAGTTGTTGGTTTGGGGGTGGATTCCTCAAGCATGCACGGATTTCTACACCAGCAAGTGCAGAACCAGTCTCAGTGGATTGGTTTCACTCAGTAGCTTAGTTAAGAAGGGTAGCTGATGGGATATGGGTCATTTTGGCTACACCTTTTCATCTCCAGACGCTGCAGTCCTCTAAAGCGTACCTTATAGCCTTGATTGCAGGGATCGTATTTTCCTTTCCATACACCAGGGAGGGTAAAGAGCTCTAAAAGAAGCTGCTGAGAAGCCTGGCTCTAACATCTGGATGTGGTTCTGCACCTTCAGGGCTTCTTTCAGAAACAGCAGGGAATACAGCAGTGCTCCATCTGCCAGCCTTGTGGCAGATCAGCACTCCGCATATGTTGCAAGAGGGCAGCTTGCTCGCTCTCCAAAGCCTGTGAGAATCATCAAGGACAGCAGAGGAGGCAGAACAGCATTTGCAGATGGTGTCACACAGCCTCCTAACCTTCTAGAGGCTGATGCTGGGCTGGGATTGTTTAGAAGAAAATATTTCCTGCCATGGTATTTGTGTCTACCTCCACCCCAGGATGTCGGCACATAACTACCGAGATGGACCCAGAGCATACGGCATGGTTTCTCCAGGGCTGACCTGCAGGGACCGTACCTCTGCAACTGACTGTCAGAGGGGAAAGGGTATCAGAAACAGAAATTAGTTCTGTCAAAAGGTCAGTGATGAAAGGAGGCATGGTATGGCTTTTACAAGCCCTACGAAAAGGGGAAAAGAAACAAAGCTGAATAAAATATTACAGCGTGATGCTATCTTCTTATTCCCCAAACAGGCTTCTATCCCCTCACCTAGTAGGGATTAGACAGGAGAGATATCTATCTATACATTACTCTTCTTTGTATTCCCAAGGCTCTTCTGCCCCCAGCGGGAGCAGTTGTCCCCATGACTTTCCTCCCCCACAGAAAATCCCCCCAGTTCCACACGGGATACAAGCTTCTCCCTCCCCTCACCTCTCAATAAATATGCATGCCAGGGGTTATCAAGCTGAGGGTCATTCTCAGTGCTAACAATGGAAAAAAAAGCAATATCCAGCTGTTACTAAAGTAGTAAATCTAGTCACTTCGCAATTGCGCTCCTCAGTTTCCAAGCCCCCCAACAGATTCCTGATATATTCCATATTTTGCTTTTTATTTTGTTTTCCATTTGGCACAGGACAGGCTCCGAACCAGTGTGAAGAAAAACAACTTTTTTTTTTTTTTTAACCCCCCTTTTTTTGGTCTTTTTTTCACGGCGCTATCTCTGCTCCAAGTCAGGCCAGGTAGCGCTTATCATTTCCTCTGCACAGCAAACACCAGCGTGCATGAGTTTCCTGCTGGCGAGTCCTAAACCTCAAGCTGACATTGTTTTCAAGGTCCCTCTCGCTTGGAGGCAGGAGCAGCTCTGCCGCGCAGCGCTTCCTGTTGATGTCAGGCCCCTCTTCCTCCCACTCTTCCTCCCAAAGCAAATGGGCTTCCTGCCGGCATCTGTGTCCTTTTCCATGAGGACTAGCAGGAGCCATTTTCCTACACAGTGGCCGGGGGAAAAAAAAAAAAAAAGAAAAGAAAAGCTAGCAGAGACAGGGATATAATGGGGAGGAGCAGGAGTGGATGGGTTTTTTTCCTAGCGATGTTGAAGAACATCTGGGGCCTCTCTCAAGGAGGAGGAGAGAGAAGAGATAAGAGGTCAAAACAATAGAGCTATGTCTCAGGGATGCCGGTATTTGCAAGTACGAGAGAAATCACTTATTAGCAGAGAACATCAGAGACTAATTACAGCTGCTGCTTTCCCACTGCTAAGGAATGTAAGCTCACAAAAGAAAAGCTACAGCCACAGCCCCCATGCTCCAGCGGCGCTGTCATAAGCTGTGGGAGATGCCAAGACCTTTACGCTAGACCATTGCCTTCATTTTTATTCTTTCAGATGGAGGATTCTCTACCGTTGCCAGCACTGTTTCATCAACAGTGGAGAAACAAACTGGACGGCAATTGCAGAACACGGCTTATGCCAAGCTGAAGCATTTCAGCTTCACCGACTGCCTTTGCATGAGCCACTGCCCCAGCAGAGAAGGGAAAACCTAACCAGACACCATTTTGGACCTCCCCTGGTCCATGGCATTCGAGGTTTGCATTTGTCCCATTGGAGAAGCTGATGGGCTTGTCCCAACTCCCACCAGGAGGTTATCAGTTTGCTGCACAGTGTAAGAAACAGCCCGGGAACGTGTGATTACAGGCTCTGTCATGGTGGGGGGACGCAACAGGGCAGAGCGTGAGGAGCACAGCCAGCTGTGGCTGCAGCATTGCCTGCCCTCCACAGCGTTTCAGCCACGCAGCTCCCACGGCATCCCGCACAGGGCGAGGAGCTGGCTTGCGTTAGGACATGTTCCCCTCCAAGCAGAGGTTTCCCGTGACTGGGGAAATAGAGTCCCCCAGCATTTTCTATACCACATCTAAAACTATACCCAAACAGGTTGGGGTGGGGAGGGGTCTGCTAAGGGGTCCCTAGCAATAACCAGAGCAGGACCTTTCCCTCAGACTCTCAACTGCTGCTCCTGATGGTCCTCCGGGATGAGTTTCATGTATATTTCAATAAAATGTATTGTTATAATGTGATTTTTCTCCTCCTTTTCCTATCTGATGCCTGGTCATCTTCCTATGTCACTGTAGGAACTAAGCAAAGGGTTACACTTCCAATCTCTGGCCATAAACTGCCACGGAGGCTGACAAAATTACTCCAGCCTCATGCAACTGTAGCCAGCAGCAGATGTGGCCCCAAGTCCGGCAGAGCTGGCGGAGTTGCAAGAGAGTGAACTGGGGCTTAGTTTTCTTCACAGGAAGAAATTCTTACTCAAGGTGCAATTGCAAAATCTTGATGGCTAGTGCGGGTGGAAGATGCAAAGGAAAAGAGACCACCTACGTTCTCACAGCAGAAGCTGGCCAGGGCTGCCAAAATTCACAGCGCTGATATTTAAGCAAGCATTCCCAGCCGTAGAAGATGCACCCTGCATGGCTAAACACAGCTGGAGCTGTGCCATTGCTCACACATGGGGATGGGGGACTGGGAGAGGACGTGTCCCTCCACTTTTTAGGGAGCTCCAGCTAACACATTGCCAATGGCTTTTCTGAAAGGTGTCTATCAGCTGGCAGTGCCAGCTAAAACCTGTGAGCACTCTGCAGGATGGGACCCCGTTTCCAAAGCTGCTCTGAGAATAAAACTTTGATGAAGGAGCACGCAAGAGAGACGGGCTCCACCAAGCTCACATTTTCCCATCACGCTCTCCCTCTCTTCTAGTACGGCTTGCTATTCGTGAATGAATTACCTCAATCCCTCTTAAGCAATATACTGACCAGGAAAAGGGCGTGGGGATTATTAATGGAAAAATCCTTGAATCTTTTAGCCCTGTAGCATGGCTACAGTTACAAGGAAAACAGGATACCACGCTGCATATGGGGAGGAGGAAGAGAAAAGGAGCAGAAACTCTAATGATCTACAGGGACTGACTCGCAAGGAAGAACAAAGTGGCGGTGGTAAATAGGCACAGCTGGCCCAAATTACCAGGAGAGAAACGAATGCGCACAATAGCGGTCTGCACGGCGTGCAAATACCACGGAGGGAAAGGGCTTGCTCTGGATGATCAAGGGGTTGTAACTAGGAGTGACTGAATGAAATTATGAGGGGAAATTTAGGTTGAATGGTAGGAAAAACCTCCTAAGAGTGAGACATAGTATCATGTAGAATTGCCTTCTCAAGGGAGGGGGTGGGAGCCACGCTGCCTGGTTATTTAACATTAGGCAGGAGATTACTCTGAAGGGAACAGTCCTCCATGAGCTGCTGTGACAAAGACAAAACAATCTTGCCAGCCTTCCCATGTTGTTATCAGGCAATGCCTTTTAAGCCACAGTGAGATCCCCTGGAAGAGCTTGCTGAGTTAATTATAAAGGAAAGCATATAGTGCCAGCACTCACTACAACAAGGGACAACCGCAACCAGCAGCTGGAGTTTAAATTGGATACTAAAGCATGCGGGAAGAAAGGCTACTTGAAAATCTTCCAGTAGAATGATTTTCCAGTGGGAAAGTGTGCATTTCACAGGATCAAAATGGTTCACCAGAACACAGGGATTCAGTTTGGTTTTCTCAACCAAAGGAATGCTCCCATATATTGTTTCTAGAAGGTGAGATATGTTCACTTCCATATCATTATTTTCAACGTAATGTAACCTTTTGGAGAATTTTTATTTAGGAAAAGTTTCTGCTTTTTTATTCCAATTCTGGATGAAAGGAAGTCTTGCGGTATGGGAAGATGGAGCACAGTGCAAAACAGGAACCGGCTCTAATGGATATCAAGTGATATCATCAATGACTGGCTAGTGTTTGCTCCTCTCTGTACACTTCTGAGGACAGCAGCACCGTTCTTTGCAAGCTGAAGCCCAGAAATTGTGTGTGTTTCTCGTCAATGAACAAGAGAAAAAGGAGGCGAGTGTCCTAGGGTTTGCTTTTCAACCCTCGGGATACAAAAAAACCCTCATTTGAAATCTTGCTTGTATCTCACGTCCCCCATTGTGAGGATAAAACCCCAGCACAGTCTCACAGAATGTGCTTAGTTTCCGTCAGCAAAAATCTAACCCCTTGGCGAGAAGTCGTGAATTAACAGAGGATAAGTATCGTTCTCATCCCATAGGTGCAAAAATGAGAAACAGAAATGAGTTGGCAGCCTGAGGTTATGCAATGAGTTAGTGGAAGAGCTAAGGTTAGAGCCCATGGTTTTGATTCCCGCTCTGTAACTAAACCACACATCCAGTTTTCTTGTATCTGAACTCCTGGTAAATAGAAACTTACCTTCAAAAGTTCAGGTGTTGGTAAAGCATGGAGAGATTGCAACTGGCTTGTCAGAATCACTGACCCAGAAAGTCGATTTGAAAATCTCACACAGATGTGTTTTTCTGGGAGATACTCAATTCTTCCCAAGCCTCTACTAAACCAGAAAGACGCTCCCTACCCAAACTTCTAGCCAAATTCTGGGCACACAGACTAAAATCTCAGGACATTTGAGTCAGAGATCGCCAACCAGATTCTTGGAGCAACCTTTTGGGTTGGTTGTCCTAAAAGTTAGCCTTGTACCAAAAGACCAGATTTCAGTACCCCTATGCCTAGGAATGTTCAGAACTGGATCCACACTTTGTGGCTTGGTCTCACTTCTAATTATTTTCTTTTTTTTCCTCTTGAATGGTTCTCTCATAACTAAATACCACAATAATGGCAAGAAGCTACCCAAGGGCCATCTGGGGAGAAACTGCATTATTTCTGATCATTTCAGGGAAGGGAGGTTGGTGGGGGGTAGGAGGGGAGGCCTGAATTCACTGGAAAAGATGTACTGTCTGTTCACAGATCAGTTATACCAAACTTCTTGCATTCCCTGCCTTCTGACTTCTTCCATCTCCTCAACTATCCACTGGTTTCCTTTCTTTACCTTTCATTTTCATTTCACATGGCACTCAGTTTTCAGCATAATTTTCTTCCCTTGGAGACCAAGCTCAAACCCCACCTTTGGGACCTGGGCTGAGGTTTAAAATCCCTCCCCAGCAAAAAGCCACTTGGATCTGACATTTACGATTCAGGCCCATATCTTCCAACTGCAGCTCTAAACTGGATCAAAGACTTTTGTTCCTAGCTTTTGTTCCCAGCTTTTGTTCCCTCCTCTGTTCCCTTGAAATGTCAGCAAACATGATGGCTTTGTTGATGCCATCAGGGTGGTCTGACCGCTTCCCACGCTGGGCATGCAGATTGGGTAGCCGTGAAGCAGTCAGCAATTCACTGGGTGTCTCCTCTAGGATGTTGTTGTTCCTCACACCAAGGCAGTGGCCTGAAGCAGCAACAGTGCCATGAAATCAACAGAAAACAAATCCACCTCCAGCTGCCCTGGCTCACACAGGGACACGCAGACTGTTTGTTCCAAACCAGCAGCTGCCGATGATGCCAGGAGGATGGGAAACCATGCTGGGAACTCAGGGCTTTCCTCGGATAGTGGGATAGGTATCCATCCCTTCAGATGTTCCCCACTTTGTCCGGAGCAAGGGTCAAAATATATGTGTTAGTGTTGCCTCCTGAGCCAACAGACTGCAGGGGTGTCAGAGCTCAAAGCCCTCATGGCTGTTCTAGCTCTCTGCTGACTTCCAAGTGGAAATGGTTTCTCTCAAGTCCAAGTGGGGGGACAGAGGTATGTCACACCCCGGACACCGCCTGTGACCACCCCAGATGCCCCCAGGGCCGCTCTGAGATGACCTGGGACCTCGTTGGTTCCTTGACCAGCATTGGCTGCGCTGCGGGGTGGGGACAGACAGCACTGGCAACCCATGTTGTTCCCTGCAAAGTTATAGAAGAGCCTGGGCAGACTCCAGCAGGCTCTGCCTGAGCCGTGGGAAGTACCCGCAAAAAGTCGTCTGCCCGCCGTCACAGCATCACAAAGCAGTTCACAGGAGGGATGGCAAAAAAGATAGGCTATGAGTCAACTACCAACCACAGGACATATTTCTCTGCCCCATCACAGGAACCACTTTTAGCCTGCACTGCCCAGTAAGGGTTGCCTTAGCATCACTGCTCTGCCCACCTCAGGGCTTCCAGGACATTTGTCCTGTTCTCTCTGCTTTGCCTGCCAATATGCTGCTAAATATCGGTTGTGGCCTCTCAGCTGTTCTGAAATAATGTGTTTGGCTTCAGCCTGAAGAGCCCGGGTAGCACTGCTCTACTGCACTATCCTGCTAGCCATCATGTTAAGCATGTGATCATATTTAGGAATGAGCTGAGGCTCTTCCTGCTCTCTGCTCTGCACGTCTCAGGTTCAGCCAATCTTTTCCTACCACAATGCTTTTTCCCACTGTTTATTATTCATTTTCTCCAATTACAGCAGAAAAGGGCCCTGGCCAAAGAGGAATTTTGCAGCATGTCTCAAAAAAGATCATATTTGTCTGCAGCTTGGCTTCATTTAAGGAAGGTCATTCTGTGGTCAAGCACTCTCAAAACAGACAAAGCCTTGTCTCCAGGTCTCCAGAACCTCCAATCCAAGTACTGACATCGAAGCTTTCAACTTGAGTCCTCTTCTGATACGTATCCAACCTTACCAATACTTTCTCAGCAGTCTGTCCTTCAAGAGATTTAAGCCAACACAATCTACTTCTCTTGGAGTCGATGCTAGACCATCTTCAATGCCACAACAGTGCTACCTGCTGTTGATAAATCCACCTAAAATTTGGTTCTTTTTTTCAGTCCTGACACCAGTTGTGTTCTGGTGCATTCCTTGGACTTCCCTGGAGCTCATTTGTGGCTCACTCTGGTGGTAACAGGGAAAGCATGGATGTTGCGGAAGCACTTTGTCACAGGGGAGATTCACAAGTACCCACGTCACGTAGATGTTGCTTTTGTTCTGCTGTTTTGCCAACCTAAATCATAAGCCCCTTTATGGCTGGGAACACTTGCTATACATGCAGATTTTAAGTACTTCCACACCAGTTGGCTGCAGCATCCCAGATTTATACTAGTGTCACTGAGGTCAGAAGCTGGCCTGATGCCATGCAGCCTGTGCTTCTGGAGGAGCTCAATGGTAAAAGGCAGTATGCTGAAAAGGAGGCAAGGTGTCAGAGTGCTGCAAGGTGCTGGGAAAACTTTTCAGAGCCACAGTAACAAGCTGAAGACACCCTTTCTCTGCCAGCTTGTGAATCCCTTATACTTCTTCTGTCTCACTGTGAGAGACCCTGTGTGTTGGAGCACTTGAAAGGACACATGGGGTGCCAAGAGCCACTTGGGAAGGCTTGTGATCCAATGTGCAGCCAAGGAGTATGTTCCTAACCGGATCCCTTGGCTTGTACAGCCCTGCTCCATCCAACTTTGCCACACAGCCTTCCATGTTCCCTTCTACTCCATAGCTTCATACACCAGAGGACAGCTGGGCAGGGGACATTCAGTCAGGCCAGCTGTGCCCCTGGCCCACCTGAGCAGAGTAGGAAAGGGGCTGCAGGGAGACACATCAATACAAATGCATGAAGTGCAGACACGGCCGTCATGGAGTACAGACCAATGCCCTGGTCCCCTGGGCACAGATGGTCTCATGTAGAGCTAGAGCCTGGTTTCACACGCAGCGTTTGGGCCATCCCAGGTTTTAGGATGGTTCTGGGTAGAGATGGGAATCAGTTGTATGAATCCCGCTTATAATGCACTACCCTTGATCTGAAATGCTGGGCATAATGGCATGATTTAGCAGCATAGTCTGGTTCACAACCCCCTTGGTTTTGCAGTATGCAAGCAGACGTTTGGGTGGATGATGAGTTGTTGGACTCGGACTGGAAGGGAAGATGGCAAAGCGGATGGGAGTCACAGTCAGGTGTATATCAGCAAGCTTGTCCTGCTCAGAAGAAACAAAGGAAATGTTGCAAAAGACAGTGGCATTCCCAGGGAATCCACTTTTTATCTGGTTTGCCTGGCTGTGACCTGAGACTCCTTTATGAATCGCATCAGGAAGGCAGCACTGGCCAACAGAACACAACAACTAATAAAATCCAAAGAATATCCATTATGTGCTCAGCTAGTGACATTTTAAAGCCTATAATGTTTTGCATCTGTAGTCTCCTGGCCTGTAGTATATACTCTCAGTATCTATCTACTGAGCTAGAGACAGACTCAGATAAAAACCCTGCAGCTGAACACCCCGGATTTCAGGGAAGTTGAACTCAGGTGTCTGTACTTCAAATTCAGCCCTGATCAGAGCAATCTAAGAAGAACCAGTTCAAAATGAGCTGGGGTCCGGACAGGCATCTTCATCTCCCACTCTGGGCAGGAGACAGCAGAGGCCAGTGCCAGACCTCTGGAGTGTAATCCAAGCAGGCTCTTGAGATATGCAAAACTCAGGTGCAACTCAAGTCACATTTGTAGACCCGTAGACCTTTGTAGAAAACAGACACAAGGTCTCAGTCCTCTTTTACACAACAGCCTGGGCACTCCTGACAGGAATCTTTATACAGCATTTGAAAAAGAGAATTGGAAAAATATGAATTTGGGAAAAAGGAAGGTTATAACCTTGCTAGCACAAAGGCAAAAGCCATTGCGCGCACACAAATTTAGAAGCAGCAACAGCAAAATCCTTTGAAGGAAAACACCAGTGATTTTTATTATTGCCTTATATGAGTTCAGAATGTTGCAAAGTTAAACAAAGCAATTATAAAGCTGGGTATTTAAAAATACTTAATGCTTCACAGTCTCCTTTGAGATGAATCAGGTATCCAAACATCTGGGGACTGCAAAATCCATCAGGAAACACAGACAGATGAGACACATCAAGACAGGAAGGTTTAGGGCTGCCATCGGAGAGACAAGGAACAGCAGGAGATTCCCGCAGCTTCTTTTGGGTAAGAAATGTTAGTACTACATGGATGTGTACACTAAACAAAAAGAGGAAGAAAAAGAGAGGGCTAAAAAAGGTTTTCGCAAGTCTCCTGCTGTTCTGTGTCTTTCTCACTTTGCTCTGATCTCTCCGTACATGTCACTGGCTGGCAGGATGACTGCTTCCTGATTCATGATTTCATATTTAATTCTTTCTATATAAAAGGAATTTAAAGGAAATTATTACAAATGGTTTGGCCACACTACATCAAGTCATTGGAAACTATTTCATTACCCCTGACGTTTTCTTTTTTTTTCCTCCTTTTTTTTTTCTCCTTTAAGAGAAAAGTTAGATGCTTTCCTAAACGCTTTCCAGACTTGAGCTATTCACAGATTGCACGTGGAAGGCAAACACAGCCCAGGCCTGAAAGAAAGAGGCTCTCATACTGGACACCCCAGTAGCTTGGGGCATCGCAGGCGGTGTCCTCGGCAGCATTTCCTTTCAGAGAGCCCTTGCTGCATGAAAATGCTTTGGGTGTAGCAATCCTGTGCTCATCCCACAGGCGCTTCATGAAAGAGGCAACTGTTCCATGTTGGGAATCCAGAGAAACCTCTGGCCAGCAGCGGCTGCTGGAGGCGCCCCGATTAAAGGCCCATTGTTTTGACCACTCCAGCAGTCCTGCTAAACTGGTCCCTGATGAAGCCCCTGTCTGTCCAGTGGTTTGAGTAGAGGCAAATAAGTAAATACGGTCGTTGTGGGGAATAACAAAGCTTGGGGGAAACAAGGAAAGAGGAAGCAACAAAAATAATCCTTTAAGGCACTATGTTTCTTCAAAGGCAAATGCCAAGGAGTTGGGTTTCTGGGCTGTGTTTCTTTTGTCTTTCTGACTCCTGGATCTTGCTGTACTAAGGGCTTTGAGACACTAACAAACACATTGCAAACACAAGAAGGGGTGTTGCAGGAAAAGGGCGTTGAGATCATACTTAATCAAACTTCCTTACATTTTGATAGCTACAGTGCTGCCGTGTAAGTCAATCGTCTCTTTGCCTTTGCAGTTCTCTGCAGCCAACACAGCTGAGCCACACACTTCAGGCCAAGACCTGTATCCTGATGTTATTACATGGCTGATGGGTTTCAGAGGAAAAAAACCACCAGGCTAAGTTCATCTCCTTGCACAGGTCTATCTCAAAGGGGGACGAAATGCATGATCTAAAAGCAGGAACTTACTGGAGACTGTAAAATCAGAGAAGTTTTGATTCATAGCACAGGCTTCCAGAGCAAAGGAAGCTGGGGCACCGCACGCCCTCAGCAGGCAATGAAGCTGAGCACATTTAAATGTTAAGTCTTGAAAGCTTATCCAAGCGAGACAAAGCTGCTCTTGCTCACACCCATAGACTCTGGAACTGATCAGAGAGACTGAAGCTCATTTTAACACCAGTTAGGCACCAAAGGGGGAATGAAAAAATGTAGTTAGCTGATGAAAAAATGTATCACTCGCAATGCAGTAACTCAATGGCATCTCCTTCCACTTTACAAAACCAAGCTTGTTTCAAGGGCTGAAAGGAGCCAGAAATAATTCCCTCACCTCTTGCCCTGGCTCAGTTTGGGGTAAGAATCTGGAAGAAGAGTTTTGGATAACAAAAGTTGTTGGCACTGTGAGCATCTTCCTTTACTCTCCACTGTTTCTGATGAACACTATTCCTGTCTATCGTTTGGCTGTCTGTACGCAGAAAAGCATCTCTTCTTCTGCTCTAGCCCTACTACCAAGGCTGCCAGGATTTTGAATTTTGCTCCCACTTATAGGCTCCTCTCTTCTAGCATTCACTGGCAGTCTCCAGTAGTTCCAATACAGTCAGTTTTGCTCTCAGACTAGTTTTTCCAACCTTCCCCTCCTCCGTTTCAAGCATATTGGAATTTCCTCACATGCTTTCTCCACTCCACCTTTGCCCTTATTCCCTTTCCCCATTCATTCCCTCTGGTCTCCTTTTTCTTTTCTCTGCCACACTTCTTCCCTCCCAGCTGTTTCTTTGGATAAATTATCGTTAGCTTCTATCAATAACCTAAGGTTGCGCCTGGTCCCAAAACCAGAATCAATTGAAATTGCTGGCAGTGACTTGTAAGGGGTAGTCCTTTCCATGATCCAGTAATGAACCAAGTCCCTTGGTGTGCAAAGAGAAAGCTGTGTTATTGCATATTCTCCCTTCTAAGTCAGAGACTATAAAATGAAGATTGCAGTCTTGCAGAAAGTCTTTGTAGCAATTTTTTTTTTCTTGTGTTTTTTTGCAAGATTAGCAGAACTAAAGACAGCATCCTGGCCAAATTCCAGTTTAGGGTAATCTCTTCTGCTATTTCAGATAGATGCTGCATTGTTTTTCCATTTCCTAGACCCAGAGGTTAGGTGGTAAATGGCTGTCATGTTCTCTTCAAAGCTAAAACATCACGTATTAGGGCAGAGGCCTCACTAACTCAGAAGGAAGCGCTAGCAACCTTCCTCTCTAGGTATGTAATGCCACCCTGGTGTTCCTCACACCTCCCTCTGAGGTTCTTGGTAGGAGGCCTGCCCGAGACAGGCAAGCTGGGCAAGCGCCAGCCTTTTCTGCCTTTACTGTCATTCAATGTGGCACTCCCCACAGCTGCAAGAGCCCACTTTTCAGTACTGGGTGATGAAAGCAGCTGAGACACTCCATGTTTAATAATAATAATAAAACCAACAATAATACTGAGAACTTTGTACCAAAAAGAAGACAATACCAGCATCATTTAACCATTGAGGGGAGTAGGATGTGGAAAAAGAAGGAGCGGCCTCAGATCTCTCACTGAGTCAAGCCATGGCAGGAGCAGAGCTGGCCATAGCCTGTGGCATGCCGCTGGTGTGACTCCTACCACCTCCTTTGCTCTACACAATTCAAACTCCAATATCTGAGCAATTCAGCCTTCATTCATATACAAACACCGGAACGTAAAGAGAAAAGCAAAAGGTGTGCTTTTAAGCTGCTTACATCTCCACCAGGTCACCAAACCAGATGCGAGATAAAGGAAGCCAAGCTCAGGGTGCAAAATCTCATTTCACACATGAACGTCCATGCTCCCTTTTAGCCCTGAGTACTGCTCTGGCGTGGGGCATGGAGTACATGGCATTGCCCAGGGTGCGTGTGGAGCTCTTCCCAATATTTCAGACAACTGTGCTGCTGGTAGCTCGCAAAAGCACTCGGCCGAAACCACTGACACATGTCAGATCTCCCAAGCAGTGTTACTGGCCCAGCCAAGTGAGTTCGAAGAGCCATCTGGCCAGGGACACAGCCACTTGCTCCCCGGACCAAGATAATTGGACGTTGTTCGGTCACTGAATTGCCACTTTGTTGGGCTGCAGGCTTGTCTCGTAGGGAGAAGCTAATTAACATGCAAACTGCAAGGGAAGGAGTGGGTCAGAGATGGCACTCACCCCTTCTTCTCCCCCATAATAAACAGGAGGTTTATGTGAAACCACAACACCCAGACGCAGGGAGGGGAGAATGGGTGGGGAAGAGAAAAGCCCCTTGAACACTTCCCATTTCAAACCCTAATACGAAAGCCCTCGTCAGACATGGGAGAGGATTTTCCTGCCATACCCAAGTTTTTGTTTGCAGTCGGTTCCCTGTGAACTTGCAAGCAGCCGCCCAAAGCCACCTGGAGGTCTCAGCAGAGCTCAGTGCCATGCTTGCTGCCTTCTCTCCCTTGTCCCACATCGGCCGAGGTCTCGCTTTTCACCACCACAGCCCAACCAAAGACCTGAAAGCACTGCAGAGACAGGACTGCACTGTACATCCCAACCTCCACACTGCTGTCACCCTGTGGTAAAGCAAGTAGCACTTTGCTCTCAGGCTCATTTCAAGGAGGCAGAAGTGGGGAAAGGGATAGAAATAATGCACTTATTTTTGCAAGCTAAAATATCTTTCCTTAAGCACAAGAATTGATGTCAGGTGCACCTGCACTGTCCCCTGAATCACAACTATGCAAAATGTTTTCAGATCCTGCAAATATTCTCTGTCAAGAGGCAGGAACACATGTTTCTGAATTTTCCCATTCTCCCAGAGAAAACACACATGTCTCTTTCCCCTTCTTCTACCAACGCTCACTTAAATTTGCTTCATAGGTATATAATGTTGCAAAGAAAAGCCTTGCTGTCACCCTTTGTCCATCTGCTAAATCCTTCCACCATCCTGCAGTGAGTTCAAATCTGTAGTAAGAAATGTATGAAAAATCCAAAATAGGGAACCATTATTAGGGCAAGGATAAGCCTCCAAAGCCCTTAGGATCCAGAGCTGCAGTTCACGTCTGTCTTTAATGCTCTAGAGCTAACATCAATAATTTAACGAGTGCCTTACATCCTGAAATATTTTACAAACTGCAAAAACAAGACTCACTCCACCCACCTCTGGGCTGGGAGGTGGCAGCTGTTGAGCTGGGCAGAGCAACACTACGTGACAGTTTAGGACACTGAGTAGAAAAACAAATCATGGCTCCAGCTGAATTTGCTTCTGGAAAGGGAAAGACGCAGCACAGCATGTACATGAGTAAAAAAGTCCCTATCCCCTAGAAACAAAAGGTAAACCAGAGCTTTTTTTAAAGGACTGGGACCCTTGTTTTACCCTGTGCCCAAACGGCAACATTTCCCTAAACGATGCCAAGGCAGCAACTTGACTGAACTGATACTACGCTTGCCATCTTCTGAATCACCCACCCCATTCCTGAAGCAGATTTTTTGGGGCAACTCCCATGCAAGCGCTAACCAGACATAAACCTGCTTAGGGTGTAATTGCTGCAAGCACGGCTTAAGGCTGAACAGCAGCACGCTTATTGAGCTGCCATGTTTAGGAGCCTAAGCAGTATCCAGTTAATCTCCTCAAATCTCATTATTGCAGCTGAGTGGCAGATGGGTATTTTAGCAGGCTAGAAGTGAGGACTAATTAGGACTCCTAGCCCTTCTTTGTATTTATTACATTGGTTCCTTCCCTGCCTCTGAAGCACGCTCTGCCTGCTGCCCGAGGACAGCGGGTACTGGGTCACCTGCACCTGGCTGACCCAGAGACAGGGCTGCAGGAGGATGTCCCTCCTCATCCAGGTTCTGCCAAGTCTAGAGGGGGACCCCAAACTGAAGCTATTGGGATCCGGAACTGAATTTCCTGACTCAGACCCTGTCTGAGGCTCTACACAGCAAACCTTGGGCAGCGCTATGTGACTGGCTCTCGCAATCGAGCCAGGAAGGAAGAATAATTGACTCAATAGATCAAAACCAGCTCTTCCTATTTACCGCTCCTAAGCCTGCCTTAGGCACAGACGCTTGATGTATTGACTTTGGCAACATGCGTGTACTGCCATCCTGGCAATAAAGTTATTGAAATGGAGGGGATGGGGGGAAAACAAAAAAACCCAACTAAGTAAGGGGAACTGAAAACACTTGAGAGAAGGGAGAATCCCCCATGCCCCCTCTGTAACCCTGAGCCATCGCCTCAGGCCAAACCCCACGCTCCTTTTAGAGACTCCAGGACATTTGTTTTAACTTTTTTTTCTGCATTCCTCTACCTTGTTGTACTTCTGGTTTCCAGCCGGGACTGGAAGGGAGAGAACAGGATTACAGAAGGAAGTCTGTTGCTCTATTTTTCTGGCTTGATTAGAAGCAGAAGATGCAATAAATCTCACAAGAGAGTTTGTTCTCATTTAGCCTCTCATGTATCTGAAACTACCTCACCAGAGCAAGGGTAAGGAAAAGGCAATACCAAGTGGAGCACACTAGGAAGATAAAAAGAGAAAGAGCAAAATGGTGAAGCTGTTCCCCTCTCTAATTTTGCATAAGGAAACCAAGCAATTCAGTCCCGCTGACAGCTTATTTATTTCACACAAATTACAGCGCAGACGCAAGGGACCCAGAAGGAGGCTTACCCTGCCTGATCACACCTCTGAACCTCCTGAGGTGTGACTGCCATCACTACCAGCAGCACCATAATGAGAGATGAATAGAAAAACAAGCACTAGTTGCACATGGAGCAAAGGGGTTTCCACATGCTGGTTGGCCCTGTTGTGCTGCCAAGCTGCCTGTCTGCAACAGGGCTGACAGTCACATTCACTGCTGAGATGCCAAATACAGAATACAAACAGTATCAAAATATCCCAACTGAAATATTCAGATCCAGATAAACACCCCCTCCCCACACACACACACACACACACCCCCCCTGTATTTTCTCCCAGTGTTCTGGGTTTGCTAAATCAGCATTTTTTGATGAGCCAGTGAATATAGACAGTGAGATCAGGCACAGATCTAGCCTGGATTCTCAGCCCTGCATCCCGCATGTAGAGAAAGATTGCAAGCATGTCAGCACCTTTCAGAAAAAAAAGGCAGTACTAATGCTGCTGTGTTTAGTGAAAACCAGCAGTGGTATCCTTTAATTGAAGTTTGTACCAGAGAATCTGACCTGGTCTCCTGTCTAACGCTCTTTAGGAAACAAGTTACACAACTTAGTTACAGCAGGAATGTCTCCTGGCCCTTTGGATGCTCAATCCCTATTTTACAGATGCAGGTATATCTCCTCTAACCATTTCACCATGTGACCGTATTTAATGACATTACAAAACCAAATGCACACACGTTCCCAGATGGGAGAAAGCAAAGAAAGGACGTGAGATGTAAAGAGAGCTTTGCATTTGGTTTGGGGTTTAGTTTTTGTTCTTTCTTTAACTGTTCTGTGCTTTACAGAACTAAACAAAGCCTCCTGTTCCAGATGATAAATCTTCAAGCTGCTCCTGGCCCCAGAGAGCACAGGAGATAATAGCATTTCCAAAGGCATTTAGTTAGCTGAGCCTTGAGTGTAGAAGAGGGCAGAGAGAGGAGCTGGAGATAAATGGCTATGAACTCAGCTCAGCTGCTCAGGGCATATTTCTGAGAGCAGCAGCCACAGCTGAGAATCCTGCATGGGGATGCACATTTCCCCTCCACTTGCCCGGTGTCTGTGCTGGAGAAGGGCATGTAACACAGCCACCAAAAAAGAAACAGGTCCAGTCACAAGCCCCCAGCTGGGTGCACAGTGCCTTTGGGAGGGGCTGTACAACCACCACCTGAGAAAGGTGTGCTGCTTCACAACATTATTTGTAGGCTTTCTATTAAGCCAAAGCTCTGCATAGCTTTCATAAGATGCAGCATATCAGCGTATTATGTAAAGCATACATTAATTCATTTGAGCTGGCCAGCAGCAAGACTGCAGAAACCGCTAAAGAACGGGGGCCCTTTATGAAAAGACAATTAATTTTCAGCATTAACCAAGGCAGAAAGGATCCTTTACATTGTCCCAATTGCATGTCAGTTATTGACTGAAATTGCCAGCCTAGGCTGGGACACCAAGGCCGATTTCTGATAGAAACCATATAAATTACTAGGAACACCAGAAGAATTAGGAAGAAAGTTGCCAGCCGGTTGAGGGAGGTGATTCTTCCCCTCTGCTGAGCACTGGTGAGCTTACACCTGGAGTCCTGTATCCAGCTCTGGGCTCCACAGTGCAAAATAGACTTACTGGAGCTAGCCCAGCTCAGGGCCACAAAGATGATCAAGGGACTGGAGCATCTCCCATTTGAGGAGAGGCTGAGATTGTTCAGCCTGGGTAAGAGAAGGATCAGGAGGGATCTTATCGTTTTGAATGAATACCTGATGGGAGGGAATGAAGAAAAGGGAGCTAGGCTCTTCTCAGTGGTGCCTCCTGACAGTACAAAAGGCACAAATTAAAAACTGTGAGATTCCATCTGAACACAATACTTTTTTACTGTGATGGTAGTCAAAGGCTGGATCAGGTTGCTCACAGAGGTTGTGGAGTCTCCATTTGTGGCGATATTCAAAACTCAGCTGGACACAGTCCTAGGCAACTGGCTCAGGCTGACCCTGCTTGAGGAGAGGGTTTTGTCTAGATAATCTCAAGAAGTCCCTGCTCATCTCAGTAATTCTGTGATTCTGTAACATTTTCTACTGCTGTTAAGGTAACTCTTCCTATATGGACATTAAATTACCGAGTCGAAGCAGCCATCCAGCCAACCCAGCATTGCTTGGAACTGGGGCTGTCACACACAGCATCAGCTGCTGGCACCAGGATGGACATATGCTGGTTTGAGCCTGGGCCAGGCTGCTGCTCCCAAACAGGAGGACAGCAACTGAGGCAGAGGAACTGAAGGCAAATGCAAAAGGCGCGGGTTTATGCTCTATCCCTTTTGGTGCACTGTTAAGATCAAAAGTGCCTTCACCAGGCTGAAAATGGGGAATCTAATCCAGCTGCAGGGTCGTGTTCAAGGCAGGCGGCTGAGGCAGAAGACGACTGGGAATTCCCTGTCTGCTTACATGGTGTGTGCCGAAAGACTTGCAGCGTTAGGGACTGACCTCCTCGCTCTCACACACAATGATAGCATTGATCTGGCATTTGAGTGAGGGTGAAGTTTAGTATTGGTGTCTATAACTTCATTATATGCAACGGCCTAAACATTTGACAACAAGCTAGGTCGTAAGCCCATGGTAAGTACTTTCATATCTGCAATCACACTGGTGCAGAAGACTAGAAAGTCTGCTTGTGGTTTCAGATAAATATAGAAAACAGAGGGTTACATTATTGAATTAAGTATGAAAGTTAATAATACAGTCAGCACAGTTACCCCACATTATTTAATTTAACACTAAATTCAATTTATGTTACACTGTTCTCTGTGTCCATTGTAAACATGCTGCAGATTTTTTGTTGTTGTTGACAATGCAAAACACACTCACTGAAGTTATCAGCAGAGAAGCTGAAGGCTCTGGCATACGAACAAAGGACAGCTGGGGTTGAGGCTCTGGGAATGTACAGAAAGTAGACACTAGCAGGCAACTAGCAACACTAGTTGCCCTCAAAACAACCAGCAGTGGAGCCAAGTAGCAGCCTTTGTATTGTAATAAGGTACCTGCAGGTTTCCATGTCAAAGCTCTAAGCGCGTTTAGCACCCTGTTGGTGGTTCAGGACCGGAGGTAGCTGCTGGTAGCAACGCATCCTTTTATCACCCTCCATTTATATTTCACACTTAGGAAAACTGCATCCAGTGCAGATCAGAGATCCAGTCCAAGCTGTGATGTGGGCAGTCAATCTGACAGCCATTGCACCCCGGCCCCTTCAGAGCAGGACTGGGTATACCTTTACTGACAGGCTGTTTTAATTTCCCCTATTACCGTTAAAGGAGAAACACTGGAACATAAATCTTTGGCACAACCCTGACTGCCAGTAGATGTTGCTGCTATAGAACTGTGTCATATACGCAAAGCCTGAGTTACAGATGCAAGCTGTCTAGTATTTTGTTTATGTCATGAGCTCTCCAAACTAGAAACAGGCCTACACCAACATTTTGGATCCGAGCACTGCAGACAATTGGGGATCTCTCAGACTACTTGTTCACCATGTCTACATGAGCCTGTGTTGTACATCCACCCTGTGCATTGCCAGCATTTCATCCACTGCAGTTACTTCCTTGAACCTTTGAGAGCTGTGATACCACAAGCAGTGAAGTCCCTACTCCTTGGTTTCCCAAGTTCAGATGAAATCAGCTGTTACCAACAAAAAGAAAACATTTGCTAAATCAAAATTCATTTTCTAATCTAGAATCTGCAGGCAAGACATGTGATTCATGCTGTTCGCAGGGGGTGGGGGAGAAGGCAGGATCAAAGTGGGGCTTAGTGCATGCAAACGACACGTGTGCCTCCTGCAGTGCTTGGTAAGGGAAATGTAAAGCAGGAGGCAGCATGGAAGAGCTCTCTGCTAATCACACAGCGCTAGCAATGGAAAGCCAATACAGAACAAGGAGCTGAGCTCGCAACATGAATGTTTAACTGCAGTAACACTGTGCCACAGAGACGCAAAAATCCAGCTCCCAGGAACCAGAAACAGATTGAGGAAGTAACACAAGCATCATCCAAAACAAGGAGGAACAGCAGAGTAACAGAAGCAGACAGATGGCTTCTGCTCCCGTTGTTCCCAGTGTCTTTTTGCTCTCGCTTTGTTGCCATAGAGGCTGATATCTGGGACTCATAATGTGATGCTCCGCTTGTGAGAACGGGTGGAGAAAAGCAACCTTTCCATTATTAATAATTTCCCCCACACTATCCATTTTGGCAGCAGAGTTTCTCGGTCCCCTGTCTGCTGGACTTGCCTTGGCAGACACTGAAAGGCCAAGGAGCTGTTTTCCCCACAACCCCAGCCCAGCTCCTCAACTGCCAATTCATGTATTTAGCCCTCAGGGCCCCTCTGCCACAGCTCCCCTCCACTGTACTATAATACAGTCCCCCTTCTTTTGCCCCGAAACTTCACAGCCTGACTACCCCTTTTGCTCCCATTACAAAGATGAAGGGATGCAGCCTTAAGTATCCACACAGGCTGCATGACTACAGCCAGGGACAGACCCCACAGAGTGTGGGTCATGGGGCTTCTTAGTATATCAGCAGTGTGAAAATGTAGAGCAGACTGCAGCAGCACACCTGACCAAAAAAAAAGAGGACTAATGCATTTCAAGCCAGCCCAAGAGGCTGTTCTTTTTCCATTCTCCTCCTAGCCCCTGCTGCTTCCTTCTTTTCAGGGAGACAAGTGTTTGCATCGCCTCAGAGTGAGGTAGGTCAGGGAAGAGATCTGGATTGAAAGCAACATGGCTACAGAAAGAGAAGAAGGTTTCTTTTCAGCTCGATCAGTTCTTGAGACAGAAATCCCCAGTGCCACAGTTTCTAATTTTGAGAGCGGGATGAATGCAGCTCTTCATTCTTCCGCAGCAGATTAAATGAGCATGTGGCATTTTCATTTTTCCAAGGGGACTTTAAAAAAAAATGGCCTCGTCTTTTTCCTCCACATTGCCATTAATGATCCTTCAGCAGTTTTCCCAGGACTTTCTTCATGCATCGCTAATCAAAAGCATCTACCCAAAAGTATGGGCGTGCATTCACTACAAAACATCAACACAGGAAAAGCAGCTAAAAAATATATAAGTGGACACAAATGCATCTTTGAGCAGTACACACTTGCATGTGCTATGGACTTGCATGCACCCTCACGCACATCCCTGCATGCTCTTATCCCACAAACCCATGCAGCTGCATGTGCAAGTGTGAGGAAGGAAAGCCACATGACCCAGAAAAGCTGCTTCACATCTGGGTAGCAGGTTTAACGATTGGCTCCAAAGGGAATCTGTTCTCGAAGCAAACCACTTTCTTCCTGAGTGACAGATCTCCTCATCCATCTGAGTATGGACAAGGTAGCTTCACAATGAAACATAGAGCATGAAAATCAGGCAGAAGACAGCATGCTAAGGGGCTGTACCAAAACAGCCAAAGAGTATACAAGGCCACCACTCCTTTGTACAAAGTATGTTACCGCTGAATTATTGTTACTGTTTTCCCTCAGAAATACTTGCCTATCCTAAAGTCTTGACCTACTGCAGCTCTGAAAAGTGGTTAAGATCCTGCTTGGGGAGCCAGTGCAAGCCAGAGCAACCACGTTTTTATGAGACCACTAACACTAAATGAAAACTTTCCTTACTCTTTCATTCAAATACAGTTGTGACAAGGCAGAAGCAGTCATTGCACAGCCACACAGCATAGAAGAATATCTTATGGGCTACCCATATTGTTGTCTCCTTCCCCATATCATATTACTATCCAGGGACTTGTAAGGGTTTCCTCAACCGTCTCCCTGTGCTATATTTGCAGACAACAGCTCCCTTTCCCTTCCCAGCCTCAGGGAGTGCTGCTGGCCTGCCCTGCTCTCTGCCATGGCAAGAAGAAGCCTCAAGTGGACAACACGAGGGAGTTGGTGGCTTCAAAGCTCCTCAAATGAAGCAGCCCTATTTCTACAGCAAATAACAAACAAAGCCAACAACCAGCATTATATAAAGAGAGCAAAAGTGCTTTGGGTGCTACAGGCTCAGGATGAGAGCCATTGAGGGAGCTGTGGGGAGTGTGGGAGGGGGTTAAGGGGAAAAGCTGAGCTCATTACATCCCAACCAGACAACATCAGGCAGGAAACAGATGTGCAAGAAACCACAGAGGGGTACAGCAACAACAGAACTAACTCTCCAGCAAATAGGGGAAGCTCGGACACACAGAGCTGACCTGCACCCTGAGAACAAGGCGTCTAATCTGAGATTTGGCTTTTTGCAGTGCTGGTAGCAGCACCTCCTATCCCAACATCTAGCCACCATCATGCTAAAAATTAAGGAAATTATTCAACCTTTCTCCCAGTCCTACCTGGCTCTAGGCAAATGAAGCAAAGGTAGGTCTGAATTAGTAGCAGTTCCTATGCAAAAGACTGCGTTATCTTTTACCAGCACAATCCAATTTTTGTAGATGCTGTGCATATTTCCATTTTAAAAAGTGGAAGTTGTCCCTGATTATGTACCTGAAATCCCAGTCTGAATCTCCCACAGTTAGAAGTACTGGGATATTAAACTCCATTCTGACTTAGTCCTTCTGACTTTAACAGCTTTGACTTTTTCAGCCCCCTCTTACAGCATTTCTGTGATATAACCAGAAGCAAGACTACTCTTTTTGACTGTTTTCTTAAGCAGTTCAGACTGTCCTGCCCCAGCTGAGGTTTGTGGACAACCTTGCATCTTGTCTTCTCTGCTGGCCTATCCGTCACTAGAAAATTATACTGTTGTTATTACAGGAACTGGGGTCTGATGTGCAGCTCCCACTGACTTCAGTAGAGGAACTATGTGCTTTTCTCCTCTAGATACCAGGCTGGTTATCAAGAGGCCAAAACATGGCTCTAATGTTAATCCTTCAAGGCTAATATCTGTTATCTCCATTGCAACCGTACAACACTTTTAATAAAGTTTGACACAGGAAAACGTTTTAGTAAAGGGCATTAGCACTAACTTCCTCCTGCATGGGTGCCTATCCATTCCCAATGCCTGACACTGCTTTCTAGTGAAGCTCTGACACGCCAAAAGATCGCTTGCCTCCGTGTGCGGATTCAGCGCTGACAGTGACAGAAGAGGAACTATGTGAAATCAGATGACTTTTACTCGTTGGTATTGCCAGCCACCATTCTTTTATGTCTTATCTGAGCTTTTCCTCACATCCACTGCTATTAAAGTAATTGTCTGAGAATTTTAGTGTGAAGGAAGAAAAGCTAATTTTTCCCCAAGTTTCTAGCCCTCTTGCCCGGCGAAAGACTTAAAAACGTAACTCAGATGCACACTGAAGTTTCAGAAAACAGAAAGCAGAAAAAGAACCCAGCACTGATTTTTATTTTATCTCATGATTTTTGTGGCCTGAGTCATGGTTTTAAATGCTTGGGAGCACTGATAGCAGTCTGCCCCCATAAGGAGCTCGACCAGTCTCTGTGTAGAGACTGCCAGCAGGAAAAGGCCAAGTAGGGTCAAATGTGGTAGTGACAGGAACTGACTTGAAATACAGTAAATTCAACACATCTGAGCTTCGAACCAGCCACCAGACAGCAACATCTGTCCATCGCCACTGACCTGGCTGAGATCTGAAGAATCAACTTAGGGCTAAAGGCTTTGTATCACATTTTTAGTCTTCTGAGCTACCCCACTGTACCTGCTAAAGTCTTTCCATCTACACCGCTCTTAAATACTTTGTAGTTCTACCGCAGCTCTTGTTGTATTACCACAAAGCTCTTCATAACAGAGCCTTAGGTACATCTGTCTGGTAAGAGAGACAGTGGGATCTTTTCACCCTTCACTGAAGTGCAGCCATGTCTGAAGCAGACCATAGCAAGTTATTAAAGAGTTAAATGACAGGAAAGGAAATGCTGATACCTTAAGCAGAATATAATTCTCTCCACTGGAATTTGGCAACGACACAGGGACTAAGGTCCTTGCAGAAAGCACAAGCTGCTCTTCAAAAGCTGCAAGCCTGTAGGGACTCAAGTCGTGCATCTCCTCCACAAAGCACCACGCAAGTAGTGCAGCACCCCCTAACTGTAATGGCCGTGTACTAATCCGGAGTGAAAAAAGCCAAATTGAATTGTCTACACTAGCCTGGCCATCTCCTGTGCTACCTTTGCCATCCCCAGCACCAGCAAAACAGTTCTCTGCTTCTCTTTGCCTGTGCGAGTGTGCAGGACCAGTCACACAAGCAGCACTGCAGGATGGCGTAAAGCAGACCTGAGCATGAAAGCACAACCAATCTGACTTGGGTCCTGCCTGTCCTGCAGCCTCCTCTTCCTTTCCAGTTAACCCTTCTGGGTGCATTTGAAAAACCTGCTTTCACAAAGATCCACAACAGAATGTTTTCTGGACAGCAGCCAAAGTGCTCTCCCCCTCCTCATCACTCCCAGATACCATGAAGTGTCTTACATCTTCATTGCTTCCAAGGAGGGAACAACCAGAGCCTGCGTCCCACCAGTTAAACACATAGTACTAGCTAAAGCAGAGAGAAACTTACTGCTTTATGTCTCTACCAAATCCCCTGCTTGCAGGAGCACTGGCTTGTCCCTGGAAACAATTCTTCACAGGACAAGTCAACTATCCCCAAATCGACCACCTCTCATACCCTAAATGTTCTTCTGATTTTGTTTTATAGTTACAGGTTGCAAGTTTGTGATGTCCTGGTGACATCTGAACCTTCATTTCTTCCCAGGATGTCACTTTGGCATACTTGGTCACAGTCCTGTTGATCCTGAGAGCCCTACTAGCAAGGAAATGAGTATCTCTAATACTCTTATTTCTTCTCCCCCTGTCCTGACAAACTGAATTGTACCAGTCTAACTTACTTACAACCTTCCCAATAAACCTATAACAATTGAGTCTTTCATTTCTGGATCCCACGGCACTGGGCAATGGGATGTGCTATTCAGCAAATAGCAGTACTGCACAAAGGGAAAGGAACTTCATATTCTCCCCCACTGCTCCTCAGCATGGAGAGAGAAGTAGGTTGGAACTGTGAATCGTCCCACAAATGAGACTTGAGACAATGTCCTT
Organism: Haliaeetus leucocephalus; assembly: GCF_000737465.1. Classification (NCBI taxonomy): domain Eukaryota; kingdom Metazoa; phylum Chordata; class Aves; order Accipitriformes; family Accipitridae; genus Haliaeetus; species Haliaeetus leucocephalus. The sequence continues at coordinate 20,499,061 of NW_010972664.1, forward strand.
CTTTCTTGTGCCCCAAAAAATATTAAAAAAAAACAACTATGGGATTTCTGGTAATAAATTTTGCTGTTCTGGCCTATTTTCAACTGCAGTAACTATGTTTCTCCCTTTAAAATCCCCCTTGCTGCTTCAACTGAATATACTGCCTGTACCTGCCTTCCCTGCGTTATTTTTCAGTGCTCCTGTAAACAGCTGTAAATTGTTCCGCCACTGTGGCAGCTCATGGTAGCACTGGATGGAATTTATCTATCTGTACCTCACGCTGGCAAAGTGGTTATCAGTTCATTAAGGCTGTTATTTTTGCTATTTCAATTCATTTGCTATTAAGAGGTATATAAGTTAAAAGATACGGTAATTGTTACGGACGACTCACAATGAAATTGAATGGCTGGTTTTCCCCCATACCTGAATAAATTCACATATATAACATTTTCTCTTAGTGATATATGTACTGCCCTCTTCACTGTGCAATGGAAAGAGCTACTGTTATATAGTCCATCCCTCCGCCAGTGCAGTTCCACACTGTACTTCATCAGCCATGCTCATCAGCAAATGAAAGACTTGATTGTACAGCCCTCCCTGTACAAAGCTGACATTGCCGCTAGAAGCTTTTTTTTGCTCGGAGTAGCCTGACATTGGTAAAAGTTAGTTAATTCAAACTGGAATATAATGCTAAACCTGGAACATAATGCTCACATCAGGGATGGTAACAGGCATATATTTATTTTTCCTCTTGCTAAACTGCAGGTCTTTCTGTATGCCAAACTCTCAACTGCTTCTCTCATTATCCAAGCCACTTTAAGAAAAATTATTCTGCTCCTTCTCTCATCCAAGACTGACCATTTCAAAACCCCCTGATCTTATTGCAGTTACCTGTCATCTGAGCTACCATATTCTCATCTGATATCTGGGGGCATGGAGGTCAGGGGGAGGAGGAGAGGAGAGAAAGATAACAGGCAAGGTAGTGAAAATATTAGCTCAGCTGCCCCCTTCACCTCACACCCATCCCTACTCCACCCCACCCCCCAGTATCAGTCCTGTCTCCATCCAGCAGCGAAAGGACAATATGGGAACTGTACTGGAGTCCGGGAGAGGCAGATGGGACGTTCCCAGTTCCTCCCTACAGCCCTGCAGCACTCTAGTCTTGTGGACTTTGGGAGGATTTCCAAGTCCGGGAGGAGGCAACGCTAAGCGCAGTTCTGATTTCCAAACCTAGCTCCCTAAAAGCCTGCTACCCCTTTCCACAGCCAGGCGGATGGGAGAGGGCATCGTAAAGTAAAGCTGGCCACCTCTGTCCATGCCCTAGCCCAGTCCTTTCCCCACACACAGCACTGCTCATGCAAGGGTCATGCAGATGCGTCACCAAAGCAATCTTCCGATCGTTCATTCATTGTGAATAACTGGGCAGTGACTCCACTTCCCGGGGATAAAGCAGCTCCAGGTTGTCTATCCCTCAGCCTTGGGAAGGGTCCGCTTTGCAGTCCTACCAGTAAAAGAAAGGGGGACGCGCGCTCTGCTCCTCCACAACCAGAGTGAGAATAAAGAGGCATTTACCATCCTGCCCAGAGCTCTCCAGATACTCCGTCAGGTCGCAGCCGAACGCGCTCGCGGCTCCCTTCCTCTTGAGTTTCTGTTTGGCTCCCTTGTTCTTCATGAGGTTAGTCCCAAAAGAGGTTCGCCCCCCTCCTGCCTTGCCCCCCTCCCCCCCGGCCTCACGCTGGGCGACAAAAATCTCGCTCTTCTCCTCAGACCACCGCCCGTGTCCCGCTCCCAGGGAGCAACATCGGGGGTCCCGTACAGCGTCCAGCCAGAGAAGTAAACATTAATCCCCACCAGATGTTGGGCTGCTCCTGTGGCAGAGGAAGGTCAGGGCAAGAGGAGGCTCCCCAGTCGGCAGCAGCAGCGATCATAGCCCGAGCCCGGAAGGGTTCTCATCAGAGGGAAGTGGGTGGTGGACGGGTGCCCGCATCGGAGCTGGCAAGCTGGGGACAGGCAATGGTGGGGGGGGACGTCTTTCCCTCAGCTTGGTCCCGGGACCCTCCACGGCCACCTTCTGGGTTTCGTCAGCCACGCTGTCGCAGCTTCCAGCAGAAAGCGTCCCAGTCTGGTCGTCCTTCTCTCGGCTTTCAGAGGAGACTCGAAGTTCAAACGGACTAATGAAAAGGGACCAGGGAAGAGTCTGCACAAGGCTCCTCTTTGGCTCCCCCCCTTCCCCTCCTCCTGCCTTCGGACAGTTAGAGGAATGAGAAACCAGCTTCCTGTCCTGACTCCCGCTCGCTCGCTCTCTCCTTTCCCCCGTTTTACAAATCCTAGGATTATCCAGCTCAAAAAAATGCTGAAAGGAAGTTAGCTGAGGAGGGGGGTGGAGGACGGTTTTTTGGCAGTAAAGTGCATGTGTGTGTGTGTGCAAGAGGCTGAGGGAAGGCAGGGAGAGGAGTTGGGGGACGAGGATGGGGACGGGGGGACGGGATGGGG